>NC_133705.1:1200000-2400000 GCF_048934315.1 Petromyzon marinus
ATGGGGAAATGGGGGCATTACAGGAGAAAGGTAAAATTTAATTTAATAATAATTGTACAAGTTCGGCGGGCCGGATTAAAAATCCCAACGGGGCCGTATACGGCCCGGGGGCCGTACTTTGCCCATGTCTGGTTTAGAAGGTTAAGGGTTTAGACAGTTAAGAGTTTTTGGGGTTTATGGGTTAGGGTTCTAAAGGGTGAGGTGTTTAGACGGTTGGAGTCTTCAGGGTAAAGTCCTTTATAGGATTTGGTGTTTAGAGGGTTAGAGTTTAGAACGTTTTGAGTTTAGAGGGTTTAGAGGTTTATGGGTTTCGATTGTTAGAGGTTGAATGGTTTAGATGGTTAGGAGTTGAGGAGGTTATAAGGGTATGTGTTTAGGGGTTTAGAGGTATAGGGGTTTCAAGGGTTAGGGATTTAGAGTGTTAGGGGTTTAGTGGTTAGAGAGTTTAGAGGGTTTAACACCTAGACTTTCACAACTAATATTGGGTTAGTCTCCAACACTAAATGGCACTTTTTGTTGATGTGACAAATTTTCCTAATTGGCTGTGTCGGGTGGTGGCTGGTTTAATGACACATTTATATTTACACAATCTAACCCCAAAAAAACATTTATGGGTTTAGAGAGTTAGGGGTTTAGTGGGTTATGTGTTTAGAGGGTTAGCATTTTAGGGGTATGGGTGTTTTAAGGGTTAGGCATCTAGAGGGTTAGTTCTTTAGAGGGTTGGGGTTTAAATGTGTTGGGATTAGATTAGGGATTTAGGGTTTTAGAACGTTAGGGTTTTGAGGGTTAGGGTTTTAGAAGTTGAGGATTTAGAAGGATATGAGTTCAGAGGGTTAGGGGTCTAGAGGGTTAGTTCATTAGAGGGTTGTGGTTTAGATTGGTTGGTATTTAGAATATTAGGGATTTAGGGTTTTAGAAGGATAGAGTTTCAAGGTTAAGAGGGTTAGGGATTCAGAGGGTTGAGGGTTTGGTTTTTAATGGCTTCGAAGGTTAGGGTTAAAAGACTAAGGGGTTTGGAGAGTGAGGGGTTTTTGGTGGGTTAGGGTTTTAAGGGTAAAGGGTTTGAGAGGGTTAGCGGTTTAGATGGTTATGGGTTTAAATGGTTAGGGATTTAGATAGTTACGGGGTTTAGAGGTTTAGAGGGTTTTATTTGTTCGAGGTTTAGTGGTTAAGGTCTCTGTGCGAGTCCAACAGGTTTATTTTAGTCTATGGTAAGATAAAAACAGTTCAGTTTAATTTGTATATATTTAAACAATTTGTTTACCTTTCCTGTCGTGTTTTTGTATTGTATTTTTGTTATGTTCTGACCCGCCCGATTGGACGTCTGTGAAAACAGATCGTCATAGCTCATCAGATTCATCCAGTATAAATAAATATTCAGATTAAAATTCTATTGACCTCTGTGCGAATCTATGGATTTCTGTGTGAGTTTTTGGGTCTCTTGAGTGTATGGATCTCTGTGTGAGGCTATTGGTCTCTGTGCATGTCAAAAGGACTCTGAGTGAGTCTATGGGGTTGCCGTGTGAGTCTGAGTGTCTGTAGGAATGCATGGGTCTCTGTTGGAGTCTATGGGTTTCTGGGTATGGTTGTTTGTGCGAGTTTTACATGCATAAATGGAACTTAAAAAGGCCATTGAGGGTTGCAGAATCCAAATTGAATATTAAGTTCCCCGCAGTGCAAGCCAGCTCGCTAGTCGTGTCATCAAACAGCCCCTGTAATTCTTTATAATAATAAAAGACTTACTCCAAGAAATCCACACAGTAAGGTCCTGAATTGGGGTTTTATTTTATAATCTTTGGTTTTATTCGGTTAAGTCACGTAGGTAAAAAATAAATTAAAATTAAATAAAAGAAAAAATTAAAACACGACGTTTCGAAGGCAACACAGGCTTCCGTCTTCAGGTGGAAACAGTCACAGCAAAAAATCGCTGCACCAAGTGGCGAGGCTCTGGGAACCTCTGGCTTATATTCAGGTTAAGGGAGGGGGGGGGGAGGAGCCATGTAGGGGGACCTTAGTGGGGTGCGGGGCTGAGTTAATCCGTCTTTTGTTGTGTAGAGGGTGCGGGGGATGGGCCACTGTGTGTGTGCAATAGAAACGGAAAAAAATAGAAAAATTAAAGATCGGCAAGAATGTGCTGTAAGGGGGAAGTAGAAAAAAGGGAAATAGAAAGTTCGGAAGGAATATGCTTGGTATACCACTACTTGAAATTGCTGTTAGAAATTAGTTGACGTTTGGTATGATTTAAAACGTCCTTCCAGTGGTTGCTTAATTTGAAACTATCCTCTCGGTTGAAGGTATGCCTGTATTTGTATATCTGAATGGCTTGGTGAACACATCTCTGGTGATAACCTATAGGTTTACAGAGAACCTTGGTATCGGAGAAGACAATCTCATGATCACCCATAGCGTTGTGACAATGATCAGCCACAGCAGAAGAATTCGTTCTGCCGTGTTTCAAATCTGATTTGTGCTCGCGAATTCGGTCAGAGACATGTCGCTTTGTCTCCCCGATATAGCAATCACCACATGTACAACTCAATTTGTAAACCCCGGGGTACTGTAAGTCAGGAATGACATCCTTCACGGATGGGATAAGATCACGAATTTTGTGTACTGTATTGAACCGGACCTGGATCTTGTGTTTGTTTAGAATTTTGGAAATCTTTTTAGTAACGCCTGCTATATATGGTAGTGTGATGGTTTTGACCAGAGTATCAAGTGGTTGTTTCTGTATGGAGGGAGAAACAGCTTGGCGGATGGTACGGTCAGAATATCCGTTCCTTTTGAGGGCCAGGTGCACATGTTTTAATTCACTGGTCAGGTGGTGTTGGTCCGAAATGCAATGAACCCAATGGTATACAGTTTTGATGAGATCATTCTTTTGGGCTGGGTGGTGGTGGGAATCAGGCTTCAAGTAGGAATCTGTGTGGGTGGGTTTCCTGCAGACAGAATGCCCCAATGAGCCATCAGGTCTCCTCTGAAACAGAACATCTAAGAATGGTAGCTTGCCATCTTTCTCCACTTCCATGGTGAATTTGATGGCGGGATTGTCTGGAATTGATGTGGTGTAGGAAAAGGTTCAAAGCTGGGAGGCTATGTGGCCAAATGACGAAAGTGTCATCCACATATCTCTTCCCCTGGGAAGGTCTGAGGGTGGAAGTCTGGATGGCGTCTGATTCAAATTTCTCCATGAAAATATTGGCTATCACTGGTGACAAGGGGGAACCCATGGGGGTACCCTCATTTTGTTTGTAGAAGGAGCCATTCCAAGTAAAGTAGGTATTGTTGAGGCAGTGCCTAACCAGTGCAGGTGTATCGGCGTCTAGTCCATGTTGGACCAAATTTTCAATTATTTCAATGGTATCAGGTACTGGGACCTTGGTGAACAAAGAGACCACATCGAAGCTGACAAGGATATCGTCAGGGGACAGTACAAGATCTTTGACCATAGAGACAAATTGGGCTGAGTTAAGTACTGCTGAGGCGGTCTTGCCAGTGAAAGGCAGCAAGGAATATGACAGAAAACGGGCTAGTCTATAGGTAGGGGAGTTGATTGTGGATACGATGGGTCGTAGTGGGGTGCCTTCTTTATGGATCTTGAGAAGACCATAGAATCTAGGGAGTCTTGCAGCAGAAGGTTTTAGGGAGGGACGTTTAGTTGGGTCGATTAGGGAGGTCGAACTTGTGATGATCTTGTTGGTTTTTATCGCTAGGCTATTGGTAGGGTCATTTTTAATTTTTGAGTAACTTCCATCGTTGAGCAGATTCTGGATTTTGTTGTTGTATGAATCTTTATCCATAATTACAGTACCGTTGCCTTTATCGGCTGAGAAGATGACTATATCACTTCTGTGTTTTTAAATTCGCGAGTTCAGAGCGTTCATTTTTGCTGATGTTACTAATGGGTTTCTTAGCATTCTTAAGAATAGTGGCTATTTCAGCTCTCGCAACGTCTGCTTGGATGTGTCCCACGCCTTTGAGGGCTACATCGACCTGAGAGATGATATCATCTACTGGTATGTGTTTTGGGGTGACAGCAAAATTCAGTCCCCTAGCCAGTACTGTTTTCAGATTGTCCGAAATCGGCGTGCTACTCTGATTAATGACGATTTTGTTGACGTCGAGTTTTGTTACACGTGGAACTGGGTTCTTCTTTAATAGCTGGTTGAATTTAGAAATCAGGTTAGCTTTACATTTGATTGACAGTGAATCAGCAGAAGAAGCAGTCATGTTGTCTATGTGATTCCAATCCGCACCAACCGGCATGTGCACCCACATGTATACCACCTCTACACCGTTCATCATGCTAGGTCAGCCAATCAAATGCTAATTTTTATGCTAATTCCTTTGTCAAGGCACCTTGTTTCCTCGCACACAGCTTAACGGTCACGGTCTGAGCGTGGCTGTGTTTCACTCCAGCGCTGTCCTCGAGACAGCCTGGTTCCTTCACCTGATGAAGGCCGCTTGTGTTGTGGCCGAAACGTCGTGATTTTTGTTGTTTTATTATTTACCTACGTGACTTTACCGAATAGAACCAAAGAGTATGGATCCTTGCAGTCACGAAAGCTTTAAATCTAGAATTGATCACCTCTACGGGGAGGGCTTTCACCTATCTGTTAGAGCTTTTAACAGACAACGGGACAAGAAGTCACAGCTCATCGAGACGCTGACCTTCCTCAAAAGATGCCGCGATCACAAGGTAATACCCATCGCTTTCACACTCATTTCTTCTGCTGTATCTTCTCCGAATTCTAAACAGATTCTGTTTAAGGCCAGCCTATCTTAAATCTCAGAGAGGATAAGGCTACTCCGATTTGAACTCGATACTTTAGACAGGACTCTCCTACAAGCTCATTTAATGTTAACACAAAAAATGTCACCTTCTGATTGGAATCACATAGACAACATGACTGCTTCTTCTGCTGATTCACTGTCAGTCAAATGTAAAGCTAACCTAATTTCTTTCTGATTGGGAGGGGGTCAAATATATAACATTTTTGACATGCTTTTTTTCTGGATTTTGTTGTTGTTATTCTGTCTCTCACTGTTCAAATAAACCTACCATTAAAATTATAGACTGATAATTTCTTTGTCAGTGGGCAAACGTACAAAATCAGCAGGGGATCAAATACTTTTTTCCCTCACTGTATATATAAATAAATAGTGCATATTTAGTGTATTATTGAGTGCATGTTTACGTGCTCTAACCCAAAAATCTCGATTATGGACTCAAAAAACCGCTGGGAGACTTCTCACTCAGACCCGTAGCAAGACGATATCGCCCCAATATTCAAATTGTTCAAATATCCCCCGAACGAGTCCAGGATCAATTTAAAGATCATACTCGGCATTCTGAAGGTCCTCCGTGGTCTGACAATGATCACGTTGCCATGTTTACGCTTCTTACAAATATTTTTGCCCCGTTGAATCGATCACCAAACCCAAGTGACGGTAATGTTACGGTAAAAAAAATCTCAGTGGGTGACCTCTGGGCAGAGCATGACCTTGCAAACAGACGACCAATCGAGTGAAATAAACATGGGAAACGCACCTCGATGAACAGGCTGACTTCCCTGTGTGTTTGGACAAACTCATTCATCACAGGCAAAACGAACATGTCCCGAATGCCCACGTCCTTCAGGAACTGCATCTGGAGGTGTTGGCACACCAATTGCATCACCTAGCAAAAGAGGAAAACAGCAGGAACGACGTGAATACATCATCGCCATGCAGCAGTCTACGCCCGTCAATTTCTCACAGCGGTAGTAAGGTCCTTAGGTGTCTGGGAGCACAAGGCAGGTGCAGGTGGGTGAGTCATAATTTCCATCCCTGACGCCAAAACTTATTTCAGGTTGTGCAAGAGATAATGACATGGGTTAATTGTCACACAAGCCAATTAGAAAGCTGCCATGCTGTTAATGGTTAGTAAACTGAACTCACAGACCAGAGGTCGCTAAATGGGCACACCACAGTTAGCTGATCGGCAAGTCACGTGTGATGCAGCAAAGTGTGGCTTTCAGCCGGCTCTTCCAACACATCTGGTCAACGTGGAAAAGTAGAATATGGGACCTTCCTGGTGTGGACTAATCAGTTTCAAAGACAATGCATATATTATCAGAGCATGTTTGCATGTTCACCACAAGTACGTGTGGTTAATGCAGACAGTATTCCTTGAATGAGGATTCTGTTTGGTGTTTTAACATCTTGACACCAGTTGTATTGCCAGAAAGGGTAAAACCTATTGTTATATGGAAAAGTAGACCAAATACTCGTAAAGAGTTCGCTCTCATGAAAGTCTTTTCACCAGCGGTGGTGTGACCAAGCAATTGCAGAGCTGCACTTTTATATAAGTCAGGTCAGAGCCAGATACACATTGGAGGATAAACATCCCACGGTGGCTGGGCAATTGTTGTGCAATAATGTCAGGTCAAACTTACTTAGGATATTTACAGGTGCGTTTTATTCATGTCGTATATATTAATGCACACATTGTGTAGTAGTGGTATTATTATTAAACTCACCTTTAATGACGATGACCATAAACATGATTAAGAGTGTGACTATTAATGAATGTGCGACTGTACGATGTGGACGTAGCGGAGGGGCCCCCCACGGTGAGCGGTGACGCAACGCGCGCAGTGGCCCGCGTCACGTGGTTGACACCTCACGTGCACAGAGCGAGGCAGGCAGAGCCAGAGGGGGGCGGCGTTGCCTAGGCGACGTTGGCGTCCTCGCGGTCTACTCCACGGTCAAGCTGCGTGTCACTTGGTGACCCCCCCACCGCCTCTTACTGGACACCTGTGAGTGAGAGCTTGATAGCGCTTCGGATTTTGATTCCGAGTACAGTGTGCACAGCACCTGTACGGCGAGTCCTCGTTTAACGCAGTAGATGCGTTCCTGAAAAGTGCCGTGCTAAGCGAAAACTATTTCCCCCGTAATGAATGTCCAAGCGCAGTCAGAATTGGGTTACAAACAACTTGAGGGGACGCCGCCGCGTTACCGTCTCGTCTCGCTCAACCGCGCAGCTCAAGAAAGTAGTTCGGCGTCGACCGCTCACAAGTCGCCTTATGGCGGTGCGCGTTCCCTAAATGAAGGCAACCGCGTTATAGCGTGAACACGCGGGACAGACCCAGTTGTCGTGTGCGGGTCAACTCCCTGAGATAAACTTGCTGCCGACTTCATGCGTTGTATACACCCAGTGCTCAGCCAATTGTTGTGAGCGTCGCTCCTCTGCCCTCTGTTGTTAATGGAGGGAGACTGCACCCAACTGCCAAGTATCATCCTTCGCGAGCCTCTTCAAAATGCTCATCTTGACACCGCTGGAAGCAGTCATCGACCTTGACCTCACCCCGCTTGCACCAATCGCACAACATCACAGCGTTGACTCTCAACTGTTGCTTGTGTAGAGGGGGTCAGATTGTCCAGACATTCGGTTGATACTAATAGGGTTTATTTGCCAGTATTGTAGATTATTTGAATTACATTTGCTTGGGCGTCAGGGTGGTGCAGTGGTCACGCCCGTGCATGGGATCTTCTGAAGGAGTGCCTGGTTTCGCTTTCCTAATTCTGGTCCCTTTCTCTGCAAGGGTTTACTCCCATAGCAAAACAACAACAAACACATACAATGTAACTGGTACTAGCCAAACATCTGGGATTATTTTTGTTATGCTGCCTTGCCCAAAATGGCATTTGGTGATAAAAAAAATTTGCAGGAATTGATGCACTAATGCAATTTGAACTCTTATATATTTTTATTTCATGACTTGCTTAGCGTTCATATTCTTGGTTCTTTCCGTAAAGTCACGTAAATAGAAAACAAGAAAAAATTCAAATTAAATAAAAAAAATTTTTTAAAAAAATAACAAATAAAAAATAAATTTAAAATAAAAGCAAAAAACCCAGGAAGTTTCAATCGCAACACAAGCGGTCTTTATTTTATTGTTTTTTGTTTTCTATTTACGTGACTTTACCGAAAGAACAAGAATATGAATTCCTGCAGTCACGAAAGTTAAGTCAAAATTTGCTTCGCGTTCCTTTACTTTGCCCTCCCATCTGTTTGTACTGTTGTTTGTTGTTGTAACTTTCTGACTCGCCCCGACTGGACATCTGTGAAAAAAAGAGCTTCATAGCTCATCAGATTCGTCCAGCCTAATTAAAGACATTAACTGACCCAGTTTTCGCGTGGAGATCACGGCCAGGATGCAGAACAAAGGGACCACCGGTCACACTCACGTGGAATGCCTAGGGCATTGCACAGCATTTAAATGGACTAGTTTCGTGAGATTTAGTGGTGGCTTAGGGAAGGCCTTTATTCAACAATGTATATCATGTATATCATGGCCGATAAGAATTTTTATAGTCATACACCATAGCCCACGATTTCCTGCACCGTTCATTCACTTGAGGAGACTGCGCATGGTGGAGATGGATGACCCTCGGTATCCTGTCCCAAAGTGATTCCAGTGGTTCAGGTAGTGGAAGAGTTGCTAGAGCTTCTGGCTCTTGCCGAAGCCTTGTGACTTTGGGATGAGAGCGTGGTAGGATGAGTGAAGCGTGGAGCTAAAGCTCCTGGAACATCCTGTACCCAAACAACACCAAACATTCAAAATCTTACAATGTTGCTGTTCCAGCACGAACAACATAACAATGAACAACATTTTCACAAATTCAACGTAATGCAGGAAATTGAGTGGCTTGAGGTTAATTTCAATGTCAGAGCACCGAGCCAATGCCATTGAGGTCCTCCGTTCAAAATTCAGTGAGCCATCTATCAACAAACGTTCCTGCGAATTGAGGGCAGGAATGCTGTGGTCTCAACTTGGTCACCAATGGCTGCACAGTAAACATCATGTCAAATGTGTTTTTGTTCACTGAAGCATATCCCAGCTCTGAGGGTTTGAATTCCATTTGACGTGTAATGAATTATCTTCAGCTTGGATTTCTGGTAAAGCACATCAGTGGCAACTTGTCTCTGAACCAGGGGTTCCTTGTTCGACAAACTGTGTTTCTGGAACATTCAAGCATCCTCAAGTGCCGTGGATAAGTAAGAGTTCTATCGTTCCACTATTGTTTTGTGCACCGTATCAGCTTTAACAGGATTTGCCCAAAAAGCCTTAGCAAGGAAGGATGAGTCTTTGTAAGTTAGCAAATAGAGAGGGTGGAGACCTCAGCATGTAGACATCTCAACCACAACTCTACCTGGTCTCTGTTATTTATTTAATGAGCCAGCCCTTGCCACACTGAGGTTATACGAATGAACCTTGCATGCCACAGACAGGGCAGTGAACGGCAGTTGCTGCTATTGTTTTGGTTGTTTGTAGTTTTTTCTTACCCAGCGATGGCAAGCTCGTACTCCAAGTGCCCATAGAAGGAGGCTGGGTCAAAGATGACGGGCCCTTCATTTATCTCTGCAGCGTTCCCAGTCCATAGGTCACCGTGGAGCAGTGCCGGAACCACCTCTACGTCCCGGAAAAAATCCCCCAACCGAAGCTGCACACCACGCAAAAAACAACACCACTTTATTCATGATAACGTTTTTTTCGAGTTAGATCGCATAAATTTACATGCGTCGTACACCCACTCCAATTGCCATTAGGCAATTGCCAGAAGTCAGAACGCTTCTGGCAATTGCTTGATGATGCTGGTTGTAATCACCAGCGAAAGGTCGTACTCGTTTGAAAATGTTCTGCGTTTCCTCTCTAACACACAAGAGTGCCGAGCAATAACATAAATGGCACGTTCTGTTCATGTCAGAAACATTACTAATGGGCTGTGTTGGGTGGATGTGGGTGTACGACGCATTTACACTTACGCTAAGCCAAAAAAAACTTTATCATGAATAATATTGGTCGCGAAAGCCTGCGTGTGAAACACCACTTTACCTTTAAAGTCACCTCGAAAACCCACTGCGATCAAATGGGTTTCCTATATGGCTGTGCACATGATGAGCTACACTGCTGCATGTATTAACTCTTTCCTGCTCCGAGATGACTGCAAGTTGCGGGGTGCATCCCGTTCACAGCTGAATCTCGTGTACATCATCGGAACGTAATAGGAAGTAAATATTAAATAACTTTATCGGTACCGAGGATCCCACAAGGCCGTGCGGGAAGGTGTGTAGCACAGTTTGGTACCAGCTATAATAGAGTGCTGTCCTGTCGCTACGGTGCTCTGCGGCGAGTACAATGTCTTTAAAAACAACGGCGCTATGCCTCTCTAAATAAAATTACCGCTGAACCACTTGTGCGTTCCGAGATTCGGTGGTGAACGAGACCCATCCTGAAATGAGCAGTCATCTCGGAACAGGAAAGGGTTAAGGGCGAGAGTGAAATGGCTTACGAACCTGAAGCCGAGACCAGAGCTCGCGGGTTTCCCGTTCACCGTAGTCCTTCTCTATCATGTCCAGCTGAAGCTGCAGTCGCTGCCGTGAGAAGAACGTCACCCAGTCCTCCTGCCACTCATTCAGCTGGTGGCATAAATATAGTTTTATTACAGACATTTAAAAACATAAGCAAATAATACCTACTTTATTTAGCCAATCCTTGACCTAAAACAGTGATATTCACTCATTTTCGGAGGGGGGCCACTTTCGCGGATAAGACATTATCAGTGAAAGAGCCATCTCACATTTGAAACCATTGGGGGGTTTGACAGCATGATGGGGTGTTTTCACTTGTGTGTATTGTCGGGGACTGCACGTCAGGGGTCGCAGTAAAAAGGACACCAGGGACTGCCACCGGCCGCGGGCCTTGCAATGAAGAACACGGTCACCCAGAAACGTTGAATTTTATGTAAAAATGGCTGGGTAATTCTTAAGACATAATTCGACACTCATGTTATGTACCGATTATCATGCTGTAGTCTTTGAACATCTCATTTTAGCCACCAATTGATATCCTCATAAAAAATTACAACAGCATTGATCCTAACGATAGGTTCTGCGCTTAATTCCCGCACCTCCGTTTAGCACGGTTGGCTATGTACGGTGGAAAGGAAGTTCAACATACATTCATACAAGTCTGTCAAACCCGGCTGAGTGTAATTGGTAATTAGCGAAAACATAACTGATTATGTGAACACTGGTTATGCGAGATCGATCTCTGCGGGAACTTGAGTGACATCTGGTGATGTCAGTTGTAACTGTGTGCCCTGTTATCAATGGTACAACTGTGTGCAATGGAAGAAAATATATGCATTTTTTAATCAAATATATTGTTTTATAAATTTGTGTACTTATGCAACATAAAATGTACGTCAATCTAGTTCTTCTTAAAATGTAACCTTAAACCAATGTTACCATCATCAGTGGTTAATAGACTATTACACAAAGGACTCTCATATTTCTACGATGTAATACTAATTAGACTGACATCTGAACAACAGCTGATTTCACCGCTCCATGATAAAACTAATTTAATCAAGTAAACATTATTTCCGCTCCTATAAAACTTTGGTCACCCAGGCTGTCCTTCAACAAAAGGGTATATTAAATCTATAATATGCTTTTTTCTGGGTTAGATCGCATAAAAATAAATGAGCCGTTAAACCTACCACCACCTAACAGCCAATTAGTAAGGTTGTCACGTAAACGGAACATGCCAATCCGCTACTAGTACAGCAAACCGAAGTGTTGGAGAGAAAATCCACAACATTTACAATCTGAGTATGACGTTTCGCCAGTATTTACAACTACCATCATTAGGTGGACAGCCAAATTCGTAGAGAAATCCTCCTGTTTCATTCCTTGGAGGGATAGATGTGATGACGTCACTTGTGAGCCCTTCACGAATTGGAATGTTCTGTTTATGTGACAAACCTTACGAATTGGCTGTGTCGGTGGCGGGTATAACGACAAATTTATATTTCAACGATCCAACCCAAAAAAACGATATTATGGATATTGGCCGCGAAAGCCTACGTGTTAAACGGGTATATTAAAATTTAAATGGGCTACAACCAGTTTCATGACTTTAAAGCGGAGATCACATGTGGGATGTAACCACAGCATATAGCCGTATGAAACCCACATACTCTACATCCTCCTGCCCAGGGTCCATACCTGTTGGGAGAAATTCAAGACTGAAATTTGTATCAAAATCTGTAAAGCACATGAGAACCTTAATTTAGCAGTCTCAAACTGACTGGGACCCCTGTCGTGACGGAGCAGCTGAACATTGCACAAAATCATCAATGCATATACAGATATATACCAAGGGTGACCAACTTTCCTGACCCTACCAGCAGCATACCATAATCTTCAGATGGCCGCGGGAGCCACAAGAGATAAAGAGTAGCCATACAGAAGTTGACTCGTGTTGACTGGCTGTGGAATTTTGAGTTTAGAAATCTCAGTGCCCTGGGAGTACTCATGGCCTGCCTCCGATACCAGATTGTTCTCACTTCATATAAAGTTAAATTGAAGAGTTACAAATTAGCAGCGCCTCTGCAGAGCCACACTTGAACTGCCCAGGAGCCACATGCAAATGACGAGCGATGGTCTGGCCAACCATGGTATTTTCTGTACATTATAGACTTGTAAATCTAGCGTATATAAAAAATTAGCTGGAAACATTTATTTTAGCATTTACTCTATTGCCCTTTAATGAATGAATAGCAAAACTACATGAACTCTCTCCTAAAGCCTTCTTTTGGCTAGCAGACCTTACATTTATCTCCTGAACATATTGCGATTATATTCTTGGTTCTTTCGGCAAAGTCACGTAGAAGGGAAATGATACAAATAAAACATAATATAATAAAATTATCACGACATTTCGGCCACAACGCAAGCAGCCATCCTCAGGTGAAGAAACAGAGCTGTTGGAAAGACAGCGTCTTAATGAACACTGCCCAGTGTTCACTGCCCAGTGTTCATTAAGACGCTGTCTTTCCGACAGCTCTGTTTCTTCATCTGAGGACGTCTGCTTGCGTTGTGGTCGAAACTTCGTGAAAATTTTATTATATCATGTTTTATTTGTATTATTTTATTATTTCCCTTCCACGTGACTTTACCGAAAGAACCAAGAATATGAATCCCTGCAGTCACGAAAGTTTTATATCGAAAAATATTGCGATTAGCAAAAATATAAAGGGACGCAATGTTAAATGCTCTAAGTCTCCTTTGCAGAAGAGTTTGCCCTGATGGACTTAAATACAGATACTTTTAATAGCCATAATTCATATATTACCCAACATAATTCATATTCTGAAAAGTACATTGCACACACATGAACAATACAGTTCCCTTCATCACAAAGATGGCTAAAACAAAGAGATGAATGTGATTAGGTGTGGAAAAGCATGACCGCTGGCTGGCTAGTTGTGTTCATGTATGAAATAATGACAGCATGTGTCTATCTCATTCACTAGCTCAATCGCTTGATTTTTACGATTAATAAACAGCTGTATGAAATAATGTTTGTTTACACACAAATCGCCTGTTTACACATATTCATTAGATCCGATTAGCATGCCTACTCTCAGTGCGAAGGAATGTCAACAATACATAGTTGACATGATGCTAGGGTTAGATCGGTGGGCCTAGTTTTCCACATGTTTTACATTTTCATGATTCAATACCGATAGTTTTCTCTTCCTTGTGAAGCCTCTCTACAATCTTCCTGTTGTGAAGGTGCATTTCAGCCAGATGCTGCCCCAACAAGCCTGAGCCCCTGTCAGAGTGTACAACACAATAGACCTGTCAAAGAAAACATTAACTTTATCATGTCCACAAACCCCTAGTAATAATTCATATGCAAACTAAACTACATCATATTGGTCCAGGTGGTCTGTGGCCGAGAACCTCGCTTGAAAATATGAATATATCAGTTCACATTCTGGTTTGGGTGACTCAAAACAATATTCTTCTGGGGTTTATACAATGAGTGTTACTTCCTGGGAAGTCAATCCTATGTAGACTATAAATGAAACCATTTTTTTATTTTACAAGAGCTATTTTTCAGAACCGACCTGGCCACAAATGATAGCCTAACGAAGTGGCTTATCACATGGAAATTTATAGCAGCCAAATGCTCAAAATACTCATGTTTCTAAATGTGCAGGGAAAAACTGGAGAAAAACCTGCACGACCACGGGGAAAACATGCAAACTTCAAATATACAGCAGGCGTCAAGGTCGGGATCGAACCTACGAAGTTCAATATACCAGGCGAGGTAGTTAACATCTCCTAGCCACCATGGCGCCCCATTCTCTGACTTATCCACCCACCCACCCACTCGTAAAGCCACCCACCCACTCACTCACCCTGCCACGTACCGAATCTCTAAACCAACAACTCAACCACCCACCCACTCATCCAACCTCTCACTTACTAAACCAGCCACTCACCAACCCACCGACCCACTCATCCACCTATTCACTTAAAATAGTTCAACTACAATTGAATTATTTTAAATTCACCAGGTAACGCCCACTGAGCTATACAGATCCTTGTCGGAAACGACGTGGCAAACAAATGATAGCTCAAAGAAGTCGCTTATCACGTGGACATTTATAGCAGCCAAAGCCTCTAAATGTATATTTCTAAATATGCATGAAAAACTCGGAGGTCCCAGAGAAAAATCCATGCAACCACAGGGAGAACATGCAAACTCCAAATATACAGGCGTCACGATCGCGACCGAACCCACGATGTCCTATACAAATGGCGAGGGAGTTAACATTCCGCTACCCTGGCGCTCCACTCTGACTCAGCCTCCCACCCACCCACTCAAACACCCAGCCAAGCACTCATGAACCCAATCACCCTGGCACCCACTCAATCGCGAAACCCACTCACTCATCCACACACCCAGCCACTCACTTAACCACTTACCTACGAACCCACCTGCATACCCCCCACTCACTAACTCAACGACCCACTCACTCAACACTCCACTAACCCACCCACTCACCTATTCATGCCCCAAATCACACACTGACCCATCCACCCACTTAATCTATAACTCATGCACTCACCCACCCACCTGCTCACCAGCCACTTATCTACTCACCCACCCACTCATCCTGCCACCTACTCAACCTCTAAACCACCCACGCACCGAACTACCCACCTACCCAATCACCCATCCAATAAACTACAACTAAACTATTTTGTATTTTGCCAGGTAAGCCCCACAGAGCTATATAAAACATTTTAGAAGTGATATGGTTACAACTGATACGTGAACGAAGTGGCTTATCAAGCTGGCATTTAGTGCAGCCAAATCTTCTAAACAAATCTTGACTCTAAATGCGGAGAGATAAATCTGGAGGACCGGGAGAAAGATCCACGAGGACACAGGCAAAACATTAAAACTCATAATATACAGGCAGCAGGGTCAGAATCGAATACACGATTTCCTGTATACTCAGTGAGGTAGTTAATATCTCACCATAGTGGCACACCGCTCTCTGACCCACTCACCCAATTACACACTAACTCACCCACTCAACCTCCCACATTAACTTACCCACCCACCAGTCACTCCCCCATTCACCCAACCACCCCCTCACTCACCCAACCACGCACCAACTCACCTACCCACTAACTCACCCACCCATCTTCTCCCGCACTCAGCCAGCCACCCGCTCAATCACGTGCCGACTAACTTACTCACACACTCACCGACCAATACACCCATTCACCCACTCATTTACCCACCCACAATCTCACTACCCAAGCCAACCACCCAGCCTCTCACTCACCCACTTATTCAATCACTCACTACCCCACACACTCACCCAACCACTTGCTCACTTACCCATACGCTAACCCAACCACTCACTCACCGACTCACCCACCCACTAACTCATCAAAATTAATTCTCAACCACTCACCCAACCACCCACGCAATCTCATACCCACTAACTCACTCACCTACCCATTTATGCACTCACGCACCCACTTACTCACTCACTCACGCACCCAACAACCAACCCACCCACCCATCTCTTCACTCACTCACCCACCCACACAGTCAATCACTCACCTACATACCTACCCACTAATACTCACCCACTCAACCAACAACGAACTCACCAACCCACCCGTCGACTCACTCACTCAGGTACTAACCCACTCAACTTCTAACCCACACACTAACCACCTAACCACCTACCCACACGCTCACTCACTCACCCACACACTCACTCACTCATCCACCCACCCAAACATCCACTCACCCACCAACTAATTCACCCACCCACTCACTCCCTCATCCATCCACTCACCTACTCGCCCATCCACTCACTTACTCAATGAGCCACTCACCTTCTCACCCAGTACTTACACATCAACTGACCCTGCCACCCACTCAATTTCTAACCCACCCACTCACTCAACCAGCTGCCCACTCCCTCAGCCACTCACCTACTTACCCACCCCACTTACACATCCACTTACCCTGCAATCCACTCAATTTCTAATCCCCCACTCACCCAACCACCCGCCCACTCATCTACTCACCCATTACCACGGAATTATTCACCCACCCATCAGTCAACCACCCAATAATTCAACCACTCACAAACTAAATCACCTATTAATTAAACCACCCACTACCTCAACCACCACTAACTTAACCACCGAGCCACTCACCCACTCAGCAAGCCACCCACTACTATATCTCTAACCCAATATCTCACTCACCCACCGCCCACTCACCTACACACGTATGCACTCACTCACACACCGCTCACTCACCTACACACTAAATTATGTTTATTTTACCAGGTGAGGCCCAATGAGCTACATAGCTCGTTTTCAAAACAACCTTCACCACAAATAAACCGACCATTAAAATTATAGACTGATCATTTCTTTGTCAGTGGGCAAACGTACAAAATCAGCAGAGGATCAAATACTTTTTTCCCTCACTGTACATTGCGGGGGTCACAAAAATATCTCCAAAATCCTGAATAAACACAAGATCCAGGTCCGATTCAACACAGTACAAAAAAATCCGTGATCTGGTTCCATCTGTAAAGGATGTGGTTCCAGACATACAGTACCCGGGCCTTTACAAACTAAAGTGCCTCTGTGGTAGCAGCTACATTGGAGAAACCATACGACATATATCGGACCCCATCCGCGAACATAAAGCAGACTTGAAACACGGTAGGACGAACTCCTCTGCCGTGGCAGATCACTGTTATAATTCAGTGGGCTCACATGACATTGACTTCTCCAAGACAGAGGTTCTTTGCAAGCCAACCGGCTACCATGAGAGATTCGTTCATGAGGACATCCACATATACAAGCACAGAGACAATTTCAACCGAGGTGATGGATTCTGGCTTAGTAACCATTGGAAAGATGTTTTAAACCATTTTGGTTCTTAATTGATTGTATTTTATGGTGATTTTCAAACCGCAGCCCTTTCGCTGGCACTGCCTCTTAATACTTCTCACACCACGGTCAATGCTATGGTTTACAACAAGTAGTATAATAATTAATAGTATAACATTGTAATGTTTAACATAACTCATAAGGCAATATATAGCATCGTAATTGCATAATGAATATACATCAGTGTGGTATATAGTTGGGTTCATAGAATAAGACATAGTGTAATATCACAAGTCAAATAGTTTATAATCTAAAGTATAGGGTAGTGTAAAGTAACGCATTGTATAATTCAAAAGTGGAATTTGTCTATGATATGATGTTATACCATGTAGTTTAGATTGGAAGGTATAATATTGTATTATATAGTAGTCCAGTTTACAGCATAGTCATAAGGCAACTCAGGACACAACAGCGCACCTTGGCTGTTGCACTTGCCCCTTTTCTTGTTTCCTCTCTGCCTGTGTTCCCAGCCCCCTCCCTCCTCCTCTCCGGAGGTGATGCTGGTAACATGCAAATTCATATTTTAACTCTGCCCACAGCTTAATAGACGCGGTCCTTGCATGTCAGCGTTCATTCAAGCTCTGTCTTCCGGACAGACCTGTCTCTTCACTTGAAGAAGGCCACTTGTGTTGTGGCCAAAACGTCGTGAGAATTTGATTGTCTTATTTTATTTTATTATTTTATTCCCATTCTACGTGACTTTACCGAAAGAACCAAAAAGACGAATCCTTGCAGTTATGAAAGCTTTAAACCGAAATTTACTTTTTATGTCACCAGGCAAGGCCCACTGAGCTATATAGATCCTTTTCAGAATAGACCTGGCTACAAATGATAGATATACGAGTGGCTTATCACAGATACATTTATTGCAGCCAAATCCTCTAAACGCATGTTGCTTCTAAATGCGGAGGGAAAACCCTGAGGATCTAGAACAAAATCCAGGCGACCACGGGTGAGAACTTACAAACTCCAAATATACAGGCGACAGAGTCGGGATCAAATCCACCACCTCCTGTATACTAGCCAAAATAGTGAACATCTCACCACCTTGGCGCCTCACTCTCTGACTCAACCATCCACTCACTTACACGCTAACTTACCCACTCAACTTCCCATGTTAAATTACCCACCCAGTCGTCACTCACCCATTCACTTACTCACCCAACCCGTCACTCACCCCTCCGCTCACCCACCCACTCACTCATTAACTTGCCCACCTATCTTCTCAACCACTCACCCAGCATCCCACTCAATCTCATACCAAACTAATCTACACACACCCACACACCCACTCACTGACCCACTCACTTATGCACTTGCCCAGCCACCCACTTACTCCCTCATGCACTCACCAACCCTCCCACCCATCTCTTCACTCACACACCCACCCCATCAATCACCCACCCACTAACTAGCACCCACACACTCCCCTACTCACCCACTCACCGACCCAGCACTCACTCACCGAGCCACTCAATCGCTAACCCACCCACTCACCCACCCACCTGCCCACTCACTCACCCAGTCACTAACGCACTCACTCAATGTATAACCCACCCACTACCCACCTAACCTCCTTCCCACACACTCATTCACCCAACCACATACCCACCCACACTCACCCATACACTTACCTACTCGCCCAGCTGCTCAATTATTTACCGAGCCACTCACCTAATTACCCAGCCACTCACCTACTCACTCACCCACTTACACATCCACTCACCCTGCCACCCAGTCTATTTCTAACCCACACACTCACCCAACCACCTCCCACTCCCTCGGCCACTCACCGACTCACCAAATCACCCACTACCCAAATAACTAATCATCCACCCACCCATCACTCAACCAAACAATAATAAAGCCACCCAGTAATTAAACTACCCATTAACTCAACCACCCACTAACTCAACCACCCACTAACTCAACCAGGTTTATTTTACCAGGTAAGGCCCACTGAGCTATAAATATTGTTTTCAGAAGCACCATCGCCAAAAATTATAGCTCAAAAAAGTGGCTTATCATGTATACATTTATAGCAACCAACTCCTCTATATACATGTTTCTAAATGTGGAGGGAAATATACAGGCATTAGGGTCAGGATCGAACCCACAACCTTCTGTATACGATGCGAGGTAGTTAACATATCGCCACTGTGGCCCCCCACTATATGATTCTCCCACCCACTAACCCACACAGTCACCCACTCACTTAAACACCCACCGTCACATGCATCCAGGCACTGACTCACCCAGCCACTCAGTACCCATAAACCCACCCAAGGCACTCACCCATGCACTTGCCCACTCATCCACCCACCCAATTATCCACACACTAAACTAAATTTTGAATATTTTTTTTTATATTTTACCAGGTCAGGCCCACAGCAAAATAGATATTTTTCAGAAGTCACGTGACGACAAATAACAGTTCAATGAAGTGGCTTTTCACGTAGAACGTTATAGCAGCCACATTCTATAAATGCATGTTTCTAAATATGGAGGGACAACCCGGAGAACCCGGAGAAAATTCCACCCGACCATGGGGAGAAGATGCAAACTCCAAATGTATACAGGCTTTAGGGTTGGGGGGAACCTACGAACTCCAATATACCGGGCGAGGGAGTTAACATCTCGCCACTGTGGCGCCTCATTATCTGACTCACCCACCAACTCAACTACTAAAGCCACCCACACACTCACTCACCCACTCACACACTCACTCACCCACTCACAAACCCACTCACTCACTAACCCACTGACTCATCAACACACCAAGCCACTCACTCAAGAACTTACCTATGCACCCACCTACACACCCACTCACTCTAAATGTACAGACATCAGGGTCGGGATCGAACCCATGACCTAGTTTATAAAAGACGAGGCAGTTAACAACTCGCCACCATGGCACTCCACTCTCCGGCTCAGCCACCTACTCACCCACCCACTCACAAACCCACCCACTGGATCTCAAACACACTCACTCACTCACCAATTTACCCACCCACTCACCCTGACACCCACTCAATCTCCAACTGACCCACCCACGCACTCAAAATCCCACCTACCCACTCAACCATCCAATAAACTGAAACTAAACAATTTTTTTTATTTTACCAGGTAAGGCCCACAGAGGTATATCAAGTGACCTGATTACAAATAATAGGTCGACGAAGTGGCTTATCACGTAAACATTTATTGCATTCAAATCCTTTAAACGCATGTTGATTTGAAATGCGGAGGGAAAACCCGGCTATTTTAATGCACACAATGGACCGGAAGGACAAGCGCAAAGGGTTCGCATAATGCGCATGCATAATGTACGTTGACTCATTAATCTCCCCCCCCCTCCCCACTTTGCATCAAGAGCGCCAAAGTGTGGTCACCACATCTATGCCTCTTTATAAGGAACGAAACAGACTAACTTCTCCACAAATCTGGCTGTTGCCTGATGAAGCTAGTTGTAATTACTGGCGAAACGTTGTACTCAGATTGTAAATGTTGTGGCTTGACTCTCCAACACACCGGTGTGCTGTACTAGTGATAAATTGGCATGTTCTGATTACGTGACAACCCTTACTAGTTGGCTGTGTCGGGTGATGGTGGGTTTTAACGACACATTTATATATTTATGCGATCTAACCCAAAAAAAACCTCTATTATGGATAATATTGGTCGCGAAAACCTACGTGTAAAACAAATCCCAAGGAATCAAAAAAATCGACGCGACCACGGAAGAAGATGAAAACTCCAAATATACAAGCTTCAGGGTCGGGATCGAATTGATTACATCCTGTATTCTGGGCGAGGGTGTTAAGATCTCGCCACTGCGGCGCCTCATTATCTGACTCACCCACCCGCTCAACTACTAAAGCCACCCACACACTCACTCACCCACTCACAAACCCACTCACCCTGCCACTCACCCACTCATACAAATCGGGCATCAATACCGTTGCTTTGTATGATCTGTGAAACGCAGAATATTGCAGATAAAATCGGACATTTTGAGGTTGCTGCCGGATCGATTGAGTGGAATCAATACAATTAGTCTCGATTCACGATCAACAAAGACCATATATAGGAAAATCTCTGATCTGTGATTTTGATTGCATCATATTGCAGCGCCCCTTTGATGATGTTATAAAGCACTTGCCCCAACAGTCTGTTAAAGGCTACACGGGGGATCTTTGTGTGCGAGTAGCTCACAGCTCCTTGAGAGATCTGGACACTGTCCGATCATCAGCGAGCTCCTCCGGCAGGCAAGGCTGAGTTGGCTGTTGTCTGTGCATTAAGAGGTGTTAAATATCCCACGTAGAGGAGTCTGCTTACAGGACAGATAAGAGGTTCTTCACGTACCGTGCCCCGTGTCACCTGAACGTTAAATGGGGCCCCGGTAATTCAGTGTCCACCGCTGAATCATCTTTCACCATCACCACTCGTCCATGAAGGCCAATGCGACGAGGCCATAGATAGACGGCGCGTTATAACGGAGGGGGGGGGGACCAGGAGAAACGTCGTGCTACGTGACATCACAACACCCTGCACACAACCGTAGTGGCAGATTAGGGTGCGCATCGTTAACGAATATGTGGTGTAAGTGGTTGAGAGTAGATGGGCGGGCACGCCATGGGCTGGAGTGGAGGTGGACTGATGCGGTACGGGAGAATGTGGAGCTGAGTGGGCTTTGCCGACGACTGGTACCAGCGGTGTCGGGATCGGCCTCTGCGAGGGAGGCTCGTGAAGGACGCTTCTACTGGGCAGTTGGAGACAGTCGCCCTCCACCAACAACAGAGGAGTGACGCTCACAACAACGCGCGGAACACCGGATGATGAATATGCAGCAATTTGGCACAGTACAGGGAACAGGTGGTGCATCTGCCAGTCATCTCAGTCAGCCAACCCATGGCACCTGGGTCTGTTCCAGGACCTCCGGTCAGCGAGCCTTCGACACTTCACGTGGCTTCAAAGTGCACCTGGCCTGGCACAGGCGCCGTGGTGACGTCACTGTCACTTATTGGCGAATGGCAACGGTCGATAAGGCGGCGGTGGTTGTGAGAAATGCCATTTTGGGGGGGGGGGGGGCGCCAAACCTGACCAGCTGTAAACCTCACGTCGCCTCGCAGCCACACAGTGGCAACAGGGAGTTCTGGATGGGTGCAAGGGGTTGGTAATCCCCCTCCACCTTCAACTAAATAACCACACACGCGAGCCCTTGGGTCTCTCTGTGAGTCGATGGATCTGTGTGTGGTGAGTCTATGGGTTTCTGTGAGAGTCCGTGGGTCTCTGTGTGGTGAGTTTATGTGTCTCTGTTTTATGAGTCTATAGGGCTCTGTGCGAGTCTGTTTGATTCGGTGGTTCTCTGTGTGATGAGTCTATGCGTTTTTGTATGACTCTATGGGTCTCTATGT
Source organism: Petromyzon marinus (assembly GCF_048934315.1). Classification (NCBI taxonomy): domain Eukaryota; kingdom Metazoa; phylum Chordata; class Hyperoartia; order Petromyzontiformes; family Petromyzontidae; genus Petromyzon; species Petromyzon marinus. The sequence goes on from NC_133705.1 coordinate 1,222,765, forward strand.
GGTGATTCTATGGGTCTGTTTGGTGAGTCTATGGGTCTCTGTGGTGAGTCTATGGGTCTCTGTGTGAGTATGGGTACGATTGAGTCTATGGGTATCTGTCTGGTGAGTCTATGTCTCTGTTTGGTGAGTCTATAGGGCTCTGTGAGAGTCTGTGGATCTGTTTGAGTCTGTGGTTCTCTGTCTGATGAGTCTATGGTTCTCTGTGCAAGTCTGAGGGTATGTGCGTGGTGAGTGTATAGGTCTATGTGTGATGACTCTATGGGTCTCTAAGTGATGGATATCTGTGGTGCACATTTCCTGGCACAAGCGCCGTGGTGTCGTCACCACCACTAAGTGGAGAATGCTCCTACCCCTGCTCCTGCTTGTTTTTGTGCTCGGGAAGGAGAGAGAAAACTAGACTAAGGTCCACTGAGCTAAACATCTCTTCTTCAGGAGCGACTTGGCACCAATGATAGCTCAACGAAGTGGCTCATCATCACAGTCACTAAAGTTTTAAGTCAAAACTTTAAACGAATGTTTCTAAATGTGGAGGGAAAAACCGGAGGACCCGGAGAAAAAGTCCACACGACCACGGGGAGAGACAGAGACACGCAAACTCCAAATATACAGCAGGCATCAGGGTCGGGGTCGAACCCACAACCTCCTGTACACCAGGCGAGGTAGTTAGGGGGGAAAGCAGAGACAGCGAGAGGGAGGAGAATTAGTCAAACTCACACTCAGTATTACTAACTAACCATGATACACTCACCATGATACTTACCATCATACTCACGCATTCACCATCATACTCACACACAAGCCCACACACATCAACAGTCGCCATTCACCACTACGTGGCGGTGATGTTCCCACAATAACTCAGGTGCCAAGGTTTGACGGCTGTGCCAGGCTAAGTTCAGGAGGAGGTCACGGGCCAGACTCAGGTGCCATGGGTTGACTGCTCTGCCTGGCTAGGTACAAGAGGAGGGCTAGACCCTGGTGCTATAGGTTAACTCGTGTGCCACCACCTGCACAACCACCACAATAACAAACACACAACAATAACCACGACCAACAACTGTAACCACAACTATAATTTAACCACAACTATAATTCCCATCAGCCACACGGCCCTCTGGGAGTGCCTCTCAACAGCAGCAGCAGGGCCGAGCTCTGCTTGAAGCAGCGCCGTGAACTCAGCAGAACGTGACGGCTGTGGGCCAGGCGCCTCCTCTGTCTCCCCCCACCGCCGCCGACGCCACTGCTGATGTGGACACACCGCGCGAGGTTCTCACCTTCAGGCTGAGTCGACGTAGAGGAGGCCCAGCGAGCCGCCGCTTCAGAAGCTTTCGCGAGCCACTGACGGTGGCCATGAGCGGGAAACCAAATCAGCCGCTCGCCACCCACAATCCACAGCGCGCACCGCCTCCACTCGGCCCCGGCCTAAGCGGAAGTAGCAGCGGGGGAGGGGGGCGGGGCATGGGGGGCGGGTCACGAGGGGGAGGGCAGGGGGGGCAAGGGGGGGGCATAGAGGGGGTTCGTTAGGTGGAGAAAAAGGGGGGGCATGGGGGGTTGTGAGGGGGCATGGGGGGTTGCGAATGTGGAGGGGCGGGGGGGGGAAGGGGGGTCACGAGGAGGGGCAGGGGGGGCAGGGGGGTAGTGAGGGGGAGGGAAATGGCGGACCATGGGGCGTGGTCGCGAGGGGGGGGGGGCAGGGGGGGAGGAGCTCAGGTGTGAGGGGGAGGAGCTCATGGCTCTGACGTCACGGGGGGCGTGGTTACCTTGGACCACCCCCGCGTCTCGCGCCACGTGCTTCCCACTGGCAGTTTGGCCGTTAGAGAGACGCGGACCGACCCCAGAGCAGGAGTGGAACCGAGCTGTGGGTGAGTGGTGGCGGTGGTGGTGTGAGTCTCTCTGTGCGAGTCTGTGTGTGTGTGAGGCTATCTATATGAGTCTGTGTGTGTGTGACTCTCTGTGTGTGTGTGAGTCTCTCTGTGTGAGTCTGTGTGAGTCTCTGTGTGTGTGACTCTCTGTATGTGTGTGAGTCTCTGTGTGAGTCTGTGTGTGTGTGTGTGAGACTCTCTGTGTGTGTGTGACTCTCTGTGTGAGTCTCTGTGTGTGTGTGACTCTCTGTATGTGTAAGTCTGTGTGTGTGTGTGACTCTCTGTATGTGAGTCTCTGTGTGTGATTCTCTGTGTGAGTCTCTCTGTGTGTGTGAGTCTCTGTGTGAGTCTCTGTGTCTGTGTGTGTGTGTGAGTCTCTGTGTGAGTCTCTGTGTGTGTGTGAGACTCTCTGTGTGAGTCTCTCTGTGTGTGTGAGTCTCTGTGTGAGTCTGTGTGTGTGTGGAACGATCGTAGAGCTGACAGCGCGCCGCGCTATGAACCCGGCGACCCCGAGTTGGATTCCCTCTAAAGGCCAACAGCAGTAACGATTATCTGAACCGGTGCTGGGCCTCCCCTAGGTTGACTCAACCTCGAATGAGTACCTGGTGTGGTGTGTAAAGATCGCAACTGGGGAGACAAAGGCGGCCGGGCGTGGTGCTGGCAATCCAACCCCCTCGTGTGTCGTGCCGGCCTTCATACGTACTGCTGGCTAACAGCACTTGCCCCTACAGCCTGTTAAGTCTCTACGGGGATCTTTGTCTTTGGTGTCCCATACTGGCAGGGGGAGGAGTGGTGGTGTTAATGTTGGTGGTATTAGTGGTGGGGGTGCTCGTGATGGTGGTGGTGTTAGTTGTGTTAGTGATGGTGGTGTTAGTGATTGTGGTTGTTAGTAGTGGTGATAGTGGTGGTGTTACTGGTGTTAGTGATGGTGGTGTTGGTGTTGGTGGTATTTGTGATGGTGGTGTAAGTGAGGTGATCGGATGCCATGGTGGTCCCCATCTTTAAGAAGGGAGACCGCACAGACTGTAACAACTACAGGGGCATCTCACTCCTCAGTGTGCCGGGAAAGGTCCTGGCAAGGATTATTCAACACTGCCTTACCAGGCATGCTGAGGAGAGGCTTGTGGAGCCCCAATGTGGTTTCAGGAAAGGGTGGTCCTGCACAGATGCCATATTTTCTGTCCGTTTGCTAAAGCAGCGGTGTAGGGAATTCCAACAAGACCTACATCTCTGCTTTATTGACCTGGTAAAGGCCTATGACACCATCAGTAGGCCTGGGCTCTGGGTTCTTCGTGCTTTCGGAGTCCCTGACCCGCTGCTCACGATCTTTAAGGACCTTCATTATGGTGAGCGGACCCGGGTAAAACTACATTGCCGGGAGTCGGAGCCATTCCCTGTTCACCTTGGGGTCCGACAGGGATGTCCTCTGGTTCCAACATTATTTAACATCTATTTCGACCACGTAGTTCGTGAGGCCTTCAGTAGCTGTACCGGAGGAATTTCCATCTGGTACAGATACAGTGGGAGGCTGATCAATGCCCGGATGCCGTTAAGGGATGGCTCCCTATTGGTCAACCACGTTATGTATGCCGATGACGTGATAATTGCGGCTCACTCAGAGGAGGAGTTGGAGGCGCTGCTGCTAAAACTGGAGTGTGCCACTAAGAGGTGGGGCCTTACGATCAGCCCCACCAAAACGAAGCACCTGCCTGGGTATTTTGTACCATCGGGCACTCCACCTCCACAACTCCCAATCGGTGATGGGGCAGTTGTGGAGAGAGTGGAAAGTTTCCCATACCTGGGCAGTGTGCTCATGACCGTCTCCGGTTTAACAGCAGAGGTCTCACTCCGAATCAGTCGAGCGGCATTATCTTTTCAGCAGTTGCGTAACGCTGTGTGGAAGCTACCTGGTCTGTCGCTCCACACGAAGCTTCGGGTCTTCTCAGCCACAGTCATTCCCTCCCTTCTCTACGCTTGTGAAACGTGGACCCCCCTAATGGAACATCTTTGCCGGTTAGAAACGTTGAGACTGGCCTGCCTCCGATCAATCCTGGGTTTAACCAGGCTGGATTGTGTGAGGAGCTCACAAATCCTCGAAAGATCTGGACAAAGCCCCATCAGTGAGCTCCTCCGGCAGGCAAGGCTGCGTTGGCTGGGCCAGGTAGCCCGCATGCCCAATCACCGCATGCCCAAGCAGCTTTTATTTGGCCGGATCGAGGGGGCTTAATGGACGCAGCACGGGCTAGAGAAGAGATGGAATGATGTGGTACAGCAGGATGTGGAGCTGAGTGGACTTGCCGATAACTGGTACCAGCTGTGTCAAGATCGGCCTCTGTGGAAGAGGCTCGTGAAGGACGCTACTGGGCAGTTGGAGGCAGTTGCCCTCCAACAACAACGGAGAGCGCAGGAACGACGCTCACAACAACGAGCAGAGCGCCGGATGGCTAAAGCACAGCAAGTTGGCACAGTAAGGGGCACAGGTGGTGCATCAGCCAGTCATCTCAGTCAGTCGACCTGTGGCACCTGGGTCTGCCCCGTGACCTCCTGCCAGCGGGCGTTCGACACTTCACGTGGCCTCAAGGTGCACATGGCCTGGCACAAGCGTCGTGGTGACATCACCGCCACTTAGTGGCGAATGGCGATTGTTGTTGTTGGTGTTAGTGATGGTGGAATTTTTGTTGCTGGTGTTAGTCGTGGTGGTGGTAGTGATGGTGGTATTATTGGTGCTGGTAGTGGTGTTCGTGGTGGTCTTAGTGGTGGTGTTAGTGTTGGTGGTATTATTGGTGGTGGTGTTAGTAGTGGTGTTAGTGATGGTGTTAGTGGGGTAGTGTAGCGGTTAGCGCGCTGCGCTAAGAACCTGGCGACCTGGGTTTGATTCCCGCTCACAGCCAACATTGGTGACGATTATCTGAACTGGTCCTGGGACTCACCCTAGATCGACTCAGCCTTAAATGAGTACCTGGTGCGAGGTGCAAACATTGCCACTGGGGAGACAAAGGCGGCCGGGCGTGGTGTTGTCTTTGTTCGTGGTGTTAATTGTGGTGTTAGTAGTGGTGTTCGTAGTAGTGGTGTTCGTAGTGGTGGTGTTCGTAGTGGTGGTGTTCGTAGTGGTGGTGTTGGTGGTGTTAGGAGTAGTGTTAGTAGTGGTGTCCGAACAGAGGAGCAACGCTCACGACAACAACCTTTGAGCCGGGCATCTAAAATGCAGCAAGTTGGCACAGTCATCTCAGTCAGACAACTCATGGCACCTGGGTCTGACCTGTGACCACCTGTCAGTGAGCCTTCGGCACTTCACGTGGTCTCAAAGTGCACCTGGCCTGGTACAGGCGCCGTGGTCACATCACCACTACTTAGTGGCGAATGGCAGTTGTTGTTTTTTGTGTTTTTCGTATTGTGTGTGACTGGTGAGAATGTGAGTCCGTGTTGATGAGAGTCCCCATTGTGACGTGACGTGGGTTTAGACGTGGGTGTGTCATGCCCCTTCAACTCTGCATGTCCCTCGCCTCTGTCTGCCGCTCTCCACGCAGAGACCCGGACCGCGCGAGAGACACCGTGAGCTCTGAGCACCCTCGTCTGAAAGTTGCTACCATGGAGGTACATGTGGCTCCTCGACTCGTGTGGTGAAGTATGGGTGGACGTGTGTTCTCCCCTCTGCGTGTGCCTACCTGTCATCTGTATACCTGGGTGTGCTTCTCCTTGCCCGCCTAAGTGTGTGCGCGTCTATCAGAGTGTCTCTCCGCGATCCTGTTGGTGTACGTGCCCGTCTACGCGTGAGCATCTACACCGCTGTTATCTATCCACTGATGGATGAACGCCTCCCTCCCTGAGACCCTACTACCCCTCACATCCTGTGATGGAATAATCCGCCAAGCGCCGATTTCGTCGCACCATCTCTCTGGCGGCTCTCCTCTCTGATGTGTTCTGTTCCTTGGTTGTCGCTCCATTATTATTCTTAACCATGAGCCATTGTTGTCCCTCCTAGCCATGGCTCGTCCGGCCCGAGTCCCACTCACTCCTCTTAACAGTTTGAACGATCCCATTGACCTGCGTGTGACCTCGAAATCCACGCGTCTTTCATTGTAAATCCAAGCATGGCAACTGATATTGGCCAAATATCCCAACGCTGAGAACTGGCAACATCTCGGCAGGACCCTCCTGAATGTGGAGCCCAGGATGTCAGAGATGCTGGCTCAGTGCTCGGCCACTGCACTTGCTCCAACATCTTAATCAAGCCCATGTGGTGGACCTTTGTCTTTGCGTGTGTAGATCAGCCGAGCTGGAGAGGCTCGGAGTAACGGCGAGTCTTGCACCACGTGGAGTGCGCTGTCCTCAGCGCGCACCGGCTCCATCCGCAGCAAATCGCCACAAGGTAAGAACAGAAATGAGTGACGTCAAGATGGCCACGCTGAATGGTGGGACATCACGACGGTCATGTTTCAAGGGGGACGTCACAGTGACCATGATGCATGGGGGACTTCACGGTGGCCATGTTGCATGGGTGATGTCCCGTTCGAATTTTGCCGTTCTCTCGTCTAACACCGGCGAGACACGGTCATAAAGAAGGCTGTCTCTGGTGCAGGCCAGTCAGTTTCAAAGACAATGCCTATATATTATCGGAGCATGTTTGTTTGCATATTTTTCCACAAGTACGTGTGGTAAATGCAGACTTGATGCCTTGCAAAAGGTATCTATTTGGTGTTTGAACATATTAACACCTGTTTTTGTGCCAGAAAGGGTAAAAGCTATTCTTATTTTTTATAAAATCCTTCTTGCATATCTGTGTTATATTTATCTAATTCATTAACCCCGTTTTCAAACCCAAGCAACCTAAGATGTCCTCAGAGCTGCATATAGCTGGACATCGAACAAAGATGGTCACTGCATGGCACGCTTTCAGATGTGCTTCTGCAGTCATCTGGATCACCGACAGCTGTTTTTATTCTCTTGCCTGCAGCAATCCTGGCTCTCTTTGGCCCACAAATGACCCACCGGGAGAAGCTGGAGCTTGTCGCCATACAGAAAGTATGGTACTTTGCACTCAGCAACAGATCCCGGGGACACAACAACGATGGATACGACGACCACGAACATCATTACATTCCGGTGAGACTCGCCACAAAGCCCCCGCCGTGGGGGCGGTCACAGGGCGCAGCAGTCGCGGGGTTCGTGGCTTCTTGTCATTGCAACTTAAGCACCAACCAACTAGAGAAAGCACACGTGCACTCTCCCACACACTTCACAATCAGAAGTTTATTTCCCAAGTTAAGCCCATTGAGCTAAAGAGCTTTTTTTAGGGTGACTCGGCCAGCAGACATCAGAGCATTCCACAATTACAGATTTAAGAAAGCCAAACACTTAATAAAAGCAATTATTTCGTAAAATAATGCTCACATGTTGTGATTTTCAAAATATAGTCAGTCTAAATTTGTGTAATTTTGTGCAGGTCCACCATGAGCACCTTCACTACCGCTATGAGGTGCTGAAGAAGATTGGGCGCGGAGGTCAAGGCCAGGTGATCCGGTGCCTTGACCACAAGATGAACACCCTGGTGGCCGTGAAGATCTTGGTATCACCATTGAGGTAAGAATTCATAGTGGTGTCGTCACAAGGACGACGTTGTTGTTACGTCCAGTGCTGTGGGCGGCCGTGTGATGAGGTGGTGACAACTCGTGCCTCACGTAGAGGGTCCCCGGTTCGACTCCTGACTCGGGTGCCCTCCTGTGTGGAGTTTGTATGTTCTCCCCCTGTTCTGGATCAGTTCACTCTTACATTACATTAAGTCTTCATTTAACCTAGTAGAGGCATTCCTGAAAAGTGCCACGTTAAGGGAAAGCACATTAAGCAAACATAATATCCCCATATATAATGTAACGATAAAGTTTTGCAAGATATAATACATGCACACAGTGATGTGAAGAGACCAATAACGGAGGGCATGCTGTCACGTCACGTGATCATTCCGCATTCCGCCTACTGTGTCATACCGCTCAGCTGTGCAATTTTATAGCGGGCACATTCCACGTTATAATGGGCGCTTTCCTGCATTAGAACAGAAGCATTCCGGATTATAATGGGTGCGGTCCGCGTTATAACGGGAGCCTTCCACGTTATCATGGGCACGTTCCACGCTATAAAAGGCGTGTTCCACACTGTAATGGAGTTGTCCCATGTCATAACGGGCGCGTTCCGTGTTATAACGTGTGCGTTCTGCGTTATAGCAGCTACATCATGGGACCTCCTTTGCCAGTACCAAAATATACTCCCAAAGGAGGTCCCATGATGTAGCCATTCACCCCGAGCTCTCATTACTCTGAAAACGCTTGTCTTTGTGCTGTACGCCTTTTGGCGTCGCATGGTCTAACACCGTTTTTGAGACGAGGCTCAAAAGAAAGGTGTTTCTGGTGTGGACCAATCAATTTCAAAGACAATGCATATATTATCAGAGTATGTTTTTTGTTTGCATTCTGACCACAAGTATTGTGGTTAATGCAGACATTATTCCTTGTAAAAGGTTTCAGTTTGGTGTTTTAACATCTTAACACCTGTTTTCTTGCTAGAAAAAAGGAGAAAATATATTCTGATATTTTGGTACTGGCAAAGGAGGTCCCATGATATTCCACGTTATAATGCCTTGCTCTGTGAGAGCCACATTCAGTCACGACTCAGCTGTGGCTCAGTCTCTAAAACTCAGGCTCAGCTCTAGCTCAGCCGTGGTTTGGCCCAGGCTTGAGCCGCTCAGCTGCTGTTAAAGATACACGAGTGGCTCAGCCGTGGCTTGGCTCAGCTCCTGGGAATCCTGAGTGTGGCTGGGGCCATGCTCGGAGTCGGTTCAATTCACACATTAGGGAATCACTACGTTCAGGCAGCACCCCAAACCCCCTTCTATCCCTTGCTTATTTGATCCTCTTCCCGATCCTTTCTGGAACCTTCCATGAGCGCACTACCGGAACTCACAATGCCATTACACTTGGGGAACTAATATTTATTTATTAATTCTGAATAGAATTTGTTTCTGGTCATTCCTTAAGCAAGTCTAAGTCATGATTCATTTGTGGATTTTCTCTGCACAGCTCCAAGCATGATAAATTTCAGAGAAAGGAGCTCCAGATGGCTCTGGAACTTCAGGGCGAGGGCAGTGATGAGGAGTACAACGTCATCAAAGTCCTGAACCATTTTGACTTCAGAGGACACCACTGCATTGTCCTGGAGCTGTTGAAGTACGTACCATGTGTTCCCACCGCCCCCCCCCCCCCCCCCCCCCATAGCGTGGTTAACTTCATTAGCTAAACTAAAACTTTTATTTAACAGGTAAAGCCCAGTGCCCTATCAGTTATTTTTCACAAGTGGCCTGGCTACAAATGATAGCTAAAAAAAGTGGCTGATGTGGAAATGTATAGTAGCCAAATACTCTAAAAGCAAGTTTCTAAATGTGGAGGGACAAACCAGAGAACCCGGAGAAAAATCCACGTGACCAGGGGTAGAACATGCAAACTCAAAATATACATGCGTCACGGTCGGGATCAAAGCCCCGATCTCTTCCACACCAGGGGAGGGTGATAACGTCACACCACCGGGGCTAGATGTTACTTTTGGGATTCCTGTGCCACCCACGCATTGTGATACTGTGGAGCTGTCATGTGTCCCGGGTGCACGAGGCAACGCCTCTTTTCTCAATCAGCCCCGCCCACTTTTATATAGCCACGCCTCCACTCGATCAGTGCAGTGGTAATGCTTGAGCCCCTCGGTGAAAATCCCTGAGTTCGATTCTCAACTCGGACGCCTTTCTCTGTGGAGTTTGTATCTCCTAATGGATAATTCCACCACCCGGAAACAGAGCCAATGAAAGCAAGTGGACAAATGTGCTAACTGATTTGGTTTATCAGCAAACCGATGACCTAAACCCACACTGAGCTATGAATCATATTAGTCGTGAATGTGCAAATAGAATATTAATATTGTCGTTATCAGAATCCACGCAGTATTGCAGGGTATGACACTGACGCTGCTTCGTTGTTGTCATTGTTGTTGCTGCTGCTGCCTCTTTCACAGGGAGAGCCTCTATGATGTGATTACGGAAGGGAGGCTCCGGAAATTGCACATGGGGATGGTGAAAACTTACACCAGGGGCATCCTCAAGTTCCTTTGCCACACCAAGGCCAGGAGCATCATCCATGCAGACATCAAGCCAGTGAGTGGACACAGCATTCAGCGCGACTTTGTTCCGGAGTTGTGTCATTATTGGGGACTCGGTCCATAGAGAAAACTAACCACGTTAGTCACAGGGTCGATGTGTTAGCTCTGTCCGTCTATCTGGAAGGAAGCAGGGTCACGTTACCTCTGGTGATGATCTGGTATGAATTCAACTGTCGTGTAGAGTCGTGTCGCTATTGCGGGACTCACCACAGATAAAACCAGCAATGTAGATCACAGCGTTGCCCCAAACTTTGGGAAATACAAACCGGAGCTGAAAAGAATGAATTTCAAAACGTGCCAAATACGCGTTTGAACAGACAGCTGCTCATTGTCAGCTTCCCAAGACAAACGCGCGGTGGAAAGCGTCACGAAATCCGTGCGCCCTTGAGTGTGGTTTTTGGTCCGTAACTCGTTATCGGGCAGCTGTGAGCATCTATGATAAGTTGTCTATAGAGCTGCACCCTTTTACTTAGATGGTGCTTCAGAGAGCTTTAAATGTGATGAGCCTCGACTAACATCGCTCATCTTGACGCATTTGAAAGGGGCACCCCCAGTGGCAGCTGTCAGAAAACAGCGAATGTTGCACTTGACTCAAGGTTGATGACGGTGCTACGCCTCACCTAGTTCCCCTGTTTAGCTTGTACCGTGGTACGTAATTGATCCACTGCTGGCTGAATGCTATCGGCGTAACCTCCGAGTGTGAATTCCTTCTGCCTTTCTTCCTTTAGGAAAATGTTCTACTCAAGGATACCGTGACTGGCACCGTCAGGGTCACGGACTTCGGCACCAGCTTTTTTGTGAAAAGGCAACGTGAGTAACCTCACCTGGGTGTGAGTTTCTGCGTGTGGGTGTGAGTTTCTGCGTGTGGGTGTGTCTGTGTTCCAGTGTGTGTGTGTGTGTGCAAGTCTCTTAGTGTCTGTACATGTGACAGTGTGTGATAACGATGCTGTTCATGACACAGTGAGTATACACACACACGTACATATATATATTTGTTGTTGTTGTGCAGCTCTGCATGTTGGTGGGACCCTGCCATACCTATCTCCGGAGGTATTGCTGGGCTACAGATTAACGTGTGCAGTGGACATGTGGGCACTGGGCTGCACAGTGGCGGAGTTGGCGACCGGCAGGGAATTATTCCATTCGGACAGCCGCGACGACCACCTCCCGTGCTGCATGGAGGTATTTCCAACTGGGCGTTCACCCGCTCGTGATTCCCCCCTCCTTCCTTGAAGTTGTAGGCTATGGGGGGGGGGGAGCCAGGAGAGGGGGGGCGATTGGCTACTTGGTGATCTGGCGAATGGCAGCCATCGTATGTTTTATGTGTGTACACGTGTGTGTCTGTACGTGTGGGGGGAGCAGTGGTGTAGCGGTTAGCGTGCTCAGCTACAAACCCGGTAATGTGAGTTTGATTCCAATTCACGGCCAACATCAGTGATGATTATCTGAACCGGTACTGGGCATCCCCTAGTACAAATCAGCCTCAAATGAGTACCTGGTGCCGTGTGTACCTGCTTCAATATGGCCAACCATCCCCTCTCTGTGTGTGCCACAGTCCTGGCCCTCAACAGGTGCCGCTACTGTTGCTGCTGCTGTTTCTACTCACTACTAAAAGCACTTGCCCCTACAGTCTGCTGCGGCTACACGGGTGACTTTTGCCTTTATCTCAACCATGTGCAGATCCTCGGGTTGCCTCCAAGATGCATGATGGATGCAGCTCCTGACGGAATGCACTACTTTGGTGAGTTGAAGGGTGGGGCGAGCAACCGGCCGGATTCAGTGTTAGGGTGTGGCCTGGAGCTGTTGTAGTTCTTTTTGGGGGGGTAACCATGGGGGGGGGGGCCTCTTTGTATTTTCAATTCCTTGGGTGAGTGGGTGGGTAAATGGGCGCGTGGGCAAGTGGGTAGATGGGCAAAGTGGTGGTTGGTGACTGTGTGTCTCTCCTGCTGTGCATGTCTCCTGCAGATCGTTTGGGCATGATGTTCTCCCCAGTCAAGAGAAGGGTGCCAGGGAGCTTGTCACTTCACGGGGCACTCAAAAGCCACGACCCGGAGTTTGTTGACTTTGTCAGCTCCTGCCTGCGGTAAGAATCATCCCCCACCACCTCCCCCCTCCCCATGAGGATTTCTCCCACCAAGGTGATCAACGAACGCCCTCCACCGATCACCAGGAAGATGTGGAGCTGAGTGAACCTGCCGATAACCAGTACCACCGGTGTTAAGATCGCCCTCTTTGGAGGTCCGTTAAAGATGATCCTCGGCAGTGCGAGGCTCAGGGCATTTTTAGAGTACTGCGTATTGAAGGATTGCCGCTGCTACCGCGACTACCGCTGATGCCGTGCGATCCTGGACCTCGTGGGAGAAGGGAAGGAACGTCAATCCTCTCACCACGCCTCTCTCACCACGTGCGCTGCGTGTGACCCCGGTGCGTCTCTCAACAGATGGGATCCGGATTGTCGCATGACGCCAGCGCAGGCGCTGGGTCACAGCTGGCTCCGGACCGTGGCCACCAGCACCACCAGCAACGCCACCGCCATCACCATTGCTGCTCCTGGCAGTGTACAGTGTTTTGGAGCTGCTGAGCGACGGTAAGCCATGAGCTGCTTGTCCAATGTTCAAGGCAGTCCATAGGGAGGTGTGGGGCCCGGGGCAAGTCACAATTAAATCGGAAGTATTACCAACAATACAGGGGTTGTTTCGGTTAGATCGCATAGATATACATGTGTTGTTAAACTCACCACCACCCAACACAGCCAATTAGTAAGGTGTATCATGTAAACAAAATGTGCCAATTAGTTACTAGATCAGCACACCAGTGTGTTGGAAAGTAAACCCACCACATTTACTATTCGAATACGACATTTTGCCGGGGATTGCAACCAGCCTCATAAGGTGACGGCCAGAATTGTGGAGAAATACTCCTGTTTCGGTCTTAAATAGTGATAAATGTGAATGTGATGTCATCATTTGTGAGCCAATCTGGTGCGAAAGCCTACGTGTTAAAAAGACATTTTACGTCTGACACCGTAACATCGAAGCACAGGGCCGCCAAAAGCACGGTGCCTGTGGCGGTTTCCCCAGTACACCGTACCCGGGGGACGGCTCTGCTCCTGTTAATGTATTTACATTTATTACTACTACCCTTATTTAGCCAGCATGAGCCTCACTCAGTCTCAAGACTCTTTTTCAGTAGAGTCCTGCCAAGTTGTTTGCAGTACAGAACAAATTTGCTTTTGCTACTGCTGCTATGCGATCCCAATTGAGTGATTTGGAGGTTCAATTTCTAACACTGGCGAGGATGTCCATCCAACACTGGTTGCGTTGCGTGTGTCAGGGTTCAGTTACGTGGAGGAAAATGCCAAACCCAAAGGAATGAAAGTTACATTTTAATGTACAATTTTATTGAGGGACTGTGTGTTGTCTTGGTGGGGTCTGGGGCTGTTTTGTTGATGTTTTGCTGCCTTGCCCAAGTTTACATTTAGTGTTGAAAATCTGGCCGGATTTTATGTACTTTGTGCTTATGTGCTCAATTTTTTGTGACTTGCTTACATTTTTACACGTTGCACTCCTTTTGTTTGTTGTTGTAACTTGCTGACCCTGTGCCTCGACTGCATATCTGTGAAGGAAGAGCTTCATAGCTTATCGGATTCCTCTTCATCCAGTCTAAATAATGTATTCTGATTTTGGAAACCAATGCAGGACAAAACGGGGGGGGGGGGGGTAGAACACACTCCACATTCCACACGGAGAAGTGGCCCAAGTATGGGAATCAAACCCAGGTCCCTCTTTGACCGAGTTCCAGCCCTGCTGCCTGCAAACGAACACATGTACAGTTCAAACCCCACGTATACATTCAGTTATATACGGATGTATTTTTATAATTGGTTCCTGGGTGAGGACAAATAATGAGGCAGCCATATCTTTGCCATGTTGGCCTTCATCCAGTGTGATATCGCAAGACTAATGCCCATTCTGTAACCAGACCCACGATGGGCATGGTATGCTGCATTATTGCAGCGTTATTAACCTGGTTAATCTATCTCCGCACACAGTTAGTCCGTACGCGGATGATGGTGGGGGGGGGGGGGGGGGGACTGCGATCTCTGCTGTAGCAGGAAGTTGGAACGGTGTCGTGCGCATCTCTTCACAGAGCGGAGCCGGCGCTGCCCCCATCCTCCGCGTTTGCCCTGGCCTCTAAATGTAAGCTGACGGTTGTGGTGGAAGAGGAGACCCTGGTGGAGGAGCTCGTGGTGCAGGGAGAGGAGACCCTGGTGGAGGAGCTGGTGGTGCAGGAGGAGACCCTGGTGGAGGAGCTGGTGGTACAGGAGGAGGAGACTCTGCTGGAGGAGCTGGTGGTGCAGGAGGAGACCTGGGTGGAGGAGCTGGTGGTGCAGGAGGAGACCCGGGTGGAGGAGCTGGTGGTGCAGGAGGAGACCCGGGTGGAGGAGCTGGTGGTGCAGGAGGAGACCTGGGTGGAGGAGCTGGTGGTGCAGGAGGAGACCCGGGTGGAGGAGCTGGTGATGCAGGAGGAGGAAACCCGAGTGGAGGAGCTGGTGGTGCAGGACGAAGAGGAGATGGGGGGGGAGACAGAGGAGGTGGAGACGAAGAAGGAGCAGGAGATGGTGGTGCAGGAGATGGTGGTGGAGGAGGAGATGACAAGGAAAGAGGATCAGGCGATGGTGATGCAGGAGGAGAAGAGGAAGCGAGGGGGCCTGGCCCGCATAGGGAGAACCATCCGTGCACTCCTCCGACGCGCGCTGCTGTGTGGTGGCCGGTCCACCACACAGTAGAGGTGGTGGTCATGGATAGTTGTGAACCACGACCACTATCACCACACCCACCACGCACACTCCACACATACACCCCCCTGTGATACCCACCACCCACCACACACACCCTGCACCCACCCACCCCGTGACACCCACCACACACTACACAAAGAGCTAGGGGTTTAGAGGGTTAGGGGTTTATAAAGTTATGGGTTTAGAGGTTTTGGGGTATTTTGGGGATACGGGGTTTATATGTTTAGGTATTTTGAGGGTTATAGGGTTTAGGGGTTGAGAGTGTTAGGGGTTTAGGGGATTCTAGAGTTAGGGGTTTAGAGGGTTAGGGTTTTAAGGGTAAAGGGGTTTAAAGGGCTAGGTGTTTAGAGGATTAGGCTATTAGGGGTATAGGGGTTTAAAGAGTTAGGGGTTTAGGGGTTCAGAGGGTTATGGTTTTAAGGGTAGAGGGGTTAAGAGGGTTAGGGATTTAGAGGGTTTTGGGTTTAAAGATTTTGTGTTTAAGGGTTTAGGTTAGGGGTTCAGTGGGTTAGAGGTTTGGGGGTTTATGGGTTAGGATTTTAGAGGGTGATGGGTTTAGACTGTTATGGTTTTAAGGGTAAAGGGGTTTTGAGGGTTGAGTTCTAGAGGGTTACAGTTTAGAAGGTTGTGGTTTTATAGGGTTCTCGATTTAGAGAATTAGGGGTTTATGGGGTTTGATTGTTAAAGGGTTAGTGGTTTAGAGGGTTAGGAGTTTATAAGGTTATGGACTTAGGGGTTTAGAGGTTTTGGGGCTTTTAGGGGGTAAGCAGTTTAGAGGTTTGGGTGGTTTTAAGGGTTATGATGTTTAGGGGTTGATCATATTAGGGGTTTTGAGGGTTAGGGTTTTAGTGGGTTAAGGGTGTAGAGGGTTAGGGGATTAGAGGGTGAGGGGTTTAGAGGGTTGGGGTTTTCGGGGTATTTGGGTTAGGATTTCAAAGGGTGAGGAGTTTAGACGGATAGGGTTTTAAGGGTGAAGGGGTTGAGGTTTTTATTTAGTAGAGTTTAGAAGGTTATGGGTTTAGAGGGTTAAGGGTTTAGAGTTACTGTCGGTGTTTAGAGGTTTAGGGGGTTTATGGGTTTTGATTGCTCGGTGTTGTGGTTTACAAGGTTACGAGTTTTAGAAGGTTTTGGGTTTAGAGGTTTCAGTGTTTCGGGGATTAGAGGTTTATAAGGTGAGGGGTTTAAAGGGTTATGGTTTTACAGGTTTAGGGGTCTAGACAGTTTGGGGTTTAAGGGTTTAGAACAGGGGTGGGCAAATTTTTTGACTCGCGGGCCACAATGGGTTCTAAAATTTGACAGAGGGGCCGGGCCAGGAACAGATGGATGGAGTGTTTGTGTGAACTAATATAAATGTCGTGTAAAAATAATAACATGAAAGGATTTGGCCTTTAACAGGTAGCAAAGCATTTATTTGCAAGGCAATTTAACAAATTGCATGAACATGAACTATACAAAAACATGTCGTAACTCCCGGTCAAAGTGCGCCATCTAATGGGGAAATGGGGGCATTACAGGAGAAAGGTAAAATTTAATTTAATAATAATTGTACAAGTTCGGCGGGCCGGATTAAAAATCCCAACGGGGCCGTATACGGCCCGGGGGCCGTACTTTGCCCATGTCTGGTTTAGAAGGTTAAGGGTTTAGACAGTTAAGAGTTTTTGGGGTTTATGGGTTAGGGTTCTAAAGGGTGAGGTGTTTAGACGGTTGGAGTCTTCAGGGTAAAGTCCTTTATAGGATTTGGTGTTTAGAGGGTTAGAGTTTAGAACGTTTTGAGTTTAGAGGGTTTAGAGGTTTATGGGTTTCGATTGTTAGAGGTTGAATGGTTTAGATGGTTAGGAGTTGAGGAGGTTATAAGGGTATGTGTTTAGGGGTTTAGAGGTATAGGGGTTTCAAGGGTTAGGGATTTAGAGTGTTAGGGGTTTAGTGGTTAGAGAGTTTAGAGGGTTTAACACCTAGACTTTCACAACTAATATTGGGTTAGTCTCCAACACTAAATGGCACTTTTTGTTGATGTGACAAATTTTCCTAATTGGCTGTGTCGGGTGGTGGCTGGTTTAATGACACATTTATATTTACACAATCTAACCCCAAAAAAACATTTATGGGTTTAGAGAGTTAGGGGTTTAGTGGGTTATGTGTTTAGAGGGTTAGCATTTTAGGGGTATGGGTGTTTTAAGGGTTAGGCATCTAGAGGGTTAGTTCTTTAGAGGGTTGGGGTTTAAATGTGTTGGGATTAGATTAGGGATTTAGGGTTTTAGAACGTTAGGGTTTTGAGGGTTAGGGTTTTAGAAGTTGAGGATTTAGAAGGTTATGAGTTCAGAGGGTTAGGGGTCTAGAGGGTTAGTTCATTAGAGGGTTGTGGTTTAGATTGGTTGGTATTTAGAATATTAGGGATTTAGGGTTTTAGAAGGATAGAGTTTCAAGGTTAAGAGGGTTAGGGATTCAGAGGGTTGAGGGTTTGGTTTTTAATGGCTTCGAAGGTTAGGGTTAAAAGACTAAGGGGTTTGGAGAGTGAGGGGTTTTTGGTGGGTTAGGGTTTTAAGGGTAAAGGGTTTGAGAGGGTTAGCGGTTTAGATGGTTATGGGTTTAAATGGTTAGGGATTTAGATAGTTACGGGGTTTAGAGGTTTAGAGGGTTTTATTTGTTCGAGGTTTAGTGGTTAAGGTCTCTGTGCGAGTCCAACAGGTTTATTTTAGTCTATGGTAAGATAAAAACAGTTCAGTTTAATTTGTATATATTTAAACAATTTGTTTACCTTTCCTGTCGTGTTTTTGTATTGTATTTTTGTTATGTTCTGACCCGCCCGATTGGACGTCTGTGAAAACAGATCGTCATAGCTCATCAGATTCATCCAGTATAAATAAATATTCAGATTAAAATTCTATTGACCTCTGTGCGAATCTATGGATTTCTGTGTGAGTTTTTGGGTCTCTTGAGTGTATGGATCTCTGTGTGAGGCTATTGGTCTCTGTGCATGTCAAAAGGACTCTGAGTGAGTCTATGGGGTTGCCGTGTGAGTCTGAGTGTCTGTAGGAATGCATGGGTCTCTGTTGGAGTCTATGGGTTTCTGGGTATGGTTGTTTGTGCGAGTTTTACATGCATAAATGGAACTTAAAAAGGCCATTGAGGGTTGCAGAATCCAAATTGAATATTAAGTTCCCCGCAGTGCAAGCCAGCTCGCTAGTCGTGTCATCAAACAGCCCCTGTAATTCTTTATAATAATAAAAGACTTACTCCAAGAAATCCACACAGTAAGGTCCTGAATTGGGGTTTTATTTTATAATCTTTGGTTTTATTCGGTTAAGTCACGTAGGTAAAAAATAAATTAAAATTAAATAAAAGAAAAAATTAAAACACGACGTTTCGAAGGCAACACAGGCTTCCGTCTTCAGGTGGAAACAGTCACAGCAAAAAATCGCTGCACCAAGTGGCGAGGCTCTGGGAACCTCTGGCTTATATTCAGGTTAAGGGAGGGGGGGGGGAGGAGCCATGTAGGGGGACCTTAGTGGGGTGCGGGGCTGAGTTAATCCGTCTTTTGTTGTGTAGAGGGTGCGGGGGATGGGCCACTGTGTGTGTGCAATAGAAACGGAAAAAAATAGAAAAATTAAAGATCGGCAAGAATGTGCTGTAAGGGGGAAGTAGAAAAAAGGGAAATAGAAAGTTCGGAAGGAATATGCTTGGTATACCACTACTTGAAATTGCTGTTAGAAATTAGTTGACGTTTGGTATGATTTAAAACGTCCTTCCAGTGGTTGCTTAATTTGAAACTATCCTCTCGGTTGAAGGTATGCCTGTATTTGTATATCTGAATGGCTTGGTGAACACATCTCTGGTGATAACCTATAGGTTTACAGAGAACCTTGGTATCGGAGAAGACAATCTCATGATCACCCATAGCGTTGTGACAATGATCAGCCACAGCAGAAGAATTCGTTCTGCCGTGTTTCAAATCTGATTTGTGCTCGCGAATTCGGTCAGAGACATGTCGCTTTGTCTCCCCGATATAGCAATCACCACATGTACAACTCAATTTGTAAACCCCGGGGTACTGTAAGTCAGGAATGACATCCTTCACGGATGGGATAAGATCACGAATTTTGTGTACTGTATTGAACCGGACCTGGATCTTGTGTTTGTTTAGAATTTTGGAAATCTTTTTAGTAACGCCTGCTATATATGGTAGTGTGATGGTTTTGACCAGAGTATCAAGTGGTTGTTTCTGTATGGAGGGAGAAACAGCTTGGCGGATGGTACGGTCAGAATATCCGTTCCTTTTGAGGGCCAGGTGCACATGTTTTAATTCACTGGTCAGGTGGTGTTGGTCCGAAATGCAATGAACCCAATGGTATACAGTTTTGATGAGATCATTCTTTTGGGCTGGGTGGTGGTGGGAATCAGGCTTCAAGTAGGAATCTGTGTGGGTGGGTTTCCTGCAGACAGAATGCCCCAATGAGCCATCAGGTCTCCTCTGAAACAGAACATCTAAGAATGGTAGCTTGCCATCTTTCTCCACTTCCATGGTGAATTTGATGGCGGGATTGTCTGGAATTGATGTGGTGTAGGAAAAGGTTCAAAGCTGGGAGGCTATGTGGCCAAATGACGAAAGTGTCATCCACATATCTCTTCCCCTGGGAAGGTCTGAGGGTGGAAGTCTGGATGGCGTCTGATTCAAATTTCTCCATGAAAATATTGGCTATCACTGGTGACAAGGGGGAACCCATGGGGGTACCCTCATTTTGTTTGTAGAAGGAGCCATTCCAAGTAAAGTAGGTATTGTTGAGGCAGTGCCTAACCAGTGCAGGTGTATCGGCGTCTAGTCCATGTTGGACCAAATTTTCAATTATTTCAATGGTATCAGGTACTGGGACCTTGGTGAACAAAGAGACCACATCGAAGCTGACAAGGATATCGTCAGGGGACAGTACAAGATCTTTGACCATAGAGACAAATTGGGCTGAGTTAAGTACTGCTGAGGCGGTCTTGCCAGTGAAAGGCAGCAAGGAATATGACAGAAAACGGGCTAGTCTATAGGTAGGGGAGTTGATTGTGGATACGATGGGTCGTAGTGGGGTGCCTTCTTTATGGATCTTGAGAAGACCATAGAATCTAGGGAGTCTTGCAGCAGAAGGTTTTAGGGAGGGACGTTTAGTTGGGTCGATTAGGGAGGTCGAACTTGTGATGATCTTGTTGGTTTTTATCGCTAGGCTATTGGTAGGGTCATTTTTAATTTTTGAGTAACTTCCATCGTTGAGCAGATTCTGGATTTTGTTGTTGTATGAATCTTTATCCATAATTACAGTACCGTTGCCTTTATCGGCTGAGAAGATGACTATATCACTTCTGTGTTTTTAAATTCGCGAGTTCAGAGCGTTCATTTTTGCTGATGTTACTAATGGGTTTCTTAGCATTCTTAAGAATAGTGGCTATTTCAGCTCTCGCAACGTCTGCTTGGATGTGTCCCACGCCTTTGAGGGCTACATCGACCTGAGAGATGATATCATCTACTGGTATGTGTTTTGGGGTGACAGCAAAATTCAGTCCCCTAGCCAGTACTGTTTTCAGATTGTCCGAAATCGGCGTGCTACTCTGATTAATGACGATTTTGTTGACGTCGAGTTTTGTTACACGTGGAACTGGGTTCTTCTTTAATAGCTGGTTGAATTTAGAAATCAGGTTAGCTTTACATTTGATTGACAGTGAATCAGCAGAAGAAGCAGTCATGTTGTCTATGTGATTCCAATCCGCACCAACCGGCATGTGCACCCACATGTATACCACCTCTACACCGTTCATCATGCTAGGTCAGCCAATCAAATGCTAATTTTTATGCTAATTCCTTTGTCAAGGCACCTTGTTTCCTCGCACACAGCTTAACGGTCACGGTCTGAGCGTGGCTGTGTTTCACTCCAGCGCTGTCCTCGAGACAGCCTGGTTCCTTCACCTGATGAAGGCCGCTTGTGTTGTGGCCGAAACGTCGTGATTTTTGTTGTTTTATTATTTACCTACGTGACTTTACCGAATAGAACCAAAGAGTATGGATCCTTGCAGTCACGAAAGCTTTAAATCTAGAATTGATCACCTCTACGGGGAGGGCTTTCACCTATCTGTTAGAGCTTTTAACAGACAACGGGACAAGAAGTCACAGCTCATCGAGACGCTGACCTTCCTCAAAAGATGCCGCGATCACAAGGTAATACCCATCGCTTTCACACTCATTTCTTCTGCTGTATCTTCTCCGAATTCTAAACAGATTCTGTTTAAGGCCAGCCTATCTTAAATCTCAGAGAGGATAAGGCTACTCCGATTTGAACTCGATACTTTAGACAGGACTCTCCTACAAGCTCATTTAATGTTAACACAAAAAATGTCACCTTCTGATTGGAATCACATAGACAACATGACTGCTTCTTCTGCTGATTCACTGTCAGTCAAATGTAAAGCTAACCTAATTTCTTTCTGATTGGGAGGGGGTCAAATATATAACATTTTTGACATGCTTTTTTTCTGGATTTTGTTGTTGTTATTCTGTCTCTCACTGTTCAAATAAACCTACCATTAAAATTATAGACTGATAATTTCTTTGTCAGTGGGCAAACGTACAAAATCAGCAGGGGATCAAATACTTTTTTCCCTCACTGTATATATAAATAAATAGTGCATATTTAGTGTATTATTGAGTGCATGTTTACGTGCTCTAACCCAAAAATCTCGATTATGGACTCAAAAAACCGCTGGGAGACTTCTCACTCAGACCCGTAGCAAGACGATATCGCCCCAATATTCAAATTGTTCAAATATCCCCCGAACGAGTCCAGGATCAATTTAAAGATCATACTCGGCATTCTGAAGGTCCTCCGTGGTCTGACAATGATCACGTTGCCATGTTTACGCTTCTTACAAATATTTTTGCCCCGTTGAATCGATCACCAAACCCAAGTGACGGTAATGTTACGGTAAAAAAAATCTCAGTGGGTGACCTCTGGGCAGAGCATGACCTTGCAAACAGACGACCAATCGAGTGAAATAAACATGGGAAACGCACCTCGATGAACAGGCTGACTTCCCTGTGTGTTTGGACAAACTCATTCATCACAGGCAAAACGAACATGTCCCGAATGCCCACGTCCTTCAGGAACTGCATCTGGAGGTGTTGGCACACCAATTGCATCACCTAGCAAAAGAGGAAAACAGCAGGAACGACGTGAATACATCATCGCCATGCAGCAGTCTACGCCCGTCAATTTCTCACAGCGGTAGTAAGGTCCTTAGGTGTCTGGGAGCACAAGGCAGGTGCAGGTGGGTGAGTCATAATTTCCATCCCTGACGCCAAAACTTATTTCAGGTTGTGCAAGAGATAATGACATGGGTTAATTGTCACACAAGCCAATTAGAAAGCTGCCATGCTGTTAATGGTTAGTAAACTGAACTCACAGACCAGAGGTCGCTAAATGGGCACACCACAGTTAGCTGATCGGCAAGTCACGTGTGATGCAGCAAAGTGTGGCTTTCAGCCGGCTCTTCCAACACATCTGGTCAACGTGGAAAAGTAGAATATGGGACCTTCCTGGTGTGGACTAATCAGTTTCAAAGACAATGCATATATTATCAGAGCATGTTTGCATGTTCACCACAAGTACGTGTGGTTAATGCAGACAGTATTCCTTGAATGAGGATTCTGTTTGGTGTTTTAACATCTTGACACCAGTTGTATTGCCAGAAAGGGTAAAACCTATTGTTATATGGAAAAGTAGACCAAATACTCGTAAAGAGTTCGCTCTCATGAAAGTCTTTTCACCAGCGGTGGTGTGACCAAGCAATTGCAGAGCTGCACTTTTATATAAGTCAGGTCAGAGCCAGATACACATTGGAGGATAAACATCCCACGGTGGCTGGGCAATTGTTGTGCAATAATGTCAGGTCAAACTTACTTAGGATATTTACAGGTGCGTTTTATTCATGTCGTATATATTAATGCACACATTGTGTAGTAGTGGTATTATTATTAAACTCACCTTTAATGACGATGACCATAAACATGATTAAGAGTGTGACTATTAATGAATGTGCGACTGTACGATGTGGACGTAGCGGAGGGGCCCCCCACGGTGAGCGGTGACGCAACGCGCGCAGTGGCCCGCGTCACGTGGTTGACACCTCACGTGCACAGAGCGAGGCAGGCAGAGCCAGAGGGGGGCGGCGTTGCCTAGGCGACGTTGGCGTCCTCGCGGTCTACTCCACGGTCAAGCTGCGTGTCACTTGGTGACCCCCCCACCGCCTCTTACTGGACACCTGTGAGTGAGAGCTTGATAGCGCTTCGGATTTTGATTCCGAGTACAGTGTGCACAGCACCTGTACGGCGAGTCCTCGTTTAACGCAGTAGATGCGTTCCTGAAAAGTGCCGTGCTAAGCGAAAACTATTTCCCCCGTAATGAATGTCCAAGCGCAGTCAGAATTGGGTTACAAACAACTTGAGGGGACGCCGCCGCGTTACCGTCTCGTCTCGCTCAACCGCGCAGCTCAAGAAAGTAGTTCGGCGTCGACCGCTCACAAGTCGCCTTATGGCGGTGCGCGTTCCCTAAATGAAGGCAACCGCGTTATAGCGTGAACACGCGGGACAGACCCAGTTGTCGTGTGCGGGTCAACTCCCTGAGATAAACTTGCTGCCGACTTCATGCGTTGTATACACCCAGTGCTCAGCCAATTGTTGTGAGCGTCGCTCCTCTGCCCTCTGTTGTTAATGGAGGGAGACTGCACCCAACTGCCAAGTATCATCCTTCGCGAGCCTCTTCAAAATGCTCATCTTGACACCGCTGGAAGCAGTCATCGACCTTGACCTCACCCCGCTTGCACCAATCGCACAACATCACAGCGTTGACTCTCAACTGTTGCTTGTGTAGAGGGGGTCAGATTGTCCAGACATTCGGTTGATACTAATAGGGTTTATTTGCCAGTATTGTAGATTATTTGAATTACATTTGCTTGGGCGTCAGGGTGGTGCAGTGGTCACGCCCGTGCATGGGATCTTCTGAAGGAGTGCCTGGTTTCGCTTTCCTAATTCTGGTCCCTTTCTCTGCAAGGGTTTACTCCCATAGCAAAACAACAACAAACACATACAATGTAACTGGTACTAGCCAAACATCTGGGATTATTTTTGTTATGCTGCCTTGCCCAAAATGGCATTTGGTGATAAAAAAAATTTGCAGGAATTGATGCACTAATGCAATTTGAACTCTTATATATTTTTATTTCATGACTTGCTTAGCGTTCATATTCTTGGTTCTTTCCGTAAAGTCACGTAAATAGAAAACAAGAAAAAATTCAAATTAAATAAAAAATTTTTTTTTAAAAAATAACAAATAAAAAATAAATTTAAAATAAAAGCAAAAAACCCAGGAAGTTTCAATCGCAACACAAGCGGTCTTTATTTTATTGTTTTTTGTTTTCTATTTACGTGACTTTACCGAAAGAACAAGAATATGAATTCCTGCAGTCACGAAAGTTAAGTCAAAATTTGCTTCGCGTTCCTTTACTTTGCCCTCCCATCTGTTTGTACTGTTGTTTGTTGTTGTAACTTTCTGACTCGCCCCGACTGGACATCTGTGAAAAAAAGAGCTTCATAGCTCATCAGATTCGTCCAGCCTAATTAAAGACATTAACTGACCCAGTTTTCGCGTGGAGATCACGGCCAGGATGCAGAACAAAGGGACCACCGGTCACACTCACGTGGAATGCCTAGGGCATTGCACAGCATTTAAATGGACTAGTTTCGTGAGATTTAGTGGTGGCTTAGGGAAGGCCTTTATTCAACAATGTATATCATGTATATCATGGCCGATAAGAATTTTTATAGTCATACACCATAGCCCACGATTTCCTGCACCGTTCATTCACTTGAGGAGACTGCGCATGGTGGAGATGGATGACCCTCGGTATCCTGTCCCAAAGTGATTCCAGTGGTTCAGGTAGTGGAAGAGTTGCTAGAGCTTCTGGCTCTTGCCGAAGCCTTGTGACTTTGGGATGAGAGCGTGGTAGGATGAGTGAAGCGTGGAGCTAAAGCTCCTGGAACATCCTGTACCCAAACAACACCAAACATTCAAAATCTTACAATGCTGCTGTTCCAGCACGAACAACATAACAATGAACAACATTTTCACAAATTCAACGTAATGCAGGAAATTGAGTGGCTTGAGGTTAATTTCAATGTCAGAGCACCGAGCCAATGCCATTGAGGTCCTCCGTTCAAAATTCAGTGAGCCATCTATCAACAAACGTTCCTGCGAATTGAGGGCAGGAATGCTGTGGTCTCAACTTGGTCACCAATGGCTGCACAGTAAACATCATGTCAAATGTGTTTTTGTTCACTGAAGCATATCCCAGCTCTGAGGGTTTGAATTCCATTTGACGTGTAATGAATTATCTTCAGCTTGGATTTCTGGTAAAGCACATCAGTGGCAACTTGTCTCTGAACCAGGGGTTCCTTGTTCGACAAACTGTGTTTCTGGAACATTCAAGCATCCTCAAGTGCCGTGGATAAGTAAGAGTTCTATCGTTCCACTATTGTTTTGTGCACCGTATCAGCTTTAACAGGATTTGCCCAAAAAGCCTTAGCAAGGAAGGATGAGTCTTTGTAAGTTAGCAAATAGAGAGGGTGGAGACCTCAGCATGTAGACATCTCAACCACAACTCTACCTGGTCTCTGTTATTTATTTAATGAGCCAGCCCTTGCCACACTGAGGTTATACGAATGAACCTTGCATGCCACAGACAGGGCAGTGAACGGCAGTTGCTGCTATTGTTTTGGTTGTTTGTAGTTTTTTCTTACCCAGCGATGGCAAGCTCGTACTCCAAGTGCCCATAGAAGGAGGCTGGGTCAAAGATGACGGGCCCTTCATTTATCTCTGCAGCGTTCCCAGTCCATAGGTCACCGTGGAGCAGTGCCGGAACCACCTCTACGTCCCGGAAAAAATCCCCCAACCGAAGCTGCACACCACGCAAAAAACAACACCACTTTATTCATGATAACGTTTTTTTCGAGTTAGATCGCATAAATTTACATGCGTCGTACACCCACTCCAATTGCCATTAGGCAATTGCCAGAAGTCAGAACGCTTCTGGCAATTGCTTGATGATGCTGGTTGTAATCACCAGCGAAAGGTCGTACTCGTTTGAAAATGTTCTGCGTTTCCTCTCTAACACACAAGAGTGCCGAGCAATAACATAAATGGCACGTTCTGTTCATGTCAGAAACATTACTAATGGGCTGTGTTGGGTGGATGTGGGTGTACGACGCATTTACACTTATGCTAAGCCAAAAAAAACTTTATCATGAATAATATTGGTCGCGAAAGCCTGCGTGTGAAACACCACTTTACCTTTAAAGTCACCTCGAAAACCCACTGCGATCAAATGGGTTTCCTATATGGCTGTGCACATGATGAGCTACACTGCTGCATGTATTAACTCTTTCCTGCTCCGAGATGACTGCAAGTTGCGGGGTGCATCCCGTTCACCGCTGAATCTCGTGTACATCATCGGAACGTAATAGGAAGTAAATATTAAATAACTTTATCGGTACCGAGGATCCCACAAGGCCGTGCGGGAAGGTGTGTAGCACAGTTTGGTACCAGCTATAATAGAGTGCTGTCCTGTCGCTATGGTGCTCTGCGGCGAGTACAATGTCTTTAAAAACAACGGCGCTATGCCTCTCTAAATAAAATTACCGCTGAACCACTTGTGCGTTCCGAGATTCGGTGGTGAACGAGACCCATCCTGAAATGAGCAGTCATCTCGGAACAGGAAAGGGTTAAGGGCGAGAGTGAAATGGCTTACGAACCTGAAGCCGAGACCAGAGCTCGCGGGTTTCCCGTTCACCGTAGTCCTTCTCTATCATGTCCAGCTGAAGCTGCAGTCGCTGCCGTGAGAAGAACGTCACCCAGTCCTCCTGCCACTCATTCAGCTGGTGGCATAAATATAGTTTTATTACAGACATTTAAAAACATAAGCAAATAATACCTACTTTATTTAGCCAATCCTTGACCTAAAACAGTGATATTCACTCATTTTCGGAGGGGGGCCACTTTCGCGGATAAGACATTATCAGTGAAAGAGCCATCTCACATTTGAAACCATTGGGGGGTTTGACAGCATGATGGGGTGTTTTCACTTGTGTGTATTGTCGGGGACTGCACGTCAGGGGTCGCAGTAAAAAGGACACCAGGGACTGCCACCGGCCGCGGGCCTTGCAATTAAGAACACGGTCACCCAGAAACGTTGAATTTTATGTAAAAATGGCTGGGTAATTCTTAAGACATAATTCGACACTCATGTTATGTACCGATTATCATGCTGTAGTCTTTGAACATCTCATTTTAGCCACCAATTGATATCCTCATAAAAAATTACAACAGCATTGATCCTAACGATAGGTTCTGCGCTTAATTCCCGCACCTCCGTTTAGCACGGTTGGCTATGTACGGTGGAAAGGAAGTTCAACATACATTCATACAAGTCTGTCAAACCCGGCTGAGTGTAATTGGTAATTAGCGAAAACATAACTGATTATGTGAACACTGGTTATGCGAGATCGATCTCTGCGGGAACTTGAGTGACATCTGGTGATGTCAGTTGTAACTGTGTGCCCTGTTATCAATGGTACAACTGTGTGCAATGGAAGAAAATATATGCATTTTTTAATCAAATATATTGTTTTATAAATTTGTGTACTTATGCAACATAAAATGTACGTCAATCTAGTTCTTCTTAAAATGTAACCTTAAACCAATGTTACCATCATCAGTGGTTAATAGACTATTACACAAAGGACTCTCATATTTCTACGATGTAATACTAATTAGACTGACATCTGAACAACAGCTGATTTCACCGCTCCATGATAAAACTAATTTAATCAAGTAAACATTATTGCCGCTCCTATAAAACTTTGGTCACCCAGGCTGTCCTTCAACAAAAGGGTATATTAAATCTATAATATGCTTTTTTCTGGGTTAGATCGCATAAAAATAAATGAGCCGTTAAACCTACCACCACCTAACAGCCAATTAGTAAGGTTGTCACGTAAACGGAACATGCCAATCCGCTACTAGTACAGCAAACCGAAGTGTTGGAGAGAAAATCCACAACATTTACAATCTGAGTATGATGTTTCGCCAGTATTTACAACTACCATCATTAGGTGGACAGCCAAATTCGTAGAGAAATCCTCCTGTTTCATTCCTTGGAGGGATAGATGTGATGATGTCACTTGTGAGCCCTTCACGAATTGGAATGTTCTGTTTATGTGACAAACCTTACGAATTGGCTGTGTCGGTGGCGGGTATAACGACAAATTTATATTTCAACGATCCAACCCAAAAAAACGATATTATGGATATTGGCCGCGAAAGCCTACGTGTTAAACGGGTATATTAAAATTTAAATGGGCTACAACCAGTTTCATGACTTTAAAGCGGAGATCACATGTGGGATGTAACCACAGCATATAGCCGTATGAAACCCACATACTCTACATCCTCCTGCCCAGGGTCCATACCTGTTGGGAGAAATTCAAGACTGAAATTTGTATCAAAATCTGTAAAGCACATGAGAACCTTAATTTAGCAGTCTCAAACTGACTGGGACCCCTGTCGTGACGGAGCAGCTGAACATTGCACAAAATCATCAATGCATATACAGATATATACCAAGGGTGACCAACTTTCCTGACCCTACCAGCAGCATACCATAATCTTCAGATGGCCGCGGGAGCCACAAGAGATAAAGAGTAGCCATACAGAAGTTGACTCGTGTTGACTGGCTGTGGAATTTTGAGTTTAGAAATCTCAGTGCCCTGGGAGTACTCATGGCCTGCCTCCGATACCAGATTGTTCTCACTTCATATAAAGTTAAATTGAAGAGTTACAAATTAGCAGCGCCTCTGCAGAGCCACACTTGAACTGCCCAGGAGCCACATGCAAATGACGAGCGATGGTCTGGCCAACCATGGTATTTTCTGTACATTATAGACTTGTAAATCTAGCGTATATAAAAAATTAGCTGGAAACATTTATTTTAGCATTTACTCTATTGCCCTTTAATGAATGAATAGCAAAACTACATGAACTCTCTCCTAAAGCCTTCTTTTGGCTAGCAGACCTTACATTTATCTCCTGAACATATTGCGATTATATTCTTGGTTCTTTCGGCAAAGTCACGTAGAAGGGAAATGATACAAATAAAACATAATATAATAAAATTATCACGACATTTCGGCCACAACGCAAGCAGCCATCCTCAGGTGAAGAAACAGAGCTGTTGGAAAGACAGCGTCTTAATGAACACTGCCCAGTGTTCACTGCCCAGTGTTCATTAAGACGCTGTCTTTCCGACAGCTCTGTTTCTTCATCTGAGGACGTCTGCTTGCGTTGTGGTCGAAACTTCGTGAAAATTTTATTATATAATGTTTTATTTGTATTATTTTATTATTTCCCTTCCACGTGACTTTACCGAAAGAACCAAGAATATGAATCCCTGCAGTCACGAAAGTTTTATATCGAAAAATATTGCGATTAGCAAAAATATAAAGGGACGCAATGTTAAATGCTCTAAGTCTCCTTTGCAGAAGAGTTTGCCCTGATGGACTTAAATACAGATACTTTTAATAGCCATAATTCATATATTACCCAACATAATTCATATTCTGAAAAGTACATTGCACACACATGAACAATACAGTTCCCTTCATCACAAAGATGGCTAAAACAAAGAGATGAATGTGATTAGGTGTGGAAAAGCACGACCGCTGGCTGGCTAGTTGTGTTCATGTATGAAATAATGACAGCATGTGTCTATCTCATTCACTAGCTCAATCGCTTGATTTTTACGATTAATAAACAGCTGTATGAAATAATGTTTGTTTACACACAAATCGCCTGTTTACACATATTCATTAGATCCGATTAGCATGCCTACTCTCAGTGCGAAGGAATGTCAACAATACATAGTTGACATGATGCTAGGGTTAGATCGGTGGGCCTAGTTTTCCACATGTTTTACATTTTCATGATTCAATACCGATAGTTTTCTCTTCCTTGTGAAGCCTCTCTACAATCTTCCTGTTGTGAAGGTGCATTTCAGCCAGATGCTGCCCCAACAAGCCTGAGCCCCTGTCAGAGTGTACAACACAATAGACCTGTCAAAGAAAACATTAACTTTATCATGTCCACAAACCCCTAGTAATAATTCATATGCAAACTAAACTACATCATATTGGTCCAGGTGGTCTGTGGCCGAGAACCTCGCTTGAAAATATGAATATATCAGTTCACATTCTGGTTTGGGTGACTCAAAACAATATTCTTCTGGGGTTTATACAATGAGTGTTACTTCCTGGGAAGTCAATCCTATGTAGACTATAAATGAAACCATTTTTTTATTTTACAAGAGCTATTTTTCAGAACCGACCTGGCCACAAATGATAGCCTAACGAAGTGGCTTATCACATGGAAATTTATAGCAGCCAAATGCTCAAAATACTCATGTTTCTAAATGTGCAGGGAAAAACTGGAGAAAAACCTGCACGACCACGGGGAAAACATGCAAACTTCAAATATACAGCAGGCGTCAAGGTCGGGATCGAACCTACGAAGTTCAATATACCAGGCGAGGTAGTTAACATCTCCTAGCCACCATGGCGCCCCATTCTCTGACTTATCCACCCACCCACCCACTCGTAAAGCCACCCACCCACTCACTCACCCTGCCACGTACCGAATCTCTAAACCAACAACTCAACCACCCACCCACTCATCCAACCTCTCACTTACTAAACCAGCCACTCACCAACCCACCGACCCACTCATCCACCTATTCACTTAAAATAGTTCAACTACAATTGAATTATTTTAAATTCACCAGGTAACGCCCACTGAGCTATACAGATCCTTGTCGGAAACGACGTGGCAAACAAATGATAGCTCAAAGAAGTCGCTTATCACGTGGACATTTATAGCAGCCAAAGCCTCTAAATGTATATTTCTAAATATGCATGAAAAACTCGGAGGTCCCAGAGAAAAATCCATGCAACCACAGGGAGAACATGCAAACTCCAAATATACAGGCGTCACGATCGCGACCGAACCCACGATGTCCTATACAAATGGCGAGGGAGTTAACATTCCGCTACCCTGGCGCTCCACTCTGACTCAGCCTCCCACCCACCCACTCAAACACCCAGCCAAGCACTCATGAACCCAATCACCCTGGCACCCACTCAATCGCGAAACCCACTCACTCATCCACACACCCAGCCACTCACTTAACCACTTACCTACGAACCCACCTGCATACCCCCCACTCACTAACTCAACGACCCACTCACTCAACACTCCACTAACCCACCCACTCACCTATTCATGCCCCAAATCACACACTGACCCATCCACCCACTTAATCTATAACTCATGCACTCACCCACCCACCTGCTCACCAGCCACTTATCTACTCACCCACCCACTCATCCTGCCACCTACTCAACCTCTAAACCACCCACGCACCGAACTACCCACCTACCCAATCACCCATCCAATAAACTACAACTAAACTATTTTGTATTTTGCCAGGTAAGCCCCACAGAGCTATATAAAACATTTTAGAAGTGATATGGTTACAACTGATACGTGAACGAAGTGGCTTATCAAGCTGGCATTTAGTGCAGCCAAATCTTCTAAACAAATCTTGACTCTAAATGCGGAGAGATAAATCTGGAGGACCGGGAGAAAGATCCACGAGGACACAGGCAAAACATTAAAACTCATAATATACAGGCAGCAGGGTCAGAATCGAATACACGATTTCCTGTATACTCAGTGAGGTAGTTAATATCTCACCATAGTGGCACACCGCTCTCTGACCCACTCACCCAATTACACACTAACTCACCCACTCAACCTCCCACATTAACTTACCCACCCACCAGTCACTCCCCCATTCACCCAACCACCCCCTCACTCACCCAACCACGCACCAACTCACCTACCCACTAACTCACCCACCCATCTTCTCCCGCACTCAGCCAGCCACCCGCTCAATCACGTGCCGACTAACTTACTCACACACTCACCGACCAATACACCCATTCACCCACTCATTTACCCACCCACAATCTCACTACCCAAGCCAACCACCCAGCCTCTCACTCACCCACTTATTCAATCACTCACTACCCCACACACTCACCCAACCACTTGCTCACTTACCCATACGCTAACCCAACCACTCACTCACCGACTCACCCACCCACTAACTCATCAAAATTAATTCTCAACCACTCACCCAACCACCCACGCAATCTCATACCCACTAACTCACTCACCTACCCATTTATGCACTCACGCACCCACTTACTCACTCACTCACGCACCCAACAACCAACCCACCCACCCATCTCTTCACTCACTCACCCACCCACACAGTCAATCACTCACCTACATACCTACCCACTAATACTCACCCACTCAACCAACAACGAACTCACCAACCCACCCGTCGACTCACTCACTCAGGTACTAACCCACTCAACTTCTAACCCACACACTAACCACCTAACCACCTACCCACACGCTCACTCACTCACCCACACACTCACTCACTCATCCACCCACCCAAACATCCACTCACCCACCAACTAATTCACCCACCCACTCACTCCCTCATCCATCCACTCACCTACTCGCCCATCCACTCACTTACTCAATGAGCCACTCACCTTCTCACCCAGTACTTACACATCAACTGACCCTGCCACCCACTCAATTTCTAACCCACCCACTCACTCAACCAGCTGCCCACTCCCTCAGCCACTCACCTACTTACCCACCCCACTTACACATCCACTTACCCTGCAATCCACTCAATTTCTAATCCCCCACTCACCCAACCACCCGCCCACTCATCTACTCACCCATTACCACGGAATTATTCACCCACCCATCAGTCAACCACCCAATAATTCAACCACTCACAAACTAAATCACCTATTAATTAAACCACCCACTACCTCAACCACCACTAACTTAACCACCGAGCCACTCACCCACTCAGCAAGCCACCCACTACTATATCTCTAACCCAATATCTCACTCACCCACCGCCCACTCACCTACACACGTATGCACTCACTCACACACCGCTCACTCACCTACACACTAAATTATGTTTATTTTACCAGGTGAGGCCCAATGAGCTACATAGCTCGTTTTCAAAACAACCTTCACCACAAATAAACCGACCATTAAAATTATAGACTGATCATTTCTTTGTCAGTGGGCAAACGTACAAAATCAGCAGAGGATCAAATACTTTTTTCCCTCACTGTACATTGCGGGGGTCACAAAAATATCTCCAAAATCCTGAATAAACACAAGATCCAGGTCCGATTCAACACAGTACAAAAAAATCCGTGATCTGGTTCCATCTGTAAAGGATGTGGTTCCAGACATACAGTACCCGGGCCTTTACAAACTAAAGTGCCTCTGTGGTAGCAGCTACATTGGAGAAACCATACGACATATATCGGACCCCATCCGCGAACATAAAGCAGACTTGAAACACGGTAGGACGAACTCCTCTGCCGTGGCAGATCACTGTTATAATTCAGTGGGCTCACATGACATTGACTTCTCCAAGACAGAGGTTCTTTGCAAGCCAACCGGCTACCATGAGAGATTCGTTCATGAGGACATCCACATATACAAGCACAGAGACAATTTCAACCGAGGTGATGGATTCTGGCTTAGTAACCATTGGAAAGATGTTTTAAACCATTTTGGTTCTTAATTGATTGTATTTTATGGTGATTTTCAAACCGCAGCCCTT
This sequence comes from Petromyzon marinus, assembly GCF_048934315.1. Lineage (NCBI taxonomy): Eukaryota > Metazoa > Chordata > Hyperoartia > Petromyzontiformes > Petromyzontidae > Petromyzon > Petromyzon marinus. Next base: position 1,256,491 of record NC_133705.1, read on the forward strand.
TCGCTGGCACTGCCTCTTAATACTTCTCACACCACGGTCAATGCTATGGTTTACAACAAGTAGTATAATAATTAATAGTATAACATTGTAATGTTTAACATAACTCATAAGGCAATATATAGCATCGTAATTGCATAATGAATATACATCAGTGTGGTATATAGTTGGGTTCATAGAATAAGACATAGTGTAATATCACAAGTCAAATAGTTTATAATCTAAAGTATAGGGTAGTGTAAAGTAACGCATTGTATAATTCAAAAGTGGAATTTGTCTATGATATGATGTTATACCATGTAGTTTAGATTGGAAGGTATAATATTGTATTATATAGTAGTCCAGTTTACAGCATAGTCATAAGGCAACTCAGGACACAACAGCGCACCTTGGCTGTTGCACTTGCCCCTTTTCTTGTTTCCTCTCTGCCTGTGTTCCCAGCCCCCTCCCTCCTCCTCTCCGGAGGTGATGCTGGTAACATGCAAATTCATATTTTAACTCTGCCCACAGCTTAATAGACGCGGTCCTTGCATGTCAGCGTTCATTCAAGCTCTGTCTTCCGGACAGACCTGTCTCTTCACTTGAAGAAGGCCACTTGTGTTGTGGCCAAAACGTCGTGAGAATTTGATTGTCTTATTTTATTTTATTATTTTATTCCCATTCTACGTGACTTTACCGAAAGAACCAAAAAGACGAATCCTTGCAGTTATGAAAGCTTTAAACCGAAATTTACTTTTTATGTCACCAGGCAAGGCCCACTGAGCTATATAGATCCTTTTCAGAATAGACCTGGCTACAAATGATAGATATACGAGTGGCTTATCACAGATACATTTATTGCAGCCAAATCCTCTAAACGCATGTTGCTTCTAAATGCGGAGGGAAAACCCTGAGGATCTAGAACAAAATCCAGGCGACCACGGGTGAGAACTTACAAACTCCAAATATACAGGCGACAGAGTCGGGATCAAATCCACCACCTCCTGTATACTAGCCAAAATAGTGAACATCTCACCACCTTGGCGCCTCACTCTCTGACTCAACCATCCACTCACTTACACGCTAACTTACCCACTCAACTTCCCATGTTAAATTACCCACCCAGTCGTCACTCACCCATTCACTTACTCACCCAACCCGTCACTCACCCCTCCGCTCACCCACCCACTCACTCATTAACTTGCCCACCTATCTTCTCAACCACTCACCCAGCATCCCACTCAATCTCATACCAAACTAATCTACACACACCCACACACCCACTCACTGACCCACTCACTTATGCACTTGCCCAGCCACCCACTTACTCCCTCATGCACTCACCAACCCTCCCACCCATCTCTTCACTCACACACCCACCCCATCAATCACCCACCCACTAACTAGCACCCACACACTCCCCTACTCACCCACTCACCGACCCAGCACTCACTCACCGAGCCACTCAATCGCTAACCCACCCACTCACCCACCCACCTGCCCACTCACTCACCCAGTCACTAACGCACTCACTCAATGTATAACCCACCCACTACCCACCTAACCTCCTTCCCACACACTCATTCACCCAACCACATACCCACCCACACTCACCCATACACTTACCTACTCGCCCAGCTGCTCAATTATTTACCGAGCCACTCACCTAATTACCCAGCCACTCACCTACTCACTCACCCACTTACACATCCACTCACCCTGCCACGCAGTCTATTTCTAACCCACACACTCACCCAACCACCTCCCACTCCCTCGGCCACTCACCGACTCACCAAATCACCCACTACCCAAATAACTAATCATCCACCCACCCATCACTCAACCAAACAATAATAAAGCCACCCAGTAATTAAACTACCCATTAACTCAACCACCCACTAACTCAACCACCCACTAACTCAACCAGGTTTATTTTACCAGGTAAGGCCCACTGAGCTATAAATATTGTTTTCAGAAGCACCATCGCCAAAAATTATAGCTCAAAAAAGTGGCTTATCATGTATACATTTATAGCAACCAACTCCTCTATATACATGTTTCTAAATGTGGAGGGAAATATACAGGCATTAGGGTCAGGATCGAACCCACAACCTTCTGTATACGATGCGAGGTAGTTAACATATCGCCACTGTGGCCCCCCACTATATGATTCTCCCACCCACTAACCCACACAGTCACCCACTCACTTAAACACCCACCGTCACATGCATCCAGGCACTGACTCACCCAGCCACTCAGTACCCATAAACCCACCCAAGGCACTCACCCATGCACTTGCCCACTCATCCACCCACCCAATTATCCACACACTAAACTAAATTTTGAATATTTTTTTTTATATTTTACCAGGTCAGGCCCACAGCAAAATAGATATTTTTCAGAAGTCACGTGACGACAAATAACAGTTCAATGAAGTGGCTTTTCACGTAGAACGTTATAGCAGCCACATTCTATAAATGCATGTTTCTAAATATGGAGGGACAACCCGGAGAACCCGGAGAAAATTCCACCCGACCATGGGGAGAAGATGCAAACTCCAAATGTATACAGGCTTTAGGGTTGGGGGGAACCTACGAACTCCAATATACCGGGCGAGGGAGTTAACATCTCGCCACTGTGGCGCCTCATTATCTGACTCACCCACCAACTCAACTACTAAAGCCACCCACACACTCACTCACCCACTCACACACTCACTCACCCACTCACAAACCCACTCACTCACTAACCCACTGACTCATCAACACACCAAGCCACTCACTCAAGAACTTACCTATGCACCCACCTACACACCCACTCACTCTAAATGTACAGACATCAGGGTCGGGATCGAACCCATGACCTAGTTTATAAAAGACGAGGCAGTTAACAACTCGCCACCATGGCACTCCACTCTCCGGCTCAGCCACCTACTCACCCACCCACTCACAAACCCACCCACTGGATCTCAAACACACTCACTCACTCACCAATTTACCCACCCACTCACCCTGACACCCACTCAATCTCCAACTGACCCACCCACGCACTCAAAATCCCACCTACCCACTCAACCATCCAATAAACTGAAACTAAACAATTTTTTTTATTTTACCAGGTAAGGCCCACAGAGGTATATCAAGTGACCTGATTACAAATAATAGGTCGACGAAGTGGCTTATCACGTAAACATTTATTGCATTCAAATCCTTTAAACGCATGTTGATTTGAAATGCGGAGGGAAAACCCGGCTATTTTAATGCACACAATGGACCGGAAGGACAAGCGCAAAGGGTTCGCATAATGCGCATGCATAATGTACGTTGACTCATTAATCTCCCCCCCCCTCCCCACTTTGCATCAAGAGCGCCAAAGTGTGGTCACCACATCTATGCCTCTTTATAAGGAACGAAACAGACTAACTTCTCCACAAATCTGGCTGTTGCCTGATGAAGCTAGTTGTAATTACTGGCGAAACGTTGTACTCAGATTGTAAATGTTGTGGCTTGACTCTCCAACACACCGGTGTGCTGTACTAGTGATAAATTGGCATGTTCTGATTACGTGACAACCCTTACTAGTTGGCTGTGTCGGGTGATGGTGGGTTTTAACGACACATTTATATATTTATGCGATCTAACCCAAAAAAAACCTCTATTATGGATAATATTGGTCGCGAAAACCTACGTGTAAAACAAATCCCAAGGAATCAAAAAAATCGACGCGACCACGGAAGAAGATGAAAACTCCAAATATACAAGCTTCAGGGTCGGGATCGAATTGATTACATCCTGTATTCTGGGCGAGGGTGTTAAGATCTCGCCACTGCGGCGCCTCATTATCTGACTCACCCACCCGCTCAACTACTAAAGCCACCCACACACTCACTCACCCACTCACAAACCCACTCACCCTGCCACTCACCCACTCATACAAATCGGGCATCAATACCGTTGCTTTGTATGATCTGTGAAACGCAGAATATTGCAGATAAAATCGGACATTTTGAGGTTGCTGCCGGATCGATTGAGTGGAATCAATACAATTAGTCTCGATTCACGATCAACAAAGACCATATATAGGAAAATCTCTGATCTGTGATTTTGATTGCATCATATTGCAGCGCCCCTTTGATGATGTTATAAAGCACTTGCCCCAACAGTCTGTTAAAGGCTACACGGGGGATCTTTGTGTGCGAGTAGCTCACAGCTCCTTGAGAGATCTGGACACTGTCCGATCATCAGCGAGCTCCTCCGGCAGGCAAGGCTGAGTTGGCTGTTGTCTGTGCATTAAGAGGTGTTAAATATCCCACGTAGAGGAGTCTGCTTACAGGACAGATAAGAGGTTCTTCACGTACCGTGCCCCGTGTCACCTGAACGTTAAATGGGGCCCCGGTAATTCAGTGTCCACCGCTGAATCATCTTTCACCATCACCACTCGTCCATGAAGGCCAATGCGACGAGGCCATAGATAGACGGCGCGTTATAACGGAGGGGGGGGGGGACCAGGAGAAACGTCGTGCTACGTGACATCACAACACCCTGCACACAACCGTAGTGGCAGATTAGGGTGCGCATCGTTAACGAATATGTGGTGTAAGTGGTTGAGAGTAGATGGGCGGGCACGCCATGGGCTGGAGTGGAGGTGGACTGATGCGGTACGGGAGGATGTGGAGCTGAGTGGGCTTTGCCGACGACTGGTACCAGCGGTGTCGGAATCGGCCTCTGTGAGGGAGGCTCGTGAAGGACGCTTCTACTGGGCAGTTGGAGACAGTCGCCCTCCACCAACAACAGAGGAGTGACGCTCACAACAACGAGCGGAACACCGGATGATAAATATGCAGCAATTTGGCACAGTACAGGGAACAGGTGGTGCATCTGCCAGTCATCTCAGTCAGCCAACCCATGGCACCTGGTTCTGTTCCAGGACCTCCGGTCAGCGAGCCTTCGACACTTCACGTGGCTTCAAAGTGCACCTGGCCTGGCACAGGCGCCGTGGTGACGTCACTGTCACTTATTGGCGAATGGCGACGGTCGATAACGCAGCGGTGGTTGTGAGAAATGCCATTTTGGGGGGGGGGGGGGGGGGGCGCCAAACCTGACCAGCTGTAAACCTCACGTCGCCTCGCAGCCACACAATGGCAACAGGGAGTTCTGGATGGGTGCAAGGGGTTGGTAATCCCCCCCCACCTTCAACTAAATAACCACACACGCGAGCCCTTGGGTCTCTCTGTGAGTCGATGGATCTGTGTGTGGTGAGTCTATGGGTTTCTGTGAGAGTCCGTGGGTCTCTGTGTGGTGAGTTTATGTGTCTCTGTTTTATGAGTCTATAGGGCTCTGTGCGAGTCTGTTTGATTCGGTGGTTCTCTGTGTGATGAGTCTATGCGTTTTTGTATGACTCTATGGGTCTCTATGTGGTGATTCTATGGGTCTGTTTGGTGAGTCTATGGGTCTCTCTCTGAGTCTATGGGTCTCTGTGGTGAGTCTATGGGTCTCTATGTGAATATGGGTACGATTGAGTCTATGAGTATCTGTCTGGTGAGTCTGTCTCTCTGTGGTGAGTCTATGTCTCTGTTTGGTGAGTCTATAGGGCTCTGTGCGAGCCTGTGGATCTGTTTGAGTCTGTGGTTCTCTGTCTGATGAGTCTATGGGTCTCTGTGGTGAGTCTATGGTTCTTTGTGCAAGTCTGAGGGTATGTGCGTGGTGAGTGTATAGGTCTATGTGTGATGACTCTATGGGTCTCTATGTGATGGATATCTCTGGTGCACATATCCTGGCACAAGCACCGTGGTGTCGTCACCACCACTAAGTGGAGAATGCTCCTACCCCTGTTCCTGCTTGTTGTTGTGCTCGGGAAGGAGAGAGAAAACTAGACTAAGGTCCACTGAGCTAAACATCTCTTCTTCAGAAGCGACTTGGCACCAATGATAGCTCAACGAAGTGGCTCATCATCACAGTCACTAAAGTTTTAAGTCAAAACTTTAAACGAATGTTTCTAAATGTGGAGGGAAAACCGGAGGACCCGGAGAAAAAGTCCACACGACCACGGGGAGAGACAGAGACACGCAAACTCCAAATATACAGCAGGCATCAGGGTCGGGGTCGAACCCACAACCTCCTGTACACCAGGCGAGGTAGTTAGGGGGGAAAGCAGAGACAGCGAGAGGGAGGAGAATTAGTCAAACTCACACTCAGTATTACTAACTAACCATGATACACTCACCATGATACTCACCATCATACTCACGCATTCACCATCATACTCACACACAAGCCCACACACATCAACAGTCGCCATTCACCACTACGTGGCGGTAATATCCCCACAATAACTCAGGTGCCAAGGTTTGACGGCTGTGCCAAGCTAAGTTCAGGAGGAGGTCACGGGCAAGACTCAGGTGCCATGGGTTGACTGCTCTGCCTGGCTAGGTACAAGAGGAGGGCTAGACCCTGGTGCTATGGGTTAACTCGTGTTCCACCACCTGCACAACCACCACAATAACAACCACACAACAATAACCACGACCAACAACTGTAACCACAACTATAATTTAACCACAATTATAATTCCCATCAGCCACACGGCCCTCTGGGAGTGCCTCTCAACTGCAGCAGCAGGGCCGAGCTCCGCTTGAAGCAGCGCCGTGAACTCAGCAGAACGTGACGGCTGTGGGCCAGGCGCCTCCTCTGTCTCCCCCCACCGCCGCCGACGCCACTGCTGATGTGGACACACCGCGCGAGGTTCTCACCTTCATGCTGAGTCGACGTAGAGGAGGCCCAGCGAGCCGCCGCTTCAGAAGCTTTCGCGAGCCACTGACGGTGGCCATGAGCGGGAAACCAAATCAGCCGCTCGCCACCCACAATCCACAGCGCGCGCCGCCTCCACTCGGCCCCGGCCTAAGCTGAAGTAGCAGCGGGGGAGGGGGGCGGGGCATGGGGGGTGAGGGCAGGGGGGGCATGGGGGGTTGTGAGGGGGCATGGGGGGGTTAGGAATGTGGAGGGGCGGGGGGGGGAAGGGGGGTCACGAGGAGGGGCAGGGGGGTAGTGAGGGGGAGGGAAATGGCGGACCATGGGGCGTGGTTGCGAGGGGGGGCAGAGGGGAGGAGCTCAGATGTGAGGGGGAGGAGCTCATGGCTCTGACGTCACGGGGGCGTGGTTACCTTGGACCACCACCCGCGTCTCGCGCCACGTGCTTCCCACTGGCAGTTTGGCCGTTAGAGAGACGCGGACCGACCCCAGAGCAGGAGTGGAACCGAGCTGTGGGTGAGTGGTGGCGGTGGTGGTGTGAGTCTCTCTGTGCGAGTCTGTGTGTGTGTGAGGCTTTCTATATGAGTCTGTGTGTGTGACTCTCTGTGTGTGTCTGAGTCTCTCTGTGTGTGTGTGAGTCTCTCTGTGTGAGTCTGTGTGTGAGACTCTGTGTGTGTGTGCCTCTCTGTATGTGTGTGACTCTCTGTATGTGTGTGAGTCTCTGTGTGAGTCTGTGTGTGTGTGTGAGACTCTCTGTGTGTGTGTGACTCTCTGTGTGAGTCTCTGTGTGTGTGTGTGACTCTCTGTATGTGTGAGTCTCTGTGTGTGTGTGAGTCTCTGTGTCTGTGTGTGTGTGTGAGTCTCTGTGTGAGTCTGTGTGTGTGTGTGAGTCTCTGTGTGAGTCTCTCTGTGTGTGTGTGAGTCTCTGTGTGAGTCTGTGTGTGTGTGTGAGTCTGTGTGAGTCTCTGTGTGTGTGAGTCTGTACGTGTGCGAGTCTCTGTGTGCATCTGTGTGTGTGTGGAACGGTCGTAGAGCTGACAGCGCGCCGCGCTATGAACCCGGCGACCCCGAGTTGGATTCCCTCTAAAGGCCAACAGCAGTAACGATTATCTGAACCGGTGCTGGGCCTCCCCTAGGTTGACTCAACCTCGAATGAGTACCTGGTGTGGTGTGTAAAGATCGCCACTGGGGAGACAAAGGTGGCCGGGCGTGGTGCTGGCAATCCAACCCCCTCGTGTGTCTTGCCGGCCTTCATACGTACTGCTGGCTAACAGCACTTGCCCCTACAGCCTGTTAAGTCTCTACGGGGATCTTTGTCTTTGGTGTCCCATACTGGCAGGGGGAGGAGTGGTGGTGTTAATGTTGGTGGTATTAGTGGTGGGGGTGCTCGTGATGGTGGTGGTGTTAGTTGTGTTAGTGATGGTGGTGTTAGTGATTGTGGTTGTTAGTAGTGGTGATAGTGGTGGTGTTACTGGTGTTAGTGATGGTGGTGTTGGTGGTATTAGTGATGGTGGTGTAAGTGAGGTGATCGGATGCCATGGTGGTCCCCATCTTTAAGAAGGGAGACCGCACAGACTGTAACAACTACAGGGGCATCTCACTCCTCAGTGTGCCGGGAAAGGTCCTGGCAAGGATTATTCAACACTGCCTTACCAGGCATGCTGAGGAGAGGCTTGTGGAGCCCCAATGTGGTTTCAGGAAAGGGTGGTCCTGCACAGATGCCATATTTTCTGTCCGTTTGCTAAAGCAGAGGTGGAGGGAATTCCAACAAGACCTACATCTCTGCTTTATTGACCTGGTAAAGGCCTATGACACCATCAGTAGGCCTGGGCTCTGGGTTCTTCGTGCTTTCGGAGTCCCTGACCCGCTGCTCACGATCTTTAAGGACCTTCATTATGGTCAGCGGACCCGGGTAAAACTACATTGCCGGGAGTCGGAGCCATTCCCTGTTCACCTTGGGGTCCGACAGGGATGTCCTCTGGCTCCAACATTATTTAACATCTATTTCGACCACGTAGTTCGTGAGGCCTTCAGTAGCTGTACCGGAGGAATTTCCATCTGGTACAGATACAGTGGGAGGCTGATCAATGCCCGGATGCCGTCAAGGGATGGCTCCCTATTGGTCAACCACGTTATGTATGCCGATGACGTGATAATTGCGGCTCACTCAGAGGAGGAGTTGGAGGCGCTGCTGCTAAAACTGGAGTGTGCCACTAAGAGGTGGGGCCTTACCATCAGCCCCACCAAAACGAAGCACCTGCCTGGGTATTTTGTACCATCGGGCACTCCACCTCCACAACTCCCAATCGGTGATGGGGCAGTTGTGGAGAGAGTGGAAAGTTTCCCATACCTGGGCAGTGTGCTCATGACCGTCTCCGGTTTAACAGCAGAGGTCTCACTCCGAATAATTCGAGCGGCATTATCTTTTCAGCAGTTGCGTAACGCTGTGTGGAAGCTACCTGGTATGTCGCTCCACACGAAGCTTCGGGTCTTCTCAGCCACAGTCATTCTCTCCCTTCTCTACGCTTGTGAAACGTGGACCCCCCTAATGGAACATCTTTGCCGGTTAGAAACGTTGAGGCTGGCCTGCCTCCGATCAATCCTGGGTTTAACCAGGCTGGATTGTGTGAGGAGCTCACAAATCCTCGAAAGATCTGGACAAAGCCCCATCAGTGAGCTCCTCCGGCAGGCAAGGCTGCGTTGGCTGGGCCATGTAGCCCGCATGCCCAATCACCGCATGCCCAAGCAGCTTTTATTTGGCCGGATCGAGGGGGCTGAACGGACGCAGCACGGGCTAGAGAAGAGATGGAATGATGTGGTACAGCAGGATGTGGAGCTGAGTGGACTTGCCGATAACTGGTACCAGCTGTGTCAAGATCGGCCTCTGTGGAAGAGGCTCGTGAAGGACGCTACTGGGCAGTTGGAGGCAGTCGCCCTCCAACAACAACGGAGAGCGCAGGAACGACGCTCACAACAACGAGCAGAGCGCCGGATGGCTAAAGCACAGCAAGTTGGCACAGTAAGGGGCACAGGTGGTGCATCAGCCAGTCATCTCAGTCAGTCGACCTTTGGCACCTGGGTCTGCCCCGTGACCTCCTGCCAGCGGGCGGGCGTTCGACACTTCACGTGGCCTCAAGGTGCACATGGCCTGGCACAAGCGTCGTGGTGACATCACCGCCACTTAGAGGCGAATGGCGATTGTTGTTGTTGGTGTTAGTGATGGTGGAATTTTTGTTGCTGGTGTTAGTCGTGGTGGTGTTAGTGATGGTGGTATTATTGGTGCTGGTAGTGGTGTTCGTGGTGGTCTTAGTGGTGGTGTTAGTGTTGGTGGTATTATTGGTGGTGGTGTTAGTAGTGGTGTTAGTGATGGTGTTAGTGGGGTAGTGTAGCGGTTAGCGTGCTGCGCTAAGAACCTGGCGACCTGGGTTTGATTCCCGCTCACGGCCAACATTGGTGACGATTATCTGAACTGGTCCTGGGCCTCACCCTAGATCGACTCAGCCTTAAATGAGTACCTGGTGCGAGGTGCAAACATTGCCACTGGGGAGACAAAGGCGGCCGGGCGTGGTGTTGGCCACCCACCCCCTCGTGTGCCGTGCCGGCCTTCATAGGTGCTCGCGGACAGCACTTGCCCCAACAGTCTGTTAAGGCTATACGGGGGATCTTTGTCTTTGTTCGTGGTGTTAATTGTGGTGTTAGTAGTGGTGTTCGTAGTAGTGGTGTTCGTAGTGGTGGTGTTCGTAGTGGTGGTGTTGGTGGTGTTAGGAGTAGTGTTAGTAGTGGTGTCCGAACAGAGGAGCAACGCTCACGACAACAACCTTTGAGCCGGGCATTTAAAATGCAGCAAGTTGGCACAGTCATCTCAGTCAGACAACTCATGGCACCTGGGTCTGACCTGTGACTGCCTGTCAGTGAGCCTTCGGCACTTCACGTGGTCTCAAAGTGCACCTGGCCTGGCACAGGCGCCGTGGTCACATCACCGCTACTTAGTGGCGAATGGCAGTTGTTGTTTTTTGTGTTTTTCGTATTGTGTGTGACTGGTGAGGATGTGAGTCCGTGTTGATGATGAGAGTCCGCATTGTGACGTGACGTGCGTTTAGACGTGGGTGTGTCACGCCCCTTCAACTCTGCGTGTCCCTCACCTCTGTCTCCCGCTCTCCACGCAGAGACCCGGACCGCGCGAGAGACACCGTGAGCTCTGAGCACCCTCGTCTGCAAGTTGCTACCATGGAGGTACATGTGGCTCCTCGACTCGTGTGGTGAAGTATGGGTGGACGTGTGTTCTCCCCACTGCGTGTGCCTACCTGTCACCTGTATACCTGGGTGTGCTTCTCCTTGCCCGCCTGAGTGTGTGCGCGTCTATCAGAGTGTCTCTCCGAGATCCTGTTGGTGTACGTGCCCGTCTACGCGTGAGCATCTACGGCGCTGTTTTCTATCCACTGATGGATGAACGCCTCCCTCCCTGAGACCCTGATACCCTTCGCATGCTGTCATAGAATAATCCGCCAAGCGCCGATTTCGTCGCACCATCTCTCTGGCGGCTCGGCTCTCTGATGTGTTCCGTTCCTTGGTTGTCGCTCCGTTATTATTCTTGACCGTTAGCCATTGTTGTCCCTCCTAGCCATGGCTCGTCCTGCCCGAGTCCCACTCACTCCTCTTAACAGTTTGAACGATCCCATTGACCTACGTGTGACCTCGAAATCCACACGTCTTTCATTGTAAATCCAAGCATGGCAACTGATATTGGCCAAATATCCCAACGCTGAGAACTGGCAACATCTCGGCAGGACCCTCCTGAATGTGGAGCCCAGGATGTCAGAGATGCTGGCTCAGTGCTCGGCCACTGCACTTGCTCCAACATCTTAATCAAGCCCATGTGGTGGACCTTTGTTTTTGCGTGTGTAGATCAGCCGAGCTGGAGAGGCTCGGAGTAACGGCGAGTCTTGCACCACGTGGAGTGCGCTGTCCTCAGCGCGCACCGGCTCCATCCGCAGCAAATCGCCACAAGGTAAGAACAGAAATGAGTGACGTCAAGATGGCCACGCTGAATGGTGGGACATCACGACGGTCATGTTTCAAGGGGGACGTCACAGTGACCATGATGCATGGGGGACTTCATGGTGGCCATGTTGCATGGGTGATGTACCGTTCGAATTTTGCCGTTCTCTCGTCTAACACCGGCGAGACACGGTCATAAAGAAGGCTGTCTCTGGTGCAGGCCAGTCAGTTTCAAAGACAATGCCCATATATTATCAGAGCATGTTTGTTTGCATATTTTTCCACAAGTACGTGTGGTAAATGCAGACTTGATGCCTTGCAAAAGGTATCTATTTGGTGTTTGAACATATTAACACCTGTTTTTGTGCCAGAAAGGGTAAAAGCTATTCTTATTTCATAAAATCCTTCTTGCATATCTGTGTTATATTTATCTAATTCATTAACCCCGTTTTCAAACCCAAGCAACCTAAGATGTCCTCAGAGCTGCATATAGCTGGACATCGAACAAAGATGGTCACTGCATGGCACGCTTTCAGATGTGCTTCTGCAGTCATCTGGAATGTTCTTCCGACATTAGGCAGCCACTGGAGCGATGCACTTTTACATCAATAATTTTTGCGAACTTGTTAGTTTGTTGTCTTTCCCCCTCACTTCTGATTAGCAGGGCTGCCGAAGCACAGTTTAACATACGGACATAACTGGTATTGGCCAAAACATTCAAATCCCCTGCAAATTCCTCAAATTGGGATCACACAGCAGACGTAATGGCAGCAGCGTCGCCCCCATTCTCTGTAAATCATCTGCAGGAACCTCCTGAAAAGGAATCTTGAGACTTTTTGAGGCTGTGCTGCTTAAACGAAAGATCACCGACAGCTGTTTTTATTCTCTTGCCTGCAGCAATCCTGGCTCTCTTTGGCCCACAAATGACCCACCGGGAGAAGCTGGAGCTTGTCGCCATACAGAAAGTATGGTACTTTGCGCTCAGCAACAGATCCCGGGGACACAACAACGATGGATACGACGACCACGAACATCATTACATTCCGGTGAGACTCGCCACAAAGCCCCCGCCGTGGGGGCGGTCACAGGGCGCAGCGGTCGCGGGGTTCGTGGCTTCTTGTCATTGCAACTTAAGCACCAACCAACCAGAGAAAGCACACGTGCACTCTCCCACACACTTCACAATCAGAAGTTTATTTCCCAAGTTAAGCCCATTGAGCTAAAGAGCTTTTTTTAGGGTGACTCGGCCAGCAGACATCAGAGCATTTCACAATTACAGATTTAAGAAAGCCAAACACTTAATAAAAGCAATTATTTCGTAAAATAATGCTCACATGTTGTTATTTTCAAAATATAGTCAGTCTAAATTTGTGTACTTTTGTGCAGGTCCACCATGAGCACCTTCACTACCGCTATGAGGTGCTGAAGAAGATTGGGCGCGGAGGTCAAGGCCAGGTGATCCGGTGCCTTGACCACAAGATGAACACCCTGGTGGCCGTGAAGATCTTGGTATCACCATTGAGGTAAGAATTCAGAGTGGTGTCGTCACAAGGACGACGTTGTTGTTACGTCCAGTGCTGTGTGCGGCCGTGTGATGAGGTGGTGACAACTCGTGCCTCACGTAGAGGGTCCCCGGTTCGACTCCTGACTCGGGTGCCCTCCTGTGTGGAGTTTGTATGTTCTCCCCCTGTTCTGGATCAGTTCACTCTTACATTACATTAAGTCTTCATTTAACCTAGTAGAGGCATTCCTGAAAAGTGCCACGTTAAGGGAAAGCACATTAAGCAAACATAATATCCCCATATATAATGTAACGATAAAGTTTTGCAAGATATAATACATGCACACAGTGATGTGAAGAGACCAATAACGGAGGGCATGCTGTCACGTCACGTGATCATTCCGCATTCCGCCTACTGTGTCAAACCGCTCAGCTCTGCAATTTTATAGCGGGCACATTCCACGTTATAATGGGTGCTTTCCTGCATTAGAACAGAAGCATTCCGGATTATAATGGGTGCGGTCCGCGTTATAACGGGAGCCTTCCACGTTATCATGGGCACGTTCCACGCTATAAAAGGCATGTTCCACACTGTAATGGAGTTGTCCCATGTCATAACGGGCGCGTTCCGTGTTATAACGTGTGCATTCTGCGTTATAGCAGCTACATCATGGGACCTCCTTTGCCAGTACCAAAATACACTCCCAAAGGAGGTCCCATGATGTAGCCATTCACCCCGAGCTCTCATTACTCTGAAAACGCTTGTCTTTGTGCTGTACGCCTTTTGGCGTCCCCTGGTCTAACACCGTTTTTGAGACGAGGCTCAAAAGAAAGCTGTTTCTGGTGTGGACCAATCAGTTTCAAAGACATTGCATATATTATCAGAGTATGTTTTTTGTTTGCATTCTGACCACAAGTAATATGGTTAATGCAGACATTATTCCTTGTAAAAGGTTTCAGTTTGGTGTTTTAACATCTTAACACCTGTTTTCTTGCTAGAAAAAAGGAGAAAATATATTCTGATATTTTGGTACCGGCAAAGGAGGTCCCATGATATTCCACGTTATAATGCCTTGCTCTGTGAGAGCCACATTCAGTCACGACTCAGCTGTGGCTCAGTCTCTAAAACTCAGGCTCAGCTCTAGCTCAGCCGTGGTTTGGCCCAGGCTTGAGCCGCTCAGCTGCTGTTAAAGATACATGAGTGGCTCAGCCGTGGCTTGGCTCAGCTCCTGGGAATCCTGAGTGTGGCTGGGGCCATGCTCGGAGTCGGTTCAATTCACACATTAGGGAATCACTACGTTCAGGCAGCACCCAAACCCCCTTCTATCCCTTACTTATTTGATCCTCTTCCCGATCCTTTCTGGAACCTTCCATGAGCGCACTACCGGAACTCACAATGCCATTACACTTGGGGAACGAATATTTATTTATTAAATTCTGAATAGAATTTGTTTCTGGTCATTCCTTAAGCAAGTCTAAGTCATGATTCATTTGTGGATTTTCTCTGCACAGCTCCAATCATGATAAATTTCAGAGAAAGGAGATCCAGATGGCTCTGGAACTTCAGGGCGAGGGCAGTGATGAGGAGTACAACGTCATCAAAGTCCTGAACCATTTTGACTTCAGAGGACACCACTGCATTGTCCTGGAGCTGTTGAAGTACGTACCATGTGTTCCCACCGCCCCCCCCCCCAATAGCGTGGTTAACTTCATTAGCTAAACTAAAACTTTTATTTAACAGGTAAAGCCCACTGCCCTATCAGTTATTTTTCATAAGCGGCCTGGCTACAAATGATAGCTAAAAAAAGTGGCTGATGTGGAAATGTATAGCAGCCAAATACTCTAAACGCAAGTTTCTAAATGTGGAGGGACAAACCAGAGAACCAGGAGAAAAATCCACATGACAAGGGGTAGAACATGCAAACTCAAAATATACATGCGTCACGGTCGGGATCAAAGCCCCGATCTCTTCCACACCAGGGGAGGGTGATAACGTCACACCACCGGGGCTAGATGTTACTTTTGGGATTCCTGTGCCACCCACGCATTGTGATACTGTGGAGCTGTCATGTGTCCCGGGTGCACGAGGCCACTCCTCTTTTCGCAATCAGCCCCGCCCACTTTTATATAGCCACGCCTCCACTCGATCAGCGCAGTGGTAATGCTTGAGCCCCTCGGTGAAAATCCCTGAGTTCGATTCTCAACTCGGACGCCTTTCTCTGTGGAGTTTGTATCTCCTAATAGATAATTCCACCACCCGGAAACAGAGCCAATGAAAGCAAGTGGACAAATGTGCTAACTGATTTGGTTTATCAGCAAACCGATGACCTAAACCCACACTGAGCTATGAATCATATTAGTCGTGAATGTGCAAATAGAATATTAATATTGTCGTTATCAGAATCCACGCAGTATTGCAGGGTATGACACTGACGCTGCTTCGTTGTTGTCATTGTTGTTGCTGCTGCTGCCTCTTTCACAGGGAGAGCCTCTATGATGTGATTACGGAAGGGAGGCTCCGGAAATTGCACATGGGGATGGTGAAAACTTACACCAGGGGCATCCTCAAGTTCCTTTGCCACACCAAGGCCAGGAGCATCATCCATGCAGACATCAAGCCAGTGAGTGGACACAGCATTCAGCGCGACTTTGTTCCGGAGTTGTGTCATTATTGGGGACTCGGTCCATAGAGAAAACTAACCACGTTGGTCACAGGGTCGATGTGTTAGCTTTGTCCGTCTATCTGGAAGGAACCAGGGTCACGTTACCTCTGGTGATGATCTGGTATGAATTCAACTGTCGTGTAGAGTCGTGTCGCTATTGCGGGACTCACCACAGATAAAACCAGCAATGTAGATCACAGCGTTGCCCCAAACTTTGGGAAACACAAACCGGAGCTGAAAAGAATGATTTTCAAAACGTGCCAAACACGCGTTTGAACTGACAGCTGCCCGTTGTCAGCTTCCATGCTGTGAATGGAAAACTTCCCAAGACAAACGCGCGGTGGAAAGCGTCACGAAATCCGTGCGCCCTTGAGTGTGGTTTTTGGTCCGTAACTCGTTATCGGGCAGCTGTGAGCATCTATGATAATTTGTCTATAGAGCTGCACCCTTTTACTTAGATGGTGCTTCAGAGAGCTTTAAATGTGATGAGCCTCGACTAACATCGCTCATCTTGACACATTTGAAAGGGGCACCTCCAGTGGCAGCTGTCAGAAAACAGCGAATGTTGCACTTGACTCAAGGTTGATGACGGCGCTACACCTCACCTAGTTCCCCTGTTTAGCTTGTACCGTGGTACGTGATTGATCCACTGCTGGCTGAATGCTATCGGCGTAACCTCCGAGTGTGAATTCCTTCTGCCTTTCTTCCTTTAGGAAAATGTTCTACTCAAGGATACCGTGACTGGCACCGTCAGGGTCACGGACTTCGGCACCAGCTTTTTTGTGAAAAGGCAACGTGAGTAACCTCACCTGGGTGTGAGTTTCTGCGTGTGGGTGTGAGTTTCTGCGTGTGGGTGTGTCTGTGTTCCAGTGTGTGTGTGTGTGCAAGTCTCTGAGTGTCTGTACATGTGACAGTGTGTGATAACGATGCTGTTCATGACACAGTGAGTATACACACACACGTACATATATATTTGTTGTTGTTGTGCAGCTCTGCATGTTGGTGGGACCCTGTCATACCTATCTCCGGAGGTATTGCTGGGCTACAGATTAACGTGTGCAGTGGACATGTGGGCACTGGGCTGCACAGTGGCGGAGTTGGCGACCGGCAGGGAATTATTCCATTCGGACAGCCGCGACGACCACCTCCCGTGCTGCATGGAGGTATTTCCAACTGGGCGTTCACCCGCTCGTGATTCCCCCCTCCTTCCTTGAAGTTGTAGGCTATGGGGGGGGGGGGGGGGGAGCCAGGAGAGGGGGGGCGATTGGCTACTTGGTGATCTGGCGAATGGCAGCCATCGTATGTTTTATGTGTGTACACGTGTGTGTCTTGTACGTGTGGGGGGAGCAGTGGTGTAGCGGTTAGCGTGCTCAGCTACAAACCCGGTAATGCGAGTTTGATTCCAATTCACGGCCAACATCAGTGATGATTATCTGAACCGGTACTGGGCATCCCCTAGTACAAATCAGCCTCAAATGAGTACCTGGTGCCGTGCGTACCTGCTTCAATATGGCCAACCATCCCCTCTCTGTGTGTGCCACAGTCCTGGCCCTCAACAGGTGCCGCTACTGTTACTGCTGCTGTTTCTACTCACTACTCAAAGCACTTGCCCCTACAGTCTGCTGCGGCTACACGGGTGACTTTTGCCTTTATCTCAACCATGTGCAGATCCTCGGGTTGCCTCCAAGATGCATGATGGATGCAGCTCCTGACGGAATGCACTACTTTGGTGAGTTGAAGGGTGGGGCGAGCAACCGGCCGGATTCAGTGTTAGGGTGTGGCCTGGAGCTGTTGTAGTTCTTTTTGGGGGGGTGGCCATGGGGGGGGGGCCTCTTTGTATTTTCAATTCCTTGGGTGAGTGGGTGGGTAAATGGGCGCGTGGGCAAGTGGGTAGGTGGGCAAAGTGGTGGTTGGTGACTGTGTGTCTCTTCTGCTGTGCATGTCTCCTGCAGATCGTTTGGGCATGATGTTCTCCCCAGTCAAGAGAAGGGTGCCAGGGAGCTTGTCACTTCACGGGGCACTCAAAAGCCACGACCCGGAGTTTGTTGACTTTGTCAGTTCCTGCCTGCGGTAAGAATCATCCCCCACCCCCTCCCCCCTCCCCATGAGGATTTCTCCCACCAAGGTGATCAACGATCGCCCTCCACCGATCACCAGGAAGATGTGGAGCTGAGTGAACCTGCCGATAACCAGTACCACCGGTGTTAAGATCGCCCTCTTTGGAGGTCCGTTAAAGATGATCCTCGGCAGTGCGAGGCTCAGGGCATTTTTAGAGTACTGCGTATTGAAGGATTGCCGCTGCTACCGCAACTACCGCTGATGCCGTGCGATCCTGGACCTCGTGGGAGAAGGGAAGGAACGTCAATCCTCTCACCACGCCTCTCTCACCACGTGCGCTGCGTGTGATTCCGGTGCGTCTCTCAACAGATGGGATCCGGATTGTCGCATGACGCCAGCGCAGGCGCTGGGTCACAGCTGGCTCCGGACCGTGGCCACCAGCACCACCAGCAACGCCACCGCCACCACTATTGCTGCTCCTGGCAGGATACAGTGTTTTGGAGCTGCTGAGCGACGGTAAGCCACGAGCTGCTTGTCCAATGTTCAAGGCAGTCCATAGGGAGGTGTGGGGCCCGGGGCAAGTCACAATTAAATCGGAAGTATTACCAACAATACAGGGGTTTTTTTCTGTTAGATCGCATAGATATACATGTGTTGTTAAACTCACCACCACCCAACACAGCCAATTAGTAAGGTGTATCATGTAAACAAAATGTGCCAATTAGTTACTAGATCAGCACACCAGTGTGTTGGAAAGTAAACCCACCACATTTACTATTCGAATACGACATTTTGCCGGGGATTGCAACCAGCCTCATAAGGTGACGGCCAGAATTGTGGAGAAATACTCCTGTTTCGGTCTTAAATAGTGATAAATGTGAATGTGATGTCATCATTTGTGAGCCAATCTGGTGCGAAAGCCTACGTGTTAAAAAGACATTTTACGTCTGACACCGTAACATCGAAGCACAGGGCCGCCAAAAGCACGGTGCCTGGGGCGGTTTCCCCAGTACACCGTACCCGGGGGACGGCTCTGCTCCTGTTAATGTATTTACATTTATTACTACTACCCTTATTTAGCCAGCATGAGCCTCACTCAGTCTCAAGACTCTTTTTCAGTAGAGTCCTGCCAAGTTGTTTGCAGTACAGAACAAATTTGCTTTTGCTACTGCTGCTATGCGATCCCAATTGAGTGATTTGGAGGTTCAATTTCTAACACTGGCGAGGATGTCCATCCAACACTGGTTGCGTTGCGTGTGTCAGGGTTCAGTTACGTGGAGGAAAATGCCAAACCCAAAGGAATGAAAGTTACATTTTAATGTACAATTTTATTGAGGGACTGTGTGTTGTCTTGGTGGGGTCTGGGGCTGTTTTGTTGATGTTTTGCTGCCTTGCCCAAGTTTACATTTAGTGTTGAAAATCTGGCAGGATTTTATGTACTTTGTGTTTATGTGCTCAATTTTTTGTGACTTGCTTACATTTTTACACGTTGCACTCCTTTTGTTTGTTGTTGTAACTTTCTGACTCTGTGCCTCGACTGCATATCTGTGAAGGAAGAGCTTCATAGCTTATCGGATTCCTCTTCATCCAGTCTAAATAATGTATTCTGATTTTGGAAACCAATGCAGGACAAAACGGGGGGGGGGGGTAGAACACACTCCACATTCCACACGGAGAAAGTGGCCCAAGTATGGGAATCAAACCCAGGTCCCTCTTTGACCGAGTTCCAGGCCTGCTGCCTGCAAACGAACACATGTACAGTTCAAACCCCACGTATACATTCAGTTATATACGGATGTATTTTTATAATTGGTTCCTGGGTGAGGACAAATAATGAGGCAGCCATATCTTTGCCATGTTGGCCTTCATCCAGTGTGATATCGCAAGACTAATGCCCATTCTGTAACCAGACCCACGATGGGCATGGTATGCTGCATTATTGCAGCGTTATTAACCTGGTTAATCTATCTCCGCACACAGTTAGTCCGTACGCGGATGATGGTGGGGGGGGGGGGGGGGGGGACTGCGATCTCTGCTGTAGCAGGAAGTTGGAACGGTGTCGTGCGCATCTCTTCACAGAGCGGAGCCGGCGCTGCCCCCATCCTCCGCGTTTGCCCTGGCCTCTAAATGTAAGCTGACGGTTGTGGTGGAAGAGGAGACCCTGGTGGAGGAGCTCGTGGTGCAGGGAGAGGAGACCCTGGTGGAGGAGCTGGTGGTGCAGGAGGAGACCCTGGTGGAGGAGCTGGTGGTACAGGAGGAGGAGACTCTGCTGGAGGAGCTGGTGGTGCAGGAGGAGACCTGGGTGGAGGAGCTGGTGGTGCAGGAGGAGACCCGGGTGGAGGAGCTGGTGGTGCAGGAGGAGACCCGGGTGGAGGAGCTGGTGGTGCAGGAGGAGACCTGGGTGGAGGAGCTGGTGGTGCAGGAGGAGACCCGGGTGGAGGAGCTGGTGATGCAGGAGGAGGAAACCCGAGTGGAGGAGCTGGTGGTGCAGGACGAAGAGGAGATGGGGGGGGAGACAGAGGAGGTGGAGACGAAGAAGGAGCAGGAGATGGTGGTGCAGGAGATGGTGGTGGAGGAGGAGATGACAAGGAAAGAGGATCAGGCGATGGTGATGCAGGAGGAGAAGAGGAAGCGAGGGGGCCTGGCCCGCATAGGGAGAACCATCCGTGCACTCCTCCGACGCGCGCTGCTGTGTGGTGGCCGGTCCACCACACAGTAGAGGTGGTGGTCATGGATAGTTGTGAACCACGACCACTATCACCACACCCACCACGCACACTCCACACATACACCCCCCTGTGATACCCACCACCCACCACACACACCCTGCACCCACCCACCCCGTGACACCCACCACACACTACACAAAGAGCTAGGGGTTTAGAGGGTTAGGGGTTTATAAAGTTATGGGTTTAGAGGTTTTGGGGTATTTTGGGGATACGGGGTTTATATGTTTAGGTATTTTGAGGGTTATAGGGTTTAGGGGTTGAGAGTGTTAGGGGTTTAGGGGATTCTAGAGTTAGGGGTTTAGAGGGTTAGGGTTTTAAGGGTAAAGGGGTTTAAAGGGCTAGGTGTTTAGAGGATTAGGCTATTAGGGGTATAGGGGTTTAAAGAGTTAGGGGTTTAGGGGTTCAGAGGGTTATGGTTTTAAGGGTAGAGGGGTTAAGAGGGTTAGGGATTTAGAGGGTTTTGGGTTTAAAGATTTTGTGTTTAAGGGTTTAGGTTAGGGGTTCAGTGGGTTAGAGGTTTGGGGGTTTATGGGTTAGGATTTTAGAGGGTGATGGGTTTAGACTGTTATGGTTTTAAGGGTAAAGGGGTTTTGAGGGTTGAGTTCTAGAGGGTTACAGTTTAGAAGGTTGTGGTTTTAGAGGGTTCTCGATTTAGAGAATTAGGGGTTTATGGGGTTTGATTGTTAAAGGGTTAGTGGTTTAGAGGGTTAGGAGTTTATAAGGTTATGGACTTAGGGGTTTAGAGGTTTTGGGGCTTTTAGGGGGTAAGCAGTTTAGAGGTTTGGGTGCTTTTAAGGGTTATGATGTTTAGGGGTTGATCATATTAGGGGTTTTGAGGGTTAGGGTTTTAGTGGGTTAAGGGTGTAGAGGGTTAGGGGATTAGAGGGTGAGGGGTTTAGAGGGTTGGGGTTTTCGGGGTATTTGGGTTAGGATTTCAAAGGGTGAGGAGTTTAGATGGATAGGGTTTTAAGGGTGAAGGGGTTGAGGTTTTTATTTAGTAGAGTTTAGAAGGTTATGGGTTTAGAGGGTTAAGGGTTTAGAGTTACTGTCGGTGTTTAGAGGTTTAGGGGGTTTATGGGTTTTGATTGCTCGGTGTTG
This sequence comes from Petromyzon marinus, assembly GCF_048934315.1. Lineage (NCBI taxonomy): Eukaryota > Metazoa > Chordata > Hyperoartia > Petromyzontiformes > Petromyzontidae > Petromyzon > Petromyzon marinus. The sequence continues at coordinate 1,278,260 of NC_133705.1, forward strand.
TGGTTTCCAAGGTTACGAGTTTTAGAAGGTTTTGGGTTTAGAGGTTTCAGTGTTTCGGGGATTAGAGGTTTATAAGGTGAGGGGTTTAAAGGGTTATGGTTTTACAGGTTTAGGGGTCTAGACAGTTTGGGGTTTAAGGGTTTAGAACAGGGGTGGGCAAATTTTTTGACTCGCGGGCCACAATGGGTTCTAAAATTTGACAGAGGGGCCGGGCCAGGAACAGATGGATGGAGTGTTTGTGTGAACTAATATAAATGTCGTGTAAAAATAATAACATGAAAGGATTTGGCCTTTAACAGGTAGCAAAGCATTTATTTGCAAGGCAATTTAACAAATTGCATGAACATGAACTATACAAAAACATGTCGTAACTCCCGGTCAAAGTGCGCCATCTAATGGGGAAATGGGGGCATTACAGGAGAAAGGTAAAATTTAATTTAATAATAATAATTGTACAAGTTCGGCGGGCCGGATTAAAAATCCCAACGGGGCCGTATACGGCCCGGGGGCCGTACTTTGCCCATGTCTGGTTTAGAAGGTTAAGGGTTTAGACAGTTAAGAGTTTTTGGGGTTTATGGGTTAGGGTTCTAAAGGGTGAGGTGTTTAGACGGTTGGAGTCTTCAGGGTAAAGTCCTTTATAGGATTTGGTGTTTAGAGGGTTAGAGTTTAGAACGTTTTGAGTTTAGAGGGTTTAGAGGTTTATGGGTTTCGATTGTTAGAGGTTGAATGGTTTAGATGGTTAGGAGTTGAGGAGGTTATAAGGGTATGTGTTTAGGGGTTTAGAGGTATAGGGGTTTCAAGGGTTAGGGATTTAGAGTGTTAGGGGTTTAGTGGTTAGAGAGTTTAGAGGGTTTAACACCTAGACTTTCACAACTAATATTGGGTTAGTCTCCAACACTAAATGCACTTTTTGTTGATGTGACAAATTTTCCTAATTGGCTGTGTCGGGTGGTGGCTGGTTTAATGACACATTTATATTTACACAATCTAACCCCAAAAAAACATTTATGGGTTTAGAGAGTTAGGGGTTTAGTGGGTTATGTGTTTAGAGGGTTAGCATTTTAGGGGTATGGGTGTTTTAAGGGTTAGGCATCTAGAGGGTTAGTTCTTTAGAGGGTTGGGGTTTAAATGTGTTGGGATTTAGAATATTAGGGATTTAGGGTTTTAGAAGGATAGAGTTTCAAGGTTTAGAGGGTTAGGGATTCAGAGGGTTTGTTTTTAATGGCTTCGAAGGTTAGGGTTAAAAGACTAAGGGGTTTGGAGAGTGAGGGGTTTTTGGTGGGTTAGGGTTTTAAGGGTAAAGGGTTTGAGAGGGTTAGCGGTTTAGATGGTTATGGGTTTAAATGGTTAGGGATTTAGATAGTTACGGGGTTTAGAGTTTTAGAGGGTTTTATTTGTTCGAGGTTTAGTGGTTAAGGTCTCTGTGCGAGTCCAGCAGGTTTATTTTAGTCTATGGTAAGATAAAAACAGTTCAGTTTAATTTGTATATATTTAAACAATTTGTTTACCTTTCCTGTCGTGTTTTTGTATTGTATTTTTGTTATGTTCTGACCCGCCCGATTGGACGTCTGTGAAAACAGATCGTCATAGCTCATCAGATTCATCCAGTATAAATAAATATTCAGATTAAAATTCTATTGACCTCTGTGCGAATCTATGGATTTCTGTGTGAGTTTTTGGGTCTCTTGAGTGTATGGATCTCTGTGTGAGGCTATTGGTCTCTGTGCATGTCAAAAGGACTCTGAGTGAGTCTATGGGGTTGCCGTGTGAGTATGAGTGTCTGTAGGAATGCATGGGTCTCTGTTGGAGTCTATGGGTTTCTGGGTATGGTTGTTTGTGCGAGTTTAACATGCATAAATGGAACTTAAAAAGGCCATTGAGGGTTGCAGAATCCAAATTGAATATTAAGTTCCCCGCAGTGCAAGCCAGCTCCCTAGTCGTGTCATCAAACAGCGCCTGTAATTCTTTATAATAATAAAAGACTTACTCCAAGAAATCCACACAGTAGGGTCCTGAATTGGGGTTTTATTTTATAATCTTTGGTTTTATTCGGTTAAGTCACGTAGGTAAAAAATAAATTAAAATTAAATAAAAGAAAAAATTAAAACACGACGTTTCGAAGGCAACACAAGCTTCCGTCTTCAGGTGGAAACAGTCACAGCAAAAAATCGCTGCACCAAGTGGCGAGGCTCTGGGAACCTTTGGCTTAAATACAGGTTAAGGGAGGGGTGGGGGAGGAGCCATGTAGGGGGACCTTAGTGGGGTGCGGGGCTGAGTTAATCCGTCTTTTGTTGTGTAGAGGGTGCGGGGGATGGGTCACTGTGTGTGTGCAATAGAAACGGAAAAAAAAATAGAAAAATGAAAGATCGGCAAGAATGTGCTGTCAGGGGGAAGTAGAAAAAAGGGAAATAGAAAGTTCGGAAGGAATATGCTTGGTATACCACTACTTGAAATTGCTGTTAGAAATTAGTTGACGTTTGGTATGATTTAAAACGTCCTTCCAGTGGTTGCTTAATTTGAAACTATCCTCTCGGTTGAAGGTATGCCTGTATTTGTATATCTGAATGGCTTGGTGAACACATCTCTGGTGATAACCTATAGGTTTACAGAGAACCTTGGTATCGGAGAAGACAATCTCATGATCACCCATAGCGTTGTGACAATGATCAGCCACAGCAGAAGAATTCGTTCTGCCGTGTTTCAAATCTGATTTGTGCTCGCGAATTCGGTCAGAGACATGTCGCTTTGTCTCCCCGATATAGCAATCACCACAGGTACAACTCAATTTGTAAACCCCGGGGTACTGTAAGTCAGGAATGACATCCTTCACGGATGGGATCAGATCACGAATTTTGTGTACTGTATTGAACCGGACCTGGATCTTGTGTTTGTTTAGAATTTTGGAAATCTTTTTAGTAACGCCTGCTATATATGGTAGTGTGATGGTTTTGACCGGAGTATCAAGTGGTTGTTTCTGTATGGAGGGAGAAACAGCTTGGCGGATGGTACGGTCAGAGTATCCATTCCTTTTGAGGGCCAGGTGTACATGTTTTAATTCACTGGTTAGGTGGTGTTGGTCCGAAATGCAAATAACCCAATGGTATAAAGTTTTGATGAGATAATTCTTTTGGGCTGGGTGGTGGTGGGAATCAGGTTTCAAGTAGGAATCTGTGTGGGTGGGTTTCCTGTAGACAGAATGCCCCAATGAGCCATCAGGTCTCCTCTCAAACAGAACATCTAAGAATGGTAGCTTGCCATCTTTCTCCACTTCCATGGTGAATTTGATGGCGGGATGTCTGGAATTGATGTGGTGTAGGAAAAGGTTCAAAGCTGGGAGGCTATGTGGCCAAATGACGAAAGTGTCATCCACATATCTCTTCCCCTGGGAAGGTCTCAGGGTGGAAGTCTGGATGGCGTCTGATTCAAATTTCTCCATGAAAATATTGGCTATCACTGGTGACAAGGGGGAACCCATGGGGGTACCCTCATTTTGTTTGTAGAAGGAGCCATTCCAAGTAAAGTAGGTATTGTTGAGGCAGTGCCTAACCAGTGCAGGTGTATCGGCATCTAGTCCATGTTGGACCAAATTTTCAATTATTTCAATGGTATCAGGTACTGGGACCTTGGTGAACAAAGAGACCACATCGAAGCTGACAAGGATATCGTCAAGGGACAGTACAACGTCTTTGACCATGGAGACCAATTGGGCTGAGTTAAGTACTGCTGAGGCAGTCTTGACCGTGAAAGGCAGCAAGGAATATGACAGAAAACGGGCTAGTCTATAGGTAGGGGAGTTGATCGTGGATAAGATGGGTCGTAGTGGGGTGCCTTCTTTATGAATCTTGGGAAGACCATAGAATCTAGGGGGTCTTGCAGCAGAAGGTTTTAGGGAGGGACGTTTAGTTGGGTCGATTAGGGAGGTCGAACTTGTGATGATCTTGTTGGTTTTCATCGCTAGGCTATTGGTAGGGTCATTTTTAATTTTTGAGTAACTTCCATCGTTGAGCAGATTCTGGATTTTGTTGTTGTATGAATCTTTATCCATAATAACAGTAGCGTTGCCTTTATCGGCTGAGAGGATGACTATATCACTTCTGTTTATTTAAATTCGCGAGTTCAGAGCGTTCATTTTTGCTGATGTTACTAATGGGTTTCTTAGCATTCTTAAGAATAGTGGCTATTTCAGCTCTCGCAACGTCTGCTTGGATGTGTCCCACGCCTTTGAGGGCTACATCGACCTGAGAGATGATATCATCTACTGGTATGTGTTTTGGGGTGACAGCAAAATTCAGTCCCCTAGCCAGTACTGTTTTCAGATTGTCCGAAATCGGCGTGCTACTCTGATTAATGACGATTTAGTTGACGTCGAATTTTGTTATATGTGGAACTGGGTTCTTCTTTAATAGCTGGTTGAATTTAGAAATCAGGTTAGCTTTACATTTGACTGACAGTGAATCAGCAGAAGAAGCAGTCATGTTGTCTATGTGATTCCAATCCGCACCAACCGGCATGTGCACCCATATGTACACCACCTCTACACCGTTCATCATGCTAAGTCGGCCAATCAAATGCTAATTTTTATGCTAATTCCTTTGTCAAGGCACCTTGTTTCCTCGCACACAGCTTAACGGTCGCGGTCTGAGCGTGGCTGTGTTTCACTCCAGCGCTGTCCTCGAGACAGCCTGGTTCCTTCACCTGATGAAGGCCGCTTGTGTTGTGGCCGAAACGTCGTGATTATTGTTGTTTTATTATTTACCTACATGACTTTACCGAAAAGAACCAAAGAGTATGGATCCTTGCAGTCACGAAAGCTTTAAATCTAGAATTGATAACCTCTACGGGGAGGGTTTTCACCTATCTGTTAGAGCTTTTAACAGACAACGGGACAAGAAGTCACAGCTCATCGAGACGCTGACCTTCCTCAAAAGATGCCGCGATCACAAGGTAATACCCATCGCTTTCACACTCACTTCTGCTGCTGTATCTTCTCCGAATTCTAAACAGATTCTGTTTAAGGCCAGCCTATATTAAATCTCAGAGAGGATAAGGCTACTCCGATTTGAACTCGATACTTTAGACAGGACTCTCCTACAAGCTCATTTAATGTTAACACAAAAAATGTCACCTTCTGATTGGAATCACATAGACAACATGACTGCTTCTTCTGCTGATTCACTGTCAGTCAAATGTAAAGCTAACCTAATTTATTTCTGATTGAGAGGGGGTCAAATATATAACATTTTTGACATGCGTTTTTCTGGATTTTGTTGTTGTTATTCTGTCTCTCACTGTTCAAATAAACCTACCATTAAAATTATAGACTGATAATTTCTTTGTCAGTGGGCAAACGTACAAAATCAGCAGGGGATCAAATACTTTTTTCCCTCACTGTATATATAAATAAATAGTGCATATTTAGTGTATTATTGAGTGCATGTTTACGTGCTCTAACCCAAAAATCTCGATCATGGACTCAAAAAACCGCTGGGAGACTTCTCACTCAGACCCGTAGCAAGACGATATCGCCCCAATATTCAAATTGTTCAAATATCCCCCGAACGAGTCCAGGATCAATTTAAAGATCATACTCGGCATTCTGAAGGTCCTCCGTGGTCTGACAATGATCACGTTGCCATGTTTACGCTTCTTACAAATATTTTTGCCCCGTTGAATCGATCGCCAAACCCAAGTGACGGTAATGTTACAATTAAAAAAATCTCAGTGGGTGACCTCTGGGCAGAGCATGACCTTGCAACCAGACGACCAATCGAGTGAAATAAACATGGGAAACGCACCTCGATGAACAGGCTGACTTCCCTGTGTGTTTGGACAAACTCATTCATCACAGGCAAAACGAACATGTCCCGAATGCCCACGTCCTTCAGGAACTGCATCTGGAGGTGTTGGCACACCAATTGCATCACCTAGCAAAAGAGGAAAACAGCAGGAACGACGTGAATACATCATCGCCATGCAGCAGTCTACGCCCGTCAATTTCTCACAGCGGTAGTAAGGTCCTTAGGTGTCTGGGAGCACAAGGCAGGTGCAGGTGGGTGAGTCATAATTTCCATCCCTGACGCCAAAACTTATTTCAGGCTGTGCAAGAGATAATGACATGGGTTAATTGTCACACAAGCCAATTAGAAAGCTGCCATGCTGTTAATGGTTAGTAAACTGAACTCACAGACCAGAGGTCGCTAAATGGGTACACCACAGTTAGCTGATCGGCAAGTCACGTGTGATGCAGCAAAGTGTGGCTTTCAGCCGGCTCTTCCAACACACCTGGTCAACGTGGAAAAGTAGAATATGGGACCTTCCTGGTGTGGACTAATCAGTTTCAAAGACAATGCATATATTATAAGAGCATGTATGCATGTTCACCACAAGTACGTGTGGTTAATGCAGACAGGATTCCTTGAATGAGGATTCTGTTTGGTGTTTTAACATCTTGACACCTGTTGTATTGCCAGAAAGGGTAAAACCTATTGTTATATGGAAAAATAGACCAAATACTCGTAAAGAGTTCGCTCTCATGAAAGTCTTTTCACCAGCGGTGGTGTGACCAAGCAATTGCAGAGCTGCACTTTTATATAAGTTAGGTCAGAGCCAGATACACATTGGAGGATAAACATCCCACGGTGGCTGGGCAATTGTTGTGCAATAATGTCAGGTCAAACTTACTTAGGATATTTACAGGTGCGTTTTATTCATGCCGTATATATTAATGCACACATTGTGTAGTAGTGGTATTATTATTAAACTCACCTTTAATGACGATGACCATAAACATGATTAAGAGTGTGACTATTAATGAATGTGCGACTGTACGATGTGGACGTAGCGGAGGGGCCCCCCACGGTGAGCGGTGACGCAACGCGCGCAGTGGCCCGCGTCACGTGGTTGACACCTCACGTGCACAGAGCGAGGCAGGCAGAGCCAGAGGGGGGGGAGGGGCGGCGTTGCCTAGGCGACGTTGGCGTCCTCGCGGTCTACTCCACGGTCAAGCTGCGTGTCACTTGGTGATCCCCCCACCGCCTCTTACTGGACACCTGTGAGTGAGAGCTTGATAGCGCTTCGGATTTTGATTCCGAGTACAGTGTGCACAGCACCTGTACGGCGAGTCCTCGTTTAACGCAGTAGATGCGTTCCTGAAAAGTGCCGCGCTAAGCGAAAACTATTTCCCCCGTAATGAATGTCCAAGCGCAGTCAGAATTGGGTTACAAACAACTTGAAGGGACGCCGCCGCGTTACCGTCTCGTCTCGCTCAACCGCGCAGCTCAAGAAAGTAGTTTGGCGGCGACCGCTCACAAGTCGCCTTATGGCGGTGCGCGTTCCCTTAATGAAGGCAACCGCGTTATAGCGTGAACACGCGGGACAGACCCAGTTGTCGTGTGCGGGTCAACTCCCTGAGATAAACTTGCTGCCGACTTCATGCGTTGTATACGCCCAGTGCTCAGCCAATTGTTGTGAGCGTCGCTCCTCTGCCCTCTGTTGTTAATGGAGGGAGACTGCACCCAACTGCCAAGTATCATCCTTCGCGAGCCTCTTCAAAACGCTCATCTTGACACCGCTGGAAGCAGTCATCGGCCTTGACCTCACCCCACAACAGTGCAAGTTTAACCGCTCAACATTAAAACACAACGATGGGTCGCTTGCACCAATCGCACAACATCACAGCGTTGACTCTCAGCTGTTGCTTGTGTAGAGGGGTCAGATTGTCCAGACATTCGGTTGATACTAATAGGGTTTATTTGCCAGTATTGTAGATTATTTGAATTACATTTGTTTGGGCGTCAGGGTGGTGCAGTGGTCACGCCCGTGCATGGCATCTTCTGAAGGACTGCCTGGCTTCGCTTTCCTAATTCTGGTCCCTTTCTCTGCATGGGTTTACTCCCATAGCAAAACAACAACAACAAGAAAACATACACTGTAACTGGTACTAGCCAAACATCTGGGATTGTTTTTGTTATGCTGCATTGCCCAAAATGGCATTTGGTGATAAAAAAAATTGGCAGGAATTGATGCACTAATGCAATTTGAACTCTTATATATTTTTATTTCCTGACTTGCTTAGCGATCATATTCTTGGTAAAGTCACGTAAATAAAGTCACGTAAATAGAAAACAAGAAATAAAATTCAAATTAAATAAAAATAAATAAATAAAAAACTAATAAAAAATAAATTGAAAATAATAAAAGCAAAAAACCCAGGACGTTTCAATCGCAACACAAGCGGTCTTTATTTTATTGTTTGTTGTTTACGTGACTTTACCGAAAGAACCAAGAATATGAATTCCCGCAGTCACGAAAGTTAAGTCAAAATTTGCTTCGCGTTCCTTTACTTTGCCCTCCTATCTGTTTGTATTGTTGTTTGTTGTTGTAATTTTCTGACTCGCCCCGACTGGATAGCTCCTCAGATTCGTCCAGCCTAATTAAAGATTCTGATTCGGACATTAACTGACCCAGTTTTCGCGTGGAGTTCACGGCCAGGATGTGGAACAAAGGGACCCCCGGTCACACTCACGTGGAATGCCTAGGGCATTGCACAGCATGTAAATGGACTAGTTTTGTGAGATTGAGTGGTGGCTTAGCGAAGGCCTTTATTCAACAATGTATATCATGGCCGATAAGAATTTTTATAGTCATACACCATAGCCCACGATTTCCTGCACCGTTCATTCACTTGAGGAGACTGCGCATGGTGGAGATGGATGACCCTCGGTATCCTGTCTCAAAGTGATTCCAGTGGTTCAGGTAGTGGAAGAGTTGCTAGAGCTTCTGGTTCTTGCCGAAGCCTTGTGACTTTGGGATGAGAGCGTGGTAGGATGAGTGAAGCGTGGAGCTAAAGCTCCTGGAACATCCTGTACCCAAACAACACCAAACATTCAAAATCTTACAATGCTGCTGTTCCAGCACGAACAACATAACAATGAACAACATTTTCACAAATTCAACGTAATGCAGGAAACTGAGTGGCTCGAGGTTAATTTAAATGTCAGAGCACCGAGCCAATGCCATTGAGGTCCTCCGTTCAAAATTCAGTGAGCCATCTATCAACAAACGTTCCTGCGAATTGAGGGCAGGAATGCTGTGGTCTCAACTTGGTCAGAACGCTTCTGGCAATTGCTTGATGATGCTGGTTGTAATCACCAGCGAAAGGTCGTACTCGTTTGAAAATGTTCTGCGTTTCCTCTCTAACACACCAGAGTGCCGAAGCAATAACATAAATGGCACGTTCTGTTCATGTCAGAAACATTACTAATGGGCTGTGTTGGGTGGATGTGGGTGTACGACGCATTTACACTGACACGATCTAAGCCAAAAAAAACTTTATCATGAATAATATTGGTCGCGAAAGCCTGCGTGTGAAACACCACTTTACCTTTAAAGTCACCTCGAAAACCCACTGCGATCAAATGGGTTTCCCATATGGCTGTGCACATGATGAGCTACACTGCTGCATGTATTAACTCTTTCCTGCTCCGAGATGACTGCAAGTTGCGGGGTGCATCCCGTTCACCGCTGAATCTCGTGTACGTCATCGGAACGTAATAGGAAGTAAATATTAAATAACTTTATCGGTACCGAGGATCCCACAAGGCCGTGCGGGAAGGTGTGTAGCACAGTTTGGTACCAGCTATAATAGAGTGCTGTCCTGTCGCTACGGTGCTCTGCGGCGAGTACAATGTCTTTAAAAACAACGGCGCTTTGCCTCTCTAAATAAAATTACCGCTGAACCGCTTGCGGGTTCCGAGATTCGGTGGTGAACGAGACCCATCCTGAAATGAGCAGTCGTCTCGGAACAGGAAAGGGTTAAGGGCGAGAGTGAAACAGCTTACGAACTTGAAGCCGAGACCAGAGCTCGCGGGTTTCCCGTTCACCGTAGTCCTTCTCTATCATGTCCAGCTGAAGCTGCAGTCGCTGCCGTGAGAAGAACGTCACCCGGTCCTCCTGCCACTCATTCAGCTGGTGGCATAAATATAGTTTTATTACGGACATTTAGAAACATAAGCAAATAATACCTACTTCATTTGGCCAATCCTTGACCTAAAACAGTGATATTCACTCATTTTCGGATGGGGGCCACTTTCGCGAATAAGATATTATCAGTGAAAGAGCCATCTCACATTTGAAACCATTGGGGGGTTTGACAGCATGATGGGGTGTTTTCACTTGTGTGTATTGTCGGGGACTGCACGTCAGGGGTCGCAGTAAAAAGGACACCAGGGACTGCCACCGGCCCGCGGGCCTTGCAATGAAGAACACAGTCACCCAGAAACGTTGAATTATATGTACAAATGGCTGGGTAATTCTTAAGACATAATTCGACACTCATGTTATGTACCGATTATCATGCTGTAGTCTTTGAACATCTCATTTTAGCCACCAATTGGTATCCTCATAAAAAAATTACAACAGCATTGATCCTAACGATAGGTTCTGCGCTTAATTCCCACAACTCCGCTTAGCACGGTTGGCTATGTACGGTGGAAAGGAAGTTCAACATACATTCATACAAGTCTGTCAAACCCGGCTGAGTGTAATTGGTAATTAGCGAAAACATAACTGATTATGTGAACACTGGTTATGCAAGATCGATCTCTCAGGGAACTTGAGTGACATGTGGTGATGTCAGTTGTAACTGTGTGCCCTGTTATCAATGGTACAACTGTGTGCAATAGAAGAAAATATATGCATTTTTTAATCAAATATATTGTTTTATAAATTTGTGTACTTATGCAAGATAAAATGTAAGTCAATCTAGTTCTTCTTAAAATGTAACCTTAAACCAATGTTACCATCATCAGTGGTTAATAGACTATTACACAAAGGACTCCCATATTTCTTCGATGTAATACTAATTAGACTGACATCTGAACAACAGCTGATTTCACCGCTCCATGATAAAACTAATTTAATCAAGTAAACATTATTGCCGTTCCTATAAAACTTTGGTCACCCAGGCTGTCCTTCAACAAAAGGGTATATTAAATCTATAATATAGTTTTTTCTGGGTTAGATCGCATAAAAATAAATGAGCCGTTAAACCTACCACCACCTAACAGCCAATTAGTAAGGTTGTCACGTAAACGGAACATGCCAATCCGCTACTAGTACAGCAAACCGAAGTGTTGGAGAGAAAATCCACAACATTTACAATCTGAGCATGACGTTTCGCCAGTAATTACAACTATCATCATTAGGTGGACAGCCAAATTCGTAGAGAAATCCTCTTGTTTCATTCCTTGGAGGGATAGATGTGATGACGTCACTTGTGAGCCCTTCACGAATTGGAATGTTCTGTTTATGTGACAAACCTTACGAATTGGCTGTGTCGGTGGCGGGTATAACGACAAATTTATATTTCAACGATCCAACCCAAAAAAACCGATATTATGGATATTGGCCGCGAAAGCCTACGTGTTAAACGGGTATATTAAAATTTAAATGGGCTACAACCGGTTTCATGACTTTAAAGCGGAGATCACATGTGGGATGTAACCACAGCATATAGCCGTATGAAACCCACATACTCTACATCCTCCTGCCCAGGGTCCATACCTGTTGGGAGAAATTCAAGACTGAAATTTGTATCAAAATCTGTAAAGCACATGAGAACCTTAATTTAGCAGTCTCAAACTGACTGGGACCCCTGTCGTGACGGAGCAGCTGAACATTGCACAAAATCATCAACGCATATACAGATATATACCAAGGGTGACCAACTTTCCTGACCCTACCAGCAGCATACCATAATCTTCAGATGGCCGCGGGAGCCACAAGAGATAAAGATTAGCCATACAGAAGTTGACTCGTGTCGACTGGCTGTGGAATTTTGAGTTTAGAAATCTGAGTGCCCTGTGTTGTATATGCCCCCCTTTCCATCTTAATATTAACAATTATTTTTTCAATACATATAGATACATATTTCTATTGTTTCTTTTAATTTTAATAATGAATAAAAACACCAAACCAGGCCTCAGCATGGCATGTGGAGGTCATATTTACCTTGACCCACTAACACGATTTTGACGTTCAGAGCCCTCCCAGGGTCAGAGGGAGCAGATAGAGAGCAGAGCGCAGCGGATTGCAAAGGGGCTGACGTAAACACAAAGCCAGGGTCACTGGGAGGTTGCGTTAGCCTAGATCTAGTTAAGTCAAAAAAGCTAATTGGTTCTGCATTACTATTAAAGTAACTTAAAGTCGGAATTTAACGACAGGGTTGGCTAAAGTTATTGATCTTCACACCCACTTCAATTGAACCCTGCCACAAGCTACGTCAATGTAACCATCACCCGTCTATTAATTTAATATGAAATGTATTTACATATTTTAATAATTTCTATACGACTTGACCCGAAGCCTAACAATAAGGTTTTCCTAAGTCAACATGAATGCTCAAATCCACCCATACACAAATAATAAGCAGGGTTAAAGTAAGAGTAGAGAGGAAAAGAAATGCAAGCGCACAGCAAAACTGCAACGTAAGCAAAGGGTGATGTTAAACCCAGGGTCGGAGAGAAAGGGAAATCCCGGCCGTCTTTGTATCCCTGCAGCGCGGGGTAGGAGTGTGTATACGCTTGGGGAAACACGAGTCAAGCACCACAACGGGAAGCTGACCCAGACCTTGGATTAATACAGAATCATAACTGTGGAACTCTGATGAAATGAAATGTTAACTTAAAACTTTTTAACCATTTCTTTGTGCGTCGGTGAAAGTCGGAGGGAATATCGCCCCTCCCTCCAGGTTGTGCATCCAGACAGAGAGGCGCCTTCGAGACAATTTATAACATTTGATTGTTTTACTTGTGGGTTTTATGGTAGGAGTATGACAACGGAATATACCGTGGGTGATGCACAAGGACACACACTGACACACGTACGGACACACACGGACACAGATACATACGGACAAATCCTGACACAGCAAAAATCGAAAGAAACCCCGCCTTATGGGCAGGATCCGAGTGAAGGGATTTTTGGGCATAAAAAGAGGGTCCTGAGCATTGAAACTCGGAAGAGTTCGACTGGGGGGGGGGGGGTCGGCTCACCAGAGTTCGACCGGGGGGTCGACTCTCGGGAGATAGTTCGACTCGGAGGAGTTCAACTCGAGGGAGTTCGACCAGGGGGGGTCGACTCACCAGCAGTTCCAATCGGGAACGAGAGCAACAGGTCGCCAGCCGGCGAGCTGCAGAGCAGGGGGCGGCGAGCAGAAGCCAAAGTGGCCCCGTCGCTACCCACTGACGTTGGCAAGACTCGCAGGGTAGTGAGGCGTCACCTAGTGTGATTTCCAAGAGCTGAAAGACAGAGTATTGCTGAAAGATTATTCTACATTGAGTCCAGCTGCAGAGCGACCGACGCACCAAGCAAGAGCTTCTGCAAACCAGAGCAAGAGCACGTGCGACTTGAGTCATCCAGCAGTGGAGAAAAACCTGCTTTCAGCAAACCAGCAACGAGCACGTTCGAGTTCTCCACCCAGAGAGAGGGAGCGTGCCGATGCAGCTCATCCAACAGCGGAGAGAAACTGCTGTCAGCGAACCAGCACGAGCGTGATCGCGTTGCTCATCCAGCAGTGGAGGGAGGGGTCCACTGAGCAGAACTGAGAGCGATCAAGCAACTCTCCCCCGTGGACAGAGGCTGGCTGCTGCGTGGAGGAGGGCGGCGATACGTATGATGCACTCCCACACACCTCACCGCTCTAAAGGGAGCGAGGCTACTTCTCCTACAAGCGATGCCAACTTCAGCGTATGGCAACGCAAAGAATTAATTCCAAACACTGACTATTCAAAACAATTCATATCACTCAAACATACACAGGTCCTTAACCAGAAGCGAACACTCAAGTCCGTGAACCATCTGGCTGTGGAAGCATCGTTCGTGTGATAACAGTCCGTCATTTATAAGTATATTCATAATTTCCCTCTTTAATATTTTGTTTTGGACTGTACTTCTAATCGCATAAGTTACCAACCGATCCATCAATACGAATTAACCCTTGGCACCTTCGCCACGGAGCTATGCTCCCGGGGAGGAATCGTGCTAAACCGATTTTCTGATCATACAATCTTGTTCACGAATTAATTAATTAATCTCCCGTGAGATAACACGTTCCGCCGCATACCCTCGCACTAAGCCATTTCGGTAATCTTATAGTCTGTCCGGTGGATCTGTTGTTACATTTATGCCTTTGGAAATAATAACTGTTTGATTGTCGTTTTATATGAATACCGTTGCATGTTAATCAATCGCCTGTGATAATGTGCTGACCATTTTAAGCATAATGATCGCTTATATTATAATGTATAAGCTTTTGTGTAGCATAGCATTTGCATGTCCTGACTCTCTCTCACTAACAGCAATCGCTTTATGCGGGGTCCATGTGTTATCAAAGTGAAATCGTACAGTCGTTGATGATACTGTCTTGATACCGTGTGGATACCGTGTTGAAGTTCCGAGATTGAGAGTCACATACATATTATAGTTAAGGTTTAATTAGAAATACATTGATTAATACAGAAGTGGTCGTGTGATTCTTTCCTGAAATTTTTGCATAAAATCTGTATCCTGCGACGAGATATGTACTCGGGAACCTAAACTATAAACACACCAATCCACACTCATTAAACTAAAGCGAACGATATGAACATGGGAACCTAAAATATAAACACACCAATCCACACTCATTAAACGTTAATTAAAGCGAATGATATGAACTTGGGACCTAAATATGAACACTCGGGGAGTGTTAAAGCGAGAATCATTGTATTATGCTGATCAATAATACGAAGTTAGACAACGAGGCCGAATTGACACTAGCGTAACTGCACAGGATTGCGTTATCCTGATTGATAACCCCACCTCGTCAACGAGGCGGGGCCTGATTATCATAAAGGCTATCATTAACACAACCACACCCACTCGTATAAATTAATACGATTACCTCTCTAATTAGCATAGTTACACGCATAATTACACGAATTAGCATAATTTCGGATTAATTATGAAAATTTCGAATTTCATTAAATTTTAATTATTTTTCATCAATTTTCACACACCCACATATACAACACTGCTCGACACAATTTATGATTATTTCTTTCATTTCTATAATATTGTAAATGTTACAATAGTTTTTTCATAAGATGACATTTAAAAAAGTATTATTTTACATTTTCACCACAAAGTAGGCTCAAATATTCATAATATTGTGGTAATTGGATGGTCTGCTATCTAACTGAGACAATTAGATTCGTTACTTGGTATATCGCTTCATATATTGCTGTTTAATCTTGCTTTGAATCTTGATTTCCTGTTTCTAACATTGTTTAGACCGAAACCGTGTAACCATTCAAAACGTTGATAACGAGCCTGTTTAAGTCATCTAGATTACGAATACAATGTACACAATCAGAATTTTCACATCACTGGGACAATTGTGCCCGAAATTAAATTTAAACATTAGGAAGGGGTCTGCTCTTCAGGTCAGATCCTGGCTGATGACGTAGTTGTCTCCAGTCTGTGATGTCACAGCCATGTGGGTGGTACATTTGACATCATGATGACTATGTCATCAGGCACCACGTTTCATTCATATAGGAAGAGCTGTGTTTATTGGTGGCTGTGTTTCTTGTCCCATTTCAAAGTAGCGTGAGATAATTTAGCCTCGTGGTTATTAAAGCCTGCACTACTGTTGATCAAACTAAAATTCATCTCAGCAGTTGTAAGCCTGCATATCATTAGTTTTAACAGGTGAGACTGAAAGGGGTGGTTTCAGGATTGTTTGCGTATTAATGGGGTTTTTTATTGAGGCTTTCAAGGGTGTGGGAGTCTCACTCACTACATGAGCATGAGGGGTTTGGGGGTTTAGCTCAGCATATGGAACGTGTTGTAACAAATACTTTTAAACATCAAATTTTAGCATATGTTTTCAGAAACTCAAACTGCAATGTCGTGGATATTGTGTTTTTTGGATTATTGACGGTAGAATTAATATTAATGTGGATATTTCTTACATTGTCGTTTTATGCGACTGATTATTGGTGTAAAATTTTGTTTTAAATAGAAGCGGTAAGCTAACAAGGTGAACGTTAATCATTAAAGTATTCCCAACTGTTTATTTTTTATGTGTTGCAGTGTATGAAGTCTGCTTGACACGATTTAAGTTTATTTCTGTCATTTCTATAATATTGTGTATGTTACCATAGTTTTTTCATAAGATGACATATATAAAAGTATTATTTTACATTTTCACCAGAAATTATCCTCAAATATTCATAATATTGTGGTAATTGGATGGTCTGTCATCTAATTGAGACAATTAGATTCGTTACGTGGTATATAGCTTCATATATTGATGTTTAATCTTGCTTTGAATCTTGATTTCCTGTTTCTAACATTGTTTAGACTGTAACCGTGTAACCATTCAAAACGTTGATAACGAGCCTGTTTAAGTCATCTAGATTACGAATAAAATGTACTCAATCGTAACTTTCTTATCACTGGGACAATTGTGCCCGATATAAAATGAGTTACATTACATTTAACATTAGGAAGGGGTCTGCTCTTCAGGTCAGATCCTGGCTGATGACGTAGTTGTCTCCAGTCTGTGATGTCACAGCCATGTGGGTGGTACCTTTAACATCATGATGACTATGTCATCATGCACTACGTGTCATTCATATTGGAAGAGCTGTTTTTATTGGTGGCTGTGTTTCTTGTCTCATTTCAAAGAAGCATGAGATAATTTAGCCTCGTGGTTATTAAAGCCTCCATTACTGTTGATTAAACTAAAATTCATCTCAGCAGTTGTAAGCCTGCACATCAATAGCTTTAACTTGTGAGCGTGAAAGGGGTGGTTTCAGGATTGTTTGCGTATTCATGGGGTTTATTATTGAGGCTTTCAAGGGTGTGGGGGTCTCACTCACTACATGAGCATGAGGGGTTTGGGGGATTAGCTCAGCTTATGGAACGTGTTGTAACAAATACTTTTAAACATCTAATTTTAGCATATGTTTTCAGAAACTCAAACTGCAATGTCGTGGATATTGTGTTTTTTTATTATTGACGGTAGAATTAGTATAAATGTGGATATTTCTTACATTGTCGTTTTATGCGACTGATTATTGATGTAAAAGTTTGTTTCAAATAGAAACGGCATGCAATGAAGGTGAACGTTAATCATTAAACAATTCCCAACTGTTATTTTATGTGTTGCAGTATTTGACGTCTGCTCGACACAATTTATGATTATTTCTTTCATTTCTATAATATTGTAAATGTTACAATAGTTTTTTCATAAGATGGCATATATAAAAGTATTATTTTACATTTTCACCACAAATTAGTCTCAAATATTCATAATATTGTGGTAATTGGATGGTCTGTCATCTAATTGAGACAATTAGATTCGTTACGTGGTATATAGCTTCATATATTGATGTTTAATCTTGCTTTGAATCTTGATTTCCTGTTTCTAACATTGTTTAGACTGTAACCGTGTAACCATTCAAAACGTTGATAACGAGCCTGTTTAAGTCATCTAGATTACGAATAAAATGTACTCAATCGTAACTTTCTTATCACTGGGACAATTGTGCCCGAAATAAAATGAGTTACATTACATTTAACATTAGGAAGGGGTCTGCTCTTCAGGTCAGATCCTGGCTGATGACGTAGTTGTCTCCAGTCTGTGATGTCACAGTCATGTGGGTGGTACCTTTGACATCATGATGTCTATGTCATCACGCACCACGTTTCATTCATATTGGAAGAGCTGTGTTTATTGGTGGCTGTGTTTCTTGTCTGAGCCTAAAGAAGCGTGAGATCATTTAGCCTCCTGTTAAATTAACGCCCCCACTACTGTTGATGAAACTAAAATTCATCTCAGCAGTTGTCAGCCTGCACATCATTAGCTTTAACTGGTGAGCCAGAAGGGGTGGTTTAAGGATTGTTTGCGTGATAATGGGGTTTATTATTGAGGCTTTCAAGGGTGTGGGGGTCTCACTCACTACGTGAGCATGAGAGGTTTGGGGGTTTAGCTCAGCCTATGGTAACGTGTTGTAACAAGTACTTTCAAACATCACATTTTTGCATATGTTTTCAGAAACTCAAACTGCAATGTCGTGGATATTGTGTTTTTTGGATTAATGACGGTAGAATTAATATTAATGTGGATATTTCTTACATTGTTGTTTTATGCGACTGATAATTGTTGTAAAATTTCGTTGTAAATAGAAACGGTAAGCTAACAAGGTGAACGTTAATCATTAAAGTATTTCCAACTGTTTATTTTTTACGTGTTGCAGTGTATGAAGTCTGCTTGACACAATTTAAGGTTATTTCTTTCATTTCTATAATATTGTAAATGTTACCATAGTTTTTTCATAAGATGACATATATAAAAGTATTATTTTACATTTTCACCACAAATTATGCTCACATATTCATAATATTGTGGTAATTGGATGGTCTGTCATCTAATTGAGACAATTAGATTCGTTACATGGTATATAGCTTCATATATTGCTGTTTAATCTTGCTTTTAATCTTGATTTGCTGTTTCTAACATTGTTTAGACCGTAACCGTGTAACCATTCAAAACGTTGATAACGAGCCTGTTTAAGTCATCTAGATTACGAAGAAAATGTACACAATCTTAACTTTCTTATCACTGGGACAATTGTGCCCGAAATAAAATGAGTTACATTACATTTAACATTAGGAAGGGGTCTGCTCTTCAGGTCAGATCCTGGCTGATGACGTAGTTGTCTCCAGTCTGTGATGTCACAGTCATGTGGGTGGTACCTTTGACATCATGATGTCTATGTCATCACGCACCACGTTTCATTCATATTGGAAGAGCTGTGTTTATTGGTGGCTGTGTTTCTTGTCTGAGCCTAAAGAAGCGTGAGATCATTTAGCCTCCTGTTAAATTTACGCTTCCACTACTGTTGATGAAACTAAAATTCATCTCAGCAGTTGTCAGCCTGCACATCATTAGCTTTAACTGGTGAGCCTGAAAGGAGTGGTTTAAGGATTGTTTGCGTATTAATGGGGTTTATTATTGAGGCTTTCAAGGGTGTGGGGGTCTCACTCACTACGTGAGCATGAGGGGTTTGGGGGTTTAGCTGAGCCTATGGTAACGTGTTGTAACAAATACTTTCAAACATCAAATTTTAGCATATGTTTTCAGAAAATCAAACTGCAATGTCGTGGATATTGTGATTTTTGGATTCTTGACGGTAGAATTAATATTAATGTGGATATTTCTTACATTGTCGTTTCATGCGACTGATTATTGATGTATAATTTCGTTTCAAATAGAAACGGTAAGCTAACAAGGTGAACGTTAATCATTAAACTATTCCCAACTGTTTTTTTTGTATGTGTTGCAGTGTATGAAGTCTGCCTGACACAATTTCAGATTATTTCTTTCATTTCTATAATATTGTAAATGTTTCAATAGATTTTTTCATAAGATGACATATATAAAAGTATTATTTTGCATTTTCACGACAAATTAGGCTCAAATATTTATAATATTGTGGTAATTGGATGGTCTGTCATCTAATTGAGACAATTAGATCCGTTACGTGGTATATAGCTTCATATATTGCTGTTTAATCTTGCTTTGAATCTTGATTTCCTGTTTCTAACATTGTTTAGACCGTAACCGTGTAACCATTCAAAACGTTTATAACGAGCCTGTTTAAGTCATATAGATTACGAATACAATGTACACAATCAGAATTTTCTTATCACTGGGACAATTGTGCCCGAAATTAAATTTAAACATTAGGAAGGGGTCTGCTCTTCAGGTCAGATCCTGGCTGATGACGTAGTTGTCTCCAGTCTGTGATGTCACAGCCATGTGGGTGGTACCTTTGACATCATGATGACTATGTCATCATGCACCACGTGTCATTCATATTGGAAGAGCTGTGTTTATTAGTGGCTGTGTTTCTTGTCTCATTTAAAAGAAGCGTGAGATAATTTAGCCTCGTGGTTATTAAAGCCTCCACTACTGTTGATTAAACTAAAATTCATCTCAACAGTTGTAAGCCTGCACATCATTAGCTTGAACTGGTGAGACTGAAAGGGGTGGTTTCAGGATTGTTTGCGTATTAATGGGGTTTTTTATTGAGGCTTTCAAGGGTGTGGGGGTCTCACTCACTACATGGACATGAGGGGTTTGGGGGTTTAGCTCAGCTTATGGAACGTGTTGTAACAAATAGTTTTAAACATCAAATTTTAGCATATGTTTTCAGAAACTCAAACTGCAATGTCGTGGATATTGTGTTTTTTGGATTATTGACGGTAGAATTAATATTAATGTGGATATTTCTTACATTGTCGTTTTATGCGACTGATTATTGATGTAAAATTTCGTTTTAAATAGAAGCGGTAAGCTAACAAGGTGAACGTTAATCATTAAAGTATTCCCAACTGTTTATTTTTTTATGTGTTGCAGTGTATGAAGTCTGCTTGACACAATTTAAGGTTATTTCTTTCATTTCTATAATATTGTGTACGTTACCATAGTTTTTTCATAAGATGACATATATAAAAGTATTATTTTACATTTTCACCACAAATTAGGCTCACATATTCATAATATTGTGGTAATTGGATGGTTTGTCATCTAATTGAGACAATTAGATTCGTTACGTGGTATATAGCTTCATATATTGCTGTTTAATCTTGCTTTGAATATTGATTTCCTCTTTCTAACATTGTTTAGACCGTAACCGTCTAACCATCCAAAACGTTGATAACGAGCCTGTTTAAGTCATCTAGATTACGAAGAAAATGTACACAATCATAACTTTCTTATCACTGGGACAATTGTGCCCGAAATAAAATGAGTTACATTACATTTAACATTAGGAAGGGGTCTGCTCTTCAGGTCAGATCCTGGCTGATGACGTAGTTGTCTCCAGTCTGTGATGTCACAGCCATGTGGGTGGTACCTTTAACATCATGATGACTATGTCATCATGCACTACGTGTCATTCATATTGGAAGAGCTGTTTTTATTGGTGGCTGTGTTTCTTGTCTCATTTCAAAGAAGCATGAGATAATTTAGCCTCGTGGTTATTAAAGCCTCCATTACTGTTGATTAAACTAAAATTCATCTCAGCAGTTGTAAGCCTGCACATCAATAGCTTTAATTTGTGAGCGTGAAAGGGGTGGTTTCAGGATTGTTTGCGTATTCATGGGGTTTATTATTGAGGCTTTCAAGGGTGTGGGGGTCTCACTCACTACATGAGCATGAGGGGTTTGGGGGATTAGCTCAGCTTATGGAACGTGTTGTAACAAATACTTTTAAACATCTAATTTTAGCATATGTTTTCAGAAACTCAAACTGCAATGTCGTGGATATTGTGTTTTTTTATTATTGACGGTAGAATTAGTATAAATGTGGATATTTCTTACATTGTCGTTTTATGCGACTGATTATTGATGTAAAAGTTTGTTTCAAATAGAAACGGCATGCAATGAAGGTGAACGTTAATCATTAAACAATTCCCAACTGTTATTTTATGTGTTGCAGTATTTGACGTCTGCTCGACACAATTTATGATTATTTCTTTCATTTCTATAATATTGTAAATGTTACAATAGTTTTTTCATAAGATGGCATATATAAAAGTATTATTTTACATTTTCACCACAAATTAGTCTCAAATATTCATAATATTGTGGTAATTGGATGGTCTGTCATCTAATTGAGACAATTAGATTCGTTACGTGGTATATAGCTTCATATATTGATGTTTAATCTTGCTTTGAATCTTGATTTCCTGTTTCTAACATTGTTTAGACTGTAACCGTGTAACCATTCAAAACGTTGATAACGAGCCTGTTTAAGTCATCTAGATTACGAATAAAATGTACTCAATCGTAACTTTCTTATCACTGGGACAATTGTGCCCGAAATAAAATGAGTTACATTACATTTAACATTAGGAAGGGGTCTGCTCTTCAGGTCAGATCCTGGCTGATGACGTAGTTGTCTCCAGTCTGTGATGTCACAGTCATGTGGGTGGTACCTTTGACATCATGATGTCTATGTCATCACGCACCACGTTTCATTCATATTGGAAGAGCTGTGTTTATTGGTGGCTGTGTTTCTTGTCTGAGCCTAAAGAAGCGTGAGATCATTTAGCCTCCTGTTAAATTAACGCCCCCACTACTGTTGATGAAACTAAAATTCATCTCAGCAGTTGTCAGCCTGCACATCATTAGCTTTAACTGGTGAGCCAGAAGGGGTGGTTTAAGGATTGTTTGCGTGATAATGGGGTTTATTATTGAGGCTTTCAAGGGTGTGGGGGTCTCACTCACTACGTGAGCATGAGAGGTTTGGGGGTTTAGCTCAGCCTATGGTAACGTGTTGTAACAAGTACTTTCAAACATCACATTTTTGCATATGTTTTCAGAAACTCAAACTGCAATGTCGTGGATATTGTGTTTTTTGGATTAATGACGGTAGAATTAATATTAATGTGGATATTTCTTACATTGTTGTTTTATGCGACTGATAATTGTTGTAAAATTTCGTTGTAAATAGAAACGGTAAGCTAACAAGGTGAACGTTAATCATTAAAGTATTTCCAACTGTTTATTTTTTACGTGTTGCAGTGTATGAAGTCTGCTTGACACAATTTAAGGTTATTTCTTTCATTTCTATAATATTGTAAATGTTACCATAGTTTTTTCATAAGATGACATATATAAAAGTATTATTTTACATTTTCACCACAAATTATGCTCATATATTCATAATATTGTGGTAATTGGATGGTCTGTCATCTAATTGAGACAATTAGATTCGTTACATGGTATATAGCTTCATATATTGCTGTTTAATCTTGCTTTTAATCTTGATTTGCTGTTTCTAACATTGTTTAGACCGTAACCGTGTAACCATTCAAAACGTTGATAACGAGCCTGTTTAAGTCATCTAGATTACGAAGAAAATGTACACAATCTTAACTTTCTTATCACTGGGACAATTGTGCCCGAAATAAAATGAGTTACATTACATTTAACATTAGGAAGGGGTCTGCTCTTCAGGTCAGATCCTGGCTGATGACGTAGTTGTCTCCAGTCTGTGATGTCACAGTCATGTGGGTGGTACCTTTGACATCATGATGTCTATGTCATCACGCACCACGTTTCATTCATATTGGAAGAGCTGTGTTTATTGGTGGCTGTGTTTCTTGTCTGAGCCTAAAGAAGCGTGAGATCATTTAGCCTCCTGTTAAATTTACGCTTCCACTACTGTTGATGAAACTAAAATTCATCTCAGCAGTTGTCAGCCTGCACATCATTAGCTTTAACTGGTGAGCCTGAAAGGAGTGGTTTAAGGATTGTTTGCGTATTAATGGGGTTTATTATTGAGGCTTTCAAGGGTGTGGGGGTCTCACTCACTACGTGAGCATGAGGGGTTTGGGGGTTTAGCTGAGCCTATGGTAACGTGTTGTAACAAATACTTTCAAACATCAAATTTTAGCATATGTTTTCAGAAAATCAAACTGCAATGTCGTGGATATTGTGATTTTTGGATTCTTGACGGTAGAATTAATATTAATGTGGATATTTCTTACATTGTCGTTTCATGCGACTGATTATTGATGTATAATTTCGTTTCAAATAGAAACGGTAAGCTAACAAGGTGAACGTTAATCATTAAACTATTCCCAACTGTTTTTTTTGTATGTGTTGCAGTGTATGAAGTCTGCCTGACACAATTTCAGATTATTTCTTTCATTTCTATAATATTGTAAATGTTTCAATAGATTTTTTCATAAGATGACATATATAAAAGTATTATTTTGCATTTTCACGACAAATTAGGCTCAAATATTTATAATATTGTGGTAATTGGATGGTCTGTCATCTAATTGAGACAATTAGATCCGTTACGTGGTATATAGCTTCATATATTGCTGTTTAATCTTGCTTTGAATCTTGATTTCCTGTTTCTAACATTGTTTAGACCGTAACCGTGTAACCATTCAAAACGTTTATAACGAGCCTGTTTAAGTCATATAGATTACGAATACAATGTACACAATCAGAATTTTCTTATCACTGGGACAATTGTGCCCGAAATTAAATTTAAACATTAGGAAGGGGTCTGCTCTTCAGGTCAGATCCTGGCTGATGACGTAGTTGTCTCCAGTCTGTGATGTCACAGCCATGTGGGTGGTACCTTTGACATCATGATGACTATGTCATCATGCACCACGTGTCATTCATATTGGAAGAGCTGTGTTTATTAGTGGCTGTGTTTCTTGTCTCATTTAAAAGAAGCGTGAGATAATTTAGCCTCGTGGTTATTAAAGCCTCCACTACTGTTGATTAAACTAAAATTCATCTCAACAGTTGTAAGCCTGCACATCATTAGCTTGAACTGGTGAGACTGAAAGGGGTGGTTTCAGGATTGTTTGCGTATTAATGGGGTTTTTTATTGAGGCTTTCAAGGGTGTGGGGGTCTCACTCACTACATGGACATGAGGGGTTTGGGGGTTTAGCTCAGCTTATGGAACGTGTTGTAACAAATAGTTTTAAACATCAAATTTTAGCATATGTTTTCAGAAACTCAAACTGCAATGTCGTGGATATTGTGTTTTTTGGATTATTGACGGTAGAATTAATATTAATGTGGATATTTCTTACATTGTCGTTTTATGCGACTGATTATTGATGTAAAATTTCGTTTTAAATAGAAGCGGTAAGCTAACAAGGTGAACGTTAATCATTAAAGTATTCCCAACTGTTTATTTTTTTATGTGTTGCAGTGTATGAAGTCTGCTTGACACAATTTAAGGTTATTTCTTTCATTTCTATAATATTGTGTACGTTACCATAGTTTTTTCATAAGATGACATATATAAAAGTATTATTTTACATTTTCACCACAAATTAGGCTCACATATTCATAATATTGTGGTAATTGGATGGTTTGTCATCTAATTGAGACAATTAGATTCGTTACGTGGTATATAGCTTCATATATTGCTGTTTAATCTTGCTTTGAATATTGATTTCCTCTTTCTAACATTGTTTAGACCGTAACCGTCTAACCATCCAAAACGTTGATAACGAGCCTGTTTAAGTCATCTAGATTACGAAGAAAATGTACACAATCATAACTTTCTTATCACTGGGACAATTGTGCCCGAAATAAAATGAGTTACATTACATTTAACATTAGGAAGGGGTCTGCTCTTCAGGTCAGATCCTGGCTGATGACGTAGTTGTCTCCAGTCTGTGATGTCACAGTCATGTGGGTGGTACCTTTGACATCATGATGTCTATGTCATCACGCACCACGTTTCATTCATATTGGAAGAGCTGTGTTTATTGGTGGCTGTGTTTCTTGTCTGAGCCTAAAGAAGCGAGAGATCATTTAGCCTCCTGTTAAATTTACGCTTCCACTACTGTTGATGAAACTACAATTCATCTCAGCAGTTGTCAGCCTGCACATCATTAGCTTTAACTGGTGAGCCTGAAAGGAGTGGTTTAAGGATTGTTTGCGTATTAATGGGGTTTATTATTGAGGCTTTCAAGGGTGTGGGGGTCTCACTCACTACGTGAGCATGAGTGGTTTGGGGTTTAGCTCAGCCTATGGTAACGTGTTGTAACAAATACTTTCAAACATCAAATTTTAGCATATGTTTTCAGAAAATCAAACTGCAATGTCGTGGATATTGTGATTTTTGGATTCTTGACGGTAGAATTAATATTAATGTGGATATTTCTTACATTGTCGTTTCATGCGACTGATTATTGATGTATAATTTCGTTTCAAATAGAAACAGTAAGCTAACAAGGTGAACGTTAATCATTAAACTATTCCCAACTGTTTATTTTTTATGTGTTGCAGTTTTTGACGTCTGCTCGACACAATTTATGATTATTTCTTTCGTTTCTATAATATTGTAAATGTTACAATAGTTTTTTTTTCATAAGATAACATTTGAAAAAGTATCATTTTATATTTTCACCACAAAGTAGGCTCAAATGTTCATAATATTGTGGTAATTGGATGGTCTGCCATCTAACTGAGACAATTTGATTCGTTACGTGGTCTATCGCTTCATATATTGCTGTTTAATCTTGATTTTAATCTTGATTTCCTGTTTCTAACATTGATTAGACCATAACCGTGTAACCATTCAAAACGTTGATAACGAGCCTGTTTAAGTCATCTAGATTACGAAGAAAATGTACACAATCATAACTTTCTTATCACTGGGACAATTGTGCCCGAAATAAAATGAGTTACATTACATTTAACATTAGTAAGGGGTCTGCTCTTCAGGTCAGATCCTGGCTGATGACGTAGTTGTCTCCAGTCTGTGATGTCACAGTCATGTGGGTGGTACCTTTGACATCATGATGTCTATGTCATCACGCACCACGTTTCATTCATATTGGAAGAGCTGTGTTTATTGGTGTCTGTGTTTCTTGTCTGAGCCTAAAGAAGCGTGAGATAATTTAGCCTCGTGGTTATTAAAGCCTCCACTACTGTTGACTAAAATAAAATTCATCTCAACAGTTGTAAGCCTTCACATCATTAGCTTTAACTGGTGAGCCTGAAAGGGGTGGTTTCATGATTGTTTGCGTATTAATGGGGTTTATTATTGAGGCTTTCAAGGGTGTGGGGGTCTCACTCACTACATGAGCATGAGCGGTTTGGGGGTTTAGCTCAGATTATGGAACGTGTCGTAACAAATACTTTTAAACATCAAATTTTAGCATATGTATTCGGAAACTCAAACTGCAATGTCGTGGATATTGTGTTTTTTGGATTATTGACGGTAGAATTAATATTAATGTGGATATTTCTTACATTGTCGTTTCATGCGACTGATTATTGATGTAAAATTTCGTTTCAAATAGAAACGGCAAGCTAACCAGGTGAACGTTAATTATTAAACGATTCCCAACTGTTTATTTTGTATGTGTTGCAGTGTATGAAGTCTGCTTGACACAATTTTAGATTATTTCTTTCATTTCTATAATATTGTAAATGTTACAATAGTTTTTTCATAAGATGACTTATATATAAAAGTATTATTTTACATTTTCACCACAAATTAGGCTCAAATATTTATAATATTGTGGTAATTGGATGGTCTTCCATCTAATTGAGACAATTAGATTCGTTACGTGGTAAATAGCTTCATATATTGCTATTTAATCTTGCTTTGAATCTTGATTTCCTGTTTCTAACATTGTTTAGACCGTAACCGTGTAACCATTCAAAACGTTGATAACGAGCCTCTTTAAGTCATCTAGATTACGAAGAAAATGTACACAATCCTAACTTTCTTATCACTGGGACAATTGTGCCCGAAATAAAATGAGTTACATTACATTTAACATTAGGAAGGGGTCTGCCCTTCAGGTCAGATCCTGGCTGATGACGTAATTGTCTCCAGTCTGTGATGTCACAGCCATGTGGGTGGTACCTTTGACATCATGATGACTATGTCATCATGCACCACCTGTCATTCATATAGGAAGAGCTGTGTTTATTGGTGGCTGTGTTTCTTGTCTCATTTAAAAGAAGCGTGAGATCATTTAGCTTCGTGGTTATTAAAGCCTCCTCTACTGTTGATTAAACTAAAATTCATCTCAGCAGTTGTCAGCCTGCACATCATTAGCTTTAACTGGTGAGCCTGAAAGGAGTGGTTTCAGGATTGTTTGCGTGTTAATGGGGTTTATAATTGAGGCTTTCAAGGGTGTGGGGGTCTCACTCACTACGTGAGCATGAGGGGTTTGGGGGTTTAGCTCAGCCTTTGGTAACGTGTTGTAACAAGTACTTTCAAACATCTAATTTTAGCATATGTTTTCAGAAAATCAAACTGCAATGTCGTGGATATTGTGATTTTTGGATTCTTGACGGTAGAATTAATATTAATGTGGATATTTCTTACATTGTCGTTTCATGCGACTGATTATTGATGTAAAATTTTGTTTCAAATAGAATCGGCATGCAATAAAGGTGAACGTTAATCATTAAACAATTCCCAACTGTTATTTTATGTGTTGCAGTATTTGACGTCTGCTCGACACAATTTATGATTATTTCTTTCATTTCAATAATATTGTAAATGTTACAATAGTTTTTTCATAAGATGACATTTAAAAAAGTATAATTTTACATTTTCACCACAAAGCAGGCTCAAATATTTATAATATTGTGGTATTTGGATGGTCTGCCATCTAACTGAGACAATTAGATTCGTTACTTGGTATATCGCTTCATATATTGCTGTTTAATCTTGATTTGAATCTTGATTTGCTGTTTCTAACATTGTTTAGACCGTAACCGTGTAACCATTCAAAACGTTGATAACGAGCCTGTTTAAGTCATCTAGATTACGAATACAATGTACACAATCGTAATTTTTTTATCACTCGGACAATTGTGCCCGAAATAAAATGAGTTACATTACATTTAACATTAGGAAGGGGCCTGCTTTTTAGGTCAGATCCTGGCTGATGACGTAGTTGTCTCCAATCTGTGATGTCACAGTCATGTGGGTGGTACCTTTGACATCATGATGACTATGTCATCATGCACCACCTGTCATTCATATTGGAAGAGCTGTGTTTATTGCTGGCTGTGTTTCTTGTCTCATTTCAAAGAGGCGTGAGATAATTTAGCCTCGTGGTTATTAAAGCCTCCACTAATGTTGATTAAAATAAAATTCATCTCAGCAGTTGTAAGCCTGCACATCATTAGCTTTAACTGGTGAGCCTGAAAGGGGTGGGTTCAAGATTGTTTGCGTATTAATTGGGTTTTTTATTGAGGCTTTCAATGGTGTGGGGGTCTCACTCACTACATGAGCATGAAGGGTTTGGGGGTTTAGCTCAGCTTATGGAACGTGTTGTAACAAATACTTTTAAACATCAAATTTTAGCATATGTTTTCAGAAACTCAAACTGCAATGTCGTGGATATTGTGTTTTTTGGATTATTGATGGTAGAATTAATATTAATGTGGCTATTTCTTACATTGTCGTTTCATGCGACTGATTATTGATGTAAAATTTCGTTTCAAATAAAAACGGTAAGCTAACAAGGTGAACGTTAATCATTCAACGATTCCCAACTGTTTTTTTGTATGTGTTGCAGTGTATGAAGTCTGCCTGACACAATTTCAGATTATTTCTTTCATTTCTATAATATTGTAAATGTTTCAATAGATTTTTTCATAAGATGACATATATAAAAGTATTATTTTACATTTTCACCGCAAATTAGGCTCAAATATTTATAATATTGTGGTAATTGGATGGTCTGTCATCTAATTGAGACAATTAGATCCGTTACGTGGTATATAGCTTAATATATTGCTGTTTAATCTTGCTTTGAATCTTGATTTCCTGTTTCTAACATTGTTTAGACCGTAACCGTGTAACCATTCAAAACGTTTGTTGAGGTGTTAACTACGCGCTGTTGCGTAACCCGCGTTGCCACCAGGGCGGTGCAGCATTACCCCTGGGTACAACGGTTGGGGTCAGTCGAGGTGAAACGGATCGTGGCCAGGGTTTGGTGCGAACCAATCAGACGGTTCCACGTGGGAATGTATTATTGGTTCTACCTGGCCACGAAGGGGTATAAGACGGTTGACCCAACGGACCTCGAGGAGTTCTCTCCCTCCACGAAGACAGAAGACTGGGCTGAAGCCTAGCTAGGACCCTGGACCAGCCTTTCAGCCCTTCTAAGGGCTAAGGCTCGGCATACCCAGTGGTCAGGACCCACCGGGCCAGCGGTGGGTCAGATAGCCTCCCCTAGGTCCTAGCCGGAGGACTAGGATAGCGGTAGACGTGTGAGTCCCGCCAAGTCCGGAGGTTGTACCTCCTTAGGTATCAAGGAGGTTAGCGGTAGACGTGTGAGTCCCGCCAGGTCCGGAGGCTGTACCTCCCTAGGGTATCGGGTGAGGGGACCGAATATCCCTCTGTGTGTGTTAAGCGTTGTATAAGGAAATAATACAATAAACAGAGTGTGCCTCCATAAGAAGTCTGCTCGTCCTTACAACACTACAACTGGAGTCAGAAGTGGTTGGAAATGGAAACCAGAAGTTCAGCCCACGTGCGGAGCCAGAACGAAGATAACGCTGTCTCACCTGCATGCACCGCCAGCTCCGCTGAAAACGCTGCCGCGTTGACGGCCGCCCAGCCACCGGTTGAGCAGCCGGTTGCTCCCCCTGCCATGGGGGACGGACTCAGGGCAGCACACGGCCGTCTCGCTCAACTCCTACACGCCGCGGCCTCCATTCTCGAAGAGATCAACTTGGAGGTTGCGGGCAGGCCGAGTCAACCGCCGGCAGACGTTCCCGCCATCGGCCAGGGCAGACATTTTGATTTTCCCGCCGGGGAACCACGTGATTCCGCCGGAAGCGGAAGCCAGGGGCATCCTGGGAACGCGGGGGGCCCATCACAACCCGCAACGTCATCAGCACGCGACGCTGCGAATTCAAGTTTCTCAGCGGACGCTGCGTCATCACTGTACCGACACGGTACAGTAGACTCTATCGGCCGGGAAATCGCCGATCTCCGGCTCGAGACGGTACAAGCTGAGGGGGAGACGACGTCCGCCCTCCAACAATGCTTGCCCATCTTCCGAGAATTCACATCTGAAGGGGGCGACTGGGCGGCGTTCCAGCGTCGCTTCCTGAGCCACCAAGAGATGGTGGGCTGGTCGGACGCACAGGCGCTCCGAGCACTACCGGCCACTTTGGATGACGACGCTCTCGCCTCGCTCCTCACCATCCCCAGGCAACAAAGGGCGACTCTTCAATCGGCCCTTCGACGGATGTCTGACGTGTACGGGCCTCCATCTGACGTCCGCAGCCGATTTTACGACAGGCGACGCCGCCCTAAAGAGTCTCCGTTGGCATTCCGGACCGCTCTACTGGCGATGGCAAGAGCGGGTTACCCTCGCATGGACGACGAGGCCATCGATGCCATCGTTCTCCAGAAGATGCTGGAGCTGGCGCGCGAGCTGCGCATCGTCATCCAAGCGGTGGACGACGACAGTATGTGCTCGCTACGAGCCGCTCGGTGCATCCACGCACATCTGCTCCACACGGAATCGACCATCGCCGCCTCGGCTTCGACGTCGGAGCCTGCCAGCAGGGATGCCGAGTTCTCCCCCGACCGGGCCTTCATGGCGACCAGGTCAACGGGCCGGCGATCGTCCGACCACGCTGGTCACCGCAACGACCAGCAGCGGGGACGGCCTGCTCCACGCGGCGACGTGACGTGCTTCAACTGTGGCCGACGAGGTCACATCTCCTCTGACTGCCGTGCGCCTCGACGACGCCCCTCCGCATCCCGGGGCCAAGACTACAGGACGTCCACGGCATCGCGGCAAAACCAGGCAAGTCGCGACGCCTCTCACGCTCGGCCCTCATTCACACCATACACACTGCAACGCACCATAAGAAGGGCTCGCGATTCGGCGTGTGATGGGGGGTATTCTGGCGTTTGTTCGCGGCCACTCGGACCTGGACAGTGGTCTGAGTTGGCCCATAGGGTAGTCGCGGCGACGGCAGGTTCGTCCGTGGTTGTCGGATCAATCGAGGGTGTGGAATTTCGCGTGTTGGTCGATACTGGTGCGTCGGCTACGATCATTTCGGATCTGATTTACAATATACTGCCCGTACGATGCCGCCCCTTGGAACGGGTTTCTATCCCGTGTTTCGCCGCTAATGGCAGTTCACTTGGCATTATTGGGCAAATTCGGGCGCAAATTTCGATTGGAGACATTAAATTGGCAGGGCCTATTTTGGTCTCTTCTTCCCTCGCCGTGCCGTGTTTGTTAGGCACTGATTTTCTCGCGAAAATGCCTATTAAGATCCTTGTAGATCAAGGCTGCATCGAACTCCCGTCGGGTCGACGGATGGCGTTCTTGCCCACACCCTCACATCCGCGCATGGCTAGTGCCTCGGTGCAGGCGTTTGTTGCGAGCACAGTCCGCATTCCACCAGGGACACAAATGCTCGTGCCCTTGCAACTTAAAAAACCGCTAGCCCCGGAGGCCTCGGCACATGGCATTTTGCTGGGGCCTTCAAACGCAGCTGCTAAGGGGTTAGATTTGGTGGCTGCACAGACCCTCGTAGCAGCCGACAGGGAGCCGTTCTTGCAGGTTTTGAATGTCGGATTGTCCACAACCGTCATTCCGCAAGGAACTGTGCTCGCTCACGCGACCCCGGTGCCGTTGGGGACCGGAGTCGCGGGACACGTGCGTGACACGCCGCAGGTCCCACCTCCTTCCGAATCGGATGAGAGATGGTTGGACGCGCTCTGCACAGACACGGGTGATCTGTCTCATTCGCAGCGAATTAAATTGCGCGCTCTTCTGCGAGAATTTTCCGATGTCTTTAGTAAATCTAAATTTGATATTGGCTGCACCAAGCTGCTGCGTCACCACATTGATACTGGTGACGCTGCCCCGATTCGACAAAACCCGTTTCGGCTTAGCCCGGCGGAGAAACAGCATGTTAAATCGGCTGTGGATGACATGCTGAAGGCCGATATAATTTCTCCCTCCACTAGTCCCTGGGGTGCTCCAATAGTGCTGGTCAAAAAGCACGATGGCAGTCTCCGTTTTTGCGTTGATTTTCGGCACCTAAATAAAATCTCGGTAGCGGACGCCTACCCTCTCCCTCGTATGGACGAGTCATTGGATGCCCTGGCAGGGGCGCACTATTTCTCCACCTTGGACCTTCTGTCAGGGTTTTGGCAACTCCCCCTCGACGAATCGTCAAAACCTAAGACTGCTTTTCGGACACCACAGGGCCTTTTCGAGTTTAATAGATTGCCCATGGGTCTCCACTCGGCCCCAGCAACGTTCCAGAGGCTCATGGAGCTGGTCCTCGCTGGGCTCCAGTGGGACTCATGTCTCATTTATCTTGACGACGTCATCGTCTTTAGCCGCACGTTCGGCGAACACATCGAACGGTTGCGTGCTGTCTTCTTGAAAATGCGGGCCGCTAACTTGAAATTCAAGCCGCAGAAGTGTCACCTTCTGCGTGAGTCTGTGCGCTATCTGGGCCACATAGTTAGCTGCTCGGGCATTTCTACCGACCCTGAAAAAACCAAATGTGTTCAACATTGGCCGACCCCTACATCTGCGGGCGATGTTCGTAGTTTTATTGGTTTTGCGTCGTACTACCGCCGGTTTGTTGCTGGGTTCGCGACGATTGCCAAGCCGCTCCACGCCCTTACGTCAAAAGGGGTGGCGTTTTATTGGGGGGACGCAGAACAGGCTGCGTTCGACTCCTTGCGGAACGCGCTCGTGACGGCACCGTCCCTTGCGTACCCCGATTTTTCCGTGCCATTCGTGTTGGACACCGACGCTAGCAATACGGGGATTGGGGGTGTTCTGTCACAAAAAGTTGATGGCATTGAAAGGGTTGTTGCCTATGGTAGCAGAGTCTTGTCTCTTGCTGAACAAAGATACTGTGTGACCAGACGTGAGCTGCTGGCCATTGTTTTTTTTATTCAGCAATACAGGCCGTACCTGTATGGTCAGCATTTTACCGTGCGATCTGATCATTCGGCTTTACAGTACGCTCTGCGGGTTGACCAACCGTCCGGGCAGCTTTCTCGGTGGCTCGAAGTCCTTCAGGACTACGATTTCAATGTCACTTACCGTAGGGGTGCACAACACACGAATGCCGATGCGTTGTCTCGCCTTCCGCCGGCTCAAAAATGTGCGTGTTTTTTGGGCTCGGGCCGTTGTAAGCCGCCACTGCCTGCGCAGGTCGCGCCTCTCACAACGGTGTCAGCCGCACTTCCCGCCGCCTCAGCGCCGATGTTGGATCATGCAGATCCAATGGCCAGTGACGATTTGCTGGGGCTAACTTTGGCCGAATAGGGTCGGCACCAGGGCGAGGACATGTCATTATTGAGGTTGTGTCGCCACGCGAATAATGCGGTTCCAAGACAGGGCAAATTTAATTCATTTGTCATGAAGCGTGGCTTGTTGATGCATTGGGATGCTGACTCGTGTCAACATAAAATCGTCGTGCCATCCGCCTTGCGATGCAAGGCCGTATGGGCGGCGCATGAGCGTTTATTGCACCTGGGTGTTCATAAGACCATTGGGTTGTTGCGGTTGCAATTTTTCTGGCCGGGCATGCTGCGCGACGTCACTGACATTTTGCTGGGATGCACCCATTGTGCGCAACGTAAACCGCCGGCTAAACCGGCATGTCCACCCCTGCAACCCATTTCGGTCTCTCGTATAAATGAGTTGGTGGCTCTCGATATTTTGGGCCCTTTTCCTACTACGCCACGGGGTAATAAGTACCTTCTGGTTGGGGTAGAGTATTTTACACGGTGGCCTATGGCCTGGGCCCTCCCCAACCAGTCGGCGGCGGCCGTTGTGGATGCCTTTGTTCAAGGCTACGTCCTGGACAAGGGCGCACCAGAACGGTTGCTGACCGATCAGGGAAGAAATTTTTCAGGAGCCTTGCTGACTGATGTGTGCCGCCTGTTGGGCACTAAGAAAGTGCGCACTTCGCCCTACCATCCCCAGACCGACGGCATGGTGGAGCGCCTTCATAGAACTCTCACCGCTATGTTATGCCATCAGGTCGATGAATCCCACCTCGATTGGGACTTGCAGGTTCCGGGGGTCCTCGCCGCATACCGTATGGCACCTCACGCGGCGACGGGATTTTCCCCGTTCTTTCTAATGTACGGCAGGGATGCCTTTCCTCCCGCCGACGTTCGGCTGGAAATCGAACAGCCACCGCAAAAGTCAAAGCTCGTTGACCACTTGCGATTCAACCTCCGTAAGTTGGCCGAGGCACGGGAGGCCGCCATTGAAAATTCGGCTTCCCGCCAAAGGGCGAATTTGCGACTGCGGGACCCTCGGTCGTACACGCATCGGTGGGCACCGGGAGACAGGGCATGGCTCCACTGCCCCCAGGTGCCGGTGTCCACGTCGGCCAAACTCCTCAGACCATGGCGAGGCCCGGTTGAGGTAGTGGAAGTCCTGCGTCCCCAATGTGTTAAAATTAGCTGGGGACGGCGTCGCTGGTGCGTTCACCCCTCTCGGTTAAAACCCTTCGTCACGCCACGCGTCCCTCCACAACACACACGACATGGGGGCCGAGTGTGCGACGCGTCCGACGAGCCAGATGTTGCCCCGTTGGTGCCTAACCCGCAGCGCAGGCGTGTCATTCCTCCTGCAGATGACGCGGGAGTGACGGCTCCATGCAGGCCACGTTCGGCCTCAATGGACCGTGGAGCAGCAGGTGTCCCCGTGGAGATGCATAAAGGCCCACCGGATGCTCTGGCTCATCCTCCTCCTTCCCTTGTGCCGCCGACAAAGCCTGCCATCCCCTACGATGGTCCCGCGAAACGCACGCGCGCGAAATCTCGCCGGTTGTTATAATGTTTTTTTGGCATGTCTAGTGCCTTGTACATACGTTATGTTGTTAAGGGGGGTATTTATAGGGGTTTAATTGTTCTTGTTGTTCATGAGGCACACTCACAATTCTTCTACCATTGGTAATTTCGGAGTTTCCCATTGTTGCAGCCGGGACGGCTGGAGCTTCCGAAGGAGGGGGTGATGTAGAGGTGTTGACTACGCGCTGTTGCGTCACCCGCGTTGCCACCAGGGCGGTGCAGCATTACCCCTGGGTACAACGGTTGGGGTCAGTCGAGGTGAAACGGATCGTGGCCAGGGTTTGGTGCGAACCAATCAGACGGTTCCACGTGGGAATGTATGGTTGGTTCTACCTGGCCACGAAGGGGTATAAGACGGGTGACCCAACGGACCTCGAGGAGTTCTCTCCCTGCACGAAGACAGAAGACTGGGCTGAAGCCTAGCTAGGACCCTGGACCAGCCTTTCAGCCCTTCTAAGGGCTAAGGCTCGGCATACCCAGTGGTCAGGACCCACCGGGCCAGCGGTGGGTCAGATAGCCTCCCCTAGGTCCTAGCCGGAGGACTAGGATAGCGGTAGACGTGTGAGTCCCGCCAAGTCCGGAGGTTGTACCTCCTTAGGTATCAAGGAGGTTAGCGGTAGACGTGTGAGTCCCGCCAGGTCCGGAGGCTGTACCTCCCTAGGGTATCGGGTGAGGGGACCGAATATCCCTCTATGTGTGCTAAGCGTTGTATAAGGAAATAATACAATAAACAGAGTGTGCCTCCATAAGAAGTCTGCTCGTCCTTACAACACTACACGTTTATAACGAGCCTGTTTAAGTCATCTAGATTACGAATACAATGTACACAATCAGAATTTTCTTATCACTGGGACAATTGTGCCCGAAATTTAATTTAAACATTAGGAAGGGGTCTGCTCTTCAGGTCAGATCCTGGCTGATGACGTAGTTGTCTCCAGTCTGTGATGTCACAGCCATGTGGGTGGTACCTTTGACATCATGATGACTATGTCATCATGCACCACGTGTCATTCATATTGGAAGAGCTGTGTTTATTAGTGGCTGTGTTTCTTGTCTCATTTAAAAGAAGCGTGAGATAATTTAGCCTCGTGGTTATTAAAGCCTCCACTACTGTTGATTAAACTAAAATTCATCTCAACAGTTGTAAGCCTGCACATCATTAGCTTTAACTGGTGAGACTGAAAGGGGTGGTTTCAGGATTGTTTGCGTATTAATGGGGTTTTTTATTGAGGCTTTCAAGGGTGTGGGGGTCTCACTCACTACGTGAGCATGAGGGGTTTGGGGGTTTAGCTCAGCTTATGGAACGTGTTGTAACAAATACTTTTAAACATCAAATTTTAGCATATGTTTTCAGAAACTCAAACTGCAATGTCGTGGATATTGTGTTTTTTGGATTATTGACGGTAGAATTAATATTAATGTGGCTATTTCTTACATTGTCGTTTTATGCGACTGATTTTTGATGTAAAATTTCGTTTCAAATAGAAACGGTAAGCTAACAAGGTGAACGTTAATCATTAAACTATTCCCAACTGTTTATTTTTTATGTGTTGCAGTGTATCAAGTCTGCTTGACACGATTTAAGATTATTTCTTTCATTTCTATAAAATGGTAAATGTTACAATAGTTTTTTCATAAGATGACATGTATAAATGTATTATTTTACATTTTAACCACAAATCATGCTCAACTATTCATAATATTGTGGTAATTGGATGGTCTGTCATCTAATTGAGACAATTAGATTCGTTACGTGGTATATAGCTTCATATATTGCTGTTTAATAATGCTTTGAATCTTGATTTCCTGTTTCTAACATTGTTTAGACCGTAACCGTGTAACCATTCAAAACGTTGATAACGAGCCTGTTTAAGTCATCTAGATTACGAATAAAATGTACACAATCTTAACTTTCTTATCACTGGGACAATTGTGCCCGAAATAAAATGAGTTACATTACATTTAACATTAGTAAGGGGTCTGCTCTTCAGGTCAGATCCTGGCTGATGACGTAGTTGTCTCCAGTCTGTGATGTCACAGTCATGTGGGTGGTACCTTTGACATCATGATGTCTATGTCATCACGCACCACGTTTCATTCATATTGGAAGAGCTGTGTTTATTGGTGGCTGTGTTTCTTATCTGAGCCTAAAGAAGCGTGAGATCATTTAGCCTCCTGTTAAATTAACGCCTCCACTACTGTTGATGAAACTAAAATTCATCTCAGCAGTTGTAAGCCTGCACATCATTAGCTTTAACTGGTGAGCCTGAAAGGAGTGGGTTCAGGATTGTTTGCGTGTTAATGGGGTTTATTATTGAGGCTTTCAAGGGTGTGGGGGTCTCACTCACTACATGAGCATGAGGGGTTTGGGGGTTTAGCTCAGCTTATGGAACGTGTTGTAACAAATACTTTTAA
This sequence comes from Petromyzon marinus, assembly GCF_048934315.1. Taxonomy (NCBI): domain Eukaryota; kingdom Metazoa; phylum Chordata; class Hyperoartia; order Petromyzontiformes; family Petromyzontidae; genus Petromyzon; species Petromyzon marinus. Next base: position 1,316,125 of record NC_133705.1, read on the forward strand.
ACATCAAATTTTAGCATATGTTTTCAGAAACTCAAACTGCAATGTCGTGGATATTGTGTTTTTGGATTATTGACGGTAGAATTAATATTAATGTGGATATTTCTTACATTGTTGTTTCATGCGACTGATTATTGATGTAAAATTTTATTTCAAATAGAAACGGCATGCAATAAAAGTGAACGTTAATCATTAAACAATTCCCAACTGTTATTTTATGTGTTGCAGTATTTGACGTCTGCTTAACACAATTTATGATTATTTCTTTCATTTCTATAATATTGTAAATGTTACAATAGTTTTTTCATAAGATGACATTTTAAAAAGTATAATTTTACATTTTCACCACAAAGTAGGCTCAAATATTCATAATATTGTGGTAATTGGATGGTCTGCCATCTAACTGAGACAATTAGATTCGTTACTTGCTATATCGCTTCATATATTGCTGTTTAATCTTCATTTGAATCTTGATTTGCTATTTCTAACATTGTTTAGACCGTAACCGTGTAACCATTCAAAACGTTGATAACGAGCCTGTTTAAGTCATCTAGAATACGAATACAATGTACACAATCAGAATGTTCTTATCACTGGGACAATTGTGCCCGAATTTAAATTTGAACATTAGGAAGGGGTCTGCTCTTCAGGTCAGATCCTGGCTGATGACGTAGTTGTCTCCAGTCTGTGATGTCACAGCCATGTGGGTGGTACATTTGACATCATGATGACTATGTCATCATGCACCACGTGTCAATCATATAGGAAGAGCTGTGTTTATTGGTGGCTGTGTTTCTTGTCCCATTTCAAAGAAGCGTGAGATAATTTAGCCTCGTGGTTATTAAAGCCTCCACTACTGTTGATTAAACTAAAATTCATCTCAGCAGTTCTAAGCCTGCACATCATTAGCTTTAACTGGTGAGCGTGAAGAGGGTGGTTTAAGGATTGTTTGCGTATTAATGGGGTTTTTAATTGAGGCTTTCAAGGGTGTGGGGGTCTCACTCACTACGTGAGCATGAGGGGTTTGGGGGTTAACCTCAGCTTATGGAACGTGTTGTAACAAATACTTTCAAACTTCAAATTTTAGCATTTGTTTTCAGAAAATCAACTGCAATGTCGTGGATATTGTGATTTTTGGATTCTTGACGGTAGAATTAATATTCATGTGGATATTTCTTACATTGTCGTTTCATGCGACTGATTATTGATGTAAAATTTTGTTTCAAATAAAACGGCATGCAATAAAGGTGAACGTTAATCATTAAACAATTCCCAACTGTTATTTTATGTGTTTCAGTATTTGACGTCTGCTCGACACAATTTATGATTATTTCTTTCATTTCTATAATATTGTAAATGTTACAATAGTTTTTTCATAAGATGACATTTAAAAAAGTATAATTTTACATTTTCACCACAAAGTAGGCTCAAATATACATAATATTGTGGTAATTGAATGGTCTGCCATCTAACTGACACAATTAGATTCGTTACTTGGTATATCGCTTCATATATTGCTGTTTAATCTTGATTTGAATCTTGATTTGCAGTTTCTAACATTGTTTAGACCGTAACCGTGTAAGCATTCAAAACGTTGATAACGAGCCTGTTTAAGTCATCTAGATTACGAAGAAAATGTACACAATCATAACTTTCTTATCACTGGGACAATTGTGCCCGAAATAAAATGAGTTACATTACATTTAACATTAGGAAGGGGTCTGCTCTTCAGGTCAGATCCTGGCTGATGACGTAGTTGTCTCCAGTCTGTGATGTCACAGCCATGTGGGTGGTACCTTTGACATCATGATGACTATGTCATCATGGACCACGTGTCATTCATATTGGAAGAGCTGTGTTTATTGGTGGCTGTGTTTCTTGTCTGAGCCTAAAGAAGTGTTAGATCATTTAGCCTCCTGTTAAATTAACGCCTCCACTACTGTTGATGAAACTAAAATTCATCTCAGCAGTTGTCAGCCTGCACATCATTAGCTTTAACTGGTGAGCCTGAAATGGGTGGTTTAAGGATTGTTTGCGTATTAATGGGGCTTTTTTATTGAGGCTTTCAAGGGTGTGGGGGTCTCACTCACTACATGAGCATGAGGGGTTTGGGGGTTTAGCTCAGTTTATGGAACGTGTTGTAACAAATACTTTTAAACATCAAATTTTAGCATATGTTTTCAGAAAATCAAACTGCAATGTCGTGGCTATTGTGTTTTTTGTATTATTGACGGTAGAATTAATGTAAATGTGGATATTTCTTACATTGTCGTTTTATGCGACTGATTATTGATGTAAAATTTCGTTTCAAATAGAAACGGTAAGCTAACAAGGTGAACGTTAATTATTTAACTATTCCCAACTGTTTATTTTTTTGTGTTGCAGTGTATGAAGTCTGCTTGACACGATTTAAGATTATTTCTATAATATTGTAAATGTTACAATAGTTTTTTCATAAGATGACATATATAAAAGTATTATTTTACATTTTCACCACAAAGTAGGCTCAGATATTCATAATATTTAGGTAATTGGATGGTCTGCCATCTAACAGAGACAATTAGATTCGTTACTTGGTATATCGCTTCATATATTGATGTTTAATCTTTATTTTAATCTTGATTTGCTGTTTCTAACATTGTTTAGACAGCAACCGTGTAACCATTCAAAACGTTGATAACGAGCCTGTTTAAGACATCTATATTACGAATACAATGTACACAATCATAATTTTCTTGTCACTGGGACAATTGTGCCCGAAATACAATAAGTTACATTACATTTAACATTAGGAAGGGGTCTGTTCTTCAGGTCAGATCCTGGCTGATGACGTAGTTGTCTCCAGTCTGTGATGTCACAGCCATGTGGGTGGTACCTTTGACATCATGATGACTATGTCATCATGCACCACGTGTCATTCATATTGGAAGAGCTGTGTTTATTGGTGGCTGTGTTTCTTGTCTCATTTCAAAGAAGCGTGAGATAATTTAGCCTCGTGGTTATTAAAGCCTCCACTACTGTTGATTAAACTAAAATTCATCTCAGCAGTTGTAAGCCTACACATCATTAGCTTTAACTGGTGAGCCTGAAAGGGGTGGTTTCAGGATTGTTTGGGTATTAATGGGGTTTATTATTGAGTCTTTCAAGGGTGTGGGGGTCTCACTCACTACATGAGCATGAGCGGTTTGGGGGCTTAGCTCAGCTTATGGAACGTGTTGTAACAAATACTTTTAAACATCAAATTTTAGCATATGTTTTCGGAAACTCAAACTGCAATGTCGTGGGTATTGTGTTTTTTGGATTATTGATGGTAGAATTAATATAAATGTGGATATTTCTTACATTGTCGTTTTATGCGACTGATTATTGATGTAAAATTTCGTTTCAAATAGAAACGGCAAGCTAACAAGGTGAACGTTAATCATTAAACTATTCCCAACTGTTTATTTTTTATGTGTTGCAGTGTATGAAGTCTGCTTGACACGATTTAAGATTATTTCTTTCATTTCTATAATATTGTAAATGTTACAATAGTTTTTTCATAAGATGACATATATAAAAGTATGATTTTACATTTTCACTACAAATTAGGCTCAAATATTCATAATATTGTGGTAATTGGATGGTCTTCCATCTAATTGAGACAATTAGATTCGTTACGTGGTATATAGCTTCATATATTGCTGTTTAATTTTGCTTTGAATCTTGATTTCCTGTTTCTAACATTGTTTAGACCGTAACCGTGTAACCATTCAAAACGTTGATAACGAGCCTGTTTAAGTCATCTAGATTACGAAGAAAATGTACACAATCATAATTTTCTTATCACTGGGACAATTGTGCCCGAAATAAAATGAGTTACATTACATTTAACATTAGGAAGGGGTCTGCTCTTCAGGTCAGATCCTGGCGGATGACGTAGTTGTCTCCAGTCTGTGATGTCACAGCCATGTGGGTGGTATCTTTGACATCATGATGACTATGTCATCATGCACCACGTGTCATTCATATAGGAAGAGCTGTGTTTATTGGTGGCTGTGTTTCTTGTCTCATTTAAAAGAAGCGTGAGATAATTTAGCCTCGTGGTTATTAAAGCCTCCACTACTGTTGATTAAACTAAAATTAATCTCAGCAGTTGTAAGCCTGCACATCATTAGCTTTAACTGGTGAGCGTGAAAGGCGTGGTTTAAGGATTGTTTGCGTATTAATGGGGTCTATTATTGAGGCTTTCGAGGGTGTGGGGGTCTCACTCACTACGTGAGCATGAGGGGTTTGGGGGTTTAGCTCAGCCTTTGGTAAAGTGTTTTAACAAGTACTTTCAAACATCAAATTTTAGCATATGTTTTCAGAAAATCAAACTGAAATGTCGTGGATATTGTGATGTTTGGATTCTTGACGGTAGAATTAATATTCATGTGGATATTTCTTACATTGTCGTTTCATGCGACTGATTATTGATGTAAAAGTTTGTTTCAAATAGAAACGGCATGCAATGAATGTGAACGTTAATCATTAAACAATTCCCAACTGTTATTTTATGTGTTGCAGTATTTGACGTCTGCTCGACACAATTTATGATTATTTCTTTCATTTCTATAATATTGTAAATGTTATAATAATTTTTTCATAAGATGACATTTTAAAAAAGTATAATTTTACATTTTCACCACAAAGTAGGCTCAAAAATTCATAATATTGTGGTAATTGAATGGTCTGCCATCTAACTGAGACAATTAGATTCCTTACTTGGTATATCGCTTCATATATTGCTGTTTAATCTTGATTTGAATCTTGATTTGCTGTTTCTAACATTGTTTAGACTGTAACCGTGTAACCATTCAAAACGTTGATAACGAGTCTGTTTAAGTCATCTATATTACGAATACAATGTGCACAATCATAATTTTCTTGTCACTGGGACAATTGTGCCCGAAATACAATAAGTTACTTTACATTTAACATTAGGAAGGGGTCTGTTCTTCAGGTCAGATCCTGGCTGATGACGTAGTTGTCTCCAGTTTGTGATGTCACAGCCATGTGGGTGGTACCTTTGACATCATGATGACTATGTCATCATGCACCACGTGTCATTCATATTGGAAGAGCTGTGTTTATTGGTGGCTGTGTTTCTTGTCTCATTTCAAAGAAGCGTGAGATAATTTAGCCTCGTGGTTATTAAAGCCTCCACTACTGTTGATTAAACTAAAATTCATCTCAGCAGTTGTAAGCCTACACATCATTAGCTTTAACTGGTGAGCCTGAAAGGGGTGGTTTCAGGATTGTTTGCGTATTAATGGGGTTTATTATTGAGGCTTTCAAGGGTGTGGGGGTCTCACTCACTACATGAGCATGAGCGGTTTGGGGGCTTAGCTCAGCTTAGGGAACGTGTTGTAACAAATACTTTTAAACATCAAATTTTAGCATATGTTTTCGGAAACTCAAACTGCAATGTCGTGGATTTTGTGTTTTTTGGATTATTGATGGTAGAATTAATATAAATGTGGATATTTCTTACATTGTCGTTTTATGCGACTGATTATTGATGTAAAATTTCGTTTCAAATAGAAACGGCAAGCTAACAAGGTGAACGTTAATCATTAAACTATTACGAACTGTTTATTTTTTATGTGTTGCAGTGTATGAAGTCTTCTTGACACGATTTAAGATTATTTCTTTCATTTCTATAATATTGTAAATGTTACAATAGTTTTTTCATAAGATGACATATATAAAAGTATTATTTTACATTTTCACTACAAATTAGGCTCAAATATTCATAATATTGTGGTATTTGGATGGTCTGTCATCTAATTGAGACAATTAGATTCGTTACGTGGTATATAGCTTCATATATTGCTGTTTAATCTTGCTTTGAATCTTGATTTCCTGTTTCTAACATTGTTTAGACCGTAACCGTGTAACCATTCAAAACGTTGATAACGAGCCTGTTTAAGTCATCTAGATTACGAAGAAAATGTACACAATCGTAACTTTCTTATCACTGGGACAATTGTGCCCGAATAAAATGAGTTACATGACATTTAACATTAGGAAGGGGTCTGCTCTTCAGGTCAGATCCTGGCGGATGACGTAGTTGTCACCAGTCTGTGATGTTACAGCCATGTGGGTGGTACCTTTGACATCATGATGACTATGTCATCATGCACCACGTGTCATTCATATTGGAAGAGCTGTGTTTATTGGTGTCTGTGTTTCTTGTCTGAGCCTAAAGAAGCGTGAGATCATTTAGCCTCCTGTTAAATTAACGCCCCCACTACTGTTGATGAAACTAAAATTCATCTCAGCAGTTGTCAGCCTGCACATCATTAGCTTTAACTGGTGAGCCTGAAAGGAGTGGTTTAAGGATTGTTTGCGTGTTAATGGGGTTTATTATTGAGGCTTTCAATGGTGTGGGGGTCTCACTCACTACATGAGCATGAGGGTTTGGGGGTTTAGCTCAGCTTATGGAACGTGTTGTAACAAATACTTTCAAACATCAAATTTTAGCATATGTTTTCAGAAAATCAAACTGCAATGTCGTGAATATTATGATTTTTGGATTCTTGACGGTAGAATTAATATTTATGTGGATATTTCTTACATTGTCGTTTCATGCGACTGATTATTGATGTAAAATTTTGTTTCAAATAGAAACGGCATGCAATAAAGGTGAACGTTAATCATTAAACAATTCCCAACTGTTATTTTATGTGTTGCAGTATTTGACGTCTGCTCGACACAATTTATGATTATTTCTTTCATTTCAATAATATTGTAAATGTTACAATAGTTTTATCATAAGATGACATTTAAAAAAGTATAATTTTACATTTTCACCACAAAGTAGGCTCAAATATTCATAATATTGTGGTATTTGGATGTTCTGCCATCTAACTGAGACAATTAGATTCGTTACTTGGTATATCGCTTCATATATTGCTGTTTAATCTTGATTTGAATCTTGATTTGCTGTTTCTAACATTGTTTAGACCGTAACCGTGTAACCATTCAAAATGTTGATAACGAGCCTGTGTGAGTTATCTAGATTACGAATACAATGTACACAATCATAATTTTCTTATCACTGGGACAAATGTGCCCGAAATAAAATGAGTTACATTACATTTAACATTAGGAAGGGATCTGCTCTTCAGGTCAGATCCTGGCAGATGACGTAGTTGTCTCCAGTCTGTGATGTCACAGTCATGTGGGTGGTACCTTTGACAACATAATGACCATGTCATCATGCACCACGTGTCATTGATATTGGAAGAGCTGTGTTTATTGGTGCATGTGTTTCTTGTCTCATTTCAAAGAAGCGTGAGATAATTTAGCCTCGTGGTTATTAAAGCCTCCACTACTGTTGATTAAACTAAAATTCATCTCAGCAGTTGTAAGCCTGCACATCATTAGCTTTAACTGGTGAGCGTGAAAGTGGTGGTTTCAGGATTGTTTGGGTATTAATGGGGTTTATTATTGAGGCTTTCAAGGGTGTGGGGGTCTCACTCACTACATGAGCATGAGGGGTTTGGGGGTTTAGCTCAGCTTATGGAACGTGTTGTAACAAATACTTTTAAACATCAAATTTTAGCATGTGTTTTCAGAATCTCAAACTGCAATGTCGTGGATATTGTGTTTTTTGGATTATTGACGGTAGATTTAATAATAATGTGGTTTTATGCGACTGATAATTGATGTAAAATTTCATTTCAAATAGAAACGGTAAGCTAACAAGGTGAACGTTAATCATTAAACTATTCCCAACTGTTTATTTTTTATGTGTTGCAGTGTATGAAGTCTGCTTGACACGATTTAAGATTATTGCTTTCATTTCTATAATATTGTAAATGTTACAATAGCTTTTTTTCATAAGATGACATTTAAAAAAGTATAATTTTACATTTTCACCACAAAGTAGGCTCACATATTCATAATATTGTGGTAATTGGATGGTCTGCCATCTAACTGAGACAATTAGATTCGTTATTTGGTATATCGCTTCATATATTGCTGTTTAATCTTGACTTGAATCTTGATTTGCTGTTTCTAACATTGTTTAGACCGTAACCGTGTAACCATTCAAAACGTTGATAACGAGCCTGTTTAAGTCATCTAGATTACGAATACAATGTACACAATCATAATTTTCTCATCACTGAGACAATTGTGCCCGAAATTAAATTAAAACATTAGGAAGGGGTCTGCTCTTCAGGTCAAGTCCTGGCTGATGACGTAGTTGTCTCCAGTCTGTGATGTCACAGCCATGTGGGTGGTACCTTTGACATCATGATGACTATGTCATCATGCACCACGTGTCTTTCATATAGGAAGAGCTGTGTTTATTGGTGGCTGTGTTTCTTGTCTCATTTAAAAGAAGCGTGAGATAATTTAGCCTCGTGGTTATTAAAGCCTCCACTACTGTTGATTAAACTAAAATTCATCTCAGCAGTTGTAAGCCTGCACATCATTAGCTTTAACTGGTGAGACTGAAAGGGGTGGTTCAGGATTGTTTGCGTATTAATGGGGTTTTTTATTGAGGCTTTCAAGGGTGTGGGGGTCTCACTCACTACATGAGCATGAGGGGTTTGGGGGTTTAGCTCAGCTTATGGAACGTGTTGTAACAAATACTTTAAACATCAAATTTTTGCATTTGTTTTCAGAAACTCAAACTGCACTGTCGTGGATATTGTGTTTTTTGGATTATTGACGGTAGAATTAATATTAATGTGGATATTTCTTACATTGTCGTTTTATGAGACTGATTATTGATGTAAAATCTCGATTTAAATAGAAACGGTAAGCTAACAAGTTGAACGTTAATCATTAAAGTATTCCCAACTGTTTATTTTTTATGTGTTGCAGTGTATGAAGTCTGCTTGACACGATTTAAGATGATTTCTTTCATTTCTATAATATTGTAAATGTTACAATAGTTTTTTCATAAGATGACATTTAAAAAAGTATAATTTTACATTTTCACCACAAAGTAGGCTCAATTCTTCATAATATTGTGGTAATTGGATGGTCTGCCATCTAACTGAGACAATTCAATTCGTTACTTGGTATATCGCTTCATATATTGCTGTTTAATCTAGATTTGAATCTTGATTTGCTGTTTCTAACATTGTTTAGACCGTAACCGTGTAACCATTCAAAACGTTGATAACGAGCCTGTTTAAGTCATCTAGATTACGAATACAATGTACACAATCATAATTTTCTTATCACTGGGACAATTGTGCCCGAAATAAAATGAGTTACATTACATTTAACATTAGTAAGGGGTCTGCTCTTCAGGTCAGATCCTGGCTGATGACGTAGTTATCTCCAGTCTGTGATGTCACAGCCATGTGGGTGGTACCTTTGACATCATGATGACTATGTCATCATGCACCACGTGTCATTCATATAGGAAGAGCTGTGTTTATTGGTGGCTGTGTTTCTTGTCTCATTTCAAAGAAGCGTGAGATAATTTAGCCTCGTGGTTATTAAAGCCTCTACTACTGTTGATTAAACTAAAATTCATCTCAGCAGTTGTAAGCCTGCACATCATTAGCTTTAACTGGTGAGCGTGAAAGGGGTGGTTTCAGGATTGTTTGCGTATTAATTGGGTTTATTATCGAGGCTTTCAAGGGTGTGGGGGTCTCACTCACTACATGAGCATGAGGGGTTTGGGGGTTTAGCTCAGCCTATGGTAACGTGTTGTAACAAGTACTTTCAAACATCACATTTTAGCATATGTTTTCAGAAAATCAAACTGCAATGTCGTGGATATTGTGATTTTTGGATTCTTGACGGTAGAATTAATATTCATGTGGATATCTCTTGCATTGTCGTTTCATGCGACTGATTATTGATGTAAAATTTTGTTTCAAATAGAAACGGCATGCAATAAAAGTGAACGTTAATCATTAAACAATTCCCAACTGTTATTTTATGTGTTGCAGTATTTATGATTATTTCTTTCATTTCTATAATATTGTAAATGTTACAGTAGTTTTTTCATAAGATGACATTTAAAAAAGTATAATTTTACATTTTCACCACAAAGTAGGCTCAAATATCCATAATATTGTGGTAATTGGATGGTCTGCCATCTAACTGAGACAATTAGATTCGTTACTTGGTATATCGCTTCATATATTGCTGTATAATCTTTATTTGAATCTTGATTTGCTGTTTCTAACATTGTTTAGACCGAAACCGTGTAACCATTCAAAACGTTGATAACGAGCCTGTTTAAGTCATCTAGATTACGAATACAATGTACACAATCAGAATTTTCTTATCACTGGGACAATTGTACCCGAAATTCAATGAGTTACATTACATTTAACATTAGGAAGGGGTCTGCTATTCAGGTCAGATCCTGGTTGATGACGTAGTCGTCTCCAGTCTGTGATGTCACAGCCATGTGGGTGGTACCTTTGACATCATGATGACTATGTCATCATGATGTCAATGACTATGTCATCATGCACCACGTGATGTCAATGACTATGTCATCATGCACCACGTGTCATTCATATAGGAAGAGCTGTGTTTATTGGTGGCTGTGTTTCTTGTCTGATTTAAAAGAAGCGTGAGATAATTTAGCCTCGTGGTTATTAAAGCCACCACTACTGTTGATTAAACTAAAATTCATCTCAGCAGTTGTAAGCCTGCACATCATTAGCTTTAACTGGTGAGCGTGAAAGGGGTGGTTTCAGTATTGTTTACGTATTAATGGGGTTTTTTTATTGAGGCTTTCAAGGGTGTGGGGGTCTCACTCACTGCATGAGCATGAGGGGTTTGGGGGTTTAGCTCAGCTTATGGAACGTGTTGTAACAAATACTTTTAAACATCAAATTTTAGCATATGTTTTCAGAAAATCAAACTGCAATGTCGTGGATATTGTGTTTTTTGGATTATTGACGGTAGAATTAATATTAATGTGGATATTTCTTACATTGTCGTTTTATGCGACTGATTATTGATGTAAAATTTCGTTTCAAATAGAAACGGTAAGCTAACAAGTTGAACGTTAATCATTAAACTATTCCCAACTGTTTATTTTTTATGTGTTGCAGTGTATGAAGTCTGCTTGACGATTTAAGTTTATTTCTTTCATTTCTATAATATTGTAAATGTTACAATAGTTTTTTCATAAGATGACATATATAAAAGTCTTATTTTACATTTTCACCACAAATTAGGCTCAAATATTCATAATATTGTGGTAATTGGATGATCTGTCACCTAATTGAGACAATTAGATTCGTTACGTGGTATATAGCTTCATATATTGCTGTTTAATCTTGCTTTGAATCTTCATTTCCTGTTTCTAACATTGTTTAGACCGTAACCGTGTAACCATTCAAAACGTTGATAACGAGCCTGTTTAAGTCATCTAGATTACGAAGAAAATGTACACAATCGTAACTTTCTTATCACTGGGACAATTGTGCCCGAAATAAAATGAGTTACATTACATTTAACATTAGGAAGGGGTCTGCTCTTCAGGTCAGATCCTGGCTGATGACGTAGTTGTCTCCAGTCTGTGATGTCACAGCCAGGTGGGTGGTACCTTTGACATCATGATGTCTATGTCTTCACGCACCACGTTTCATTCATATTGGAAGAGCTGTGTTTATTGGTGGCTGTGTTTCTTGTCTGAGCCTAAAGAAGCGTGAGATCAATTAGCCTCCTGTTAATTTAAAGCCTCCACTACTGTTGATGAAACTAAAATTCATCTCAGCAGTTGTCAGCCTGCACATCATTAGCTTTAACTGGTGAGCCTGAAAGGAGTGGTTTAAGGATTGTTTGCGTGTTAATGGGGTTTATTTTTTAGGCTTTCAAGGGTGTGGGGGTCTCACTCACTACGTGAGCATGAGGGGTTTGGGGGTTTAGCTCAGCCTATGGTAACGTGTTGTAACAAGTACTTTCAAAAATCAAATTTTAGCATATGTTTTCAGAAAATCAAACTGCAATGTCGTGGATATTGTGATTTTTGGATTCTTGACGGTAGAATTAATATTACTGTGGATATTTCTTACATTGTCGTTTCATGCGACTGATTATTGATGTAAAATTTCGTTTCAAGTAGAAACGGCATGCAATAAAGGTGAACGTTAATCATTAAACAATTCCCAACTGTTATTTTATGTGTTGCAGTATTTGACGTCTGCTCGACACAATTTATGATTATTTCTTTCATTTCTATAATATTGTAAATGTTACAATAGTTTTATCATAAGATGACATTTAAAAAAGTATCATTTTACATTTTCACCACAAAGTAGGCTCAAATATTCATAATATTGTGGTATTTGGATGTTCTGCCATCTAACTGAGACAATTAGATTCGTTACTTGGTATATCGCTTCATATATTGCTGTTTAATCTTCATTTGAATCTTGATTTGCTGTTTCTAACATTGTTTAGACCGTAACCGTGTAACCATTCAAAACTTAATAACGAGCCTGTTTAAGTCATCTAGATTATGAATACAATGTACACAATCAGAATTTTCTTATCACTGGGACAATTGTGCCCGAAATTAAATTTAAACATTAGGAAGGGGTCTGCTCTTCAGGTCAGATCCTGGCTGATGACGTAGTTGTCTCCAGTCTGTGATGTCACAGCCATGTGGGTGGTACCTTTGACATCATGATGACAATGTCATCATGCACCACGTGTCATTCATATTGGAAGAGCTGTGTTTATTGGTGGCTGTGTTTCTTGTCTCATTTCAAAGAAGCGTGAGATAATTTAGCCTCGTGCTTATTAAAGCCTCCACTACTGTTGATTAAACTAAAATTCATCTCAGCAGTTGTAAGCCTGCACATCATTAGCTTTAACTGGTGAGCGTGAAAGGGGTGGTTTCAGGATTGTTTGCGTATTCATGGGGTTTTTAATTGAGGCTTTCAAGGGTGTGGGGGTCTCACTCACTACATGAGCATGAGGGGTTTGGGGGTTTAGCTCAGCTTATGGAACGTGTTGTAAAAAATACTTTTAAACATCAAATTTTAGCATATGTTTTCAGAAACTCAAACTCCAATGTCGTGGATATTGTGTTTTTTGGATTATTGACGGTAGAATTAATATTAATGTGGATATTTCTTACATTGTCGTTTTATGCGACTGATTATTGATGTAAAATTTCGTTTCAAATAGAAACGGTAAGCTAACAAGGTGAACGTCAATCATTAAACTATTCCCAACTGTTTATTTTTTATGTGTTGCAGTGTATGAAGTCTGCTTGACACAATTTAAGATTATTTCTTTCATTTCTATAATATTGTAAATGTTACCATTGTTTTTTCATAAAATGACATATATAAAAGTATTATTTTACATTTTCACCACAAATTTGGCTCACATATTCATAATATTGTGGTAATTGGATGGTTTGTCATCTAATTGAGACAATTAGATTCGTTACGTGGTATATAGCTTCACATATTGCTGTTTAACTTTGTTTTTAATCTTTATTTGCTGTTTCTAACATTGTTTAGACCGTAACCGTGTAACCATTCAAAACGTTGATAACGAGCCTGTTTAAGTCATCTAGATTACGAATACAATGTACACAATCATAATTTTCTTATCACTGGGACAATTGTGCCCGAAATAAAATGAGTTACATTACATTTAACATTAGGAAGGGGTCTGCTCTTCAGGTCAGATCCTGGCTGATGACGTAGTTGTCTCCAGTCTGTGATGTCACAGTCATGTGGGTGGTACCTTTGACATCATGATGTCTATGTCATCACGCACCACGTTTCATTCATATTGGAAGAGCTGTGTTTATTGGTGTCTGTGTTTCTTGTCTGAGCCTAAAGAAGCGTGAGATCAATTAGCCTCCTGTTAATTTAAAGCCTCCACTACTGTTGATGAAACTAAAATTCATCTCAGCAGTTGTCAGCCTGCACATCATTAGCTTTAACTGGTGAGCCAGAAGGGGTGGTTTAAGGATTGTTTGCGTGTTAATGGGGTTTATTATTGAGGCTTTCAAGGGTGTGGGGGTCTCACTCACTACGTGAGCATAAGGGGTTTGGGGGTTTAGCTCAGCCTATGGTAACGTGTTGTAACAAGTACTTTCAAACATCACATTTAAGCATATGTTTTCAGAAAATCAAACTGCAATGTCGTGGATATTGTGATTTTTGGATTCTTGACGGTAGAATTAATATTCTTGTGGATATTTCTTACATTGTTGTTACATGCGACTGATTATTGATGTAAAATGTTGTTTCAAATATAAACGGCATGCAATAAAGGTGAACGTTAATCATTAAACAAGTCCCAACTGTTATTTTATGTGTTGCAGTATTTGACGTCTGCTCGACACAATTTATGATTATTTCTTTCATTTCTATAATATTATGAATGTTACAATAGTTTTTTCATAAGATGACATTTAAAAAAGTATAATTTTAAATAATCACCACAAAGTAGGCTCAAATATTCATAATATTGTGGTAATTGGATGTTCTGCCATCTAACTGAGACAATTAGATTTGTTACTTGGTATATCGCTTCATATATTGCTGTTTAATCTTGATTTGAATCTTGATTTGCTGTTTCTAACATTGTTTAGACTGTAACCGTGTAACCATTCAAAACGTTGATAACGAGCCTGTTTAAGTCATTTAGATTACGAATAAAATGTACACAATCATCATTTTCTTATAACTGGGACAATTGTGCCCGAAATAAAATGAGTTACATTACATTTAACATTAGTAAGGGGTCTGCTCTTCAGGTCAGATGCTGGCTGATGACGTAGTTGTCTCCAGTCTGTGATGTCACAGCCATGTGGGTGGTACCTTTGACATCATGATGACTATGTCATCATGCACCACGTGTCATTCATATTGGAAGAGCTGTGTTTATTGGTGGCTGTGTTTCTTGTCTCAGCTAAAAGAAGCGTGAGATTATTTAGCCTCGTGGTTTTTAAAGCCTCCACTACTGTTGATGAAACTAAAATTAATCTCAGCAGTTGTAAGCCTGCACATCATTAGCTTTAACCGTTGAGCCTGAAAGGGGTGGTTTAAGGATTGTTTGTGTGTTAATGGGGTTCATTATTGAGGCTTTCAAGGGTGTGGGGGGGGGGCTCACTCACTACATGAGCATGAGGGGTTTGGGGGTTTAGCTCAGTTTATGGTAACGTGTTGTAACAAATACTTTTAAATATCAAATTTTAGCATATGTTTTCAGAAAATCAAACTGCAATGTCGTGGATAATGTGATTTTTGGATTCTTGACGGCAGAATTAAAATTAATGTGGATATTTCTTACATTGTCGTTTCATGCGACTGATTATTTACTTAAAATTTTGTTTCAAACAGAAACGGCATGCAAAAAAGGTGAACGTTAATCATTAAACAATTCTCAACTGTTATTTTATGTGCCCGAAATAATGTGTTACATTACATTTAACATTAGGAAGGGGACTGCTCTTCAGGTCAGATCCTGGCTGATGACGTATTTGTCTCCAGTCTGTGATGTCACAGTCATGTGGGTGGTACCTTTGACAACATGATGTCTTTTACGTCATGCACGATGTGTCATTGATACTGGCAGAGCTGCGTTTATTGGCTGCTGTGTTGCTCGTCTAATCTAACGGAAGCGTGAGATTATTTAGCAATGTGGTTCTTAAAAGCTGCACAGCTGTTGAATAAACTCAAATCCATCTCGGCAGTTGTGAGTCTGCTCATCATCAGCTAACAAAGGTGAGCCTGAAAGTGGTGGGTTAAAGATTGTTTTGATGTTTATGAGGTCTGTTGCTGAGGGTTTCAAGGATGTTGGGGCTTCTCTCAGTACGTGAGAGTGAGGGGTTGCAGGTGTCAGCTCGGGTCATGGTTACAGTTTATAACAAATACTTTTAAACATATCATTTTGGCATATGTTATCAGAAAATCAAACTTAAAGTTCTTGGATATTGTGATGTTTGGATTCCTGACTCCCAAATTAGCAATAATGCAGATACTCCTGCTATTTGTCTTATTAGTCAACAATTATTCAATTGATGGAAAACATCGTTTGTAAAGCAAGATTATGGAAATGCATTTACAATTAAATAAGGTGCAACTGGACGCAAATATTTCGCATTCCAGTTTTTAAAAGATGCACAACCGGTGATAAAAGTAAAGTTTATCTCGTGATTAGTGAGCCTGGCCTTCATCACATCTGAAAAGTGAACCCACCACGGGCGTTCTAAAAATGATCAGGGATTGTTGTTAATGATTAGGGATGAAAAGTTGTGGTTATGGGCTACAGGCTGAGTTTTAGTGTTTGGGGTTATAGTGAAGGGTTAGAGTTCCGAGTTATAATTAGAGGTTGGAGTTTGCCATAGGGGTAAGTGTGATACAGTTACTTTTTTGGAGTTAGAGTTACGGTTGTGTATTAGGGTTTGGGTATTAAGGGTTAGGGTTCGGTATGATGGGTTAGGGTTGCCTATCAGGTGTTCGGGTTATGCTTGAGTTATAGTATTTGGAAGTTTGGGCGAGGGATATTGCTCAGGTTATTCGATTGGTTGACTATGAATAGGTTACCCGTTATGTGCCTGATTTCATCAGGTCTCAGAAGCTAAGCAGGGTTTAGCTTGGGGAGTGATTGGATGTCCTTGCATTGGGTGACCACCACGTGCAATAAATGGTGTAATAGCCATTGTGAGCATTGGAGGGCAGTGCAGAAATATATTTTCTTTTGCAGTCTCCCCAACCTTCACCAACCCACACTGACCAGCATTTTTAAGTATGGTTACATAACTCTCATCATCCATGAGGCATTTGGGAGGCCTTTATCAACCAGTGGAATTATACAAATGGGCTCTACATGAACAGGGTTAAGTCTGACGATTATGTTCAATGGAATAGTGGATTGAAATAAACATGTGTGAGTGGGTGAGTGAATGAGTGAGTGAGCAGATGCACAAGTGAGTGAGTTGGCAATCAGCGAGTAAATGAAGGGGTTTGCAAATCAACATGCACAAGAGTGAGTGAACTGGTACTGTGAGTGGGAAATGGTAATAATTTAGAGGATTAGTGATTAGTTGAGTTGATACATTTGATCCTTGTTCTAACCCCTCCAGGCCACCACCATCAAACAGACACAACAGCGACACCATGGACAAACAACTTAAGTGGGCTGAGATCTTGGAGCACTATGAGAGTAAGTTACATATACCTACATAAAATGGTTTGTTAGAATGATAATATTTATTTTTTATGGAGGATTCTGATGAGCTATAAACTTACTTTTCACAAATTACTAGGAAATGCAGAGGAGAACTCCCTAATAATGACATTCAGTAGAACTGGCTTGGTGGGTAAGGGATTAGACACTGATCCAACATGGCAGAGAACGTTGGTTAAGCTCTGGGTTTCAGCAACCTATAATTAAACTAGGGTCTCAAGTTTATGGAATGAATGATCTCAACATGCTCACAAAAATATGGCATGTAAAGTGTTACTGCCATGTGATGAATATTTCTCAATAGCAGGGCCTGTAGTGTGATAAGAGGTAACTAGAGGGATCTCAGAATGAGTTATGTGAAATATCCATGTGCTTCGTTCTCTAATCCATTACTCATCCTTTGAATTAAACGTCTGTGCTCCGTAGCCCGGAAGATGCAGCTCCAGTCGACCACGTGCGGGGACATTATTAACAGAGTTCACCCTTTCCCGAACCAAAGTGACAACAATAGCGACCAAAAGGTGTGTATGTGGTCGGTGAGGGTCAAACACACCTTCTCTACACAATAGCACACTATGCCACCACACGATCAAACTACAACATGACTACATATCACATCACCAAACCATCTCTCCACACCACCTTTCCCATCATACCACCCCACCACCCAGTCAATAAACCATCATAGAACCTCACCATGTGTCTACACCATCACATGACACGATCTCTCCACAACATTCCAACACATCTCATCTAAATACCACTACAGCATTTCCCGACATCACCCCATCTTTCCACCATGTCATGCCATATCCCACTCATGCATGCACATAAATTGGCCTTTTTCAGGCAGTGACACGACCTCTGTCTGTGAGCTCATTGGAAGGTGCTATTCCAGTTGCCCACGTTGAGCGCTGCAGTTTGATTTTTCCAGATTATGGGCAGCTAGATCCTTACAATGGAACATTCTGTTGGCACCTGTTGCCCGTGATGAATGTTGATAACAATCGCCATGAAATTATCGCAGTTGATCAAGGCCTTAATTGGGTTCATGAGGTCTGTGGGGTCGATAGGGGTCTGTGGGAATATATGAGGGTGTAACATGTATCATGAATTTGTAGGGTTTAGGTGAATTAGGGGTTAGGGCTACATTAATGCTGTGTTCAAAAGTACCGATTGGTAAAAGTTTGTTTAACATCAGGTGATTGTGTATATGTATGTGTGTGCTCAGCATATTTGGATGAGTCAAAATGTAGTGGTTGAACTTTACACGAACAACTTTTGTCTTTCTTCAACCACTTCTTTATTTTTATCGTGTAACACGTTCTTCACACTCCACCGTATCCCAGACACCGTGGCTCGCTCGCCGTGCTTCGCCCGTCTCGCTCACCACCTTGGTTCACAGTATCACGTCGCTTTGCTCCGCACACACGTCTTCAACTCTATTCCTACGCTCTCTCCACTGCTGGCTATCCTCCTCAGCTCCTCCGCTATACAGCGTCGTTGCACACAGCGAAACCCAATCTCACTTCTCTGTCTCCACACGCCTCGTCTCCAGCTCCTCTATTACTAAGCTCTCTCCACTGCTAACTGCTCCGTCTTCTTCAGCTTCGCTATCACTATGCTCACTCCACTGCTAACTGCTTCGTCTTGCTTCAGCTTCGCTATCACTATGCTCCAACTCTCTTCTAAACTCTGTTTCCGAACTCCACGTCTTCACCGCACAGCTCCCAACTCCAATCTCCCTCTCTCTCTGTCTCCCCCCAATTTATACCCATTCTCATTATCGCTAATTAATTGGTCCGCGTGCCTCCGCACGCCTCGCGTCTTTAACCACCTGCCTTTTTCCAGACACCTCGACGCCTCCTCGGCCCCAGCAACAGCACCAACCAATCACAGCCCTTCTGGCTTAATTGGCCCGACCGTTACCTCATCACCCCGGCCTCTTCACCTGGCTGTCCTAACACGACCCCACTGTTTCCGCCGTCTCCTCAAGCTGACCCCAGATAAACACCACACTGTCCGTGTGATCAATACAATCGCGCAGTTTCCCCAGCACACCTTCCTACTCCACTACATCACCCCCCCCCCGTGATAAAAAAATCTAGCCATCTCGGCTACGACGATATTTTGAACCTGGAGTAGTGGAGTACCACGGATATAACAACGAACAACACAACAACTTTGTACAAGAACCACAACATGCAAACCAACACAACAACTTTGTACAAGAACTGCGACACGCAAAGTCAATGGAAGGTCCGTCCTCGGGAGCGAGTTCCAGCTGCCGGCCCATTTCCCCAACACGGGAAACCGTGGGGCAAGGGCGGGCCTCGCTCCTCCGTTAAGCGAGGGCGCTCCTGGTCCTCGACACACACCCATCCCTGTCCCAGCGACCATCCGCTGGCGGGATTGTCCGTCGTTCATGCTCGGGCTGGACAGCATTTCGAAGTTGCGGCCACTCAACCGGCGTCCAGCCAGCAAACCTGCTCAAACCCCCTCGTCGAGTCAATAGGGATGGTCCTGCAGGCACACGGGGAGCAGATTTCTGAGGCGCGTACACATGCGACCTCCTCACAGGCTCGTCGGACACATCCAATACAGGCCGCTCTGGGATGGGAGATGACGCATCATATGGCAATACAAACTTCTTAAGGCGCGACGGGTGAACATACCATGTCCGATGACCGAATCGAATCCGTACACTTTGATCTCGGAGAACCTCAACAATCTCAACGGGCCCTTGCCAGGGCCAATGGAACTTTGGGGACATTCCCACCAGTACCATGGGGCAATGTAACCACGTTTTATCCCCAACACACCACGGCTCTCGAGGCCGCTGCGTACCATGCAACCGTTCATTGGTGGCTTGTCGTCGCGCCATGTTACTCAACGCGGCCTCCCGAGCCTCTCTCCGCGCACATTCATGGCATGCTTTTACATATCGCTGAATATCGTTATACATTCCTGGCCAATAGAAATATTTTCCCAAAGTCAATGCGGTCTTCTTCTCCCCCAAATGCATCAACTTGTCATGCGTATCACTAATGAGTTTCCCGCGAAACACAATCGGAACAACAATGCAAAACTTCTGTGCTTCAGCATCCCAGCGAACGAGGAGAACATCGATAAGTCTTAGAAAGGGACGATCTTCCGATTCCCTTGAGCGAGAGGCACGCAGCCTCATCCTGGTCAGGGAGGAGTCATCCACCTGCAATCGTTTCCACTGACCCAACGTCGACCCCAGCAAACCCGATTCCACCGCAGGAATCGCTTCTGGCCTAATTGAATCCGCTGCAGCGACCATTGACGGAACGTCCTGCAGCGGCAGACCGCAACGCAGCGAGCCCTCCGGACACCGACAGGAGTCAGTCGGTCGCGGCAATCTCGATAATGCAACAGCGTTAACATGACGCGTCCCCAAAAATTTCATACATTTCCCCGATGGCAATTCCAAACACCCCGTCTCTATCGAAATTTTAAGCGGCATCCTTTGCAAAAAATCCGTGCCCAGCAAACACGGTACCGCCAAGGCCGTAGAAACCAAGACATTCCTCGTAATGCTCACTTCCCCAATTTGAATCGTCGCGACCATACAACCCATAATACCAAGGCTGCCACCGTTTGCCGCTATGCACGGCCCATCTACCGGTTCCAGGGTCCGGGGCAAAGTCGGCAGCGATCAAAAAGTTTGTAACGAAATAAGGGTCGCAGAAGCCCCTGTATCAACAATAACCCTGACCATTACTCCTTGAATACGTGCCATCACATCCGACGACCCCGGCGCGGCGCCCAACACACGATGCACCAACGCGCCCCACATGTCTCGACCTTGCTCATACGAATTTGATGGGAACGGGTGAGATGACGCGGATGGGTGACGTGGAAAGAGCGGCCGTGTATTGAATGTATCGCGACTCACCTGGAATCCTCGGTCCTGGGGAAATCTCCGGTCGTGGCTGGTCGGCGCCCTTGGAGGGCCGCCCCTGCGCCGCCAGCAGTCGCGGGCGAGATGTCCTCTCTGTCCGCACTCATAGCACGTTCGCGCGTGCCACCTACATACACCTCAGGACGACGCAGCACGCTCGCGGGTGGCACCCCGGCCGCAGCTGCAATCGGCGGCGCCTCGTTCACCGCCACCATGCTCTCGGCCACGGCAGCGCTCATCAGCCACGGCTGCACACCCACCACCGCTGGCTCGTCCCGGAGGTCGACGTTGACTTGGATGTTCTTGGCGATCTGCAGAGACGACATGTCGCCGTCATCGTTGCTGTCCGGGAGCGAAAGGACGATCCTTAGCTCCTTTGCCAACTGCAAAAGTTTATCTTGCAGTAAGGAATCTAGGGCCTCTTGGTCCATCGCCGGGTATGCCACTTGAGCGAGGGCCAACAAGGCGCTTCGGAATGCAAGAGGGGATTCCGTGACCTCCCGCTTCCTTTGCTGAAATCTACGTTTGGCGACCGACCGCGGCTCGTAGACCTTTCTCATTGCCGCGAGTGCCCCGTCCAGTGTTGACCTGACGGCGGCAGGGAGCCCATTAAATGTCGCCAAAGAGTCACCATCGAGGGCCATAGGCAGGCCTACAGCGCGGCACTCTCAGTCCACTCCAGAGATTCATAAGCCGCACGGAATCGTCGTGTAAACGCCGTCCAATCCCCAACTTTGGCCTCGAACCGCTGCACATGAAGTCGCCGGGCCGTTCCCGACAGCTACACTTCCTCGTCGTCGGATTCCTCCAATCGCTCCGATGCCGCGCAACCTCTGCTGGTCGACTTGACACCGTTGGTTGTATGCGGTTTGATGTCATAAAGTGGTGGAACTCCTCCGCCAGCGTCGCCATCCTGGCCTCCCACTGGGCCATGAGGAATCTCCAATCCCCCGATGGTCCCGGGCCTTCAGCCCCACTCGAACCGCCGTCTCGTTCTGTTGTTTCCCGATCGACCAGACTCGCTGGGGGAGTATCGGCCACTTGGCCGGACACGGGCAGCACGTCCTCATCGTTGCTGTCGTCGCACGAGTCCACCGGCACGTTCTTCCTCTTTGCCGCCTTCTTTGACATCTCGGCGTGGTTCGTAGCTACTCTGACACCAAATGTAGTGGTTGAACTTTACACGAACAACTTTTGTCTTTCTTCAACCACTTCTTTATTTTCATCATTTAACACTTTCTCCACACTCCACCGTATCCCAGACACCGTGGCTCGCTCGCCGTGCTTCGCCCATCTTGCTCACCACCTTGGTTCCCAGTATCACGTCGCTTTGCTCCGCACACACGTCTTCAACTCTATTCCTACGCTCTCTCCACTGCTGGCTATCCTCCTCAGCTCCTCCGCTATACAGCATCGTCGCACACAGCGAAACCCAATCTCACTTCTCTGTCTCCACACGCCTCGTCTCCAGTTCCTCTATTACTAAGCTCTCTCCACCGCTAACTGCTCCGTCTTCTTCAGCTTCGCTATCACTATGCTCACTCCACTGCTAACTGCTTCGTCTTGCTTCAGCTTCGCTATCACTATGCTCACTCCACTGCTAACTGCTTCGTCTTGCTTCAGCTTCGCTATCACTATGCTCACTCCACTGCTAACTGCTTCGTCTTGCTTCAGCTTCGCTATCACTATGCTCCAACTCTCTTCTAAATTCTGTTTCCGAACTCCACGTCTTCACCGCACAGCTCCCAACTCCAATCTCCCCCTCTCTCTCTCTCTGTCTCCCCCCAATTTATCCCCATTCTCATTATCGCTAATTAATTGGTCCGCGTGCCTCCGCACGCCTCGCGTCTTCAACCACCTCCCTTTTTCCAGACACCTCGACGCCTCCTCGGCCCCAGCAACAGCACCAACCAATCACAGCCCTTCTGGCTTAATTTGCCTGACCGTTACCTCATCACCCCAGCCTCTTCACCTGGCTGTCCTAACACGACCCCACTGTTTCCGCCGTCTCCTCAAGCTGACCCCAGATAAACCCCACACTGTCCGTGTGATCAATACAATCGCGCAGTTTCCCCAGCACACCTTCCTTCTCCACTACAAATATGAATTTGTTTGCGTCCATGCATAGGTGTGTGAGTATGCAGTTGTGTATGGGTTTATATGCATGTTTGCGTGCGTGTGGGTATGATTTTGTGCATGTCTGAATGTTCCTGTGCTCATCGTTGCGCATATGTATGAATAGAAGCAGCTCAAGTGTAGGCGCCCCAAGAACCAGAGGAGCATTCGGGAGGTGAAGAACCTCGGCGAGGTGAAGCGTCTCGAGGAAGAGAAGCACCTTGCAGAGGAGAAGCACCTTGCAGAGGAGAAGCACCTTGCAGAGGAGAAGCGGCTTGCAGAGGAGAAGCAGCTTGCAGAGGAGAAGCGGCTTGCAGAGGAGAAGCACCTTGCAGAGGAGAAGCACCTTGCAGAGGAGAAGCACCTTGCAGAGGAGAAGCGGCTTGCAGAGGAGAAGCGGCTTGCAGAGGAGAAGCGGCTTGCAGAGGAGAAGCACCTTGCAGAGGAGAAGCACCTTGCAGAGGAGAAGCGGCTTGCAGAGGACAAGACAAAGGAAGAAGAAACAGTGGTGGGGGAAAAGATGGAGGAGACAGACGAAGGGGAAAAGATAGTGCTGCAGGAGGGTGAGGAGAAGATGGGAGAGGAAGAGATGATGCTAATGGGACAGGAGAAGTTAGAGGAGAAGATAGAGATGGAAGGAGAGAAGATTGAGGTATAGGAGAAGCACCTCGCAGAGTAGCGTCTCATGGAAGTGAAGCGTCTCGAGGAGGAGAAGCGCATCACCAAATTGAAGCACCACTGCCTCCGGACCACGGCCACCAGCACCACCACCAGCACCACCACCAGCACCACCACCAGCACCACCGCCAGCACCACCACCAGCCCTGCCACCAGCACCACCGCCAGCACCACCACCAGCACCACCACCAGCACCACCACCAGCACCACCACCAGCACCGCCGCCAGCACCACCGCCAGCACCACCACCAGCACCACCACCAGCACCACCGCCAGCACCACCACCAGCACCACCACCAGCACCACCGCCAGCACCACCGCCAGCACCGCCACCAGCACCACCACCAGCACCGCCACCAGCACCACCACCAGCACCACCGCCAGCACCACTGCCAGCACCGCCACCAGCACCACCGCCAGCACCACCACCAGCACCGCCACCAGCACCACCACCAGCACCGCCACCAGCACCACCACCAGCACCGCCACCAGCACCACCACCACCACCACCGCCAGCACCACCACCAGCACCGCCGCCAGCACCGCCGCCACCTCCTCCGCTACCGCTACCACCACCACTACCACTCCTGTGCAGGGCCCAATCACACTGCACATTGGAGAAGAGGTCTTTAGAGAAGGAGCCGCTGAGCCAGGATAAGCAACTCTGCGTGTGTCCTGTGTGTATTTATTATGATTGTTTACGCAGGATAAGCATCACTGATTCTCAAGACCTTTTTTCAGCAGGGTTCTGCCAAGTTAGTTTGTAATCGGGAACAAAATTGCTGTTGTTTGTGATCCCAATTGAGTGATTTGCATTGCTTATGTGGTTTCAGTTATGGGGAGAAAGCTGCAGAACCCACCCAAAACAAGGGGAGAACACACTCCACACAGAGAAATTGGCCCAAGTTGGGAATCGAACCCAGATCCCTCTAGCTATGAGGCACAGGTGTTCCAGCTATGCCACCCGCACAAACACAGACAATGCAAACCTCACATGTACATTCGGCGATAGAAATGTTCTCCATAATTGGTTTCTGGGTGAGACCATGTAACAATGCGGCCATACATTCACCATGTAACCCTACATCCACTATATTGTTGCCAGACTAATGCCCGTTTCCTGGCCAACTACCAAGTTTATTTGTACTGCACAAGGATAGCTGCCATTGGGAGGAGGGGTGCCCCCTTTCAAATGCATTGAGACGAGAAATGCAAGATGTGAGTGGCTCATCACGTGTAAAGCGCTCTCAGGTACCATCCAAGTCAAAGGGGGCGACTCAGTCGACCACGAATCACCATAGATATTTTTCCACAATCGTGCATGGGTGAAGCGGGCCAGCGATAGCGGGTTCATCACTCACTGCTCACAGTTCCGCTCTGGCGTCCTGCCCTGGGTATTAGTGCTGCTGCGTTAACCACAAAGACACGCACACCCTCTCCTTCGTAGCAGACGTTAAAAATCTCCCCTGATGTCATTGGAAATGAGTAGGCCATTGTGTGCCAGGGATCAATTATAATACACATATACAAATGTCACTGCAAGTGATTCGATTGTATTTACACAGCAATGCCAGCCACTGCTGTGAAACTACAGCAGTCTGTGTTAGATTCAGCAGCATCTTTCTTCGTGCTAGCCTTGCATTGAGAGAATGACAGCTGCAATGCCAAGCGTACTCACTGATCGTGTTGTTTTGTGTGGTTATTAAATTCGAATTAATCCGCCACATGGTCCACCCACAGATTATAAGGAGACGACTGCGATGTCTGCCGTAGCAGGAAGGTTGAACGGTGTCATGCATCTCTCTTCACAGAGCGGAGCCAGCGCAGCAATCCTCGCAGGCCGTTGAAGAGAAGAGAGAGGTTGTGGAGAAGAAGATGAAAGAGGAAGTGAAGGAGGAGGTGAAAGAGGAAATGGAGAAGGTGGAGAAGGAGTTGGAGAAGACAAATGAGGAGATAGCGGTGGAGGACGAAGAGAACGACAATGAGTTGGAGGAGAAGGTGGCTGTGGAGGAGGAAAAGGAGAAGATGGTGGTGGTGGTGGAAGAGATGGTGATGCAGGAGGTCGAAAAGACGGAGAAAGAGAAGACGGAGGAGACAGAGGAGGCGACGGGGAAGGAGACAGAGGAGGAGACAGAGGAGGAGACAGAGGAGGAGACAGAGTGGCAGGAGGCGGTGGTAGTGCAGGAACGAAAGGGCCTGGCTCGTGTGGCGAACGCGATCCGTGCGCTCCTCCGCGGCATGATGCTGTTTGGTTGCGGCCGTTCGACCGCACAGTTGGGGTGATGGATGTGGTTCGGTGCCTACCATGACTGCTATCACCACATGCACCGCACCATCTACCCACCCACCCCGTGATACACACCACTCACACCACACACACCACACACACCACTCACACCACACACACACCACTCACACACCACACACACACCACACACACACCACTCACACACCACACACACACCACACACACGACACATACCACACACACCACACACACCACACGGTTCTCCGGAGAGACGGTGCCACTGGGACCGCAGCCGGGGAAGTAAACTGAGCAGCAAATGCCAGGACTGGACTGGACAACGACTGCTGCCAACAGACATACTCTGTTAAGAGTTAGGATCAATCCAATGCATTATGTAATCATTATCATTGTTGTTTTTATTATAAACTTCATGACATGAACCTATGAGGAAACAATGTAACGTTGCATTGCTTGTGAGTGCTGCCTGGGTTGGTTCAATGTGCCTTGGCTCGTGTCATGAGAGAAGTTTCAGGCAATGGCCCTTCTTCAGAACGTGTACAGGCAGTGGTGGGAAAAGATAATCAGGCGATTCGTCTGACACATCCGCCCCTTCACTGCCTCACTGCCCCACTGCCCCTCTGCCAAGCTGCTTCCGCTGTCCCGCTGCCCCAATGCCCACGGCCCCACTGCCCCACTGCCCCACTGCCCCTCTACCCACTGCCCCATTGCCCCATTGCTTCACTGCCCACTGCCCCACTGCCCACTGCCCCACTGCCCCATTGCCTCACTGCCCACTGCCCCATTGCCGTATTGCCTCACTGCCCACTGCCCCACTGCCCACTGCCCCAGTGCCCCATTGCCTCACTGCCCCACGGCCCACTGCCCCATTGCCTCACTGCCCCACTGCTCTGGTGCCACTCTGCCCTAATGCCCCGCTGTTCCATTGCTCCACTTTCCCACTGCCATCACATCCATCACGAAGCAGCGAGACGTCCACACCACCTCATTCAATATTACCCTGATGTGCACGCAGAGAGAGAGACCCTCGTTTAGCATTGCATACTTGAGGAGGCTGCTGTGATGCAATGGCTCGTAAACTTCACTGGTAATAGAGAGATTGCTGGTTCCACCTTCTGGCACAGCAGTGTGAGTGAGTAGGTGGGTGAGTTGGTGGGTGAGTAGGTGAGTGAGAGTGGGCGGGTGGGTAAATTAGTGGGTGAATAAGTGGGTGGATATGGGTGGGTGTGGGTGGGTGTGGGTGGGTGTGTGTGGGTGGGTGTGGGTGGGTGGGTGAGTAGGTGGGTGTGGGTGGGTGAGTGGGTGGGTGAGTAGGTGGGTGAGTGGGTGAGAGTGGGTTGGTGGGTGGGTGAGAGTGGGTGGGTGAGTGGCTGGGTGGGAGATTGAGTGGGTGGATGAGTGGGTGGGTGAGTGAGCGTATCGATATGTGGTGAGTCTGTCCCTGGTGAGTGTCTCTGGTAT
Organism: Petromyzon marinus; assembly: GCF_048934315.1. Classification (NCBI taxonomy): domain Eukaryota; kingdom Metazoa; phylum Chordata; class Hyperoartia; order Petromyzontiformes; family Petromyzontidae; genus Petromyzon; species Petromyzon marinus. The sequence continues at coordinate 1,343,751 of NC_133705.1, forward strand.
GTCTGAGGACCAGACACGGTTCTGACCATTCCGTCCCCTTCGAGCGCCTTGCTGGCCTTCATCGGGGCTCACTACCAGCACGAGCTACCCCAGATATGTATAAATAATCAAATCTGAATATGTAATCATACTGGAGGAATCCGATGAGCTATAAAGCTTTTTTCAGAGCTGTCCAGTAGGGACGGGTTTGAACGTTACAGCAACAAACAATAAAAAAAATACGATCGGAGTGCAAGGTATAGGAAAAGTAAACGAATCAATAAAAAATAAACTAAGCAATTTTTTTTATCTCATCAGGTAAAGTCCAATGAGGTATTAGCTTATTTTTCAGAAGCCACTTGACCACAAATGATAACTCATGTCTGGGGGCAGCTATTGAAGGCGGCCTGAGATGAACATGATGTATGCTGAACTTCGTTCGCACCGTACTTAGCCAACCGCGCTAATCCGAGGTGCCGGGGAAGGACAACAAAACTATTAGGTTAGGGGTTAGGGTCAGGGCTATAGGATGTAGGGGCACTGCAGGTTCTCCACAAGTCAAGTGATGCCCTCTAGTGAACAAACGCATAACTACAGCTGCTGCTGCAACGCAAGGAACAAGAAAACCGAGCTGTACAGCCTCCACATCGCCACTTCTCCACGCACACAATGGGAGTGGTGCTACTCAGCCGCACAAGCTTCTGAGAGTGCAACTCATCATCAACATTAACTCAACACAAGCAGCACCCTGAAACAGGCTTCGTCTCTCAGTGTCTCATCAGCAGTCAGGCTCGCTTGAACTGGTGAACTGCCAGATGTTGCTGACAGGGAACCATTGTTAGACTCGCCTTTTGACCGTCCAAGGACGGGTGTATTGCAGTAAATCTGAAACTTGCCAGCGAGAAAGCAGACCACGACGTGATATTCATGCTCTGTACTTTTGAGGCATAAGCAATTGGAAAATAACACTTACTACCCAGGAGCCATTTTTTTGTTGTTACACAGTGTTATTAATGAGGGGGGCTGTTTGATGTGGAGTTACGTCACCTGCTCATGATTATTAATGAGGGTGGAGGGCGCTCCATGTGGAGTGACGTCACACGCTCATGATTATTAATGAGGGGGGGGGGGGTCCATGTGGAGGATGTAACCTGTTCGTTATTCTTAATGAGAGGAGCTGGTCGACGTGGAGTGACGTCACGGGCGTTACACACATACATTATTGGCTCATTATAGTAGGTCATAATGGGGGGGGGGGGGGTCCATTTGGAGGACGTCACCTGCTCATGATTGTTAATAAGGGGAGCTGTTCGATGTGGAGTGACGTCACTTGTTCATGATTACTTGTGAGGGGGAGAGTACTCCTTCTTGGGTGATGTCACCCGCTCATGATTATGAATGAGGGGGTGGGGGGGGGTCCATTTGGAGGACGTCACCTGCTCATTAATATTAATGATGGGGGCTGGTCGATGTGGAGTGACGTCACGTTAAGGACAGACATTCCTGGGTGATTAGAGTAGCTATATGGGCCCTGCTTCAGCACAGGACTGTGTAGGGCAGTGGCAGGAGCCTGGCCCTGCTGCTGCTGCCACTGCAGTGCACGGACACGCGGGTGCCCTCTCGTGGGCGAGTCTCTCTGGCTGCAGATTATTGGGTGAAGCTGCGTTGGCGGCTGCGCATGAACGCAATTCAAGACAACAAACTCAACACATTGTTCAATAACCCTGTGGCCTGAAGAGAACCTCGACAGGCGGACATGTCTCACCCGCTAAACTTTAACCGATTGTCCACTTCGTGAGGTATCCGAACTCTCTGGTAACTGCAATAGAATAAAAATCAACGGACATTCTGCACGCGTGACGTCATTTGTCCGCCCTCGCTGCTTACTCTTGGAAACCGCATTGCTTACGATCTATGAGTTTAGAAAGGTCTTTTACATAGTTCTAAGTGATCATATGGATTAAACATTTGTCGTGGTTATTTTATATGAGTAGAGTATAATTTCACAGATTTATAAATCACCTCCCGCTAAATAACCTAACCAAGATGGACGCGCAGACAAACGAGTGACCTTGTAACGAGTGCGTGGTCTCGGTGCGTGCGTGGCGAAGTCGGCCCGGTAGGTCGGGGCAAAGGGACGCGGCGGGCACAGACGCCTCCGCGTGTCTGGAGAGTCCCTCTCGCGTCTGTGGCCACAGCGAGACAGCCAAGTGAGACCTCGGGTCGGCGCTGTAGCGCCACCGTCTCGCCACGCGGTGATGCTACAGCGCGGCAGTGGCAGCAGTGGCACCGGAGTGATTTTTTTTGGGTCGTAGCACCGAAATAAACTTACTAAAGTAGCTACACGCTGTGTGGGCTCAGTGCGTGGGTGTAGAGGCGTTTGTGTAAACGTGGACCCCCCCCCCTAATGGAACATCTGCGCCGGTTAGAAACGTTTAGGTTGTACCGCCTACGATCCATCCTGGGTTTAACCAGGCGGGATCGTGTGAGGAGCTCACAAATCCTTGAAAGATCTGGACAAAGTCCCATCGGTGAGCTCCTCCTGCAGGCAAGACTGCGTTGGCTGGGTCATGTAGCCCGCATGCCCAGCCACCGCATGCCCAAGCAGCTTCTGTTTGGCCAGATAGACGGGACTAAATGGGCACGACATGTTCTTTGGGTCTTTCGGTAAAGTCACGTAGATAGGTTCAAAGAAAGAAGCAGTCACGAAAGCTTTAAGTCAAGATTTTGGCACGACATGGGCGAGAGTAGAGATGGATTGATGCTGTACGGGAGAATGTGGAGCTGAGTGGACTTGTCAATGACTGGTACCAGCAGTGTCAAGATCCCGCCTCTATGGAGGAGGCTCGTGAAGGACGCTACTTGGCAGTTGGAGGCAGTCGCCCTTCAACAACAGAGGGCAGAGGAGTGATGCTCACAACAACGAATGGAGCTACGGGGGGATAAAATACAGCAAATTGGCACAATAGGGCATACAGTTGGTGCATCTGCCAGTCATCTCAGTGAGTCAACCCATGGCACCTAAGTCTGTTCCATGACCTCCTTTCAGCGAGCCTTCGACACTTCACATGGCCTCAAAGTGCACCTAGCATGGCACCAGCGCTGTGGTAACGTCACCGATATTTAGTGGCGAATAGCGGGTATTGTTGTTATTGCTAGTTTGTTGAAGTGCGTGTGTGTAGATGTATGGAGGAGTAGGTGTGTATGAGTATATAGTGGGGAGCGGGAGTGTCGCGGCTAGCGTGCTGCCCGACGAACCTGGCGAATCAGGTTTGATTCCCACTCACGGCCACACAAGTGACGATTATTTGAATCGGTCCAGGGCCTCCCCTAGGTCGACTCAGCCTCAAATGAGTAGCTGGTGCGATGTGTATACATTGCCATGAGGGAGACAAAGACGGCCGGGGGTGGTGTTGGCCACCCATCCCCTCGTGTGCCGTGCCGGCCTTTAAAGGTGTTCGCTAACAGCACTTGCCCCAACAATCTGTTAAGGCTATGCGGGGGATCTTTGTCTTTTATGAGTAAGTAGAGGTGTGTGTAGGTGTATAGAGGTGTAGGTGTGTGTAGGTGTGTGTATGTGTAGATGCATAGAGGTGTAGGTGTGTGTTTAAGTAGAGGTGTGTGTGTAGGTGTGTGTGTAGGTGTGTGTAATGGAACATCTTCGCCGGTTAGAAACATTTAGGCTGGCCTGCCTACGATCCATCCTGGGTTTAACCAGACTGGATTGTGTGAGGAGCTCACAAATCCTTGAAAGATCTGGGCAGGGTCCCATCGGTGAGCTCCTCCGGCAGGCAAGGCTGCGATGGCTGGGTCATGTAGCCCGCATGCCCAGCCACCGCATGCCGAAACAGCTTTTGTTTGGCCGGATTGAGGGGGCTAAGCGGGCGCGGCACGGGCCAGAGAAGAGATGGAGTGATGTGGTACAGGAGGACGTGGAGCTGAGTGGACTTGCCGATGACTGGTACCAGCGGTGTCAAGATCGGCCTCTGTGGAGGAGGCTCGTGAAGGATGCTACTGGGCAGTTGGAGGCAGTCGCCCTCCAACAACAACGGAGGGCAGAGGAGCGACGCTCACAACAGCGAGCGGAGCGCCGGGTGGCTAAAGCACAGCAGGTTGGCACAGTAGGGGGCACAGGTGGTGCATCAGCCAGTCATCTCAGTCAGTCGACCCGTGGCACCTGGGTCTGCCCTGTGACCTCCTGCCAGCGGGCGTTCGACACTTCACGTGGCCTCAGGGTGCACATAGCCTGGCACAAGCGTCGTGGTGACGTCACCTCCACTTAGTGGCGAATGGCGGTTGTTGTTGTTGTGTGTATATGAGTAAGTAGTGCTGTGTGTGTAGATGTATAGAGGTGTGTGTAGGTGTATAGAGGTGTAGGTGTGTGTGTGTATGTAGAGGTGTGTGTGTAGGTGTATAGAGGTGTAGGTATGTGTGTGTGTGTATGAGTAAGTAGAGCTGTGTGTGTGTGTAGAAGTATATAAGTGTAGAGGTGTGTGTGTGTGTATGTAGAGGTGTGTGTGCGTAGGTGTATAGAGGTGTAGGTGTGTGTGTGTGTATGTAGAGGTGTGTGTGTGTAGGTGTATAGAGGTGTAGGTGTGTGTGTGTATGAGTAAGTAGAGGTGTGTGTATGTAGAGGTGTAGGTGTGTGTGTAAGTAGAGGTATGTGTGTGTAGGTGTGTGTGTATGAGTAAGTAGAAGTGTGTGTGTGTGTGTAGATGTATAGAGGTGTAGGTGTGTGTGTGTGTATAAGTGGGGAGCGATAGTGTAGCGGTTAGCGCGCTGCGCTATGAACCTGGCGACCCGGGTTCGATTCCCACTCACGGCCAACACCAGTGACGATTATCTGAACCGGTCCCTGGCCTCCCCGAGGTCGACTCAGCCTCAAATGAGTACCTGGTGCAATGTGTAAACATTGCCACTAGGGAGACAAAGGCGGTCGAGCGTGGTGCTGGCCACCCACCCCCTCGTGTACCGATCCGGCCTTCATAGGTGCTCGCTAACAGCACTTGCCCCAACAATCTGTTAAGGCTATGCGGGGGATCTTTGTCTTTTATGAGTAAGTAGAGGTGTGTGTGTAGGTGTATAGAGGTGTAGGGGTGTGTGTGTAGGTGTATAGAGGTGTAGGTATGTGTGTGTGTATGAGTAAGTAGAGCTGTGTGTGTGTGTAGAAGTATATAAGTATATAAGTGTAGAGGTGTGTGTGTGTATGTAGAGGTGTGTGTGTGTGTGTGTATGTAGAGGTGTGTGCGTAGGTGTATAGAGGTGTAGGTGTGTGTGTGTGTGTATGTAGAGGTGTAGGTGTGTGTGTAAGTAGAGGTATGTGTGTGTAGGTGTGTGTGTGTGTATGAGTAAGTAGAAGTGTGTGTGTGTGTGTAGATGTATAGAGGTGTAGGTGTGTGTGTGTATAAGTGGGGAGCGATAGTGTAGCGGTTAGCGCGCTGCGCTATGAACCTGGCGACCCGGGTTCGATTCCCACTCACGGCCAACACCAGTGACGATTATCTGAACCGGTCCCGGGCCTCCCCGAGGTCGACTCAGCCTCAAATGAGTACCTGGTGCAGTGTGTAAACATTGCCACTAGGGAGACAAAGGCGGTCGAGCGTGGTGCTGGCCACCCACCCTCTCGTGTACCGATCCGGCCTTCATAGGTGCTCGCTAACAGCACTTGGCCCTACAGTCTGTTAAGGCTATATGGGGGATCTTTGTCTAAGTAGAGGTGTCCAGAGGTGTCCGGGTGAGTAACCTGGCAGTGCAACGCTGCTGGCGTCTCGTGCTGCCGCCTTTACCGCGCCTTGTCCACCAGAGGGCATCGCAAACCCACGGGTTGTGTGGCGTCAGGGTGAGAAGGGGGGGGGAGGGGGGGGCTGCTGCAGCGGCTCCGCTTCATCCTCCTCCTCGCGGCACTCGCAGAGCGCGGGGGCCGCCAAACTCGGCTTGGTGCTTTCTGTGTGCACGAGGCACAATGCGCTTAGCAAGGGATCGTGTTTGGTGCAAGGGATCGTGTTTGGTGCACCACTGCCAATGCGGCATCACCAAATACTGTCCTGTGCCACCTTTGTTTTGTTCAGTCGCACTCTGCACCCTTTTGTTCCGCGTCATTCTTTATTGCATCGATCTATCTCATTCTTTGTCTCTGCTTCTATCTCCTTGCGCCCGAGTATGGACCGCTACTTGTGGTACCCTCTCTGTATTCATTGGAGCCACGTCCAAACCACTGTCTTCTCGTTTCTTGTGTGAGGCCCTCTAGAATATTTGATTTGATTCTTTCTGCAAAAGGGCTGCTGCCATGACTGTGGAACAGTTAGCACGATTGACTTCAAATGTCGCGGTTCGATCTCCCAGCCTGGCTTTGAAAACATTGACCAGGATTCTTACAATTCTCTGTTTTTGTCCACCCACAGTCCATCGGTGGGTCGCGTGCAGTGGGCTCAATGGTGAGTACTCCCACCTCTTTCAAGACATAGGGTCAGTGTGGAAAAAGTTGGCCAAAAAATACCCACCGGATCAGCACTCTAGACCTCCCTCTAGTGGAGGTTCTTTCACCAGCAGTTGCATGAGCAAGTAATTGTAGGGCTGCACCATTATTAACCTTACGTGTACAATAGTAATATGGTTTACGTGCATTTCAGAACTCCTTGATCCAGACCCCAGCATCCCATTGGTGCAGGCTCAGTGCATCAGTGTCACCATTGCGCCGTTGCTTCTCTGCAACCCTGTGCCACCCGTTGCCGCTGCTCCGCCGGGACACCGGCTTGATGCTGACAATGTCTCAGGAGCAGGCCGTCTGCCTCCTAGCCAACGCCTTCTTCTGCACTTTCCCCCGGAGCAACGCCACCGGGGCCCGGAGCGAGTACTCTGCCTGCCCCGACATCAACTTCAACTGGTGCAGCAGCAGCAGCAGCCCATCACTGTGCATCACACACTGTACACACCGTGTGTCATGCAGTACACACACATATGCCATGCTCTCTCTATGTAGAGTATTTCTTGCTGTATATGTAGCGTCGGAAATACATAGCACACACCGCACGCGTCTATAGGGGGTGCCACTCTGAATTAGAGAGAGAGCCGGACCGTTGAGAGGCCGAATTCACCCCCCCCCCGCCCCCCGGTGAGGGGTTGGGGGGTTATTTCAGAGCCCCCTAGAAGGTTCCAGAAAGGGGGCGGTACCGGGGGTGGAGAGTCCCCGAGTTGTGTATAAAAGACGGACCCCAGGACGGCTCGAGGCAGTGCTCTGAAGACGAAAACAGAAGACCAGCTTTGCTGGGACCCTGGAACCCGACGTTCTTTAAAGGGCCGGGGCCGAGCACGGAATAGTGGTCGAGACCCGCACCTTGGCTGGGTCGGGTCAGCATAGCCTCTCCTAGGCCACCCTTAGCCGGAGGACTCAGAGCCCGTAGCCCCACGTTAGCCCGGAGGCCATACCTCCCCAGGTAGTGGTAGTAAAAGGGGCTTCTGTTATGAGATTTAATAAAGCCGTGTTGCCTCTAAGCTACGTCTCCAGTCTCCGTGGGAACCCACTACATATACACAAGAAATGCTGTTCTACACATAACGGCCATGCTCCAGTGTTTCACACAGGCCACGTTTCAGTTCAAAGTAACGCTGCAGTACGTGCACAGGCTTTGCTCCTTTACACATACTCTGTATTATACTGCACACACTTTCATGGAGCTGTGTACACGGTATATGATGCGTTACACATAGGCCATGCTGTATTATAAACTCCATGCAATGTATCCGTTTATACGTAGCCAATGCCACTACACATACAAAGATCCCCCTCATAGCCTTAACAGATTTTTTTAGGCGAGTGGTGTTAGTGAGCACTTAATGAGGACTGGCACAGTACACAGGGGAGTGGGTGGCCAACACCACGCCCAGCCGCATTTGTCTCCCTCGTGGTGATGTGTACACACTGCACCAGGTACTCATTTGAGGCTGAGTCGACCAAGGGGAGGCCCAGCACCGGTTCACATATTTTCCAGTTATTGGTCATGAGCGGGACTTGAAGTCAGGTAACTAGGTTAACAGTGCAGCGTGTAAACTGCTGGACCACCACTCCCCACATGCCGCTGTACACACTCACACCCCGGTAACGCTGAAGCTCAGGTTGGAAAAATAAACAATGAGAGTAAACCTGAAAGCCTTTGTAAATCTCCTTTCACAGAGAAATTCCCATACTGCACTGTCTTACTACTGCACGCCCGCAATTGTTAAAAGGGGAGAAATTGCGCTGATGGTCCATACTCGCGACAAAACCACTTTTAATTTCCTGTGTCACATCGTGACGAAACCACTTTACATTTGCTATGTCACATATAGCTTGGTATATTAAACTTAACGCAACCTCACTGTCAGTTGCTGATTTACCTTATTGTGTAGGTCAGATTGATGGCATATACAAATCTGTTTCAGTTGGGAAAGTCAAATGCCAAAGGTCAATCGATCGGTTTAATTGCCCTGTGACCTACCACTGGTCCTTCCGATTCAAACAAGATTTCATTTGTCAATATTTGCTTGTGTCTGCGAATAATCTGCCGAAGCTTTTGCTTTTTTTTTTATAAGTCGTATATTTTATTGATTTTATGGACATGCAAAGGCACATTTGTGAGATTTTCAAAAACATTGCTGCTATCACATTGCCTTGGAACTGGAACAAACGCCCACAACAGTTCGCCACAAAAAAAACAATGGGCAATGCTCCTGAGCCTCAACTGCCAGCCTCACTTTGAATGTGTAGCAGGTGGGGGGAGGGTGGAATGAGGCAGTTGTCGGTGGTGAACGGATGGCTGATAAACGCTACTGCCTTACAAAATTAAATGTTTAATTTCGTGCAGACGTACAAAATTACCCTGACACATCTGTATCTCCAAATAAAAGTCTTATCACAACCCATCAGCTGCACAGCCTTCTGGGAAGTACATACTTTTGTTGCCAGAAAAAAAAGGGGGAAACCCCTATTATTACATTTTGGTACTGGCAAAGGAGGTCTAATGATGTAGATGCTCACCCCGAGCCCTCATTACTTTTTATAGTGCATTGTCTTTGAGCTGTACGCCTTTTGGCGTCATCTGGTCGAGCACCAATTGGGTCGAGGCTCAAAAGAAAGCCGTCCCTTGGTGTGGACCAATCAGTTTCAAGGACAATGCATATATTATCATAGCATGTTTTTTTTGTTTGCATTTTGACTGCAGGTATTGTGGTTAATGCAGACATTAATCCTTGTAAAAAGGTTTTAGTTTTGTTGCTAGAAAAAAAGGGGGAAAACCCCTATTATTACATTCAGTGTCTCATCAGCTGTTGCACTTGCTTGAATCACCCCTCTTTACGTTATGGGGTCTAGTTTGATGCAAAGTTACATAATACATAACTTTTTAGATTGGGGCGAATTCTGTTGACGAATGCCTGTTTAGGTTCGAGCGACATACGAGGGAGTTATGTGGTCAGCATAACATCCACACGCATTTGTCTCTCCAGTGTTCCCACACTGAAAATACTCAAGAAATTTCCGACACCAGATGACACAAATATAAAAAAGCCTCAACACATTTGTCAATAACACTGCCTTAAATAGAAAAAGGATGTAATTGGCAACGTTTCGGGCAATGGTCCATTTCCAGAGAGGCAGAGTGCAACTAATGTCACCTCTGGCCGAGAATCAAACTCGGGTCTCTAGGTTTGTAGCGCAGCACGGTAACCACTACACTACCGCCCTCCATATACAGACACACACCAGGGGTGGGTCGCCATGGCCCACCGTGCCCGGATGAATATTTAAAAGCTCACACGCATGCTATAATGATGCCACTCTAAGAAGCAGGGCGCTGACATTTGCAAAAAGACGCCAGTTAGGGCCCAAGTCACCAATTTGCCAAATGGAGGAATTTGCTGTTTTATTTGTTGCAATGTGCCGGCCCTTTTTAAAATATGGTATTAAAATGTGAGTGTTTGTATTCAAGCACTGCTGAGAGGCACTGTGGGCAGAACGCTGGACTCGCATGCAGAAACGTGTGAGTTCAACTCCTGGTTAGACAACGACCCATCCCATCGTAATCATCGAGGAACGGTTTCCTTCGGAATTAAACATTTCCCAACGGCGATGGGATTGTACTCGTTTCCATCAGCGTCTGAGAACATCGATGGACATTGCACATTCCTGCGCCGGGTACCAGTCCCTCCATAGAGCTTTCGCTCTTGACGTCTGATAAATCTTTTGAATCGAGATTGGAAACTCAATCTAGATGCGATTAGTTCGTTGTCCTTCCCCCGCACCTCCGACTACCATGGTCGGATATATACAGTGCGAAAGAAGTTCAGCAAACACACATAAAGCGGTGCGTATTTTATGAACCTCGAAACGATAATGGCCGAGTCGACCCCCCCAGAGCGCCATATTAATTTGGGACTCTTCACTCTGCTCGTCGATCTCTTTGCCGCAACGCCGCGCGAAACGATGCTTAATATATATCTCGAGTGTTATTATGCTATCCAGTTTGTTTACTTTAACGCAAAAGTTCTGAATTAAAACAATAACTTTGCTTGCATAACAAATGACCAAGTGTGAATGTAATTACTTTTCTAACTAAAATGCAGGCAAGCATACTGATATTAACGTCTAAAAAAAACATGTTTAATTTAATTGTATTATCATAGCTTAAACTTATTGTTTTCTGCAATTTCTTTCACCTTAATTAAAATGTATACTGACATTTTAGTGCATTAATAGTCTGCTTTGTCAATATATCGGTTGTTCCACGGATAGCCTTGCCCCTTTCATTGCAGTGTGGACTCGTCACTACGAGTGCAGCGCCACCATTGGTGATGAGCTCTGCCCTATGCTCGATAAAAGTGAGCATGAAAACACTGACGTTATTTATAGAAATCATTGTTTTTTCAGACATTTAAAAAAACATATTTTTAACATTTAAGGGAGCCGATTTAACTAAAATGTTAAATTTGTATTATACCAGGTAAGGCCTACTGAGCTATATGGCTCTTATTTAGAAGTGACCTGGCCACAAATTATAGCCCAATGAAGTAGCTTATCGAGTGGAAATTTATAGGAGACAAATACTCAAAATGCATGTTTTTAAATGTGGAGGGGAAAACCGGAGGACCTGCAGTAAAATCCATGCGACCATGGCGAGAGAGTCATGCAAACTCCAATATACAGGCATCAGGGTCTGGATCGAACCCACAGTGGGGTCGTCTGGTCGGGCAGCAGAGACACGAGAGGCCAAGCAACGACATTACAGTCGTGGGCTGAGCTCAAGGAGGGCTGGCTCGAGCACCATCCTGCGGCGGGGAAAGGAGGCGGTGCAAGCGGTTCAGCCGAGCCCACAACAGCCAAGAATCTGCTGTCTCTGTCTGGTGGGCGGGCTGTTCAACCCAAGCACATGGGCGAGAAGCCGTGCATGTGTGACGAGTGCAGCAAGACGTTTTCTCGCGCTCGGCCTACAAGTATATATATTTTTTTCTTTTCCGCTTGTGTGTTAATCTGTGTGTACCCCGGATATTTTAAAGATGGCAATTCTCCTGCTGTGTATCCTACTGCTGTCCCTCCTGGCCATATCTAGTGCCACACTCAACTCTACAAACGGCTACCCTCGTTACTTTGTGTCCATACTTGTTGCTCGATTTGCCACTGCACCTGCAAATAAAACAGCTTATAGACACTTCTACACTCCATCATTGTATCATTTTAAACCCTTTCTTTGTCCCATTACTTCACCAGCACTCCTTCCAAACTTCATTCTGCTCTTACAAATAACACCATCTGCGAGCTGCTGCTATTCGTCCAAGGTTCGCCGCTCTTCATCCTTTCACATAAAATACTTGTGCAAACTATTCATTCTACTTTTCTTATTTCTGGGTGGTATTGAGCTTCATCCTGGCCCAAATGTAAAGAACTCGTATAATTCTGTAGATTTTTCTGGCAGAAAAGGTGTTGGTGTTCTACATGTCAACATCAGAGGGCTTGTGATTAAATTGTCAACTAAAACTGGAAGTGGCAAACCTTGACCCGGACATTTCTTGCCTAACAGAAACATTTCTCACTCCTGCCATCAATGACTTGCAGATTACGATTGACTACAACCTTTTTCGGCTTGACAGAGGATCTAAAGGAGGTGGAATTGCCATCTATGTTCGTAATACTATTACATGTTTACCAGCTCACTCTTTGTTTAAACAATGTTGCTTTGAAGGTCTGGCTCTCAGAATAACTCTCCCAAATAATGAACAGATATTGGTAGTGTGCTGTTATAGACCGCCTAGTGGGAAGGATGTTGAAGCTGCATCTGCACTGAGAGAGCGTTTTGGGGGCCTCCCTAAAGGTGAAATAGTTTTAGTGGGTGATCTAAATTGGAATTGGCTAAACCCGCCGGCTGTGGCCACAAATTTTGCAGATGAATAAAACCTGTTTCAATTAATAAATGTACCCACAAGACCCAACCTAAAAAATCCGGGACAGTCATCTCTGCTTGACATCCTATTGACAAATGCCCCTTGCAATTTCACACTGACTGGTGTTCTGGGTAATAACCTTAGTGATCACTAATAATAGGGTTTTTCCCCTTTTTTCTGGCAACAAAACTGAAACCTGTTTACTAGGATTCATGTCTGTATTGTATTAACCACAATACCTGCAGTCAAAATGCAAACAAAAAACATACTATCATAATATATGCATTGTCCTTGAAACTGATTGGTCCACACCAAGGGATGGCTTTCTTTTGAGCCTCGACCGAATTGGTGCTCGACCAGATGACGCCAAAAGGCGTACAGCTCAAAGACAATGCACTATCAAATAAATGAGGGCTCGGAGTGAGCATCTACATCATTAGACCTCCTTTACAAGTACCAAAATATAATAATAGGGTTTTTCTCCATTTTTCTGGCAACAAAACTGAAACCTTATGAGACCTCCTTTGCCAGAAACAAGATATAGGAATAGGTTTTACCCTTTTAACTGGCACAAAAACTGACACCTTTATTCAAGGCATCATGTTTGCAATAACCACAACACAAGCAGTCAAAATGCAAACAAAAAAGACAACTCTGATAATAATATGCACTGTCCTTGAATTTGATTGGTCCACACCCGAGACAGCTTTTCTTAGAGCCTAGTCTCCATTGGTGTTGGACCAGAAGACGCCAAAAGGCGTACAACTCAAAAACAGCGCACTATCAGAGTATTGAGGGCTCGGGGTGAGCATCACCCCGAGCCCTCAATACTCTGATAATATATGCATTGTCCTTGAAACTGATTGGTCCACACCAAGGGACGGCTTTCTTTTGAGCCTCGACCCAATTGGTGCTCGACCAGATTACGCCAAAAGGTGTACAGCTCAAAGACAATGCACTATCAGAAATGAGGGCTCGGGGTGAGCATCTACATCATTAGACCTCCTTTGCCAGTACCAAAATACAATAATAGGGTTTTTCCCATTTTTTTTCTGGCAACAAAACTGAAACCTTTTTACAAGGATTCATGTCTGCATTAACCACAATACCTGCAGTCAAAATACAAACAAAAAAATACTATGATAATATATGCATTGTCCTTGAAACTGATTGGTCCACACCAAGGGACGGCTTTCTTTTGAGCCTCAACTCAATTAGTGCTCGACCAGATGACACCAAAAGGCGTACAGCTCAAACACAATGCACTATCAAAGGAATGAGGGCTCGGGGTGAGCATCTACATCATTAGACGTCCTTTGCCAGTACAAAAATATAATAATAGGGTTTTCCCCTTTTTTCTGGCAACAAAACTGAAACCTTTTAACAAGGATTCATGTCTGCATTAACCACAATACCTGCAGTCAAAATGGGGTGAGATCATCAGCCAGAATCAAAGCACCCCCTAAATTGGTTGAGAAGCACTCTATTAGGCACTTCAGCACTCAGGCAGTTACTAATGATGTGCTTCACTCGGGTATTGACAAGATCTGTGATATCCCCAACCTGACTACAGCTTGGGAGACCTTCAGGTAAACGTTTCTCCAAATTCTTAACAAACATGATCCGTTGGTTAGATTTAAAACTAAAGGCAACCGCCCACCATGGTTTGACCCTTTGATTACAAAGCTCATGAAAACTAGGGACAAGGCTTGGGCATATGCTCAGAAAAGATATTTGGTCAATGACTGGCTAGAATACAAGATTTTAAGGAATGGATGCGTCAAAAAATGCCTACTTTTCCTCCATGCTCCTGGAATCACGTAGAAATGCCAGGATTTCTGGAAAACAATCAAATATATCGAAAAGGGATCCAAAACAGATCATCTGCCCGTTAAGCTTAACCGAAATGGGGAATCATTTTCAGATCCCAAAAATATAGTTGACAATTTTAACCTTCATTTTTCTGAAGCTGGTAATATTTTTGATAATGTATTGGAAGTCACCCCTGCTCATGCAAATTCCTACACCCCTGTCGAAACATTAAACTAATTTAGTTTCCAGCCAATCCACGAAAGTAATGTTCTGAAACTGTCCTACCTCAAAGGGTCCTCCTCTACCGGAGCAGATAGTATTCCCGTCTTTGTTCTACCAACTGTTGGTCACCTAATATACGTACAAACCTATAGCCCATATTTTCAACCTGTCCATCAAAGAAGCATCAGTTCCTCTAGAATGGAAACATTCCTATGTCCGTCTACTTCACATAGGGGGCCCTAAAGATGATCCAACTAACTACTGACCTATCTCAATTTTGTCCCCGTTGATGAAAATTTTGGAAAAATTATTGAACTATCAAATTAGCCTTTTGATTTAAAGCTATCGTGATTGCAGGGATTCATATTCTTGGTTCTTTCGGTAAAGTCACATAGAAGGGAAACAATAAAATAATAAAAATATAAAACAAAAAAATTCTCACGATGTTTCGAATACCAAATTAGCAGTTTCCTTTTTAAGGTGGCTTTCAGACCGCATCCATTATTTTTCGTCTCCCCCCTCCTCTTTTCCGAACATAGATGGACTCGTCCATCTGAATAAACTGTCAAATCGCTATCCGTGGTGCTAACGTTAAAAAAACCGCCACTTTTTTCAAATGTTGTTGTTGTGGTTTTCACACCTGATGATGATTGCTTGTGTTGCAGTCGAAACGCCGTGAGAATTTTATTGTTTTATATTTTTTATTATTTTATTGTTTCCCTTCTACGTGACTTTACCGAAAGAACCAATAATATATAGCAGTTTCCTGTCCACCAACAATCTACTACATCTAAACAATCTGGGTTCCGAAAAAAATACAGCACTACATCTGCTGCATTAAACTCTCTGAATCACATTTACAGTATTCTTGATAATAAGCAGTACTGTGCCTGTCTTTTTCTTGACCTGTCCAAAGCTTTTGATACAGTAGACCACAACACCCTGCTTAGTAAACTAAGTTGCCTCGGTTTTTCCGAAAACGCAGTAAAATGGTTAAAAAATTACCTCTTTTCTCGCACCCAAACTGTATTCACAGATGGTTGGAGGTCAAACAGTGTTAAGATAACAAAAGGGGTTCCATAGGGTTCCATCCTCGGCCCCCTCTTGTTCTCTCTATATGTCAATGACTTGGGCACCGACCTGGATCATTCCAGGGTAAATCTTTTTGCAGATGCCACGATACTGATTACTGCTGGCCGCTCTCCAGATGACGTGATTGCTAAGCTCCAGGGTGATTTCAACAAACTACAACATCAGCTAGTTGCTCTTAAACTAGTCCTGAATACCTCCAAAACCTAGGTGCTATGCTTCTCACCGGGACTAAAGCAGGAAGTTATTTTTCCCCAATTACATTCCTTAAATAATTTTCAAATAGAGCAAGTCAAGATCTATAAGTATCATGGGGTCATCCTGGATTCAAAACTGAATTTTGAAGATCACATTGATTATATTTGTAAAAAGACAAAAATAAAAATTGGTTTTCTGTATCGACACAAGCACTGCTTCCTCCCAATGTACCGTTTGGAATATTATAAGCTACCATACTGCCTCTAATTGATTACTGTGACATCGTGTATAAATCAGCCCCAAGTACTGTACTGAAGAAGCTTGATTCCATCTATCACTCGGCCTTAAGATTTGCATTGAACTGCCCATATAGGACTCACCACTGTGATCTCTACATTGGGTCAAACTTAACATCTCTTAATGTTCGACGGCTTGTGCACCAGATCTTATTTATTCACGATGTACTTACAAAAAAATCCGCAGACCACCTGCTGGATCTCCTCTCTGTTTCAAAGAACAAATTTGACCTCAGGTCTTCGCTCATTTACCAGCTTCACATTCCCTATTGGCGTACAAAAACTGGAGGAAGGGCCTTTGCTATTGATGCCCCCAGGGTCTGGAATGCTATTGCCAATAAACTGCAACTTGAATCACTACCTATGAGATCTTCACTCAAAACTGCTCTAGAGGAGTTGTACACCCCTAGCTGCCACTGCTATTCAGTGGCCTACAATAAAATAAAATGTTTCGCTCCGGATGACCGCTGCAAAGTATTATCTGTATTTTGATTTAGTGTTCTGATCTTAAAGGTGCATTGAAAAATTTGCTACTCCGACTGATGCTCCTGTTGTTGTGGAGTGACTCATGCAGCCAGCTATGGCTCTATGGTTTGGTGTTACATTTTATTTATGTAGTTTATTGTAAAAAAATAAGTCACAGTCCCTATGATCACTGTATTGCATTTATGGTTTTATTTTGGTGATTTCGAAAAGTTTTTTGGTTTGCCCATGTTTGTTTGTTGTAGTACGGAGTTAAACTGATGGCCTTAATCTAAGTTGTCTTGTGGTTGTTGTTGTTGTTGTTGTTTGACTTGCATCCCACTGGGATTTTTGCACACAGTGTTGGTGTACGGTGCTTTTTCAGGAATATTTTGCTGTTTGTTCCTGGATTTTCTGTTTGCACAGTCACATAGTCACTTTAATATGTTTTCTTGTTCATGTTTTTGTTTTTTGTGTTTGCACCCGAATCAAGAGCCGAATGGCTCACAGGGCTATACCAAATAAATGAAACTGAAAACTGAAACAGCCTCCTGTATACCGGGCAAAGTATCTAACATCTTGTCACCCTCCTGATTATCATAACCATTATCATACTCTTTGGTTCTTTCGGTAAAGTCACGTAGGTATAAAATATAAGAAATCACAACGTTTTGGGCGCAACACAAGCGTCCGTCATCAGGTGGGAAAGCCTTGGTGTGCTACTGAGGCACACTGTTTCAAAAGGTTAGAAATGCGTGTAGCCCAAGGGTCATAAAGAAGTGGCCAGGGCTAGTGATGTTAATGTGAGAAATTAGCATGTAACTGTAAGATAGGAGAGAATGTAGATATACCTGTACACACAATGTACAATGCACACATGCAAGAGACACATTCACACACGTTGTTGCACGTGCACACACGCGTACAGTTACAGAGATCTTGTATGTCGCCTTTCAGAGACTGTTAGTGCAAGTACTGTTGGCGAGCACCAAATGGCAGATGCACCATCTGCATTTGCCATTGTGCCAACTCGCTGTGCTTTAGCCACCTGGTGCTCTGCTTCGCTCCCCTGCCCTCTGTCGTTTTTGGGAACAAACGCCTCCAATGCCCAATAGCATCTTTCATGAGTCTCTTCCACAGGAACCGTCTTGGACAGGTCTACAGAGCTCCCAAGTTCTCCCGCATAACATCAGCCCATCTGTCATCTAGCCCGCGCTGTGCCTGCTTTTCCCACGCTATTCGGCCAAACAGAACTTTCTGGGACATGCGGTGGCCATCCTTAGACCACACACGAACATTGATCAACCCCCCCTATTGGATCTTACTGCCAGATGAAAATTCCAGTGAAACGGAAGGCTTTTCAAACGACGTTAAAAAAAGCATACTTCCATAGGCTAATACAGCCACATGGACATATACAGACATATGAACTCATACAAAGATATATTCCCCATTCTACATTATTACGCTTGCCCATTATTTACATGGTCAGACATTATGCTTTGGGCAGCCAATCATTCTCCGGTTTTGACAACTTTTGCAAGTTATTTTGGCTTATGTTTGCTTAGGTGTGGTGCGTTGCTGTCTTCAGGATGAATCTGGATCACAGTGAAAAAGCAAACCACTGATAGCCAATTCTAGATTTGAAGCTTTCGTGACTGCAAGGATCCATACTCTTTGGTTCTATTCGGTAAAGTTACGTAGGTAAAAATAAAATAAAAAATCACGACGTTTCGGCCACAACACAAGTGGCCTTCATCAGGTGAAGGGACTGGACTGTCCAGAGGACAGCGCTGGAGTGAAGACAGCAAGCCCAGGTCGCGTCCTTTAAGCTGTGTGGGAGGAAACAAAAAACGCCTTGACAAAGGAATTAGCATAAAATGATGTACTGGACCGGCACAGTGGGGGCGGGGGGGGGAGTTTACATAATGTTGGTGTGAAGGGAAATAAGCTCCTGTGAAAGTTTGGAATACCACTACTTGAAAAAATATACTGTACCATTGAAAATTAGTTTAATGTTTGGTTTGATTTAGAACATCTTTCCAATGATTGCTTAATTTGAAACCATCCTCTCGGTTGAAATTGTGTCTGTGTTTGTAAATCTGAATTGCCTCGTGGACAAATCTCTGATAAAAACCCGTGGGTTGCAGAGAACTTGGCATCACTGTTACAACGCTGTGGGTGATCACGATATAGTTTTCTCTGTTCTATATCAAACCAAACATTAAACTAATTTTCAATGGTATAATATATTCTTTCAAGTAGTGGTATTCCAAACTTTCACAGGAGCTTATTTCCCTTCACACCAACATTATGTAAACTCCCCCCCCCCCCCCCCCCCCCCCACTGTGCCGGTCCAGTACATCATTTTGTGCTAATTCCTTTGTCAAGGCGTTTTTTGTTTCCTCCCACACAGCTTAAAGGACGCGACCTGGGCTTGGCTCTCTTCACTCCAACGCTGTCCTCTGGACAGTCCAGTCCCTTCACCTGATGAAGGCCGAAACGTCGTGATTTTTTGTTATTTTATTTTTACCTACGTGACTTTACCGAATTGAACCAAAGAGCACTGATAGTCAATGGAGCCGCCTCAATGGTATAACCACGATTCAATAGATAATCATTCATTACTCAGTAATACGTGAACTATGCAGATTAAATCAGAGTCATAGTGTCTGTGTTCTGACTGGCATGAGTAGGTGCTCAACTCTGCTCGTAACAGTGAGCCGTTGTTATTCCACATTGCTATGGCACGTGACGGTTGTTGCGACTGCGTTGTTCCCACGCTTGAGCGACGCCCCGAGCACCTTCGCGCAGCCATGACCGTGTGCGCAGGAGGCTCAAGCCCATGCTGCTTTTTTATTCTGAAGTTTAAAGCACAATTGACCGTCAAATATCATTCAATCTTCTTTCGCGTGACTGATGTAGATGCAGAGCAAAAACTACCATTTCACATGGAGGTGACCAAGCCAGACAAACCGCGTCAGGAGCAGCAGAGTGTATCATCGCTGTGATGTCTCCTTCGTATCTGTGTGCGTCGTTATACGTTGTTGTATGGCCTGTTCTGGGTGACCACAGTTGTGCACTAAAGAGTTTTTAATTTTCCATTTGTGGATCAGGTACCGCATCTACTGCCATAGGTTGTGCAGTGGATGTGATTTATGTTGGATCATGAGCTTCGTGGAAGATCAACCCAGGGATCTTCTCATTGCCAGTATCTCGATATGACAACAAATGTTGACTTCCTACAAAGAAGTACATATTCTGTCACCCATAGAGGAATGGTGGGCTGAGTTTAGCCCACAACCCCCCCATCACGCCGAGATTTAATGTCACGGACCTTCCTCACATACGTTGAGCACACGAACCAAAGTGCGAGCTGGGCCACTTGAACTTCATTCTGATCAGGATTGATGAAATGCAATCTCTCACCCAGACGTCCTATCAGACTAGGATTAAGATCCCTTGTGTCTTTAGCCGGCACCGGTGGAGCACACCTGTAATTCCAGCGCTGTGGGGGTTAGGGTTGGCGGATCACACGTTGGGCAATTCCCTCCCCATGGGCGTCCAGGCGCCAAAACTTGACTTGTTCACAAGGCGGTACAACAAGAATGTGGATGTCGCTTGTTCTGCCTGTATGGGATAATGTTGCGCCCTCACGAGCTTGGGTCTTCTCCGGATGCTCCAGTTTTATTAATTGGCTGAAAACATCTTCATATATGAGGGACCACAGAGCTCGGGCAATTGTTGGTGCTGGTTCACCACTTGGCTGCCTTCCCGCTCGTCTGTGGTTCCTCGCGCCTCCGAGTCGTTCTCTGTCTTTGAGAGCGAGCGAATGCTGTGCAGCGCGTGACAACTTGAAATATTTTTTTTTATTATTACTGTGAGTGACCGGACTTTGTTGTCGTTGCTCCACAGTGCCGACGGGATTGCTGACGTTCAAAAAGAAAAAAAAAACTTTAATCAAAAGTTGAGTGGGAAAGGTAAGCCTTTGTTTTATCAGAGTAAAATTTGTTTTTTCCACAGCATTAAATTTAACTTCATGATTGCATTTTGATGTGTTATCAATGTACACATACCCCATTCGGGTAATTGGGAAACATTGTAAAGTGAACAAAAAGAGTCTCTGCATGTGTGACACCAATCTCAATATTCTCTGCTGGCATACTTTAGCAAACATAACTGGTCTAATTTTCCTATAACTTTCGACTATGCGTAAGCAAGAGGTCATTGATATAAATCAGTAGGGTGTCTGTAGTGACTGTGGTTGTCACTGTATGGTGCTGGGGCTTACGAAGCCACGGCGGATAATGTGTTATCATTATGGGCAGCCCGGGTTACGGGGTGTAGTACCAGCCCTGGCGGGGCTGGGTGAGCGCTGATTAGCGCGGAGGCATCGCGAGCAGTGTGCGGTGCGGGCTCCTGGTGAGGGAGCAAGAGTGAGCGTCAGCCAGCCAGGGTTACGTTGGGGCATGATATGCTGGTTGACCAGCTGACACGTGACCAGATGATATTGGAGGGGGGCCACCGGTGGAAGGGGGCCGCGGGGTCACATGGTCCAAAAGAGCTCTCGGGAACCTTCGAGAAAGAGCCCGAGAGTCCTGGAAGGTGGGCGGGGCGAAGGGCAGAGCCAGCCCCTGCCCAGGGGCATATAACGAGGACCCCGTGAGGAGCTTGAGGTTCTTCGTGTGCTGGTGTTACGAAGATCCACGTCGGGGAGAAGAAGCCTCTAGCCACGCGATCCGGGACCCAGCTTGTGGTCCGGACTGGGATCGCGAACCATGTCTAGTTCTGCCGTAGCGTGGTTAGATGGGCATTCGAGACCCGAGTGTAGATCGTGTTATGTTGCGTGCTGTTGTATAATAGTGTTGCTCCCAAGATAACGTCTGCGACTCAGTTGGACTCACTACAACTGGTGTCGGAAGTGGCAAACTTGCTAGGCTGCAGCTAGCGGTAGACAAGTCCTGTCTACACATATACTTAGTTCTTTTGGTAAAGTCACGTTGAAGGGAAACAATAAAATAATAAATATATATAAAACAATTAAAATTCTCACGACGTTTCGACCATAACACAAACAGTCGTCATCAGGTGTGTCGGTTTGCATAAATGTATTTATTTTTAAACGGTGTATTTATTTATTTATAATTTAAAAAGACCTGTCTACACATCGCAGAATTCGTGTACGTGCATCGGACGATGAAGACAACTAGGAGCTGATTCCGCCCACGGTCACTGAGGAAGGAGCGGAGACGTTACCCGCGGAGCAGGGTGCAGTCGGGGCGTGGAGCGCCTCGCCTTCAGTGGAGGAGCTCATCAGGGACGCGCACAGCCGTCTCACTGACCTCCTCCAAGCGACGTCCTCCATCCTCGTCGAGATGCAGTCCCTACCTTCAACGGCGAAGGAGGGGGGCGACGGAGCCGTCCGGACGGGGCGACTGGGCCGCCATTTCACAAAGGGCGGGAATGCCATCGCCGCTGCCTGCGCTCGCGGGCGCAATTTTGCCGTCGGCGGGAAGCGCGGAGCCCGCCAAATTTGAAGCAGGGACGTCCTTGTCATTCGACGTTCAGTCGCTCCGCTGTCGGCTGCCCTTCATTAAAGAATTTGTTGTCGCCAGTGGCGATTGGGTGGCATTTAAGCGGCGATTTCTCACTAATGCCGACATGGCGGGGTGATCAGAGGCGGACGCGCTGAAGGTGCTCCTCGCCACCCTTGATGATGATGCTTTGGCGGCGTTCCTTGCCATCCCGCTGTCCGAGAGGTCCACCCTCACGCAGGCATTTGACCAGATGGCCGCCACTTTTGAGCCTCTGCTGAACACCCGTCAGAACAGAGGGGATGGTGAATCGGCCCTCGGCTACAGGAGTGCGCTTTTGGTGCTGGCGAAGGCCGCGTTCCCGAGAATGGATCACGATGGCCTTGACGCCTTGGTCCTCGAGAAAATGTTGGAACTCTCCAAGGATCTCCGTACTGTGCTTCCCGCCGAGGACGGGGAGGTGTCTTCGTTCAAGATCTCCAGGTGCATACAGGCGCAGCAGACCCTGCAACGTGACAGGGTGTTGGTGGTGTGCTCCACATCTCCTGCGGAGCCTGAGGCCTTTTTTGGTTGGCCACTGTTTTTTAATGTCGACTCTTTTTTAACGGTCACTTTTTTTGATGTCCACTTATCTTTTTAATTGGCCAATTTTTTTACTGTTTTTTTTTTAATGGGCCACCTACCTCCTCTGCCTCCGCCTCCTGCTCCTCCGCCTCCTGCTCCTCACTTTGTGTGATGGCCAATTCTTTTTTTACTGACCAATGTTTTTTTACTGGTCTTTTTTTTTAATGGTCACTTTTTTTCTAGTCATTTTTTTCTTTAATGGCCAATCTTTTTTGACTGGTCTCTTTTTTTCACGGGCCACCTACCTCCTCCTCCGTATCCTCCTCCGTATCCTCCTCCGCATCCTCCTCCGCCTCCGCCTCTGCCTCCTGCTCCTCTGCCTCCTGCTCCTCCGCCTCCTCCACCTCCTCATCCACCACCTCACTTTGTGTGATGGCCAATTATTTTTTTACTGACCAAATTTTTTTGACTGGTCTTTTCTTTTTTAATGGCCACTTATTTTTTTACTGACCAATTTTTTTTGACTGGTCTTTTTTTTTACACGCAATTTTTTGTGGTGACTTTTTTTAATGGCCATTCCTTTTTTGACTGGTCACTTTTTATTACTGGCCAATTTTTTTTTACTTTTTTTAATGGGCCAACTACCTCGTCCTCCGCCTCCTCCTCCGCATCCTCCTCCTTCTCCTCTGCCTCCTGCTCCTCTGCCTCCTGCTCCTCACTTTGAGTGATGGCCAATTATTTTTTTACTGACCAATTTTTTTTTACTGGTCTTTTCTTTTTAAATGGCCACTTTTTTTGACCGGTCAATTTTTTCTTTAATGGCCACTCTTTTTTAAACCAGTCACTTTTTTTGATGGCCACTTATTTTTTTTACTAGCCAATATTTTTCACTTTTTTTAACCAGTCAATTTTTTCTTTAATGGCCAATCTTTTTTTCACTTTTTTGAATGGCCACTTTTTTTTTACTGGCCAATTTTTTTTTACTCTTTTTTAATGGGCCAACTACCTCCTTCTCCACCTAGTCCTCCGCATCCTCCTCGTCCGCCTCCTCCGCCTCCTGCTCTTCCGCCTCCTGCTCCTCACTTTGGGTGATGACCAATTACTTTTTTTACTGACCAATTTTTTTTACTGGTCTTTTCTTTTTTAATGAGCACTTTTTTTACCAGTCATTTTTTTCTGTAATGGCCACTAGTTTTAACCAGTCACTTTTTTTGATGGCCACTTATTTTGTTACTGGCCAATTTATTTTGACTGGTCTCTTTCTTTTACGGGCCACCTACCTCCTCCTCCGCCTCCTCCTCCTCCTCTGGCTCCTCCGCCTCCTCCGCCTCCTCCACCACCTCCTCACTTTCTGTGATGGCCAATGATTTTTTTACTGACAAATTTTTTTACTGGTCTTTTCTTTTTTAGTGGCCACTTTTTTTGACAAGTTAATCTTTCGATTTAAAGCTTTCGTGACTGCAAGGATTCATCTTCTTTGGTTCTTTCGGTAAAGTCACGTAGAATGAGAATAAAATAATAAATTGATAAAACAAAATAACACAATAATATTCTCACGACGTTTCGGCCACAACACAAGCGGCCTTTATCAGGTGAAGGGATGAGACTGTCTGGTAGGACAGCGCTGGAGTGAAAAAGCCAAGCTCAGATCACGACCTTTAAGCTGTGTGAGAAGAAACAAAGCGCCTTGACAAAGGAATTAGCATATAATTTAGCATTGAAATGGCTGAATGATTAGCTTGTGACTGGTCACAGAAATGGCTATGTTAAAGTTAAAGCATACACATCCGCAGAGGCACCCCTTGACAAAGGAATTAGCATATAATTTAGCATTGAAATAGCTAAGTTAAAGCATACACATCCGCAGAGACACCCCTTGACAAAGGAATTAGCATAGAATTTAGCATTGAAATAGCTGAGTGATTAGCTTGTAACTGGTCACAGAAATAGCTATGTTAAAGTCAGAGCATACACATTCACCGAGGCACCTAGTACAAATAAAACAGGAGAATTTAGCATTGAAATAACTAGGCGAATTTAGCATTGATGACCTTCAGACCGCAGCTATTTCGCCAGCATTGACTCTTAATACCTCTCACACCACGGTTAATGGTATGGTTTACAACATGGAGTATAATAGCGCCTCGCAGCTGTCTCTCTCCCCCTCCTCTGTTCCGACCATGGATGAACTCGTCCGTCTGAACGGGGCCCGTAGCTATCCGTGTTGCTAAAGTTGAGGGTAAGAATCCACCCATTTTTTCGCCATATAGCATTGTGATATATAACGACTTATTGTTGGTAGCTTAGCTGATTGGAGAATATAGAGTTTATTGATAACATTAAGGTAATTTATATTTTAGTTTTTTATTGATTCACTATGTAGTATTCATTATATATTGTATTGTATACCCAGTTACTGTGAATAGCTCAGATGTGTAGGCCTTGACTTCAACATAGCCATTTCTGTGACCAGTCACTAGCTAATCACTCAGTTACTTCAATGCTAAATTCGCCTAGTTATTTCAATGCTAAATTCTCCTGTTTGATTTGTACTAGGTGCATCGGTGAATGTGTATGCTCTGACTTTAACATAGCTATTTCTGTGACCAGTTACAAGCTAATCACTCAGCTATTTCAATGCTAAATTCTATGCTAATTCCTTTGTCAAGGGGTGCCTCTGCGAATGTGTATGCTTTAACTTAGCTATTTCAATGCTAAATTCTATGCTAATTCCTTTGTCAAGGGGTGCCTCTGCGGATGTGTTTGCTTTAACTTTAACATAGCCATTTCTGTGACCAGTCACAAGCTAATCACTCAGCCATTTCAATGCTAAATTATATGCTAATTCCTTTGTCAAGGCGCTTTGTTTCTTCTCACACAGCTTAAAGGTCGTGATCTGAGCGTGGCTCTTTCACTCCAGCGCTGTCCTACCAGACAGTCTCGTCCCTTCACCTGATGAAGGCCGCTTGTGTTGTGGCCGAAACGTCGTGAGAATATTATTGTGTTATTTTATTTTATCAATTTATTATTTTATTCTCATTCTACGTGACTTTACCGAAAGAACCAAAGAAGAAGTTAATCTTTTCTTTAACAGGCACTTTTTTTTAACCGGTCAATTTTTTTTGTGGTCACATTCTTTTACTGGCCAATTTTTTTTGACTGTTTTTTTTTTGGGGCCAATAAATTTTTGTGGTCACTCTTTTTTTAATGGCCATTCTTTTTTAACCAGTCACTTTTTTTGATGGCCACATCTTTTTTACTGGCCAATAATTTTCAGGTTTTTTTTAATCACCACTTTTTTTTACCATTCAATTTTTTTCTTTAATTGCCACTCCTTTTTAGCCAGTCACTTTTTTTGATGGCCACTTATTTTTGTACTGGCCAATTTTTTTACTGGTCTTTTTTTACAGGCCAATTTTTTGTGGTCACTCTTTTTAATGGCCATTCTTTTTTAACCAGTCACTTTTTTTGATGGCCACTCATCTTTTTTACTGGCCAATTTTTTTCACGGTTTTTTTTTAATCACCACTTTTTTTACCATTCAATTTTTTCATTAATGGCCACTCTTTTTTTAACCAGTCACTTTTTTTGATGGCCACTTATTTTTTTACTCAGCAATTTATTATGACTGGTCTCTCTTTTTTACTGGCCAATTTTTTCACTTTTTTTTTTACCAGTCAATTTTTTCTTTAATGGCCAATCTTTTTTAACCAGTCACTTTTTTGAATGGCCACTTACTTTTTTTACTGACCAATTTTTTTACCGGTCTTTTTTTTTTACACGCCAATTTTTTTGTGGTCACTTTTTTTAATGGCCATTCCTTTTTTGACCGGTCACTTTTTATGATGGCCACTTTTTTTTACTGGCCAATTTTTTTACTGTTTTTTTTTAATGGGCCAACTACCTCCTCCGCCTCCTCCGCCTCCTGCTCCTCCGCCTCCTGCTCCTCACTTTGTGTGATGGCCAATCCCTGCCCTTTCCCTCTAACGGATCCAAACCGTCGCCTATGGGTTCCATTTTGTTTCCCGCCTATTCTCATTCAAAACTTTTCCTCCAATCACTTCAAAAGCCAGCCTCCTGACCAATCGCTGTGGAGGCCTCTTTTCTCCAATCGGAGACCTTGGTTTTCTTTGAAAAGCCGTTTGGCTGCACATTAGCTTGGGATCATTTTCGGTCATTACATTTGTATAATGACCATCTCTGTTCTCTGATGTCACTAGGACGTAAGTTAGTACGTAGATGGAAGGATTCAAACCTTGAAGTTTATCACCAAATCTAGAAACATCACCAATTAATCTATATGGATGCATTAAATAAGGCCAGATCATTGTTTTATTCAAATTCCATGAATAATGGTGTTGGTAACCATATAACTCTCTTCTCTCTACCCTTGAGCAGATGCTGAAATCGTCCACTGGTGTTAACCACGCTGGTTCCAGTGCTTACTGTAATTTCTTTCTGGAGTCCTTTTTGTCCAAGATTGATATAAATTGGAGTAATATTGTTTGCCGTATTATCGTTGAACCTTAGTTGACCTCATTTTGTGTGTTCTCGGGCTCTGTATTAAGTCTGTTGACCCATCCTCACCATCTCAACTTTGTGAACTTGCTCAACTAAATCCAACTACTAGTGACCTTGACCCAATTCCTGAATTAGTTGTCTCGATAGTTCACGTTCTGTATCCATTGGTTTATTGCCTGTGCCACTTTAAAATGGCTTCTATTTTACAATCATTAAAGCCAGGTTTGACTGATATTTTAACCTACATACCGATTTCACATCTCTCCTGTCAAAAATCTTGGAATGGGTGGTAGTTCAGCAGTTACAGGATTATCTTACAAACCACCATCTCTTTCAGCCCATGCAGTCTGCGTTTAGGCCACTGCACAGTATTGAGGCAGCACTTGTTAAGGTGGTTAATGATATTTTCATGACCGCTGATTTCGGCTTACTTTCGACCTGGTGTTGTTGGATCTTAGTGCAGCATTCCATACCATTGAGCATCGTATTCTGTTCAAGCACCTTGAGACTCCGGTTGGCATCAGTGTTACAGATATTTCGTGGCTTAGCACCTATCTGACGAATCAGAAACAGTGTGTCACTTTGGGGACCCATACATCTGAAACTCGCCTGGTCGTCACTGGTGTCCCCCAGGGATCGACTTCAGGGCCTTTGTTATTTTCCATCTCTTTGATGCCTCTTGCAACACCCAAATATATCTGTAGACTAAGCCTGATGCTGCTGTTTCAGTCCTGTCTCAGTTTCTTTCTGAGGTCAGAGTGTAGATGCTTCTACATTCCCTGAAATGTTACTGTGACAAAAGTGAGATTATGTTGGTAGGTTCCCATAACCTGTTTCATCAAGTAAATGGATTAAATATGATTGATCTTGAAATCATATCATCTAAGGTCTGAAATCTTGGGGTAATCTTTTTTATCCCACCTTGACTTTTGAGTGTCATGCAAGGAATCTGACTGTTTCCTTCTTTCACCTGCGAAATATTTCACGGATTCCATCAATTATCTCAATGTCGGATGCTGAGAGACTGGTATATGCTTTTATTTCATCAATACTTTATTACTGTATACCCTATTTAGTGGTGCAACACAGAATGTTTCAAATTGGTTGCAACTTGTCCAAAACTCTGTTGGCTGGGTTTTGTGTCGAGTGAGGAAATATGAGCACATCACACCTATTCTCCATTCCCTGTATCGGGTTACAGTGAAATAAGGATATAATTGAATGTTATTGTATTGACTTTCAGGGCCCTGAAGGGGTTAGCTCCTTTATACCTCGGTGATCTGCTATAAGCTGCTGAAACCGATCCACCAAATCCAGGCACCTAGGACAGATCTGTGTTCAATGGGTGATATAGCTTTCTGTAGTCAGATGCCTCGTTTGTGGAACACCTTGCCTCAGACCGCTCGGGACTACCTCAGTCAGTCAAGGTTTTTAGGGCTCATCTGAAAACACATTTATTTTCTCTTTTATATCCGTCTGTGTCGGGTTGTTTGTCTCTTAGTTTAAGTATTAAGGGTTTTTAATGAGATTCTGTTGCAAAGCGCTGAGGCCTAGTGTAAATGGCGTGATAGAAATTGAGTTTTGCTTACAACATAAACAACAACCGTCATTCACCACTAAGTGGCAGTGATGTCACCATAGTACTTTGTGCCATGCACAAGATGCACTTTGAGGCCATGTGAAGTGTCGAATGCCCACTGGCAGAAGATCTGGAACAGACCCAGGTGCCATCGGTTGACTGATTGAGATGGCTGGCAGATGCACAAACTGTATTCTACAGTCACAACTCTCCGTATTTTAGCCACCCAGTGCTCCACTCTTCTACCCTCCATTATAGCTTAAGGGCGACTGCCTCTAACTCCACAGCAGCGGCCTTCACAAACCTCCTCTGCATTGGCTGATCTTGACACTGCTGGTACCAGTCACCGGCAAGTCTAATCAGATCCACATCCTTCTGTACCATTTCAGTCCACCTCTTCTCTAGCCTGTTTAGTGGCATGTATCTGGCCGAATATAAGCTGCTTGGGCATGCGGTTGTTGGCCATGCGAGCTACATGACCAACCCAATGCAGCCTCGCTTGCCACAGGAGCTCACTGATGAGACAGTCTCCTGATCTTTCAATAATCTTTGAACTCCTCACACAATCCAGGCTGGTTAACCCCAGGATGAATCATAGGCAGGCTAGCCCCTATGTTTTAAACGGGTGCAGATGTTACTTTAGAGGGTTCCATGTTTCGCGAGCATAGAGAAGGGAGGGCATAACTGAGGGCCAAGAATACCCGGAGCGTTGTATGGTGCAACAGGCGAGGTAGCTTCCACACAGCGGTGCACAGCTGATGAAAAGATGCCACTCAACAATTTGGAGTGAGACCTCAGCTGCCAAACTGGAGCAGGTCATAAGCACACTGTCCAAGTACGAAAATGTCTTCACTCTCTCGACAACTGCCCAATCACTCGTGGGGAGTTGAGGGAGGGAAGCATTTGATGACATTAAATACCCAGGCAGGTGCCTCGTTTTTGTGGGGCTGATGGTATGACCTCATCTCTTTGTGGCATGCTCCAGGTCCAGTAGTAGCATTTCCAATTACTTAGAGTGGGCAGCAATCACCAGATCATACGCATACATAATATGGTTGGCCAATATAGAGCCATCCCCTGATCGCACCTGGGATTCGATCAGCCTCTCACTGTATCTATACTAGATGGCAATTCTATTGGTATATCTGTAATGCACCCTCAGAGACACCTTCTTGTTCAGTTATATGTATATTTATTACTAGGTTGTTGGGGCTCCCTCACGGCAGCAGTGGAGACAGCGCGGCTCTCCCTCAAGCCAGCAGTGGACGGAGCACGGCTCTGCCTCACTCTCACTCACCCGTCTCCTCACTGTCACTCACTCATCTCCTCACTGTCACTCACCCTTCTCCTCACTGTCACTCACCCATCTCCTCACTGTCACTCACCCTTCTCCTCAATCTCACTCACCCTTCTCCTCACTGTCACTCATCCATCTCCTCACTGTCACTCACCCTTCTCCTCACTGTCACTCACCCTTCTCCTCACTCTCACTCACCCGTCTCCTCACGCTCACTCACCCACCTCCACACTCTCACTCACCCGTCTCCTCACTGTCACTCACCCTTCTCCTCACTCTCACTCACCCGTCTCCTCACTCTCACTCACTCTTCTCCTCACTCTCACTCACCCGTCTCCTCACTCTCACTCACCCGTCTCCTCACTGTCACTCACCCTTCTCCTCACTCTCACTCACCCTTCTCATTCTCATTCACCCGTCTCCTCACTCTCACTCACCCTGCTCCTCACTCTCACTCACCCTTCACTCACCCGTCTCCTCACTGTCACTCACCCTGCTCCTCACTCTCACTCACTCTGCTCCTCACTCTCACTCACCCGTCTCCTCACTGTCACTCACCCTGCTCCTCACTCTCACTCACCCTGATCCTTACTCTCACTCACTCTGCTCCCCACTCTCACTCACCGGTCTCCTAACTGTCACTCACCCTTCTCCTCACTGTCACTCACCCGTCTCCTCACTCTCACTCACCTGTCTCCTCACTGTCACTCACCCTTCTCCTCACTGTCACTCACCCGTCTCCTCACTCTCACTCACCCACCTCCTCACTCTCACTCACCCGTCTCCTCACTGTGTCTCACCCGTCTCCTCACTGTCACTCACCCGTCTCCTCACTCTCACTCACCCGTCTCCTCACTCTCACTCACCCTTCCCACTCTCACTCACCCTTCTCCTCACTGTGTCTCACCCGTCTCCTCACTGTCACTCACCCTTCTTCTCACTCTCACTCACCCGCCTCCTCACTCTCACTCACCCTGCTCCTCACTCTCACTCACCCTTCTCCTCACTGTCACTCACCCTTCTTCTCACTCTCACTCACCCTGCTCCTCACTCTCACTCACCCTTCTCCTCACTGTCACTCACCCTTCTTCTCACTCTCACTCACCCTTCTCATTCTCATTCACCCGTCTCCTCACTCTCACTCACCCTGCTCCTCACTCTCACTCACCCTTCTCCTCACTGTCACTCACCCTGCTCCTCACTCTCACTCACCCTTCTCCTCACTCTCACTCACCCTTCTCCTCACTCTCACTCACCCATCTCCTCACTCTCAGTCACCCGTCTCCTCTGAGCTGCATGCGATTGTGTGTGAGTGTGAGTGAGCTGTGTGTATGAGTGAGCCATGTGTGAGTGGATCGACTGTCAGCTTTCCGTGGCTGCGTCTCCCGCGCTGTGGCCATGATGTTACTGCTTCTCGAGGCTCCGAGGTGCGGGGCGCACCACAACAGCACGAAGTGGGCAGCTCGCGGTCACGTGACGCACTTCAACCAATCCGGGGGCGTACATGTTTGGGAGGGGCGCACCTTGGTTGGCTGCTTGCTCGCGGTCACGTGACACACTTCAACCAATCTGTTCCGCGTTAATCACAGTCACAGAGTGACAGAATGACCCAGCTGGGTGTTTATATATGTATGAATAAAAGTCCGCCGAATCACTGATAACTTAACGAGTAACCGCGAGTGACTATACACACTTGGGTAACTTATGTGACTCTACGCGACGCTCCCTTTGTAGTTGGCTAGCTACACAGGAGCGGACGCGTAGCAATCACGGAGAAAATATAACTCTTGCCTTCCAAGACTACAAGGTGCCCGTTCCAGGACGATGAAGACGACCCGCTCCAAGATGATGATGGTGACGGTATTTCCTTGGTTCCCCTACAACAGCAGCCCAGAGCCCTGTTCCACGCTGGCTTTACCCCCCTCACGACCCGGCCACACCCCTCTTCCCAAACACTCTCTCGCCGCACCTGGCCCTGTCTGTCTCTGTCCCAATTACTATTTACGACCGTCTAGGTCCCGAGCTTATCCTCACGCGACCCTGTCAGTGCCGTCGCATCAATCATTATTAACGACTACGTAGGTCCCATATCACCCTTACATGACCCTGTCTGTTCCCACCACGTTAATTAGAAACCACGGCCATGGGGACACGTACTGTCCCTACATCACTCCGTATTGTCCTTACACATCCATAGAAAGCTTTTCAAACTACATGGTCAAAGACGATGTTAAATAGTGAAGGGATCTGAGGACCTCCCTGTCGCACCACAAGATATACAGAAAATGTCTCCAAAACCTGGCCATGTAAGTTTACCCGGGCCTGTCCACCATCATGAAGGTCCTTGATGACTGTGAGAAGACCGTCTGGGGCTCCAAAAGCATGAAAAATAACCCAGAACCCTGGCCTATTCATGGTATCATAGACCTTGACAAGGTCAATAAAGCAGAGACATAGGTCCTCTTGAAATGCTC
The DNA here is from genome assembly GCF_048934315.1 of Petromyzon marinus. NCBI lineage: Eukaryota > Metazoa > Chordata > Hyperoartia > Petromyzontiformes > Petromyzontidae > Petromyzon > Petromyzon marinus. The sequence continues at coordinate 1,376,186 of NC_133705.1, forward strand.
TACACACTCTGCTGTAGCATACAGACAAAGAAAATGGTGTTTATGCAGGATTTCCCCAGTCTGAAACCACATTGGGGCTCCGCAACCCTTTCCTCAGCATGTCTAGCAAGGTATTGTTGAATAATTCTTGCCAGGACCTTTCCCAACAAACTTAGGAGGGAGATATCCCGGGAGTTGTTGTAATCAGTGCGGTCCCCCTTTTTACAAATAGGGACCATCAGGGGATCCTTCCAATCCTGCGGAACCTGTCCTGTGAACCAGACGTTTGTAATGATGTGAAATAGAGCAGTCTGCACATAAATGCCACCCTCCCTTAGCAGTTCTCTTGGGAGGTCATATCTCCCTGGTGGTTTACTTGATTTAAAGCTTCGTATCTCCCTTCGCACTTCCTAAACGGAGGGCAAATGGGCCAATCACTCACAATGATCGGCTACTTCCTCCAGTATTTGAGGCACAGCAGCACCAGCAGGGTCAAGCCCACCTTGTCCTATGAAGTTGTTTCAGCTGAGGTGTTTCCACTCCCCCAAGACCTCACAGAAATGCTCAACAAATCTGTAAACCTGTTCTTGGAGGTCAGAGATCAGATCACCATTCTGCAAGTTATTTTTTTGATGGTGTTGAAAAGTGATTTATGATCGCATGCTACTAAGGCAGTTTCCCTTTCCTCAGCAATTCGCAAATACCACTAATTCTTGCAGCACCGTAAGGTTCTCTGAATTTCTAAGCGAAGGTTGCAGTAAGCCTCCTCATTCTTGGACATGGAATGTTATAAACGTTGGGAGTGGATCTGCTGCTTACTTTCAACTCGCCAGAACACCTCCTCTGTTATCCATAATTTCTGGAAAGGTCTGGACTAAATGAGTCGCTGTTTTAAAACCCACCCATTCCCCTCGACGTCAGGATTGGGGGGGGGGGCGATGCCAACTCCAGTTGCAAGTGAGGATGAAATCCTCGCTTGCCACCTTCATCAGCTAAACAAGACCAGACCATTGTGGGTTTGAGTAAGGTCCTTGATGAATGATAGCCACCACAGTGAACATATGGTAGGGTTGTATATGTAGGTTATGAAAATTTGATGAAAATAAAAAAATATAAATGAAATTTGGCAAATTGCATAATTATCCGAAATTATGTTAATTAATGTAATTGTGCGCATAAATTATGCTAACTCGAGAGATAATCGTATTAATTTATGCGAGTGTGTGCTTATGCTAATGCAAGCCATTGTGATAATCAGGCCCCGCCTCGCTGACGAGGGTCGGATTATCAATCGGGATCATGCAATTAACGCATGAAGTTATGCAGGTGTGCTGTAAGTATATCAGATTCAACTCGGCTTCGTTGTTTAACTTCGTATTATGGATAGGCATAATACAATTATTCTCGCTTTAACATTTACTGAGTGTATGTGCGTTTATGTCAGGTCTCCAGATTCATATCTCAATGCAGGATACAGCTCTTATGCATGAAATTTCGGAAAGAAACACAAAACCACTTCTGCGTTAATCAATTTTATTTTCTAACGAAACCTTAATTCTAATATAATATGCGAACTCTCAATCTTGGAATTTGAACACAGTATCAACACAGTATCATCAACGACTGCGTTGTTTCACTTTGACAACGGCACATTATGCAGTCACGAAAGCTTTAATACTTTATTATCACACTTCTACGGGGAAGTAACCGTTGTAATATTGTGTAAGATGTGCCCTTTTTTGAGCTGCCGTTTTGTATTTACAAGAGGTGGTCCTTTTTTGAGCTGCCGTTTTGTATGTGTAAAATGTGCGTGTTTGAGCTGTCGCTCTCGCTCTGGCCCATCCCCCCCTCCAACCGTATTTCCTATTTAAGCCTCTGTTCATCCCTCCGCCCCCCCCCCCCCCCCCTCTCTGCCTCCGTGTCCGTCTTTCCTCCCTCCTTACCTCTTGGTGGAATTGTATATGTATTTCTACTGACTGTGTACCTCGTATTTTTCATTCTATCTATGCTGGTATGTGCAATCCAAAGGTTGAACACGAAATTTAACACTCTTCTGAAATTCGTGGTCCGCCAGGAAGTGTCTGTGTTGTTGGCCTGACTGGATGTGCTTCACATAATGTTTTTTCAGGTTTGTTGAATTCTCATCTCTCATCTTTTTGTTGTATTTACCTCCGTGATGTGTTCTTGACACCTGATGAAGATTGCTTGCGTTGTGATCTACACGTCGTGATTGCTTTTTGTTTTAATATAATTTTATTGTATTTCTACATACGTGACTTTAACGAAAAAAGCAAATGAGTAATTTTATGCAGTCACGAAAGCTTTAATACTTTATTATCACACTTCTACGGGGATGTTACCGTTGTAATTACGCGTAAGATGTACCCTTTTTTGAGCTGCCGTTTTGTATTTACAAGAGGTGGTCATTTTTTGAGCTGCCGTTTTGTATTTCCAAGAGGTGGTCTTTTTTTGAGCTGCCGTTTTGTACGTGTAAGATGTGCGTGTTTGAGCTGCCGCTCTCGCTCTGGCCCCTCCCCCCCTCCAACCGTATTTCCTATTTAAGCTTCTGTTCATCCCTCCGGCCCCCCCCTCCCCCCCCTCTCTTTCTCTCTGCCTCCCTGTCCGTCTTTCCTCCCTCCTTACCTCTTGGTGGACTTGTATATGTACTCCTACTGACCGTGTACCTCGTATTTTTTATTCTATCTATGCTGGTATGTGCAAACCAAAGGTTGAACATGAAATTTAACACTCTTCTGAAATTCGTGGTCCGCCAGGAAGTGTCTAACTGTGTTGTTGGCCTGACTGGATGTGCTTCACATGTTTTTTCAGGTTTGTTGAATTCTCGTCTCTCATCTTTTTGTTGTATTTACCTCCGTGATTTGTTCTTGACACCTGATGAAGATCGCTTGCGTTGTGATCGAAACGTCGTGATTGTTTTTTGTTTTAATATAATTGTATTGTATTTCTACATACGTGACTTTACCGAAAAAAAGAATGAGTAATTTTATGCAGTCACGAAAGCTTCAATATTTTATTATCACACTTCTACGGGGAAGTTACCGTTGTAATTATGTGTAATATGTGCCCTTTTTTGAGCTGCCGTTTTGTATTTACAAGGGGTGGTCCTTTTTTGAGCTGCCGTTTTGTATGTGTAAGATGTGTTTGAGCTGCCGCTCTCACTCTGGCCCCTCCGCCCCTCCAACCGTATTTCCTATTTAAGCTTCTGTTCATCCCTCCGCCACCCCCCCCCCCCCCCCCCCCGCCTCTCTCTCTGCCTCCCTGTCCATCTTTCCTCCCTCCTTACCTCTTGGTGGACTTGTATATGTATTTCTACTGACCGTGTACCTCGTATTTTTCATTCTATCTATGCTGGTATGTGCAATCCAAAAGTTGAACACGAAATTTAACACTCTTCTGAAATTCGTGGTCCGCCAGGAAGTGTCTGACTGTGTTGTTGGCCTGAATGGATGTGCTTCACATAATGTTTTTTCAGGTAAGTTGAATTCTCGTCTCTCATATTTTTGTGGTATTTACCTCCGTGATTTGTTCTTGACACCTAATGAAGATCGCTTGCGTTGTGATCGATACGTTGTGATTGTTTTTTGTTTTAACATAATTTTATTGTATTTCTACATACGTGACTTTACCGAAAAAAAACAATGAGTAATTTTTGCAGTCACGAAAGCTTTAATACTTTATTATCACACTTCTACGGGGAAGTAACCGTTGTAATTATGTGTAAGATGTGCCCTTTTTTGAGCTGCCGTTTTGTTTTTACAAGAGGTGGTCATTTTTTGAGCTGCCGTTTTGTATTTACAAGAGGTGGTCCTTTTTTGAGCTGCCGTTTTGTATGTGTAAGATGTGCGTGTTTGAGCTGTCGCTCTCGCTCTGGCCCCTCCCCCCCTCCAACCATATTTCCTATTTAAGCTTCTGTTCATCCCTCGGCCAACCCCCCCCCCCCCTCTCTCTCTACCTCCCTGTCCGTCTTTCCTCCCTCCTTACCTCTTGGCGGACTTGTATATGTATTTCTACTGACCGTGTACCTCGTATTTTTCATTCCATCTATGCTGGTATGTGCAATTAACTACCTCGCCTGGTGTGCAGGAGGTCGTGGATTCGATCCCGACGCTAACACCTTCTGTATATTTGATGTTTGCATGTCTCTCCCCAGGGTCGCGTCGTTTTTCTTCTCCGGGTTCTCCCCTTCACATTTATAAACATGCGTTTAGAGTATTTGGTTGCTATAAATGTCCACATAATAAGCCATTTCGTTGAGCTATCAACTATGGCCAGGTCGCTTCTGAAAAAGAGCTATGTCACTCAGCGGGCCTTACCTGGCAACGTAAAAACAATAGTCTAGTTTTAGTTTCATTCTGATAATGATTCAGCAGGTGCAGTGAAATTAACCAATGTGGCCACTGGAGGGCGGAGGTTTACGCATCACAGCGAGTCGCGTCCACTCAGCCTGGGGTCAAACGAGATACAAGACACAGACTTCCCGTATTACCTTAACAGACTGTTGAGGGCAATTGCTGTTAACGAGCACCTTTCAAGGCCAGCCGCCTTTGTCTTCCCAGTGGCGATGTTTACACACCGCACCAGGTGCTCATTTGAGGCTAAGTCAACCTTGGGGAGGCCCGGGAACGGTTCAGTTAATCGTCACCTGGTGTTGGTGGCCGTGATCGGGACTCGAACTCGGGTCACCGGGTTCGTAGCGCAGCGTTAACCGCTGCACCATCGCTCCCAACACACGACAGACGCCTCCTCTCTCTCTGCCCGGCCCCCACGAGTGTGAAGCAAAAGTCGGGGGTGCAACTTACAATCCTGTATGTGTGTGTGGGGATACAAAGGCGGCCGGGCGTTGTGCTGACCAACCCAACGCCTCGTGTGCAGTTTCCGGTCTTCATAGGTGCAACTCGCTAACAGCACTTTCCCCAACAGTCTGTTACAGGCTACACGGGGGAGCTTTGTCTTTGTAGAGCGCTGGAGCAGTGGTTAGCGCACTCTACGAACCCGGCGAACCGAGTTCGATTCCCGCTCACGACCACCAACAGCAGGTGACGATTATTTAAACCGGTTGTGGGCCTCCCCTCGGTCAACTCAGCCTCAAGTTAGTTCCCGGTGCGGTGTGCAGTAAACATCGCCGCTGCGGAGACAAAGGCGGCCGGGCGTGGTTGTTGACCACCCGCCCCCTCGTGTGCCCTGCTGGCTTTCATCTTTCATAGGTGCTGCTTACTCGCTCTAACAGCACTTGCCCCAACAGTCTGTTACAGGCTACACGGGGGATCTTTTACTTGTCACCAGATTTGTGCGTCTTACTTTCTGACGCGTCTCATGGGTTTCGGGGAATGTGGCTGTAGGCAACCGTCTCTGTGATTTCTGTGCCTCTGTAGATTCACAAAACTCAAGAGGGAGAGTGCCGCCGCGCGTTGCAGTCGGCTCCTGCCATTGTCTCTCCACTGCTGGATGAAGGCATCTTCCACCAGTCGCCCTCACTCACGGTCCATCGCTCCCACCGTCCGTCCATCTCTTGCACGTGAACTCATTCATCGCTTCGTCTCCACAGGGGTCGTCCTTTACGGTATTGTTTTCGGTTCATATTTTGTGTCTGGGTTGTAATGTACTGGAGAGTGGTGTAAAGTGAGTATTGTGTGTGGAGTGTGTCGTGCAGTGTGGTATACAGTGTTGTGTATAGTGTAGTGTCTGTAGTTTGTGGTTTATCGTCTAGTGTCTGTAATTTGTGCTGTATAGTGTGCAATAACGTGGATAGTACAGTCTGTGTCATATATAGTGTTGTGTGAAGTGTCAAGTATAGTATGAATAGTGTACTCTTTGGTTCTATTCGGTAAAGTCACGTAGGTAAAAAATGAAATGACAAAAATCACGGCGTTTCGGCCACAACACAAGTGGCCTTCATCAGGTGAAGGGACCGTGCTGTCATGAGAACAGTGTTGGAGTGAAAACAGCCAAGCCCAGGTCGCGTCCTTTATGCTGTGTGGGAGGAAGCAAAACGCTTTGACAAAGCAATTAGCATAAAAATGAGCATGATGTACGTAGGAGGTGCATGGGCCATGATGGACCAGGAGCGGGTGGGCACCATGATGGACCAGCAGCGGGGGGGGGGGGGGGATGTAGAGTGAGTGAGTGGAGTGAGTGGAGTGAGTGAGTGGAGTGAATGAGTGAAGTGAGTGAGTGGAGTGAGTGAGTGAGTGGAGTGAGTGAGTGGAGTGAGTGGGTGGAGTGAGTGGGTGGAGTGAGTGGGTGGAGTGAGTGGGTGGAGTGAGTGAATGGAGTGAGTGGGTGGAGTGAGTGGGTGGAGTGAGTGGGTGGAGTGAGTGGGTGGAGTGAGTGGGTGGAGTGAGTGGGTGGAGTGAGTGAGTGGAGTGAGTGGAGATAAATAAGCAGCTGTGAAAGTTTGGGATACCACTACTTGAAAAAAATTACTGTACCATTGAAAATTAGTTTAATGTTTGGTTTGATATAGAACATCTTTCCAATGATTGCTTAATTTGAAACCATCCTCTCGGTTGAAGTTGTGTCCGTGTTTGTAAATCTGAATTGCCTCGTGGACAAATCTCTGATAAAAACTCGTGGGTTTGCAGAGAACCTTGGTATCGGAGAAAACTATATCGTGATCACCCACAGCGTTGTAACAGTGGTCAGCTACGGCAGAAGAATTCGTTCTGCCGTGTTTCAAATCTGATTTGTGCTCGCGAATTCGGTCAGAGACATGTCGCTTCGTTTCCCCGATATAGCAATCACCACAAGTGCAGCTCAATTTGTAAACCCCGGGGTACTGAAAGTCAGGAACGACATCATTCACGGATGGGATCAGGTCACGGATTCTGTGTACTGTATTGAACCGGACCAGGATCTTGTGTTTGTTTAGAATTTTCGAAATCTTTTGAGTAACGCCTGTTATATATGGTTCTGTGATGGTTTTGACCGGATTATCAAGTGGTTGTTTCTGTATGGAGGGAGAAACAGCTTGGCGGATGGTAAGGTCAGAGTATCTGTTTCTCTTGAGGGCCAGGTGTACATGTTTTAATTCACTGGTCAGGTGGTGTTGGTCCAAAATGCAATGTGCCCTGTGGTAGAACGTTTTGTTGAGATAATTATTTTGAGCTGGGTGGTGGTGGGTATCAGGTTTCAAGTAGGAGTCTGTGTGGGTGGGTTTCCTGTAGACAGAATGCCCCAGTGAGCCATCAGGTCTCCTCTCAAACAGAACATCTAAGAATGGTAGCTTGCCATCTTTCTCCACTTCCATGGTGAATTTGATGGCGGGATGTCTAGAATTGATGTGGTATAGGAAAAGGTTGAAAGCTGGGAGGCCATGTGGCCAAATGCCTAAAGTGTCATCCACATATATCTTCCACAGGGAAGTTCTGAGGGTGGACGTCTGGATGGCGTCTGATTCAAATTTCTCCATGAAAACATTGACTATCACTAGTGATAAAGGAAAACCCATGGGGGTACCCTGATTTTGTTTGTAGAAGGAGCCATTCCAAGTAAAGTAGGTATTGGTGAGGCAGTGTCTAATCAGCACAGGTGTATCGGGATCTAGTCCATGTTGTACCAAATTTTCAATTATTTCAATGGTATCAGGTACCGGGACCTTGGTGAACAGGGAGACCACATCGAAGCTGACAAGGATATTGTCAGGGGACAGTACAACGTCTTTGACCATAGAGACTAAATGAGCTGAGTTAAGTACTGCTGAGGAGGTCTTGCCAGTGAAAGGTAGCAAGGTATCTGACAGAAAACGTGCTAGCTTATAGGTAGGGGAGTTGATCGTGGATACGATGGGTCGTAGTGGAGTGCCTTCTTTATGAATCTTGGGGAGACCATAGAATCTAGGGGGTCTTGCAGCAGAAGGTTTTAAGGAGGGACGTTTAGTTGGTTTGATTAGGGAGGTCGAACTTGTGATGATCTTGTTGGTTTTTATAGTTAGCCTATTAGTAGGGTCATTTTTAATTTTTTAGTGACTTCCATCGTTGAGTAGGTTCTGGATTTTGTTGTTGTACGAATCTTTATCCATTATTACAGTAGCGTTGCCTTTGTCGGCTGAGAGGATGACTATATCACTTCTACATTATGAGACCTCCTTTGCCAGTAACAAGATATAGCAATAGGTTTTACCCTTTTAACTGGCACAAAAACTGACACCTTTATTCAAGGCATCATGTTTGCAATAACCAAAATGCAAACATTTGACTGCTTGTGTTGTGGTTATTGCAAACATGATGCCTTGAATAAAGGTGTCAGTTTTTGTGCCAGTTAAAAGGGTAAAACCTATTCCTATATATCACTTCTGTTTTTTAAATTCGCGAGTTCAGAGCGTTCATTTTTGCTGATGTTGCTAATGGGTTTCTTAGCATTCTTAAGAATAGTGGCTATTTCAGCTCTCGCAACGTCTGCTTGGATGTGTCCTATGCCTTTAAGGGCCACATCGACCTGAGAGATGATATCATCTACGTTGTACTGTCCCCTGACGATATCCTTGTCAGCTTCGATGTGGTCTCCCTGTTACCAAGGACCTGGTACCTGATACCATTGAAATAATTGAAAATTTGGTACAACATGGACTAGGCCCCGATACACCTGCACTGATTAGACACTGCCTCACCAATACCTACTTTACTTGGAATGGCACCTTCTACAAACAAAATGAGGGTACCCCCATGGGTTCTCCCTTATCACCAGTGATAGCCAATGTTTTGATGTAGAAATTTGAATCAGACGCCATCCAGACTTCCACCCTCAGACCTTCCCTGTGGAAGAGATATGCGGATGACACTTTCGTCATTTGGCCACATGGCCTCCCAGCTTTGAACCTTTTCCTACACCACATCAATTCTAGACATCCCACCATCAAGTTCACCATGGAAGTGGAGAAAGATGGCAAGCTACATTTCTTGGATGTTCTGTTTGAGAGGAGACCTGATGGCTCACTGGGGCATTCTGTCTACAGGAAACCCACCCACACAGATTCCTACTTGAAACCTGATTCCCACCACCACCCAGCTCAAAATAATTCTCTCATCAAAACGTTATACCACAGGGCACATTGCATTTCGGACCAATACCACCTGACCAGTGAAATAAAACATGTACACCTGGCCCTCAAGAGAAACGGATACTCTGACCGTACCATCCGCCAAGCTGTTTCTCCCTCCATACAGAAACAACCACTTGATACTCCGGTCAAACCCATCACAGAACCATATATAACAGGCGTTACTAAAAAGATCTACAAAATTCTAAACAAACACAAGATCCTGGTCCGGTTCAATACAGTACACAGAATCTGTGACCTGATCCCATCCGTGAAGGATGTCGTTCCTAACTTTCAGTACCCCGGGGTTTACAAATTGAGCTGCACTTGTGGTGATTGCTATCGGGGAGACGAAGCAACATGTCTCCGACCGAATTCGCGAGCACAAATTAGATTTGAAACACGGCAGAACGAATTCTTCTGCCGTAGCTGACCACTGTTACAACGCTGTGGGTGATCACGATATAGTTTTCTCCGATACCAAGGTTCTTTGCAAACCCACGGGTTTTTATCAGAGATTTGTCCACGAGGCAATTCAGATTTACAAACACGGACACAATTTCAACCGAGAGGATAGTTTCAAATTAAGTAATCATTGGAAAGATGTTCTAAATGAAACCAAACATTAAACTAATTTTCAATGGTACAGTAATTTTTTTCAAGTATTGGTATCCCAAACTTTCACAGCTGCTTATTTCTCTCCACTCACTCCACTCACTCACTCACACCACTCACTCACTCCACTCACTCCACTCACTCACTCCACTCACTCACTCCACTCACTCACTCCACTCACTCACTCCACTCACTCCACTCACTCACTCCACTCACTCTACTCCCCCCCCCCCCCCCCCCGCTGCTGGTCCGTCATGGTCCCCAACCGTTCCTGGTCTATCATGGCCCATGCACCTCCTACGTACATCATGCTCATTTTTATGCTAATTCCTTTGTCAATGCGTTTTGCTTCCTCCCACACAGCATAAAGGATGCGACCTGGGCTTGGCTGTTTTCACTCCAACGCTGTCCTCATGACAGCACGGTCCCTTCACCTGATGAAGGCCACTTGTGTTGTGGCTGAAACGTCGTGATTTTTGTTATTTTATTTTTTACCTACGTGACTTTACCGAATAGAACCAAAGAGTATGGATCCTTGCAGTCACGAAAGCTTAAAATCTAGAATATGAATAGTGTGTTGTACAGTGTATATTGTGTACTGTGTGTTGTTTAGGTGGTGTTGCATAAAGCGTGTATAATAAATTAAATGTGATGGAAAGTGTAGTGTGGTGTCAAGTGTAGCGTATGTGGTGTGATGTATAGTGTAGTGTGTGGCGAAAAACACATTTCCTAGGAGTTGAGCCATACTTCATCACGCTGGTGAGTGCAGGGTGGTAGGATCGGTTCAGGTATCATGAGCCAGTGATGCTCCCCATAGCTGGCAATTAAATTGAGATTGTAGGCTTCATTGACTCTATCATGGAGCTCTTGTGGTATTGCAGCCACACACCGTTGGTCATTGTATATTTACGTGCGGAATTAATGCATTCAAATGTAGCGGTTGTAATCGAGCTATTTAGTCCATGGGCCAGAGCAGTAATTGGTACAATGTAAGGTAGCATGTTTAATCACACTACACTCGGCTACATATGGTGCGAAATAAATTCAACATGCATACAACACCTCTCATTTCAAATGTTTATCAAATAATTCACTGTTTTTGCCCCTACATTTGGAATTTGCAACCACTGAAGTGATGCCATCTCGTGGATTAAGTGGGTATCTGAACTGCATGGCAAAACAGCCATCAAAATTCACTACTTTATTAAACAGAAATAATGCAGTAGTCATTTCATGAAGTCACGTAGAATGAGAATAAAATAATAAATTGATAAAATAAAATAACACAATAATATTCTCACGACGTTTCGCCCACAACACAAGCGGCCTTCATCAGGTAAAGGGACGAGACTGTCTGGTAGGACAGCGCTGGAGTGAAAGAGCCACGTTCAGATCACGACCTTTAAGCTGTGTGAGAGGAAACAAAGCGCCTTGACAAAGGAATTAGCATATAATTTAGCATTGAAATGGCTGAGTGATTAGCTTGTGACTGGTCACAGAAATAGCTATGTTAAAAGTTAAAGCATACACATCCGCAGAGGCACCCCTTGATAAAGGAATTAGCATAGAATTTAGCATTGAAATAGCTAAGTTAAAGCATACACATCCGCAGAGGCACCCCTTGACAAAGGAATTAGCATAGACTTTAGCATTGAAATAGCTGAGTGATTAGCTTGTAACTGGTCACAGAAATAGCTACGTTAAAGTCAGAGCATACACATTCACCGAGGCACTTAGTACAAATCAAACAGGAGAATTTAGCATTGAAATAACTAGGCGAATTTAGCATTGAAATAACTGAGTGATTAGCTAGTGACTGGTCACAGAAATGACTATGTTGAAGTCAAGGCCTACACATCTGAGCTATTCACAGTACTATATAGTCAACCAATAAAAAAAACTAAAATATAAATTACCTTAATGTTATCAATAAACTCTATATTCTCCAATCAGCTAAGCTACCAACAATAAGTCGTTATATATCACAATGCTATATGGCGAAAAAATGGGTGGATTCTTACCCTCAACTTTAGCACCACGTATGGCTACGGGCCCCGTTCAGACGGACGAGTTCATCCATGGTCGGAACAGAGGAGGGGGAGAGAGACAGCTGCGAGGCGCTATCATACTCCATGTTGTAAACCATACCATTTACCGTGGTGTGAGAGGTATTAAGAGTCAATGCTGGCGAAAGAGCTGCGGTCTGAAGGTCATCATAAAATACAATTAATTAAGAACAGAAATGATTTAAAACATCTTTCCAATGGTTACTAAGCCAGAATCCATCTTCTCGGTTGAAATTGCCTCTGTGTTTGTATATGTGAATGGCCTCATGAACGAATCTCTCATGGTAGCCGGTTGGTTTGCAAAGAACCTCCGTCTTGGAGAAGTCAATGTCATGTGAGCCCACTGAATTATAACAGTGATCTGTCACGGCAGAGGAGTTCGTCCTACCGTGTTTCAAGTCTGCTTTATGTTCGCGGATGCGGTCCGAGATATGTCGTTTGGTTTCTCCAATGTAGCTACTACCACAGAGGCACTTTAGTTTGTAAACGCCCGGGTACTGTATGTCTGGAACAGCATCTTTTACAGATGGAACTAAATCACGTATTTTATGTACTGTGTTGAATCGGACCTGGATCTTGTGTTTATTCAGGATTTTGGAGATCTTTTTAGTGACCCCTGCAATGTAGGGTAAGGTGATGGTTTTGAGTGGCTCCACAAGAGGATCCTTCTTCATGACTGGAGTGATGGCTTTGCGGATTGTGTAGTCGGAGTAACCATTAGCCCTGAGATCCTGGTGTACGTGCTTGAGTTCACTGGTAATGTGTTCCTGGTCGGAAATGCATTGGGCTCTATGGTATAGAGTCTTGATGAGGGAGTTCTTCTGGGATAGATGGTGGTGGGAATCCGGTTTCAAGTAAGCATCTGTATGGGTAGCTTTCCTGTAGACAGAGTGGCTCATTGAACCATCATGTCTTCTTTTAATTAAGACATCCAAAAAGGGTAGTTTGCCATCTTTTTCGACCTCCATGGTAAATCTGATGGCTGGGTGTATGGAATTGATGTGGTCGCGGAATTGTTCTAGAGCAGGCTGGCCATGTGGCCAGATGACAAAGGTGTCATCAACGTACCTCTTCCATAAGGTCGGGCGTAGAGTGGCAGTCTGGATGGCGTCAGTTTCAAATTTTTCCATGAATACGTTGGCTACAACCGGAGATAGGGGGGAGCCCATTGGGGTGCCCTCAGTTTGTTTGTAGAAAGTTCCATTCCAGGTGAAGTATGTGTTGGTTAAGCAATGTCTCACCAGGGGGGGTACATCAGTATGCAGTCCTTGATGAACCAGGTCTTCAATGATAGCGATGGTGTCAGGTACCGGGACTTTGGTGAACAAGGACACCACATTAAAACTGACAAGCAGGTCGTCTGGGGACAGGAAAATGCCTTTGATTGTCGATACCAGGTGAGTAGAATTTAGTACCGCAGAGGTGGTTTTTCCAGTGAAAGGTCGCAGTATATCAGCAAGAAAACGTGCCAGTTTGTAGGTGGGGGAGTTGATAGTAGAGACGATGGGACGAAGGGGTGTATCTTCTTTGTGTATCTTTGGAAGGCCATATAATCTTGGTGGTCTGGCAGCAGAGGGTTTCAACGAGAACTGTTTGATCTCATCAATTAATGCTGTTGAATCAGAGATGATTTTGTTCGATTTGGTGACCAGGCTGTTGGTGGGATCTCTTTTTATTTTTGTATAGCTGCCATCGTTGTTGTGGCCGAAACGTCGTGAGAATATTATTGTGTTATTTTATTTTATCAATTTATTATTTTATTCTCATTTTACGTGACTTTACCGAAAGAACCAAAGAAGATGAATCATTGCAGTCACGAAAGCTTTAAATCGAAATTTAAGTCATTTCATAGGTTCACGTTGCTGTATGGATGTCCCTTGGCTATTAGATCTGGACATGGCCTTACGAACTACATACAGAATCATTCCCAAGAATAAGAAATTGATTCAAACTTTTTTTTATTTTAAAGTACGTATTGTATTCACAAAATTATAAAATGTACACATTTACAATGGTAATAATCTTCTTTGTGGATGTGGTGCTGGCGCTGCTGGGCTGTGTTGTATCAGCGGTATTCATCAGGACCCGGTGTGCATCGCCCTTGCAGTGGTGGCAGCGGTGGTGGCAGGGGCAGCAACTTGACCACGTCCCTTGTGATATCATCCATCAGTGATGACGGTTGATCGCCGGGGTCGGGGGTCGTCGCTGCCGCCTCTTTTGATGCCATTTCCCATGTCCGCCGTTGATTTGACTGCACACGGGTATGGCCTTCATCTCTGGAGACCTGCACACAGCACATGGAACGACCGCTACGTGAGTTTCATTGGCCCAAAGGGCAACCTGGTGAACTTCCCGTGAGCTCAACAGAGATCGAGCCTTAACAGCAAAGGTGGAAGGCAACCTGCCCAACTTAGGTTAAAGTTATAATGATAACGGCGTGGCTCTCAAATTTCTTGCTCATGCCACTGCTGGCAGAGGATCCTCGAGTAGACAAACTCTGGATGATATTTGGTCTACTCTTCCACATTGACCACACTTGTGTGCATACCCACAAATACAACTCGTGGGTTACTCACCTGACGTAGAAGAGGATGTATGCCTGTTTCTCCATGACCACCCTGGTGTCGACCGGCGTCACCAAGTCGTCGTCCATCCGGAACCATCTCCCATCGCAGATCTGTATGCAAACAACATCGAAGATTAATTACGACGATTATCCAATTGCACCTAAACTCCCCATATATTCGTAAAATGACACATGAGGAACAGAGGTGATCCACTTATTCCACCTATTATTGTGTTGTTTTATAAGTTGAGTAATCAAACCGATAATCCATAAAATAATTGATTACATTTGCAAGTAAAAATCCTGGTTGGGCCTTCATTGGCCCATCATCTATCCAGGGTCAATAAAGTAACTACACATTTTTGGTGAAGTCATCAGTGGTGGTTCTATGCATACGCTCTCCCTCGGTCACAGGAAAGGGCAATTTTCACCACTGGCTGAGGCCTATAAATGGGAGATGAGCACCACCTCATGGCTCATAGGAGCAGGAATCGTTTTGATTTTATTCACTGAATCGAATTATTTAAAGGATCTACGCGTACGAATGATTGGCGTGTGATTGTGTGATAATGAATGCAGTACATCACCTTGTTGTAACAGTAGTAATGTCCCTCTGTGCTGCATTTCCCGGAGTGCACAAGGACTGAGTATAACCTGTACACTACAGGGTCTGCGTCCTCCTGCTGCGACATGAATGGCCGCACGTCCAGGTGCTCTGGGTACGGGCAATGCTGCAGTGGTGCGGAAGGAGGCAGTGATGCAGAAACAGAGATGGTGTTAGGCAGGGAAGAGGGGAAGAATGATGCAGGGTCGAGTTATTGATTATAATTTTTGTTCTATTTTTTTACTTTACCAGGTAATGCTGACTGAACTATATAGCTCTTTCTCAGAAGCGATCTAGCCACAAATGATAGCTCAACAAAGTGGCTTTTCACTGTGAATAGTTTTAGCAGCCAAATATTCTAGAAGCAACTGGAGGACCCGGAGAAAAACCCACGTGAATACAGGGAGAACATGCAAACTCCAAATATACAGGCATTAGGATCGGGATCAAACCCACGACCTGTATGCTTGGGGAGGGAGTTAAGATTTCACCGCCATAGAGCCCAGTTTACGTAGATTAACCAGGTGGGTGCTCGAGAGAACATGAAAAGTCACATTTGTACGAGTGATCTCGGTTAAAACCGTGGCAAAAGAAATAACGCGAAATAAATCACAGAAATTACTCAAAAAGTAAGCAGCACAAAAACATGCAATGAGAAATTGGAGAAAATGCAGCCACATTTTAGGAGAAATGTAAAAAAAACGTGTATATTAACCAAACATTACCCGATTGATCTTGTTTCCAAACAGGTCATATCTCTTGATGGAGAGGGCCAAGACGTTCGGGAGATGGTGAAGGCTCATCCTCTTCGTGGCCTTCACCTTGCAACAGCACCTGCGCACCAAAAAGCAGCAGCGTCAGTTTAATGACCGAGATGCCCAGTGCAAAACTGTACAAATATGTTGGCGTGACAAAGTAGACAGACTCGCGTGACATTGACGTCGTGCCATACTCACCTTTGGCAAGTGTATTCATCCAGAATCTCTGTCTTTGTGAAATCTGCAAAAGCAGCCAGCAGATCTGGCGAATTCTGTGAAATAGAACGACGTGAAGGCAAATGAGTGCTTGAAAAGAACACTGGAAACACATTTTGCAGCCGTTAGAACAGTGAGTCCTTATGTTGTACTGGCTGTGGTGTGACATAAGAGGGCATTATCATTAGTTGACAGTAATTAAGGACGTGCTCCCAATTTTCAGATTCATCGTGTGTACAGTATTCCAGACGATCGGCAAACTTCATGTGTTTGAGTGACGCTACTTGTGTAATGTACACGATCCGAAAAAGATCAAAAGTGTTGCTTGAAAATGAGAAAATATTCATCCCAATGTTTAAATTCGAAACTCGTCAGCAGCAAAGATACCATTTAAGTAAATCAAGAATTCCTCGATTCTTACGTTGATGTGAAGACTGATGTCCAGGCAGTTTTCGAATCTGTCCGAGGTGCAGGAACACTGCGTGCACTCCACTGTGGAACACAAGTAAACGCAGGCGCACACATCCACACGTGCAATTAGAGGAAGTTAGCATTCTGATTAGCAGAATCGAATAAAATGTGTTTGTATCTGATCAAATGGGTTGTTGTGTCTGTGTGCTTGTGCATTTTTCTATTGTGCGGGGAGTGGAAATATAGCGGTTAGCGCACTGGTGAACTGAGTTCGATCCTCGCTCACGGCCAAAACATCTGAACCTCGGCTTTTCCCAGGTCGATTCAGCCTCAAATTAGTATCTGGTGCATTGTGTAACTTCAGCACTGGTGCTAGCCACCCGAAGGTGGCCGGGCATGGTGCTAGCCACACCACCTTGTCATGTGCCCTGTTGGCCTACATAGGTACTCGCTAATTGCAATTGCTCCAGCATTCTGTTAAGGCTTCAGGGAGATCTCTGTATTTGTGTGTTTTGCTTATGTCCTGCTGGGTACATGCGTATGAGTGCAGGGTTCATCTGCACTGTGCAGCATGCGTCGTCATACTCGGTGTGATTGCTACTTGCAGCGATGATTTTGCACATGGAGCTGGCACACACCTGTCGATTTTAGCTGCCCTGTGAAGATCTGGTGAATCACCGAGGTCTTCTCCACATGTTCTTCTGGCCTGCACGTGGAAATGAATGACATCACACATTCGGTGGCTTCCAGATGCATCATCTTTACCAAGTGCGCTCATGGGAGAGTTATACTCCTTTTTGTTTCGACCCTACGTTACTTTGCAGCCAAGCACTTATTTAAATAATATTCTATAAACTTTGTTGTGAATTTTTGGTAACAGGTTGGGAACCAGTGGCCTAGGACGTGCACTACTTACTTGTGGTGGTTGATTGGGCAGGAGAGATGCAGAGCTTCTACGATGTAGCAGAAGAACTCATGCACGTCCTCCTGTTTGCCAAACTGCAGGTGTTTGGCGATCCCTGTGGGTAAATGGATGGAGGTCATAAGCGGTTTGAACACAAGGTTACAAGGGAAACATTTTACCAATGCGCCACTCTGCCACCCAATGAATATGTTCTAAATTCAATGTGCACAATTGTGTTGTACTGAACAACTCACGTTTGAGGTTTTGGACGATTTCCAAGGGCTTGATGACCTTGCCCTTGGAGCTGAATGTTGCAATGGTGTGCCTTTCCATTATGCACATCATGCAAAATCCATTATATGTACCTGTGAAATGAGGCAGAGGTGGCACATGCTATCAGTACAACACCGATCAAACAGCTCAGCTGTAGGTGCAGCACACAGCAAGGACATCTTCAAAGAACACAATTATTTTCAGCTTGGTATTTCAAAGTGTTCTGGGAACTCACATCTTCCTGAGTGGTGCCTGGAGATCAGGTAGTTTGCCAGTGGTGCGGTGTAAGTGAGGCACTGCAGGGTGGCATTGAGGAAACAGGTGTTCCCCATGTTGTCAAGGCCAGCAACCTCGCATGCGTTCCACTGCCACGTGAGGCTCAGGTTTTCCCCCGATTCTGGCGCGAGTCGTGGAGCTCCATTATCGTTGTTATCTGCGCACAAAACATACACGAAATTTTCTCTTTACACTCGAGGCACTCTGGAGACTGGCTCGAAAGTTGCGTGGTGAAGCCAGAACTTGTGATATTGTTTTAGCGGTGCTCTTTATTAACCCTTTCACAACCATGTATTTTTCAACTCTAGGTGACCTTGCAATGAGCTGTTTTTTCACGTAATTTCTGTTAACGTGGTCAGGGTAACAATATTCAACGGATAGGGCATAAACCTGGTCCTTGTCCAATATTTTGACTATGCAAATTTTGCCACGAAAGGAACGGTTATCGACGGGCATCGATGGATCCTGGATATCACGTTGATTTTCCTCCATAAATTGTGTCTCATGGCTTCGTGTCACTTTTGCCATCCCGATTATACGTAAGTATATAACACAGTACATTGTGCAAATATCTGACAAACGTTTTATCTGGAACTAATCCCTACTGCAGAGTTGCTTATGAGATTGCAGTCGCACTACATTGACGTGTTTTTATCCACTGTTTCTGAACGCAGTCCCAAATGCCAAAAACGTCAATTACCCAGCAGGGAAGTTATAGTAGATAAGCGTTAACACCTTTTTGGGATTAAGCAAGGTTATAAAAACTTGGGAGAAGATACCATGAGAGCGAATTCCAAAGTCAAGCTAGTGGTTACAGAGTCACTTTGGTACAAGCTTACCTTCCACGGCAATCTTTTCTGGCACAGGATGGGCAGCTAGCTTCTGGGAGGTGGGCCTGATGATGGCAGACGCTGTCGATGGAATGGCGTCCTTCTGTCTGTCATCTGGCATCCTCCCATGAGCGGTATGCTGGCTGCCCCTCCTTCGGGCAGCTTGGCCACCCCGGCGTCTTGGTCTCCTCACTTGAGCGGCTGCCTGGCCTAACCCGCAATTTGCTGCCTCGCCTTGCCCTTGACCAGCAGACTGAGCACTCCCGCAACCTGGACTGCCCTGGTGGCTTGTAACCTGGCATCCCTTCCATTCAGCAGCCTTGTTGCTAGCAGCACGAATATCTTGGTGGCTTGCCATTGGACTCGCTTTGTCCCCTTCATCTTGGCTCGGCTCCCGATCTACCACAGGGCTTGGCCCATGGTCTGCCACCCGGTTTGAACCGCTGTCCGCTATTGGGTTGTGCCCATAGCTACCCATCTGACTTGCCTCTTGGCTAGGCACCGGGCTCGTCTCAAGGCTAGCCACCAGGCTCATCTCATTGCTAGCCACGAAGCTAATCTCACAATTATCTTCTGGGTCCACCTTGCGGCTTGCTTCTAGGCCCATCTCATGTTTATCTACCAGGCTTGCCTCATGACTTGCCACCTCGGTCTTCTCATGGCTAGCCACCGGGCTCATCTCATAGTTATCCACTGGGTCCAACTTGCAGCTTGGCTCTGGGCTTATCTCATGGCTAGCTACCAGGCTCATCTCACGGTTATCCACTGTGTCCACCTCGCGGCTTGTCTCCAGGCCCATCTCATTGTTAGCCACTGGGCTCGCCTCAAGACTTGCCACCTCGGTCTTCTCATGGCTAGCCACTGGGCTCGTCTCATGGCTTGCTGCAGAGCTCTGAACACAGCTGCTTGGCTCATAAACCTCATCATCTGAAACACTGCAGAAGCAACAGAAGATGTTCTTGAGATGTTTAATGAAGCCCTTTTTCTTGGCCTTCGACATTGTGGCGATGTGGTTGCAAAGTATAAAAATGCATCCAAAAACGTGTCCTCAAGATGATGATGGCTGGATTTGATTTGTTGAAAAATTTGCAACAGAAAACCCAGAACACGTCTGACCCTCACGGTGCCAGATGAGCAACTGAATTTGTGGGCGGATGTGACATCACAGTGATGTCATTGCACTGGAGTCACATGGTTGTGTATGTAATCGTGATATAATGGTGACGTCACAGTGATGTCATTGCACTGGAGTCACACGGTCTATGTATTCGTGATATAATGGTGACGTCACAGTGATGTCACAGCGCACTGAGGTCACATGGTGCCCCGTGGGAATGTGATTTTCGTTGCCTGTGCAACAAGCACCCTCTATTCATTTTATGTCTGTAATTGAACGAATGTTAATAATGAATTGTTTTTAAAAGTAATTTATCTCAAGATAACATTCGTTGCAGGAAATGTATTTTAGTTTATATTGATCTATGATTGTGCCCTTTTGCATGCTTTGTCTCACGATATATTCAATCGAGATGATTGTTGTACTTTATGTTCTTGTATTTGTAATTTTGGTGACTTAAGTTACTCTTGCAAATGACACCGTCCTTGTCTCTAAGCAAAATAAATTTAAAACTGTCTTCACATCGCTTCACTTAATGTAATAATCCCCGCAGCACTGGTGTAAAGTCTAAGTTTGACTACGCAGCCACTCCCTCTCCTCTCCAGGCTTAACAGAACTCCAACTGCTATTTCTCCCCTATTTGTCTATTATCTCATTCCTGTGTTTAATTGCCCCAACCGGCAGCCTCGTGGCTGCCCGTCGATCACGCCGCACGTCACAGCCACGAGCTGTAGGAGCGGGGCTCCGTCCACTCAGTGGTGCTCTTAACGTTCACATTCAGCAGCATGGGTCGGGAGTCTAATCTCTGCAGTTCCCCGTTGTGGTTCCACCTCCCTATGTCATGTAGCCTCTCAATTTCTTTATTCACGAGGATTGTGTTTCATCGTACAAAACGGTACCGGCGACCTTTTTACGAGATTTGGCGGCGACGGCCATCTTGGTAAGGGTAATGCAAAGCGCCAGCTGAACCCGAGACGCCCCAGTGAAGAGGCACTAACGGCCATCTTCGTAATGGAAAACAAGTCCCCTGAGAATTAAAAGGACCTGCCATCTTGGATAGGGCAGTGCAAGGGGCAGCATCACCAAGGGAAACAGGAGCAGGCATCTTCGTAAGGGAAAGTGGCCGCGGCATAGATTGGCAGGAATCGCCATCTTGTCGAGAGCTCGGAGACACGGACATTCACGGAGATAGGAGCAATCGTGATAATGATTTGTGCCGCGATGAAAGTTACTCAACGTTTGTTCACAGTTATGGTTAACGTTTGCGTGAGTACAAGCGCATGGAGAGTTGCCACTCGTCGGATTGTTGTCGTTTCTTCGTCACAAATTAATGTTTGCCTCAAATATTTGTTCAGCTGAGGTAAAATAACCACGTGCCCGTGGGCGGCGTGTAGGCACGCGGGAAGGCCTCGCGGCCTCTGTGTCGGTGTCTGCTGAGAGTAGAGACGAGGAACGAGAGACGCCGCGTCACTCAACAGGGAGAAGAGTGTCGCGCGTCACAGTCGGCTTCTGCCATTGTCTCTCCACTGCTGGATGAAGACATCTTCCACCGGTCGTCGCTCACGGTCCCTCGCTCCCAGCGTGCGTCCGTCTCTTGCACGTCAAACTCGTTCCGTCTCTCCGTCTCCGCTCCAGTGGAAAGGGCTGAAATCAAAGTGTCGCTTTTTGCGTGCAGGTACGTGAAATAAAGGGTCACTGGGTTGGTTTAATATATTATACTTGGAGTTAAGTAGCAGTGGGATACAGTCACCACTTGTACGCATAAGAGTTATTTGATTAAGGGTTTAACGCGTCTGCAAGCGTTCTGAGGTAAATCTTTAATAACATTACAGATTAAAGTTGCTAATGTCAACATTCATAGTAACAGTTATATAGTTGAGGTAATTCTCAAAACGCGGAATTATGACTAGAATCAAAAGTCGATATGATTGGTAAGAATTCTGTATAAAAAATATTTTTGAGATAAATATAGCATTTATAGCTGTTAAAGTCTATAAAAGCATGTTAAATATGTGATATGAATATTTAAACACTCACAATAACATAGTTCCGTAGCTTACACGATAAAAAAAAAAAACTCTTTTGCATGTTTGTATATGATTACAATAAAATCGATAGGGAAATATGCTGTAATTAAAGTTTTGAGGCAAATCATTAATTATTTGTCTTAAGGCTTAAATCATAATACTGTAATGGTTTAACAATTTTACAATAATTCTATATTTCAGTTTATTTTGGTATAGCCCTGTGAGCCATCCGGCTCTTGAAGCGGGTGCAACCACAACAAACAAAAAAACAAAAACACGAACAAGAAAAACATCTTAAAGTGACTATGTGACTGTGCAAACAGAAAATCCTTGAAAAAAAAAGCACCGTACACCAACGCTGTGTGCAAAAAATCCCAGTGGGATGCAAGTCAAACAACAATAACCACAAAAACTTAGATTAAGGCCATCAGTCTAACTCCGTACTGCAACAAAACAAACATGTCCAAGCCAAAAAACGTTTTCCTAATCACCAAAAAATAAAGCTATAATTGCAACGTTATGGTGATCACAAGGGCTGTAACCGAATTTTTACAATAAACTACATAAATAACATGTAACACCAAACCCTAGAAACATAGCTGGCTACATTAGTTACTCCACAACAACAGAAGCATCGGTCGGAGTATCAAAATTTTCAATGCACCTTTAAGATCAGCACGCGAAATCAAAATACATAATACTTGGCAGCGTCATCCGGAGCGAAACATTTTATTTTATTTTACGCCAATGAATAGCAGTGGCACCTAGGGGTGTACAACTCCTCTAGAGCAGTTTTGAGAGAAGATCTCATTGGTAGAGATTCAAGTTGCAGTTTATTGGCAATAGCATTCCAGACTCTGGGGGCATCAATAGCAAAGGCCCTTCCTCGAGTTTTTGTACGGCAATAGGGAAGGTGAAGCTGGCAAATGAGCGAAGACCTGAGGTCAAATTTGTTCTTTGAAACAGAGAGGAGATCCAGCAGGTAGTCTGCGGATTTTTTTGTAAGTTCATCGTGAATAAATAAGATCTGGTGCACAAGCCGTCGAACATTAAGATATGTTAAGTTTGACCCAATGTAGAGATCACAGTGGTGAGTCCAATATGGGCAGTTCAATGTAAATCTTAAGGCTGAGTGATAGATGGAATCAAGCTTCTTCAGTACAGTGCTTGGGGCTGATTTATACACGATGTCACAGTAGTCAAGTAGAGGCAGAATGGTAGCTTTTATCAATTCCAAACGGAACATTGGGGGGAAGCAGTGCTTGTGTCGATACAGAAAACCAATTTTTATTTTTGTCTTTTTTTCCAATATAATCAATGTGATCTTCAAAATTCAGTTTTGAATCCAGATCAGAAAGTAATTTGTTAAATGTTTATTTTATTAAAAGTGACTGCTGTATTAATTTATATGATTACTCGCGACCAATAACAGTGCGGATATTTGAAGCGGTCCTGGGCATCTCCTAGGTCGACTCAGCCTTCGAATGAGTTACCCGGTGCGGTGTGTAAATATCAGCACTGGGGAGACACAGAGGCGGCCGGGTGAAGTTTTGGCCACCCACCCCCTCATATGCCGTATTTGTCTTCATAGGTGCTAGGGAACAGCACTTGCCCCAACAGTCTGTTAAGTTCATGTAGGGGTTTTGTATTGGCCTGCAAAAACTCCTATTCGGTCCTCAGTAAGGAAAATGTTCCCCACCCACTGCTCGCTTCAACGTTGATATATATATAAACTTGACTTGAAGAACGACAGACCCATTGGCCTCATCACAAGGATAGAAATTGAAGACAAGCTGGGTTGAAAATGCATTGGCTCAGTTACTATGTAGACAGTCTTTGAGTACTGCAATAATTAAATAAAAATAATGTATAGTTTACAGCGCCTTTGTCAGTCCCCTGCTGGATGAAGACCTCCCCCACGCCATGTTGGCGATGGTTGATTTTACTTCCCCCACGGTGTTCAGTGTTGGTGAAGTTGAGCGGGGTGGGGGGAGGGAGAAGTGGGCAGGATCGGTTCTAGTATTACTTTCCACTGTTAACCGTGGCCATAAATCAAACTCCGTTCATAACACAGCACGTTAACCACTGCACCACCGCTCCTCTCGCCAGTGAAGCCAGCCACACAGGACTCGTCACGAGAAGAGACGACGACCAGTGGTCGAGACTAACGACGGAGAGACACCCAAAAAGGGTGTGAACGCGCCCGCGGGGAGGAAATCCAGCGCGGAGATGGAGCGACGACATCAGCTCACGCGCTGGAGATGACATGGATTGTTGCGGCACCAGTTCGAGACAGGTGACGACGGATTTGGAGGAGTCCACCATCCAGCAGTGGATAGATCATAGCCGATTATTCTGATGGGTGGGTTGCCAGCACCTCGTCCGGCCGTCTTTGTCTGCCAAATGCTGGTGTTTACACAGGGAACCAGGTACTCATTTGAGGCTGAGTCGACCTAGGGGGTGCCCAGAACCGGTTAAAATATTCTGGACCCCCCCATGGACGCTTATATCCGCCTATTTTGGGTGCCCCGGTGGCGAGATATTAACTACCTCGCCTGGTGTGCAGGAGGTCGTGGATTCGATCCCGACCCTAACACCTTCTGTATATTTGATGTTTGCATGTCTCTCTCCCCAGGGTCGCGTCGTTTTTCTTCTCCGGGTTCTCCCCTTCACATTTATAAACATGCGTTTAGAGCAGTGGTTCTTAACCTTGTTGGAGGTACCGAACCCCACCAGTTTCATATGCGCATTCACAGAACCCCTCTTTAGTGAAAAATAAAATGTGATTTTTTTCAAATTCAAGACATAGATATGTTTTTTACTGGTACACAAAATGAGCCGTGCATGAACATTACCTTGTTCAAAGAATAAAACCAACACAATGCATAAACTCACAACAAATTACATACCTGGAAATCTATGTGACTTCTGCTGTTGCCTTTGAGAGATCAGTTCAGATATGCGTGGCTTCACCTTGGCAAGTGCCACTCTCATGTCATTTTCACAGCAAAGTCTGTTCCTTTTCTTCGTTTTTATGTCCAGCATCCTCGAAAAGGATTGCTCACAAAGATATGTTGTAACAAATGGTATAAAAAAAAATCCAGGGCTTTCTTAGCAATAACTGGATACTTGTTCATTTGTCGACACCAAAACGTTGAGAGCGTTGTTGTTCTGAAGAGTTTCTGTTGAACCTGGCTCTGCTGAATTTCAATGATTTCGTCGAGGAATGCATCATTGACATATGCTGTTTCAACAGCAAACGTGAACGGCTGTCTCACCCATGCTGGATATGACTCTCTTGTAGGGAAATATCCGTCGAGAGACTTTGCAAGCTCATCTAAGTGCGTGGCAATTGTTTGCTTCAGTTCCGTGGATACAGAAATATCTCCGATTCCAGACACATCTTCGATCTTACTTGCACAGTCGTCCAGAAGCGGGAAGTTTGCGAAGTTATTGTTCTCTGTTCGTCGTTTCCATAACGGTAGCTTTTTTTGAAAAGCCTTCAGGTGTTCTTCCGCTTCCATGATATTGACTCCACCACCCTGCATCTGCTGATTGAGATGATTGAGAGCTGCGAATATATCAGCCATGTACGCTAAAATGAGAATGAACTCAGGATTTTTGAAGCAATCTGCATGGCAGTGTTGGTGCTCTTGCAAAAACAGGGCTAATTCCACACGCATGGCAAAAACACGATTCAGCACCTGTCCCCGGGATAACCACCGAATATTAGAATGGAGCAGAAGTACCTCAAATTCAGACCCCATTTCTTTACACAGCTCACTGAAGATGCGGTGCCTCAGAGCACTTTTTCGCACATAGTTCACACATTCCACCACAGTTTTTAATACTTCTGCCATTTTTGGAGGTAAGGTTTTTGTTGCCAACGCATGCCTGTGCAGAATACAATGCGTCACAATGATGTGTGGTGCATCGGCCTTTACTAGCGCACCAAAACCAGACTTTCTTCCCAGCATGCCTGGAGCTCCGTCCGTACAAACTGCAGAAACCATATCCCATGAAAGATTGTTGTCTCTGAAGAAGTCATCCACAAGCTTCTTCACATCGGCTGCCTTCGTTGTTGTAAGAGGCTTACAAAATAAAAACTCTTCTTTTATCATGTCGTCTTTCACATAGCGTACAAAAACAGCAAGCTGGCTTAGATCAGAAACGTCTGTGGTTTCGTCGAGTTGAAGGCTGAATTTTGCCGGGCTTGAAATCAGATCCGCGCTACTTGAGCCAAGATGTCTTTACTCATGTCTTCTATTCTGTCACTGACGGTGTCATTTGAAAGGGGAATTTGGGATAATTTACCTTCGGCCGCTGTTCCGAGTATCAGATTCGCCATCTTTAATGCAGCTGGTTTCACAAGTGTTTCCCACCCAAAACAAGGGGAGAGAACAAACTCCACACAGAGAAATTGGCCCAAGTTGGGAATCGAACCCAGATCCCTCTAGCTATGAGGCACAGGTGTTCCAGCTCTGCCACCCGCACAAACACACAGACAATGCAAACCCCACATGTACATTCGGCTATATAAATGTTCTCCATAATTGGTTTCTGGGTGAGACCATGTAACAATGCGGCCATACATTCACCATGTAACCCTACATCCACTATATTGTTGCCAGACTAATGCTCGTTTCATGGCCAACTGCCAAGTTTATTTGTACTGCACAAGGATAGCTGCCATTGGGAGGAGGGGTGCCCCCTTTCAAATGCATTGAGACGAGAAATGCAAGATGTGAGTGGCTCATCACGTGTAAAGCGCTCTGAGATGCCATCAAAGTCAAAGGGGGCGACTTAGTCGACCACGAATCACCATAGATATTTTCCACAATCGTGCATGGGTGAAGCGGGCCAGCGATAGCAGGTTCATCACTCACTGCTCACAGTTCCGCTTTGGCGTCCTGCCCTGGGTATTACTGCTGCTGCGTTAACCACAAAGACACGCACACCCTCTCCTTCGTAGCAGACGTTAAAAATCTCCCCTGATGTCATTGGAAATGAGTAGGCCATTGTGTGCCAGGGATCAATTATAATACACATATACAAATGTCACTGCAAGTGATTCGATTGTATTTACACAGCAATGCCAGCCACTGCTGTGAAACTACAGGAGTCTGTGTTAGATTCAGCAGCATCTTTCTTCGTGCTAGCCTTGCATTGAGAGAATGACAGCTGCAATGCCAAGCGTACTCACTGATTGTGTTGTTTTGTGTAGTTATTAAATTCGAATTAATCCGCCACATAGTCCACCCACAGATTATAAGGAGACGACTGCGATGTCTGCCGTAGCAGGAAGGTTGAACGGTGTCATGTGCGTCTCTTCACAGAGCGGAGTCAGCGCAGCAATCCTCGCAGGCCGTTGAAGAGAAGAGAGAGGTTGTGGAGAAGAAGATGAAAGAGGAAGTGAAGGAGGAGGTGAAAGAGGAAATGGAGAAGGTGGAGAGGGAGTTGGAGAAGACAAATGAGGAGATAACGGTGGAGGACGAAGAGGACGACAAGGAGATGGAGGAGAAGATGGCTGTGGAGGAGGAAAAGGAGAAGATGGTGGTGGTGGTGGAAGAGATGGTGATGCAGGAGGTCGAAAAGACGGAGAAAGAGAAGACGGAGGAGACAGAGGAGGCGACGGGGAAGGAGACAGAGGAGGAGACAGGAGACAGAGTGGCAGGAGGCGGTGGTAGTGCAGGAACGAAAGGGTCTGGCTCGTGTGGCGAACGCGATCCGTGCGCTCTTCCGCAGCATGATGCTGTTTGGTTGCGGCCGGTCGACCGCACAGTTGGGGTGATGGAGGTGCCACTGGGACCGCAGCCGGGGAAGGAAACTGAGCAGCAGATGCCAGGACTGTACTGGACACTGACTGCTGCCAACAGACTAACTCTGTTAAGAGTTAGCATCAATCCAATGCATTATGTAATAATTATCATTGTTGTTTTTATTATAAACTTTATGACATAAACCTATGAGGAAACAATGTAACTTTGCATTGCTTGTGAGCACTGCCTGGGTTGGTTCAATGTGCCTTGGCTCGTGTGCAGTGTCCCGGCTGTGTGTGCGGTGGTACAATGACAACTATGTCATGAGAGAAGTTTCAGGCAATGGCCAGTCTTCAGAACGTGTACAAGCAGTGGTGGGAAAAGATCATCAGGCGATTCGTCTGACACATCCACCCCTTCACTGCCCCACTGCCCCTCTGCCAAGCTGCTTCCGCTGTCCTGCTGCCCCTCTGCCCACTGCCCCATTGCCTCACTGCCCCTCTGCTCCGCTGCCCCACTGCTTTGATGCCACTCTGCCCTAATGCCCCGCTGTTCCATTGCTCCACTTTCCCACTGCCATCACATCCATCACGAAGCAGCGAGACGTCCATACCACCTCATTAAATATTACCCTGATGTGCACGCAGAGAGGGAGACCCTCGTTTAGCATTGCATACTGAAGGGGGCTGCTATGATGCAATGGCTCGTAAACTTCACTGGCAATAGAGAGATTGCTGGTTCCACCTTCTGGCACAGCAGTTGAAACAAATGGTCGAGTATCTGAAGTTCCCCTGCCTCTGTCCGCCAAACAGTACAACTGGGTACACCAAAATCGAGTGGCAAGTTGCGTGTGGTGGGTAAAAGTGTGGGTACTCCTTCCTCTTCAAAATCATCTGACGAGTATGGAAGAATAGACCAAAATATCGTTCAAACGCCTTTCTAGAGGTCTCTATTGTGTAAATTATTCTTGCCAGCAGAGGCATGAGAAAGCAATTGCAGGACTGCTCCACAATACCAATTGTCTTGGCAAAGTATTCCAATAATGCTTCTTACTAAACAGGCTGCATATGTATTTAACATGGGGGGGGATGTTGATTGTTTAGAAATGGTCCAGTGGCTCAGAGGTCAGAGCACTAAAATGGGGTTGAATCCAGGCATTCACCTACGATTAAAGCAGGTTCTCAAGTCTGGTGAATTAATGGTCTCAGCGCGGTTGCCATTGACTGCACATTATAAACCATCACATTACTGCTTGGGTGAGTGGGAAATTGAGTAAGTGGGTGGGTAGGTGGTGGATGAATGAGTGCATCGGTGTGTGGATATGTGGGTGAGTGGATGGGTAATTGGATCAGTTGGTGCCTGGGTGAGTGGATGGTTGGTGGTTGAATGGGTGGATGGGTAATTGAATGAGTGGGTTAGTGTGTAAATTGGTGGATGTGTGAATGTGTTAATGAGTAAGTGGATGGTTGAGTTGGTGAATTATTAGGTGGGTGGATGAGTGAGTGGGTGGGTCAGTGAGTTAGTTTGAATGAATCAGTGGTTGAGTGGCTAATTAAATGAATGGGGAGCTGGATACATGATTTGGTGCTTGGGTGGGTCAGTGGGTAATTGAGCGAGTGGGTGAATGAGTATAGGGGTGAGTGGATTTTTGAATGAGTTATTGGGTGAATGGGTGAGTTCGTGAGTCTGTGTGTGAGAGGGTAATGGAGTGGTTGGATGTGTGAGTGGGTAAATTAGTGGGTGAATGAGTGGTGGGTGAGTGGGGAGGTGATTGAGTGAGTGGGTGAGTTAGCTGGTGGGCAAGTGGGTGCGTGGGTGGGTGGGAGAGCGGGTGGGTGAGTTAGTAGGTGGGTGAGTGAGTGAGCGGGTGAGTGAGTGAGTGAGTGGGTGGCTGGGTGAGTGGGTGGTTGAATGGGTGGGTGGGTGAGTGGGTGGGTGAGTGAGTGGGTGAGTGGGTGGGTGAGTAGTTGAGTGGGTGGGTGAGTGGGTAATTGAGTGAGTGGGTGAATAAGTACGTGGGTAAGTGGTATTTGAATGATTGAGTGATTGGGTGAGTTGCTGAGTGTGTGTATGAGTGAGTGAGTGGGTGGGTGAGTGAGAGTGGGTGGGTGAGTCAGAGTGGATGGGTGAGTAGGTGGGTGGATGGGTGGATGGGTGAGGGTGAGTGGGTGGGTGGGAGATTGAGTGAGTGGATGAGTGGGTGGGTGAGTGAGTGTGTCGATATGTGGTGAGTCTGTCCCTGGTGAGTGTCTCTGGTGAGTCTGAGGACCAGACACTGTTCTGACCATTCCGTCCCTTTCGAGCGCCTTGCTGGCCTTCATCGGGACTCACTACCAACACGAGCTGCCCCAGATATGTATATAAGAATCAAAATCTGAATATGTAATCATACTGGAGGAATCCGATGAGCTATAAAGCTTTTTTCAGAGATGTCCAGTAGGGACGGCTTTGTACGTTACAGCAACAATCAATACAAAAAAACGATCGGAGTGCAAGGTATAGGAAAAGTAAACAAATCACTAAAAAAAGAATAAACTAAGCAATTTTTAAAAATATTATCAGGTAAAGTCCAATGAGGCATTAGCTTATTTTTAAGAAGCCACTTGACCACAAATGATAACTCATGTCTGGGGGCAGCTATTGAAGGCTGAATTTCTTTCGCACCGTACATAGCCAACCGTGCCAATCGGAGGTGCCGGGGAAGGACACCAAAAGTATTAGGTTAGGGTCAGGGCAATAGGGTCAGGGCTATAGGGTCAGGGCTATAGGGTCAGGGCTATAGGGTCAGGGCTATAGGGTCAGGGCTATAGGGTCAGGGCTATAGGGTTAGGGCTACAGGATGTAGGGGCACTGCAGGTTCTCCACAAGGCACGTGATGCCCTCTAGTGGACAAACGCATAACTACAGCTGCTGCTGCAGCTCAAGGAACAAGATATCCGAGCTGTACAGCCTCCACATCGCCACTTCTCCACGCACACAATGCGAGTGGTGCTACTCAGCCGCACAAGCTTCTAAGAGTGCATCTCATCATCAACATTAACTCAACACAAGCAGCACCCTGAAACAGGCTTCGTCTCTCAGTGTCTCATCAGCAGTCAGGCTCGCTTGAACTGGTGAACTGCCAGATGTTACTGAGATGGGGGGGGGGGGTACCATGTGGAGGACGTAACCTGTTCATGATTATCGAGGGCGGCTGTTCGATGTGGAGTGACGTCACTTGTTCATGATTATTAGTGAGGGGGGGAGTACTGCATCTTGAGTGACGTCACCCGCTTATGATTATGAATGAGGGGTGGGGGTGTGTCCATTTGGAGGACGTCACCTTCTCATGAATATTAATGAGGGGGGCTGGTCGATGTGGAGTGACGTCACGAACGTTAAGGACATACATTCCTGGGTGATTACAGTAGATAAATAACAACAGCCGCCATTCGCCACTAATTGGCGGTGACGTCACCACGATGCTTGTGCCAGGCCATGTGCACCTTGAGGCCACGTGAAGTGTTGAACGCCCGCTGGCAGGTCACGGGGCAGACCCAGGTGCCACGGGTCGACTGACTGAGATGACTGAGATGACTGGCTGATGCACCACCTGTGCCCCCTATTGTGCCAACCTGCTGTGCCCTAGCCACCCGGCGCTCCGCTCGTTGTTGTGAGCGTCGCTCCTCTGCCCTCCATTGTTGTTGGAGGGCGACTACCTCCAAATGCCCAGTAGCGTCCTTCATGAGCCTCCTCCACAGAGGCCGATTTTGACACTGCTGGTACCAGTCATCGGCAACTCCACTCAGCTCCACGTCCTCCTGTACCACATCACTCCATCTCTTCTCTAGCCCGTGCCGCGCACGTTTAGCCCCCTCGATCCGGCCGAACAAAAGCTGTTTCGGCATGCGGTGGCTGGGCATGCGGGCTACATGACCCAGCCATCGCAGCCTTGCCCGCCGGAGGAGCTCACCGATGGGACCTTGCCCAGATCTTTCAAGGATTTGTGAGCTCCTCACACAATCCAGTCTGGTTAAACCCAGGATGGATCGTAGGCAGGCCTGTCTAAATGTTTCTAACCGGCGAAGATGTTCCATTAGGGGGGTCCACGTTTCGCAAGCGTAGAGAAGTGAGGAAATGACCGTGACCGAGAAGACCCGAAGCTTCGTGTGGCGCGACAGACCAGGCAGCTTCCACACAACGTTACGCAACCGATGAAAAGATATTGCCACTCGACTTATTCAGAGTGAGACCTCTGCTGTTAAACTGGAGCCGGTCATAAGCACATTACCCAAGTATGGGAAACTCTCTACTCTCTCCACAACTGCCCCATCACCGATTGGGAGTTGTGGGTGTGGAGTGTCCGATGGTACAAAATACCCAGGCAGGTGCTTAGTTTTGGTGTTGCTGATGGTAAGGCCACATCTATTAGTAGTACGCTCCAGTCTCAGCAGCAGCATCTCCAACTCCTCCTCTGAATGAGCAGCTATTACCAAATCATCGGCTTACATAACGTGGTTGAGCAATAGGGAGCCATCCCTTGACCGCACCCGGGCATCGATCAGCCTCCCATTATATCTGTACCATATGGAGATTCCCCCGGTACAGCTATTGAAGGCTTCACGAACTACGTGGTCAAAATAGATGTTAAATAATGTGGGAGCTAGAGGACATCCCTGTCGTACCCCAAGGTATACAGGGAATGGCTCGGACTCCCGGCCACGTAGTTTTACCCGGGCCCGCTCACCCTCATGAAGGTCCTTAATGATCGTGAGCAAAGGGTCAGGTACTCCAAAAGCACGAAGAACAAACCAGAGCCCAGGCCTACTGATGGTATCATAGGCCTTGACCAGGTCAATAAAGCAGAGATGTAGGTCTTGCTGGAATTCCCTACACCTCTGCTGTAGCAGACGGACAGAAAATATGGCATCTGTGCAGGACCGCCCTTTCCTGAAACCGCATTGGGGCTCCGCAAGCCTCTGCTCAGCGTGCCTGGAAAGGCGATGTTGAATAATCCTTGCCAGGACCTTTCCCGGCACACTGAGGAGTGAGATGCCCCTGTAGTTGTTACAGTCTGTGCGGTCTCCCTTCTTAAAGAGGGGGACCACCAGGGCATCCTTCCAATCCTGCGTAACCTGTCAAGTGGTCCTGACTGTTGTTATGATGTCATATAGGGCAGTCTGTGCACCAACGCCACCCTCCCTCAGCATTTCGCTTGGGAGATCATCTTTGCCCGCTGCCTTTCCTGATCTCAGACTCCGGATTGCCTTCAGTACTTCCTCAACAGATGGCACTTCAGCCAGCCACTCACAGGCGGTGACTTCTTCCAATATTTGAGGCACCGCAGCCTCAGCAGAGTCATCCTCACTTTGTGCCACGATTTTTTCCTGGCTGAGGGATTTTCCTTCCCCCAGGACCTCACAGAAATGCTCAGCAGATCTGCAAACCTGTTTCACCGGGGGGTCAGAGATTGGATCACCGTTTTTTCCCCTAATGATGGTAATAGGTGTGGCGCTGCAGGTTACTTTTTTGATGGAGTTAAATAGAGATTTGTGATCGTGGGCCACTGAGGCAGACTCCATCTCCTCAGCAACCCGCGACCACCACCCATCCTTGCAGTGCCTCACGGCTCTCCGAACCTCCGAGCGAAGGCTGCGGTAAGCCTCCTCATTCTCTGACGTGGGATTCTGTAGCCGATGACAGTGGGCCTGTCGCTTTTTCTCAACCATCTTGAACGCCTCCTCTGTCAACCAGGGTATCTGGGGAGGTCTGGACCGCGTACCCAAAGCAGCCATTGCAGCTGCATGAGTCACAGTCCTAAACCTCGCCCATTTACCCTCGACATCAGGAGGAGTGGGGGACGATGCCAACCCCAGCCGCAGGCGATGATGAAATTCTCAGTAGATATATGGGCCCTGCTTCACCCACCCACCCATTCACTCCCTCATCCATCCACTCACCTACTCACCCATCCACTCACTTACTCAATGAGCCGCTCACCTTCTCACCCAGTACTTACACATTAACTGACCCTGCCACCCACTCAATTTCTAACCCACCCACTCAATTTCTAACCCACTCACTCACCCAACCAGCTGCCCACTCCCTCAGCCACTCACCTACTTACCCACCCACTTACACATCCACTTACCATGCAACCCACTCAATTTCTAACCCACCCACTCACCCAACCACCCGCCCACTCATCTACTTACCCATTACCACGGAATTATTCACCCACTCACCCATCAATCAACCACCCAATAATTCAACCACTCACAAGCTAAATCACCTATTAATTAAATCACCCACTAACTCAACCACCCACTAACTCGACCACCCACTAACTCAACCACTGAGCCACTCACCCACTCAGCAAGCCACCCACTACTATATCTCTAACCCACTATTTCACTCACACACCGACTCACTCACCTATCCACTTATGCACTCACTCACCCACCTCCCACTCACCTACACAATAAACTAAATCTAAATTATGTTTATTTTACCAGGTAAGGCACACTGAGCTATATAGCTCGTTTTCAAAACAACCTTCACCACAAATGATAGCTCAACAATGTGGCGTATCACGGATACATTTATAGCAGACAACTCCTCTAAATGCATGTTTCTAAATGTTTAGACTTTAAGGAAATAGAGACGCAACAAGGTAGGGATTGAACCTAGAAGCTCCTGGATACCAGGCAAGATAGTATCTCGTCACCATGGCGCTACGCTCTTGGACTCTCTCACCCACTCAAACACCTACCCACTAACTTAACCACTCACTAACTCAACCAGTCACTTACTCAACCACCCACAAACTCAACCACCGAGCCATTCACACACGCACCCACTCACCATGCCACCCACTGTTGTTATTCTGTCTCTCACTGTTCAAATAAACCTACCATTAAAATTATAGACTGATCAGTGGGCAAACGTACAAAATCAGCAGGGGATCAATTATCGATTTAAAGCTTTCGTGACTGCAATGATTCATCTTCTTTGGTTCTTTCGGTAAAGTCACGTAAAATGAGAATAAAATAATAAATTGATAAAATAAAATAACACAATAATATTCTCACGACGTTTCGGCCACAACACAAGCGGCCTTCATCAGGTGAAGGGACGAGACTGTCTGGTAGGACAGCGCTGGAGTGAAAGAGCCACGTTCAGATCACGGCCTTTAAGCTGTGTGAGAGGAACAAAGCGCCTTGACAAAGGAATTAGCATATAATTTAGCATTGAAATGGCTGAATGATTAGCTTGTGACTGGTCACAGAAATAGTTATGTTAAAAGTTAAAGCATACACATCCGCAGAGGCACCCCTTGACAATGGAATTAGCATAGAATTTAGCATTGAAATAGCTAAGTTAAAGCATACACATCCGCAGAGGCACCCCTTGACAATGGAATTAGCATAGAATTTAGCATTGAAATAGCTGAGTGATTAGCTTGTAACTGCTCACAGAAATAGCTACTTTAAAGTCAGACCATACACATTCACCGAGGCACTTAGTACAAATCAAACAGGAGAATTTAGCATTGAAATAACTAGGCGAATTTAGCATTGAAATAACTGAGTGATTAGCTAGTGACTGGTCACAGAAATGACTATGTTGAAGTCAAGGCCTACACATCTGAGCTATTCACAGTACTATATAGTGAACCAATACAAAACTAAAATATAAATTACCTTCATGTTATCAATAAACTCTATATTCTCCAATCAGCTAAGCTACCAACAATAAGTCGTTATATATCACAATGCTATATGGCGAAAAAATGGGTGGATTCTTACCCTCAACTTCAGCACCACGGATAGCTACGGGCTCCGTTCAGACGGACGAGTTCGTCCATGGTCGGAACAGAGGAGGGGGAGAGAGACAGCTGCGAGGACCTAATTTACTCCATGTTGTAAAACCATACCATTAACCGTGGTGTGAGAGGTATTAAGAGGCAATGCTGGCGAAAGAGCTGCGGTCTGAAGGTCATCGTAAAAATACAATTAATTAAGAACAGAAATGATTTAAAACATCTTTCCAGTTGTTACTAAGCCAGAATCCATCTTCTCGGTTGAAATTGTCTCTGTGCTTGTATATGTGAATGGCCTCATGAACGAATCTCTCATGGTAGCTGGTTGGTTTGCAAAGAACCTCCGTCTTGGAGAAGTCAATGTCATGTGAGCCCACTGAATTATAACAGTGATCTGCCACGGCAGAGGAGTTCGTCCTACCGTGTTTCAAGTCTGCTTTATGTTCGCGGATGCGGTCCGAGATATGTCTTTTGGTTTCTCCAATGTAGCTACTACCACAGAGGCACTTTAGTTTGTAAACGCCTGGGTACTGTATGTCTGGAACAGCATCTTTTAGAGATGGAACTAAATCACAAATTTTATGTACTGTGTTGAATCGGACCTGGATCTTGTTTATTCAGGATTTTGGAGATCTTTTTAGTGACCCCTGCAATGTAGGGTAAGGTGATGGTTTTGAGTGGCTCCACAAGAGGATCCTTCTTCATGACTGGAGTGATGGCTTTGCGGATTGTGTAGTCGGAGTAGCCATTAGCCCTGAGAGCCTGGTGTACGTGCTTGAGTTCACTGGTAATGTGTTCCTGGTCGGAAATGCATTGGGCTCTATGGTATAGAGTCTTGATGAGGGAGTTCTTCTGGGATGGATGGTGGTGGGAATCCGGTTTCAAGTAAGCATCTGTATGGGTAGCTTTCCTGTAGACAGAGTGGCTCATTGAACCATCATGTCTCCTTTTAATGAAGACATCCAAAAAGGGTAGTTTGCCATCTTTTTCGACCTCCATGGTAAATCTGATGGCTGGGTGTATGGAATTGATGTGGTCGCAGAATTGGTCTAGAGCAGGCTGGCCATGTGGCCAGATGACAAAGGTGTCATCAACGTACCTCTTCCATAAGGTCGGGCGTAGAGTGGCAGTCTGGATGGCGTCAGTTTCAAATTTTTCCATGAATACGTTGGCTACAACCGGAGATAGGGGGGAGCCCATTGGGGTGCCCTCAGTTTGTTTGTAGAAAGTTCCATTCCAGGTGAAGTATGTGTTGGTTAAGCAATGTCTCACCAGGGGGGGGTACATCAGTATGCAGTCCTTGATGAACCAGGTCTTCAATGATAGCGATGGTGTCAGGTACCAGGACTTTGGTGAACAAGGACACCACATCAAAACTGACAAGCAGGTCGTTTGGGGACAGGGAAATGCCTTTGATTGTCGATACCAGGTGAGTAGAATTTAGTACCGCAGATGTGGTTTTTCCAGTGAAAGGTCGCAGTATATCAGCGAGAAAACGTGCCAGTTTGTAGGTGGGGGAGCTGATAGTAGAGACGATGGGACGAAGGGGTGTATCTTTGTGTATCTTTGGAAGGCCATATAATCTTGGTGGTCTGGCAGCAGAGGGTTTCAACGAGAACTGTTTGATCTCATCAATTAATGCTGTTGAATCAGAGATGATTTTGTTCGTTTTGGTGACCAGGCTGTTGGTGGGATCTCTTTTTATTTTTGTATAGCTGCCATCGTTGAGTAGTTCTTGAATTTTGTTGTTATATTGTTTTGTCCATGATGACAGTGGCATTGCCTTTGTCGGCTGAGAGGACGACAATATCATCCCTCTTTTTTAATTGAGATAATTCAAAACGTTCATCTTTGCTGATGTTGCTGGGTGGCAACTTAGCGTTTTTGAGGGTTGCAGCGATTTCAGATCTTGCTACGTCTGCAGAGATGTGACTCAAGCCCTTGAGTGCAACGTCGACATGGGCAATGATATCATTAACCGGTAAGTGTCTCGGTGTGACAGCAAAGTTTAGACCTTTAGCTAAAACGGATTTCAGACCATCAGAAATGGAACTGTTACTGCGATTAATTACGACTTTGTTGACGTCTATCTTTTCGGTGTGTGGATCCGATTTTTTGCTGGAGAAGTGATTGAATTTGGAAATCAAATTGTCCCTACATTTGTTCGACATAGTGGCAGCCGAAGAGGTAGTCATATTGTCTACATGTTCCCAATCCGATGTAGACATTGTTGCTGTCAATTTTAAGTGTGATTTGTAGAGTGTCTTGTCTAACTGATCGAGTTCGGTGCGTGTAAGTCTGATTTTTTTTCCGAGATAAGAGCGAAGCTAGTTCTAGCTAGAATTCGTTTTGCATTGAGAGAAGTTGCAACAGCAGAGGTTAGTGTAAATGCAGTTGGTATTACCTTAGAGTCGCGGCATCTCTTCAGAAAGGTGGGAGACTCGATTAGTTGAGCCTTCTTATCCCGAAGTCTGTTGAATGATCTTAAGGATGTGTGGAATCCCTCCCCGTAGAGGCGGTTAAATTTCGATTTAAAGCTTTCGTGACTGCAATGATTCATCTTCTTTGGTTCTTTCGGTAAAGTCACGTAGAATGAGAATAAAATAATAAATTGATAAAATAAAATAACACAATAATATTCTCACGACGTTTCAGCCACAACACAAGCGGCCTTCATCAGGTGAAGGGACGAGACTGTCTGGTAGGACAGCGCTGGAGTGAAAGAGCCAACGTATTCATGGAAAAATTTGAAACTGACGCCATCCAGACTGCCACTCTACGCCCGACCTTATGGAAGAGGTACGTTGATGACACCTTTGTCATCTGGCCACATGGCCAGCCTGCTCTAGACCAATTCCGCGACCACATCAATTCCATACACCCAGCCATCAGATTTACCATGGAGGTCGAAAAAGATGGCAAACTACCCTTTTTGGATGTCTTAATTAAAAGGAGACATGATGGTTCAATGAGCCACTGTCTACAGGAAAGCTACCCATACAGATGCTTCCTTGAAACCGGATTCCCACCACCATCCATCCCAGAAGAACTCCCTCATCAAGACTATACCATAGAGCCCAATGCATTTCCGACCAGGAACACATTACCAGTGAACTCAAGCACGTACACCAGGCTCTCAGGGCTAATGGCTACTCCGACTACACAATCCGCAAAGCCATCACTCCAGTCATGAAGAAGGATCCTCTTGTGGAACCACTGAAAACCATCACCTTACCCTACATTGCAGGGGTCACTAAAAAGATCTCCAAAATCCTGAATAAACACAAGATCCAGGTCCGATTCAACACAGTACATAAAATCCGTGATTTAGTTCCATCTGTAAAAGATGCTGTTCCAGACATACAGTACCCGGGCGTTTACAAACTAAAGTGCCTCTGTGGTAGTAGCTACATTGGAGAAACCAAAAGACATATCTCGGACCGCATCCGCGAACATAAAGCAGACTTGAAACACGGTAGGACGAACTCCTCTGCCGTGGCAGATCACTGTTATAATTCAGTGGGCTCACATGACATTGACTTCTCCAAGACGGAGGTTCTTTGCAAACCAACCGGCTACCAGGAGAGATTCGTTCATGAGGCCATTCACATATACAAGCACAGAGACAATTTCAACCGAGAAGATGGATTCTGGCTTAGTAACCACTGGAAAGATGTTTTAAATCATTTCTGTTCTTAATTAATTGTATTTTTACGATGACCTTCAGACCGCAGCTCTTTCGCCAGCATTGCCTCTTAATACCTCTCACACCACGGTTAATGGTATGGTTTTACAACATGGAGTAAACTAGGGCCTCGCAGCTGTCTCTCTCCCCCTCCTCTGTTCCGACCATGGACGAACTCGTCCGTCTGAACGGAGCCCGTAGCTATCCGTGGTGCTGAAGTTGAGGGTAAGAATCCACCCATTTTTTCGCCATATAGCATTGTGATATATAACGACTTATTGTTGGTAGCTTAGCTGATTGGAGAATATAGAGTTTATTGGTAACATGAAGGTAATTTATATTTTAGTTTTGTATTGGTTCACTATATGGTACTGTGAATAGCTCAGATGTGTAGGCCTTGACTTCAACATAGTCATTTCTGTGAGCAGTTACAAGCTAATCACTCAGCCATTTCAATGCTAAATTATATGCTAATTCCATTGTCAAGGCACTTTGTTCCTCTCACACAGCTTAAAGGCCGTGATTTGAACGTGGCTCTTTCACTCCAGCGCTGTCCTACCAGACAGTCTCGTCCCTTCACCTGATGAAGGCCGCTTGTGTTGTGGCCGAAACGTCGTGAGAATATTATTGTTATTTTATTTTATCAATTTATTATTTTATTCTCATTCTACGTGACTTTACCGAAAGAACCAAAGAAGAGGGGATCAAATACTTTTTTCCCTCACTGTATATGTGATAAACCACTTTTTTTCCTGTCATTTGTAACAAGGTCGCTTTTGAAAAAGATCTATATATCTCTGTGGGCCTTAGCTAGTACGATGAAAAATAGTTCAGTTTTAGTTTATTGAGTGGGTAGGTGTGTGATTGAATCATGGGTGGTTGGGTAGGTGGGTGAGTAGGTAAGTGGCTGGGTGAGCGGGCGGGTGAGCGGGCGTGTGAGTGTGTGAGTTAGAGAGTGGGTGGGTGGATGGGTGGGTTTGTGAGTGGGGGAGTGAATAGGTGAGTGGGTGGGTGAGTGGAGTCTTGAGTGAGTGGGTCAGTGATTGAGTGAGTGGGTTGGTGGGTGGGTCGTAGAGTTAATGAGTGGGTGTGTAGGTGGGTGCACAGGTAAGTTTTTGAGTGGCTGGCTGTGTCCATGAGCGAGTGGGTTGGCGGCTGAGTGGGTGGCAGGGTGACTGGGTTTGTGAGTGGGTTTGTGAGTAAGTGTGTGGGTGGCTTTAGTAGTTGACTGGGTGGTGAGTCAGATAATGAGGCGCCACAGTGGCGAGATGTTAACTCCCTCGCTTGGTATATTGGACATTGTAAGAAATAAAATAAAACCCCTCTTATGGATGATATTGGTCGCGAAAGCTGACGTGTTAAACTGGTATATTGGAATTCATAGGTTTGACCCCAACCCTGATGCCTGTATATTTGGAGTTTGCATGTTCTCCCTGTGGTCGTGGGCATTTTTCTCTGGGTTCTCTGGGTTTTCCCTCCACATTTACAAACATGCCTTTATAGGAAATTAGCTGCTATACATTTATATGTGCTAACCCACTTGGTTGGGCCATCATTTGTGGCCACGTCGCTGCTGAAAAAGATCTATATAACTAACTTGTAGTTTTTTTTTTATTGAGTGAGTGAGTGGGTTCCTGGGTGGTTGGGTGGGTGGGTTTGTGGGTGTTTGAGTGAGTGGGTCATTGTGTGAGTGGATAGGTTAATATGTGAGTGGTGAGTAGGTGAATGTGTGGGTGGTTGAGTGAGTGGGTGGTTGGATAAATGGTTGGGTGACTGGTGGGTGGGTAATTTAGTGTGGGAGGTTGAGTGGGTGAGTTAGTGTGTGAGTGGGTGGTTGAGTCAGAAAATGGGTCACTATGGTGTTGAGATGTTAACTACCTCGCCCAGAATACAGGAAGTCATCAATCCCAACCCTGAGCCTGTATATTTGGAGTTTGCATCTTCTCCCGTGGTCGTGTCCATTTTTCTCTGATTCCTTCGGGTTTGTTTAACACGTAGACTTTCATGACCAATATCATCCATAAGAGGTTTCTTTGGGGGTTAGATCGCGTAAATCTATAAATGTGTCTTTAAAACCCACCACCACCCGACACAGCCAACTAGTAAGGGTTGTCACGTAAACAGAACATTCCAATTTGTAACTAGTACAGCACACCGGTGTGTTGGAGAGTCAAGCCACAACATTTACAATCTGAGTACGACGTTTCGCCAGTAATTACAACTAGCTTCAGCAGGCGACTGCCAGATTTGTGGAGGCGTTCACCCTGTTTCGTTCCTTATATAGAGACGTAGATGTCGTGCCCGTCTTTATCATTTGCCTGTTATCAATTTAAAAGTAGAAATAGTTGTTATTATTGTTGTAATCACGTTATAAGGAGAAAAAATTGTGATTATTTCGTTAAAAGAAGAAATAATTATTGTTATCAAGTTGTAAGTGGAAATAATAATTATTGGTATCATTCGCC
This sequence comes from Petromyzon marinus, assembly GCF_048934315.1. Taxonomy (NCBI): domain Eukaryota; kingdom Metazoa; phylum Chordata; class Hyperoartia; order Petromyzontiformes; family Petromyzontidae; genus Petromyzon; species Petromyzon marinus. The sequence continues at coordinate 1,417,593 of NC_133705.1, forward strand.
TGTTCTTACCATTCGTCTGTTCTCATTCGCCTGTTGTTCTCATTCGCCTGTTGTTATCAAGTTATAAGTAGAAAGTTATTATTGTTATCATTCGCCTGGTGTTGGTAGCGCACGTCTCTAATCCAGCACTGTGGAAGGTAGCGAGGGTTGGCGAATCACCGCACAATGATGTTGTCAAATCCCCTTCCCGTGGGCGTCAAGGTGCTATAACCTGACTCGCCAGGAGAAGGCAGTAGAGCAAGTGGACTAATCACCATCTTCACCTTGTTGTATATCTGTACAGGGATAGAGTGTTTCACCCTCGCACGCATGGGTTTTCTATGGGTACTCCGGTTTCCCCCACGTGTATAAACACTCGTAATTAATTGGCGCATAATGCCTCCATAGAGGACTGCAGAGCTTGGACAATCGTTGGTACTGGCTCACCACGTGGCTTCCTTCCTGCACGTGTGTGGTTCCTCATGCCTCTGAGTCGTTCTTGTGCGCGCTATAAAACTTTAAATAATTACTATTATTCACCAGGCGGTCGTGTTGCAAGCCTGTAATCCAGCAGTGGAAGGCAGCAAGGGTTAGTGGACCACACAGTGAATGTTGTGAAACCCCCTTCCCGTGGGCGTCGAGGTGCCTTCTCCTGGCTGGCTGGCCAGGAGAAGACGGTACAGAAATTGGGATAATCGCCATCTTTGCATGTACGGTTTAAAGTGCTGCCCCCTCGTATGCGTGGGTTTTCTCCAGGTGCTCTGGTTTCCCCCACTTGTGTAAGCACTCATCATTCATTATAGCTTCAACCGAGAGGATGGTTTCAAATTAAGCAACCACTGGAAGGACGTTTTAAATCATACCAAACGTCAACTAATTTCTAACAGCAATTTCAAGTAGTGGTATACCAAGCATATTCCTTCCGAACTTTCTATTTCCCTTTTTTATACTTCCCCCTTACAGCACTTTCTTGCCGATCTTTAATTTTTATATTTTTTTCCCGTTTCTATTGCACACACACAGTGACCCATCCCACGCACCCTCTACACAACAAAAGACGGATTAACTCAGCCCCGCACCCCACCAAGGTCCCCCTACATGGCTCCTCCCCCCCCCCCCTTAACCTGCATTTAAGCTTTTCTATTTCCACGGTTTTCTACTCCGCACCTTGCTGCACATTCTTGCCGATCTTTATATTTTTTTCTATTGTTCCTTTTCTATTGCACACACACAGTGACCCACCCCCTCACCCTCTACACAGCAAAAGACGGATTAACTCAGCCCCTCACCCCACCAAGGTCCCCCTACATGGCTCCTCCCCCCCCCCTCCCTTAACCTGTATTTAAGCCAGAGGTTCCCAGAGCCTCGCCACTTGGTGCAGCAATTTTTTGCTGTGACTGTTTCCACCTGAAGACGGAAGCTTGTGTTGCCTCCGAAACGTCGTTTTAATTTTTTCATTTATTTAATTTTAATTTGTTTTTTACCTACGTGACTTAACCGAATAAAACCAAAGAGTATGAATTCTTGCAGTCACGAAAGCTTCAAATCTAGAATTAACAACTTCTACGGGGAAGATTTTCACCTATCTGTCAGAGCTTTTAACAGACAACGAGACAAGAAGTCACAGCTCATCGAGACGCTGACCTTCCTCAAAAGATGCCGCGACCAGAAGGTAATACCCATCACTTTCACTCTCACATCTGCAGCTGTATCTTCACCGAACTCTAAACAGATTCTATTTAAGGCAAGTCTATCATTAATCTCAGAGAGGATTAGGTTAATTCTAGATTTAAAGCTTTCGTGACTGCAAGGATCCATACTCTTTGGTTCTATTCGGTAAAGTCACGTAGGTAAAAAATAAAACAGCAAAAATCACGACGTTTCGGCCACAACACAAGCGGCCTTCATCAGGTGAAGGAACCAGGCTGTCTCGAGGACAGCGCTGGAGTGAAACACAGCCACGCTCAGACCGCGACCTTTAAGCTGTGTGCGAGGAAACAAGGTGCCTTGACAAAGGAATTAGCATAAGAATTAGCATTTGATTGGCCGACTTAGCATGATGAACGATGTACATGCGGGTGCACATGCCGGTTGGCGCGGGGGGGGAGGGGGAGTTTACCTATTGATGGGTGTGAAAAGGGAATTTTTAAGAGCTGCGAAAGTTTGGGGTACCACTACTTGAAAAATATACTGTACCATTGAAAATTAGTTTAATGTTTGGTTCGATTTAGAACATCTTTCCAATGGTTGCTTAATTTGAAACCATCTTCTCGGTTGAAATTGTGTCTGTGTTTGTAGATCTGAATTGCCTCGTGAACAAAGAACCTTGGTATCGGAGAAAATTATATCATGATCAATCACAGCGTTGTAACAGTGATCAGCTACGGCAGAAGAATTCGTTCTGCCGTGTTTCAAATCTGATTTGTGCTCGCGAATTCGGCCAGAGACATGTCGCTTTGTCTCCCCGATATAGCAATCACCGCAGGTACAACTCAATTTGTAAACCCCGGGGTACTGTAAGTCAGGAATGACATCCTTCATGGATGTGATCAGATCACGAATTTTGTCTACTGTATTGAACCGGACCAGGATCTTGTGTTTGTTTAGAATTTTGGAAATCTTTTTGTAACGCCTGCTATATATGGTAATGTGATGGTTTTGACCGGAGTATCAAGTGGTTGTTTCTGTATGGAGGGAGAAACAGCTTGGCAGTTGGTACGGTCAGAATATCCATTCCTTTTGAGGGCCAGTTGTACATGTTTTTCATTCACTGGTCAGGTGGTGTTGGTCCGAAATGCAATGAACCCTATGGTATAAAGTTTTGTTGAAAGAATTCTTTTGGGCTGGGTGGTGGTGGGAATCAGGTTTCAAGTAGGAATCTGTGTGGGTGGGTTTCCTGTAGACAAAATGCCCCAATGAGCCATCAGGTCTCCTCTCAAACAGAACATCTAAGAATGGTAGCTTGCCATCTTTCTCCACTTCCATGGTGAATTTGATGGCGGGATGTCTGGAATTGATGTGGTGTAGGAAAAGGTTCAGAGCTGGGAGGCCATGTGGCCAAATGACGAAAGTGTCATCCACATATCTCTTCCAAAGGGAAGGTCTGAGGGTGGAAGTCTGGATGGCATCTGATTCAAATTTCTCCATGAAAATATTGGCTATCACTGGTGACAAGGGGGATCCCATGGGGGTACCCTTATTTTGTTTGTAGAAGGAGCCATTCCAAGTAAAGTAGGTATTGGTGAGGCAGTGCCTAACCAGTGCAGGTGTATCGGGGTCTAGTCCATGTTGGACCAAATTTTCAATTATTTCAATGGTATCAGGTACTGGGACCTTGGTGAACAAAAAGACCACATTGAAGCTGACAAGAATATCATCAGGGGAGAGTACAACGTCTTTGACCATAGAGACCAATTGGGCTGAGTTAAGTACTGCTGAGGCGGTCTTGCCAGTGAAAGGCAGCAAGGTATCTGACAGAAAATGGGCTAGTCTATAGGTAGGGCAGTTGATCGTGGATACGATGGGTCGTAGTGGGGTGCCTTCTTTATGAATCTTGGGAAGACCATAGAATCTAGGGGGTCTTGCAGCAGAAGGTTTTAGGGAGGGACGTTTAGTTGGGTCGATTAGGGAGGTCGAACTTGTGATGATCTTGTTGGTTTTTATCGCTAGGCTATTGGTAGGGTCATTTTTAATTTTTGAGTAACTTCCATCGTTGAGCAGATTCTGGATTTTGTTGTTGTATGAATCTTTATCCATAATACCAGTAGCGTTGCCTTTATCGGCTGAGAGGATGACTATATCACTTCTGTTTATTTAAATTCGCGAGTTCAAAGCGTTCATTTTTGCTGATGTTACTAATGGGTTTCTTAGCATTCTTAAGAATAGTGGCTATTTCAGCTCTCGCAACGTCTGCTTGGATGTGTCCCACGCCTTTGAGGGCTACATCGACCTGAGAGATGATATCATCTACTGGTATGTGTTTTGGGGTGACAGCAAAATTCAGTCCCCTAGCCAGTACTGTTTTCAGATTGTCCGAAATCGGCGTGCTACTCTGATTAATGACGATTTAGTTGACGTCGAGTTTTGTTATATGTGGAACTGGGTTCTTCTTTAATAGCTGGTTGAATTTAGAAATCAGGTTAGCTTTACATTTGACTGACAATGAATCAGCAGAAGAAGCAGTCATGTTGGCTATGTGATTCCAATCCGCACCAACCGGCATGTGCACCCATATGTACACCACCTCTACACCGTTCATCATGCTAAGTCGGCCAATCAAATGCTAATTTTTATGCTAATTCCTTTGTCAAGGCACCTTGTTTCCTCGCACACAGCTTAACGGTCGCGGTCTGAGCGTGGCTGTGTTTCACTCCAGCGCTGTCCTCGAGACAGCCTGGTTCCTTCACCTGATGAAGGCCGCTTGTGTTGTGGCCGAAACGTCGTGATTATTGTTGTTTTATTATTTACCTACGTGACTTTACCGAATAGAACCAAAGAGTATGGATCCTTGCAGTCACGAAAGCTTTAAATCTAGAATTGATAACCTCTACGGGGAGGGCTTTCACCTATCTGTTAGAGCTTTTAACAGACAACGGGACAAGAAGTCACAGCTCATCGAGACGCTGACCTTCCTCAAAAGATGCCGCGATCACAAGGTAATACCCATCGCTTTCACACTCACTTCTTCTGCTGTATCTTCTCCGAATTCTAAACAGATTCTGTTTAAGGCCAGCCTATCTTAAATCTCAGAGAGGATAAGGCTACTCCGATTTGAACTCGATACTTTAGACAGGACTCTCCTACAAGCTCATTTAATGTTAACACAAAAAAATGTCACCTTCTGATTGGAATTACATTGACAACATGACTGCTTCTTCTGCTGATTCACTGTCAGTCAAATGTAAAGCTAACCTAATTTATTTCTGATTGAGAGGGGGTCAAATATATAACATTTTTGACATGCGTTTTTTCTGGATTTTGTTGTTGTTATTCTGTCTCTCACTGTTCAAATAAACCTACCATTAAAATTATAGACTGATAATTTCTTTGTCAGTGGGCAAACGTACAAAATCAGCAGGGGATCAAATACTTTTTTCCCTCACTGTATACATAAATAAATAGTGCATATTTAGTGTATTATTGAGTGCATGTTTACGTGCTCTAACCCAAAAATCTCGATCATGGACTCAAAAAACCGCTGGGAGACTTCTCACCCAGACCCGTAGCAAGACGATATCGCCCCAATATTCAAATTGTTCAAATATCCCCCGAACGAGTCCAGGATCAATTTAAAGATCATACTCGGCATTCTGAAGGTCCTCCGTGGTCTGACAATGATCACGTTGCCATGTTTACGCTTCTTACAAATATTTTTGCCCCGTTGAATCGATCGCCAAACCCAAGTGACGGTAATGTTACGATTAAAAAAATCTCAGTGGGTGACCTCTGGGCAGAGCATGACCTTGCAAACAGACGACCAATCGAGTGAAATAAACATGGGAAACGCACCTCGATGAACAGGCTGACTTCCCTGTGTGTTTGGACAAACTCATTCATCACAGGCAAAACGAACATGTCCCGAATGCCCACGTCCTTCAGGAACTGCATCTGGAGGTGTTGGCACACCAATTGCATCACCTAGCAAAAGAGGAAAACAGCAGGAACGACGTGAATACATCATCGCCATGCAGCAGTCTACGCCCGTCAATTTCTCACAGCGGTAGTAAGGTCCTTAGGTGTCTGGGAGCACAAGGCAGGTGCAGGTGGGTGAGTCATAATTTCCATCCCTGACGCCAAAACTTATTTCAGGCTGTGCAAGAGATAATGACATGGGTTAATTGCCACACAAGCCAATTAGAAAGCTGCCATGCTGTTAATGGTTAGTAAACTGAACTCACAGACCAGAGGTCGCTAAATGGGTACACCACAGTTAGCTGATCGGCAAGTCACGTGTGATGCAGCCAAGTGTGGCTTTCAGCCGGCTCTTCCAACACACCTGGTCAACGTGGAAAAGTAGAATATGGGACCTTCCTGGTGTGGACTAATCAGTTTCAAAGACAATGCATATATTATCAGAGCATGTTTGCATGTTCACCACAAGTACGTGTGGTTAATGCAGACAGGATTCCTTGAATAAGGATTCTGTTTGGTGTTTTAACATCTTAACACCTGTTGTATTGCCAGAAAGGGTAAAACCTATTGTTATATGGAAAAGTAGACCAAATACTCGTAAAGAGTTTGCTCTCATGAAGGTCTTTTCACCAGCGGTGGTGTGACCAAGCAATTGCAGAGCTGCACTTTTATATAAGTCAGGTCAGAGCCAGATACACATTGGAGGATAAACATCCCACGGTGGCTGGGCAATTGTTGTGCAATAATGTCAGGTCAAACTTACTTAGGATATTTACAGGTGCGTTTTATTCATGCCGTATATATTAATGCACACATTGTGTAGTAGTGGTATTATTATTAAACTCACCTTTAATGACGATGACCATAAACATGATTAAGAGTGTGACTATTAAAGAATGTGCGACTGTACAATGTGGACGTAGCGGAGGGGCCCCCCCACGGTGAGCGGTGACGCAACGCGCGCAGTGGCCCGCGTCACGTGGTTGGCACCTCACGTGCACAGAGCGAGGCAGGCAGAGCCAGAGGGGGGCGGCGTTGCCTAGGCGACTTTGGCGTCCTCGCGGTCTACTCCACGGTCAAGCTGCGTGTCACTTGGTGACCCCCCCACCGCCTCTTACTGGACACCTGTGAGTGAGAGCTTGATAGCGCTTCGGATTTCTCCAGGGTCAAAACAGATTTTGATTCCGAGTACAGTGTGCACAGCACCTGTACGACGGGTCCTCGTTTAACGCAGTAGATGCGTTCCTGAAAAGTGCCGCATTAAGCGAAAACTATTTCCCCCGTAATGAATGTCCAAGCGCAGTCAGAATTGGGTTACAAATAACTTGAGGGGACACCGCCGCGTTACCGTCTCGTCTCGCTCAACCGCGCAGCTCAAGAAAGTAGTTCGGCGTCGACCGCTCACAAGTCGCCTTATGGCGGTGCGCGTTCCCTAAATGAAGGCAGCCGCATTATAGCGTGAACACGCGGGACAGACCCAGTTGTCGTGTGCGGGTCAACTCCCTGAGATAAACTTGCTGCCGACTTCATGCGTTGTATACGCCCAGTGCTCAGCCAATTGTTGTGAGCGTCGCTCCTCTGCCCTCTGTTGTTAATGGAGGGAGACTGCACCCAACTGCCAAGTATCATCCTTCGCGAGCCTCTTCAAAACGCTCATCTTGACACCGCTGGAAGCAGCCATCGGCCTTGACCTCACCCCACAACAGTGCAAGTTTAACCGCTCAACATTAAAACACAACGATGGGTCGCTTGCACCAATCGCACAACATCACAGCGTTGACTCTCAGCTGTTGCTTGTGTAGAGGGGGTCAGATTGTCCAGACATTCGGTTGATACTAATAGGGTTTATTTGCCAGTATTGTAGATTATTTGAATTCCATTTGTTTGGGCGTCAGGGTGGTGCAGTGGTCACGCCCGTGCATGGCATCTTCTGAAGGAGTGCCTGGCTTCGCTTTCCTAATTCTGGTCCCTTTCTCTGCATGGGTTTACTCCCATAGCAAAACAACAACAAAAACATACACTGTAACTGGTACTAGCCAAACATCTGGGATTGTTTTTGTTATGCTGCATTGCCCAAAATGGCATTTGGTGATAAAAAAATTTGGCAGGAATTGATGCTCTAATGCAATTTGAACTCTTATATATTTTTATTTCATGACTTGGTTAGCGTTCATATTCTTGGTTCTTTCGGTAAAGTCACGTAAATAGAAAACAAGAAATAAAATTCAAATGAAATAAAAAAATAAGAAAATAAATAACCCCCAAAAAATCAATTGAAAATAATAAAAGCAAAAAACCCAGGACGTTTCAATCGCAACACAAGCGATCTTTATTTTATTGTTTTTGTTTGTTGTTTACGTGACTTTACCGAAAGAACCAAAAATATGATTTCCTGCAGTCACGAAAGTTTTAAGTCAAAATTTGCTTCGCATTCCTTTACTTTGCCCTCCCATCTGTTTGTACTGTTGTTTGTTGTTGTAACTTTCTGACTCGCCCCGACTGGACATATGTGAAAAAAAGAGCTTTATAGCTCATCAGATTCGTCCAGCCTAATTAAAGATTCTGATTCGGACATTAACTGACCCAGTTTTCGCGTGGAGATCACGGCCAGGATGTGGAACAAAGGGACCCCGGTCACACTCACGTGGAATGCCTAGGGCATTGCACAGCATTTAAATGGACAAGTTTCGTGAGATTTAGTGGTGGCTTAGGGAAGGCCTTTATTCAACAATGTATATCATGGCCGATAAGAATTGTTATAGTCATACACCATAGCCCACGATTTCCTGCACCGTTCATTCACTTGAGGAGACTGCGCATGGTGGAGATGGATGACCCTCGGTATCCTGTCCCAAAGTGATTCCAGTGGTTCAGGTAGTGGAAGAGTTGCTAGCGCTTCTGGCTCTTGCCGAAGCCTTGTGACTTTGGGATGAGAGCGTGGTAGGATGAGTGAAGCGTGGAGCTAAAGCTCCTGGAACATCCTGTACCCAAACAACACCAAACATTCAAAATCTTACAATGCTGCTGTTCCAGCACGAACAACATAACAATGAACAACATTTTCACAAATTCAACGTAATGCAGAAAATTGAGTGGCTCGAGGTTAATTTCAATGTCAGAGCACCGACCCAATGCCATTGAGGTCCTCCGTTCAAAATTCAGTGAGCCATCTATCAACAAACGTTCCTGCGAATTGAGGGCAGGAATGCTGTGGTCTCAACTTGGTCACCAATGGCTGCACAGTAAACATCATGTCAAATGTGTTTTTGTTCACTGAAGCATATCCCAGCTCTGAGGGTTTGAATTCCATTTGACGTGTAATGAATTATCTTCAGCTTGGATTTCTGGTAAAGCACATCAGTGGCAACTTGTCTCTGAACCAGGGGTTCCTTGTTCGACAAACTGTGTTTTTGGAACATTCAAGCATCCTCAAGTGCCGTGGATAAGTAAGAGTTTTATCGTTCCACTATTGTTTTGTGCACCGTATCAGCTTTAACAGGATTTGCCCAAAAAGCCTTAGCAAGGAAGGATGAATCTTTGTAAGTTAGCAAATAGAGAGGGTGGAGACCTCAGCATGTAGACATCTCAACCACAACTCTACCTGGTCTCTGTTATTTATTTAATGAGCCAGCCCTTGCCACACTGAGGTTATACGAATGAACCTTGCATGCCACAGACAGGGCAGTGAACGGCAGTTGCTGCTATTGTTTTGGTTGTTTGTAGTTTTTTCTTACCCAGCGATGGCAAGCTCGTACTCCGAGTGCCCATAGAAGGAGGCTGGGTCAAAGATGACGGGCCCTTCATTTATCTCTGCAGCGTTGCCAGTCCATAGGTCACCGTGGAGCAGTGCCGGAACCACCTCTACGTCCCGGAAAAAATCCCCCAACCGAAGCTGCACACCACGCAAAAAACAACACCATTTTATTCATGATAACGTTTTTTTCGAGTTAGATCGCATAAATTTACATGCGTCGTACACCCACTCCAATTGCCATTAGGCAATTGCCAGAAGTCAGAACGCTTCTGGCAATTGCTTGATGATGCTGGTTGTAATCACCAGCTAAAGGTCGTACTCGTTTGAAAATGTTCTGCGTTTCCTCTCTAACACACCAGAGTGCCGAGCAATAACATAAATGGCACGTTCTGTTCATGTCAGAAACATTACTAATGGGCTGTGTTGGGTGGATGTGGGTGTACGACGCATTTACACTTACGCGATCTAAGCCAAAAAAAACTTTATCATGAATAATATTGGTCGCGAAAGCCTGCGTGTGAAACACCACTTTACCTTTGTGCACATGATGAACTACACTGCTGCATGTATTAACTCTTTCCTGCTCCGAGATGACTGCAAGTTGCGGGGTGCATCCCATTCACCGCTGAATCTCGTGTACGTCATCGGAACGTAATAGGAAGTAAATATTAAATAACTTTATCGGTACCGAGGATCCCACAAGGCCGTGCGGGAAGGTGTGTAGCACAGTTTGGTACCAGCTATAATAGAGTGCTGTCCTGTCGCTACGGTGCTCTGTGGCGTGTACAATGTCTTTAAAAACAACGGCGCTATGCCTCTCTAAATAAAATTACCGCTGAACCGCTTGCGCGTTCCGAGATTCGGTGGTGAACGAGACCCATTCTGAAATGAGCAGTCGTCTCGGAACGGTAAAGGGTTAAGGGCGAGAGTGAAACGGCTTACGAACCTGAAGCCGAGACCAGAGCTCGCGGGTTTCCCGTTCACCGTAGTCCTTCTCTATCATGTCCAGCTGAAGCTGCAGTCGCTGCCGTGAGAAGAACGTCACCCAGTCCTCCTGCCACTCATTCAGCTGGTGGCATAAATATAGTTTTATTACAGACATTTAAAAACATAAGCAAATAATACCTATTCTTAGTTTTTTTCGGTAAAGTCACGTTGAAGAGAAACAACAAAATAACAAAATATATATAAAACAATAAAAAATTCTCACGACGTTTCGACCATAACTCAAACGGTCATCATCAGGTGTGTCGGTTTGCATAAATTTATTTTGAAAACGGCATCTTTATTTATTTATATAAAAATAACGTTTGCGTCACGCGCAACGATTGGCTGTTTGCCAGGACTAGTCCATCTATTTTTTGAAAAGAGGAGGGGGGAGACGAAATTTGTTTTTATGTATGCTGTCTGAAAGCCACTGTAAGCGTGAACAATCAATCAAGAACTGAAATGATTTATCAAATCTTTCCAATGATTGCTAAGATAGAATCCATCTTCTCGGTTGAAATTGTCTCTGTGTTTGTATATGTGGATAGCCTCATGAACGAATCTCTCATGGAAGCCAGATGGCTTACAAAGAACCTCCGTCTTGGAAAAGTCAATGGCATGTGAGCCTACTGAATTAGAACAATGATCTGCTACGGCCGAGGTGTTGGTCCTACCGTGTTTAAGGTCTGCTTTATGTTCACGAATGCGGTCCGAGATATGGCGTTTGGTTTCTCCAATGTAACTACTATCACAGAGGCAACTTAGTTTGTAGACACCAGGGTATTGTATGTCCGGAATCACATCTTTTACAGACGGAACCAGATCACGGATTTTATGTAATGTGTTGAAACGGACCTGGATCTTGTGTTTATTCAAGATTTTGGAGATCTTTTTTGTGATCCCAGCAATGTAGGGTAAAGTGATGGTTTTGAAAGGCTCCTCAAGAGGGTTCTTCTTCATGGTTTGAGTGATAGCTTTGCGGATTGTATAGTCGGAGTAACCATTAGCCCTAAGAGCTTGGTGTACGTGCTTGAGTTCACTGCTTATGTGTTCCTGGTCGGATATGCATTGGGCTCTATGATACAAAGTCTTGATGAGAGAATTCTTCTGTGATGGATGGTGGTGGGAATCCGGTTTCAGATAAGCATCCGTATGGGTAGCTTTCCTGTAGACAGAGTGGCTCATTGAACCATCAGGTCTCTTTTTAATTAGGACATCCAAAAAAGGTATCTTGCCATCTATTTCGACTTCCATGGTAAATCTGATGGCTGGGTGTATGGAATTGATGTGGTCGAAGAATTGGTCTAGAGCAGGCCGGCCATGTGGCCAGATGACAAAAGTGTCATCCACGTACCTCTTCCATAAGGTTGGGCGCAGAGTGGCAGTCTGGATGGCGTCAGTCTCAAATTTCTCCATGAAAATGTTAGCTATAACTGGAGAAAGGGGGGAGCCCATTGGGGTGCCCTCAGTTTGTTTGTAGAAAGTTCCATTCCAAGTGAAGTATGTATTGGTTAAACAGTGTCTCACCAGGGGGGGTACCTCAGTGTTTAGTCCTTGATGAACCAAGTCTTCAATGATTGCAATGGTGTCAGGTACAGGAACCTTGGTGAATAAGGAAACTACATCAAAACTGACAAGCAGGTCGTCTGGGGACAGGGAAATACCCTTGATTGTTGATACCAGGTGAGTAGAATTTTGTACCGCAGAGGTGGTCTTTCCAGTGAAAGGACGCAGGATTTCAGACAAAAAACGAGCTAGTTTGTAGGTGGGGGAGCTGATAGTAGAGACTATGGGACGAAGAGGTGTATCAACTTTATGTATTTTTGGTAAGCCGTATAATCTTGGTGGCCTGGCAGCAGAAGGTTTCAATGAAAACTGTTTAGATTGATCAATTAATGCGGTTGAATCAGAAATTATTTTGTTGGTTTGTGTGACGAGGCTGTTGGTGGGATCTCTTTTTATTTTTGTATAACTACCATCGTCGAGTAATTCTTTAATTTTGTTGTTGTATTCTATTTTATCCATGATAACAGTAGCATTGCCTTTGTCAGCTGAGAGAACTACAATATCATTCCTCTTTTTTAATTTATATAATTCAAAACGCTCATTTTTGCTGAGGTTGCTAGCTGGCATCTTAGCGTTTTTGAGGGTTGCAGCGATTTCAGATCTTGCTACGTCTGCAGCGATGTGACCCAGGCCCCTGAGAGCAACGTCTACTTGGGCAATTATATCATTAACTGGTATGTGTTTAGGTGTGACTGCAAAGTTTAGACCTTTAGCTAAAACGGATTTCAGACCATCGGAAATAGAACTGTTACTGCGATTAATTACGACTTTATTAACGTCTAACTTTTTGGTGTGTGGGTCCGGTCTTTTGTTGAATAGGAGGTTAAATTTGGAAATCAGGTTTTCCTTACATTTGGTCGACATAGTAGCAGCTGAAGAGGCAGTCATATTGTCTACATGTTCCCAATCCGATGTGGACATTATTGCCGTCAATGATAAGTGTGATTTGTAGAGTGTCTTGTCTAACTGATCTAGTTCTGTGCGTATAAGTCTGATTTTTTCTGAGATAAGAGCTAAGCTAGTTTTGAAAAGAATTCGTTTCGCATTAGAAGAAGTTACAGTAGCAGAGGTGAGTGTAAATGCGATTGGGGTAATACCAATCGCATTGATATTGTAGTTCTCTCAGCTGACAAAGGCAATGCTACTGTTATCATGGATAAAATAGAATACAACAACAAAATTAAAGAATTACTCGACGATGGTAGTTATACAAAAATAAAAAGAGATCCCACCAACAGCCTCGTCACACAAACCAACAAAATAATTTCTGATTCAACCGCATTAATTGATCAATCTAAACAGTTTTCATTGAAACCTTCTGCTGCCAGGCCACCAAGATTATACGGCTTACCAAAAATACATAAAGTTGATACACCTCTTCGTCCCATAGTCTCTACTATCAGCTCCCCCACCTACAAACTAGCTCGTTTTTTGTCTGAAATCCTGCGTCCTTTCACTGGAAAGACCACCTCTGCGGTACAAAATTCTACTCACCTGGTATCAACAATCAAGGGTATTTCCCTGTCCCCAGACGACCTGCTTGTCAGTTTTGATGTAGTTTCCTTATTCACCAAGGTTCCTGTACCTGACACCATTGCAATCATTGAAGACTTGGTTCATCAAGGACTAAACACTGAGGTACCCCCCCTGGTGAGACACTGTTTAACCAATACATACTTCACTTGGAATGGAACTTTCTACAAACAAACTGAGGGCACCCCAATGGGCTCCCCCCTTTCTCCAGTTATAGCTAACATTTTCATGGAGAAATTTGAGACTGACGCCATCCAGACTGCCACTCTGCGCCCAACCTTATGGAAGAGGTACGTGGATGACACTTTTGTCATCTGGCCACATGGCCGGCCTGCTCTAGACCAATTCTTCGACCACATCAATTCCATACACCCAGCCATCAGATTTACCATGGAAGTCGAAATAGATGGCAAGATACCTTTTTTGGATGTCCTAATTAAAAAGAGACCTGATGGTTCAATGAGCCACTCTGTCTACAGGAAAGCTACCCATACGGATGCTTATCTGAAACCGGATTCCCACCACCATCCATCACAGAAGAATTCTCTCATCAAGACTTTGTATCATAGAGCCCAATGCATATCCGACCAGGAAAACATAAGCAGTGAACTCAAGCACGTACACCAAGCTCTTAGGGCTAATGGTTACTCCGACTATACAATCCGCAAAGCTATCACTCAAACCATGAAGAAGAACCCTCTTGAGGAGCCTTTCAAAACCATCACTTTACCCTACATTGCTGGGATCACAAAAAAGATCTCCAAAATCTTGAATAAACACAAGATCCAGGTCCGTTTCAACACATTACATAAAATCCGTGATCTGGTTCCGTCTGTAAAAGATGTGATTCCGGACATACAATACCCTGGTGTCTACAAACTAAGTTGCCTCTGTGGTAGTAGTTACATTGGAGAAACCAAACGCCATATCTCGGACCGCATTCGTGAACATAAAGCAGACCTTAAACACGGTAGGACCAACACCTCGGCCGTAGCAGATCATTGTTCTAATTCAGTAGGCTCACATGCCATTGACTTTTCCAAGACGGAGGTTCTTTGTAAGCCATCTGGCTTCCATGAGAGATTCGTTCATGAGGCTATCCACATATACAAACACAGAGACAATTTCAACCGAGAAGATGGATTCTATCTTAGCAATCATTGGAAAGATTTGATAAATCATTTCAGTTCTTGATTGATTGTTCACGCTTACAGTGGCTTTCAGACAGCATACATAAAAACAAATTTCGTCTCCCCCCTCCTCTTTTCAAAAAATAGATGGACTAGTCCTGGCAAACAGCCAATCGTTGCGCGTGACGCAAACGTTATTTTTATATAAATAAATAAAGATGCCGTTTTCAAAATAAATTTATGCAAACCGACACACCTGATGATGACCGTTTGAGTTATGGTCGAAACGTCGTGAGAATTTTTTATTGTTTTATATATATTTTGTTATTTTGTTGTTTCTCTTCAACGTGACTTTACCGAAAAAACTAAGAATATGAATTACTGCAGTCACGAAAGCTTTAAATCAAAAAATAATACCTACTTTATTTGGCCAATCCTTGACCTAAAACAGTGATATTCACTCATTTTCGGAGGGGGGCCACTTTCGCGAATAAGACATTATCAGTGAAAGAGCCATCTCACATTTGAAACCATTGGGGGGTTTGACAGCATGATGGGGTGTTTTCACTTGTGTGTATTGTCGGGGACTGCACGTCAGGGGTCGCAGTAAAAAGGACACCAGGGACTGCCACCGGCCCGCGGGCCTTGCAATGAAGAACACGGACTTACGATGTCACCCAGAAACGTTGAATTTTACGTACAAATGGCTGGGTAATTCTTAAGACATAATTCGACACTCATGTTATGTACCGATTATCATGCTGTAGTCTTTGAACATCTCATTTTAGCCACCAATTGATATCCTCATAAAAAATTACAACAGCATTGATCCTAACGATAGGTTCTGCGCTTAATTCCCGCACCTCCGCTTAGCACGGTTGGCTATGTACGGTGGAAAGGAAGTTCAACATACATTCATACAAGTCTGTCATACCCGGCTGAGTGTAATTGGTAATTAGCGAAAACATAACTGATTATGTGAACACTGCTTATGCAAGATCGATCTCTCAGGGAACTTGAGTGACATCTGGTGATGTCAGTTGTAACTGTTTGCCCTGTTATCAATGGTACAACTGTGTGCAATGGAAGAAAATATATGCATTCTTTAATCAAATATATTGTTTTATAAATTTGTGTACTTATGCAAGATAAAATGTAAGTCAATCTAGTTCTTCTTAAAATGTAACCTTAAACCAATGTTACCATCATCAGTGGTTAATAGACTATTACACAAAGGACTCTCATATTTCTACGATGTAATACTAATTAGACTGACATCTGAACAACAGCTGATTTCACCGCTCCATGATAAAACTAATTTAATCAAGTAAACATTATTGCCGTTCCTATAAAACTTTGGTCACCCAGGCTGTCCTTCAACAAAAGGGTATATTAAATCTATAATATAGTTTTTTCTGGGTTAGATCGCATAAAAATAAATGAGCCGTTAAACCTAGCACCACCTAACAGCCAATTAGTAAGGTTGTCACGTAAACGGAACATGCCAATCCGCTACTAGTACAGCAAACCGAAGTGTTGGAGGGAAAATCCACAACATTTACAATCTGAGTATGACGTTTCGCCAGTAATAACAACTATCATCATTAGGTGGACAGCCAAATTCGTAGAGAAATCCTCCTGTTTCATTCCTTGGAGGGATAGATGTGATGATGTCACTTGTGAGCCCTTCACGAATTGGAATGTTCTGTTTATGTGACAAACCTTACGAATTGGCTGTGTCGGTGGTGGCGGGTTTAACGACAAATTTATATTTCAACGATCTAACCCAAAAAAAAACGATATTATGGATGATATTGGCCGCGAAAGCCTACGTGTTAAACGGGTGTATTAAAATTTAAATGGGCTACAACCAGTTTCATGACTTTAAAGCGGAGATCACATGTGGAATGTAACCACAGCATATAGCCGTATGAAACCCACATACTATACATCCTCCTGCCCAGGCTCCATACCTGTTGGGAGAAATTCAAGACTGAAATTTTTATCAAAATCTGTAAAGCACATGAGAACCTTAATTTAGCAGTGTCAAACTGACTGGGACCCCTGTCGTGACGGAGCAGCTGAACATTGCACAAAATCATCAACGCATATACAGATATATACCAAGGGTGACCAACTTTCCTGACCCTACCAGCAGCATACCATAATCTTCAGATGGCCGCGGGAGCCACAAGAGATAAAGATTAGCCATACAGAATTTGACTCGTGTCGACTGGCTGTGGAATTTTGAGTTTAGAAATCTGAGTGCCCTGAGAGTACTCATGGCCTGCCTCCGATACCAGATTGTTCTCACTTCATATAAAGTTAAATTGAAGAGTTACAAATTAGCAGCGCCTCTGCAGAGCCACACTTGAACTGCCCAGGAGCCACATGCAGATGCCGAGCAATGGTCTGGCCAACCATGGTATTTTCTGTACATTACAGACTTGTAAATCTGGCGTATATAAAAAAAATTAGCTGGAAACATTTATTTTAGCATTTACTGTATTGCCCTTTAATGAATGAATAGCAAAACTACATGAACTCTCTCCTAAAGCCTTCTTTTGGCTAGCAGACCTTGACATTTATCTCCTGAACATATTGCGATTATATTCTTGGTTCTTTTGGCAAAGTCACGTAGAAGGGAAATAATACAAATAAAACATAATATAATAAAATTCTCACGACATTTCGGCCACAACGCAAGCAGCCGTCCTCAGGTGAAGAAACAGAGCTGTCGGAAAGACAGCGTCTTAATGAACACTGGGCAGTGAACACTGGGCAGTGTTCATTAAGACGCTGTCTTTCCAACAGCTCTGTTTCTTCACCTGAGGACGGCTGCTTGCGTTGTGGCCGAAACTTCGTGAAAATTTTATTATATAATGTTTTATTTGTATTATTTTATTATTTCCCTTCCACGTGACTTTACCGAAAGAACCAAGAATATGAATCCCTGCAGTCATGAAAGCTTTAAATCGAAAAAAATTGCGATTAGCAAAAATATAAAGGGACGCAATGTTGAATGCTCTAAGTCTCCTTTGCAGAAGAGTTTGCCCTGATGGACTTAAATACAGATACTTTTAATAGCCATAATTCATATATTACCCAACATAATTCATATTCTGAAAAGTACATTGCACACACATGAACAATACAGTTCCCTTCATCACAAAGATGGCTAAAACAAAGAGATGAATGTGATTAGGTGTGGAAAATCATGACCGCTGGCTGGCTGGTTGTGTTCATGTATGAAATAATGACAGCATGTGTCTATCTCATTCACCAGCTCAATCGCTTGATTTTTACGATTAATAAACAGCTGTATGAAATGTGTTTGTTTACACATATTCATTAGATCCGATTAGCATGCCTACTCTCAGTGCGAAGGAATGTCAACATAATACATAGTTGACATGATGCTAGGGTTGGATCAGTGGGCCTAGTTTTACACATGTTTTACATTTTCATGATTCAATACCGATAGTTTTCTCTTCCTTGTGAAGCCTCTCTCCAATCTTCCTGTTGTGAAGGTGCATTTCAGCCAGATGCTGCCCCAACAAGCCTGAGCCCCTGTCAGAGTGTACAACACAATAGACCTGTCAAAGAAAACATTAACTTTATCATGTCAACAAACCCCAAGTAATAATTCATATGCAACCTAAACTACATCATATTTGTCCAGGTGGTCTGTGGCCGAGAACCTCGCTGGAAAATACGAATATATCAGTTCACATTCTGGTTTGGGTGACTCAAAACAATATTCTTCTGGGGTTTATACAATGTGTGTTACTTCCTGGGAAGTCAATCCTATGTAGATTATAAATGAAACCATTTTTTATTTTACAAGAGCTATTTTTCAGAACCGACCTGGCCACAAATGATAGCCTAACGAAGTAGCTTATCACATGGAAATTTATAGCAGCCAAATGCTCAAAATACTCATGTTTCTAAATGTGCAGGGAAAAACTGGAGAAACTGGAGAAAAACCTGCACGACCACGGGGAAAACATGCAAACTTCAAATATACAGCAGGCGTCAAGGTCGGGATCGAACCTACGAAGTTCAATATACCAGGCGAGGTAGTTAACATCTCCTAGCCACCATGGCGCCCCATTCTCTGACTTATCCACCCACCCACCTACTCGTAAAGCCACCCACCCACTCACTCACCCTGCCACGTACTGAATCTCTAAACCAACAACTCAACCACCCACCCACTCACTCACCCTGCCACGTACTGAATCTCTAAACCAACAACTCAACCACCCACCCACTCATCCAACCTCTCACTTACTAAACCAGCCACTCACCAACCCACCGACCCACTCATCCACCTATTCACTTAAAATAGTTCAACTACAATTGAATTATTTTAAATTCACCAGGTAAGGCCCACTGAGCTATACAGATCCTTGTCGGAAACGACGTGGCAAACAAATGATAGCTCAAAGAAGTGGCTTATCACGTGGACATTTATAGCAGCCAAAGCCTCTAAATGTATATTTCTAAATATGCATGAAAAACTCGGAGGTCCCAGAGAAAAATCCATGCAACCACAGGGAGAACATGCAAACTCCAAATATACAGGCGTCACGATCGGGATCGAACCCACGATGTCCTATACAAATGGCGAGGGAGTTAACATTCCGCTACCCTGGCGCTCCACTCTGACTCAGCCTCCCACCCACCCACTCAAACACCCAGCCAAGCACTCATGAACCCAATCACCCTGGCACCCACTCAATCGCGAAACCCACTCACTCATCAACACACCCAGCCACTCACTTAAGCACTTACCTACGAACCCACCTGCATACCCCCCCACTCACTAACTCAACGACCCACTTCACTCAACACTCCACTAACCCACCCACTCACCTATTCACGCCCCAAATCACACACTGACCCATCCACCCACTTAATCTATAACTCACGCACTCACCCACCCACATGCTCACCAGCCACTTATCTACTCACCCACCCACTCATCCTGCCACCTACTCAACCTCTAACCCACCCACGCACCGAACTACCCACCTACCCAATCACCCATACAATAAACTACAACTAAACTATTTTGTCATTTACCAGGTAAGCCCCACAGAGCTATATAAACCATTTTAGAAGTGATCTGGTTACAACTGATACATGAACGAAGTGGCTGATCACGCTGACATTCATTGCAGCCAAATCTTCTAAACAAATCTTGACTCTAAATGCGGAGGGATAAATCTGGAGGACCGGGAGAAAGATCCACGAGGACACAGGCAAAAACATTAAAACTCATAATATACAGGCAGCAGGGTCAGAATCGAATACACGATTTCCTGTATACTCAGTGAGGTAGTTAATATCTCACCATAGTGGCACCCCGCTCTCTGACCCACTCACCCAATTACACACTAACTCACCCACTCAACCTCCCACATTAACTTACCCACCCACCAGTCACTCCCCCATTCACCCAACCACCCCCTCACTCACCCAACCACGCACCAACTCACCTACCCACTAACTCACCCACCCATCTTCTCCCGCACTCAGCCAGCCACCCGCTCAATCACGTGCCGACTAACTTACTCACACACTCACCGACCAATACACCCATTCACCCACTCACTTACCCACTCACAATCTCACTACCCAAGCCAACCACCCAGCCCCTCACTCACCCACTTATTCAATCACTCACTACCCCACACACTCACCCAACCACTTGCTCACCTACCCATACGCTAACCCAACCACTCACTCACCGACTCACCCACCCACTAACTCATCAAAATTAATTCTCAACCACTCACCCAACCACCCACGCAATCTCATACCCACTAACTCACTCACCTACCCATTTATGCACTCACGCACCCACTTACTCACTCACGCACCCACCAACCAACCCACCTACCCATCTCTTCACTCACTCACCCATCCACACAGTCAATCACTCACCTACATACCTACCCACTAATACTCACCCACTCATCCAACAACGAACTCACCAACCCACCCGCCGACTCACTCACTCAGGTACTAACCCACTCAACTTCTAACCCACACACTAACCACCTAACCACCTACCCACACACTCACTCACTCACCCACACACTCACTCACTCATCCACCCACCCAAACATCCACTCACCCACCCACTAATTCACCCACCCACTCACTCCCTCATCCATCCACTCACCTACTCGCCCATCCACTCACTTACTCAATGAGCCACTCACCTTCTCACCCAGTACTTACACATCAACTGACCCTGCCACCCACTCAATTTCTAACCCACCCACTAACCCAACCAGCTGCCCACTCCCTCAGCCACTCACCTACTTACCCACCCCACTTACACATCCACTTACCCTGCAATCCACTCAATTTCTAATCCCCCACTCACCCAACCACCCGCCCACTCATCTACTCACCCATTACCACGGAATTATTCACCCACCCATCAGTCAACCACCCAATAATTCAACCACTCACAAACTAAATCACCTATTAATTAAACCACCCACTACCTCAACCACCACTAACTTAACCACCGAGCCACTCACCCACTCAGCAAGCCACCCACTACTATATCTCTAACCCAATATCTCACTCACCCACCGCCCACTCACCTACACACGTATGCACTCACTCACACACCGCTCACTTACCTACACACTAAATGATGTTTATTTTACCAGGTGAGGCCCAATGAGCTACATAGCTCGTTTTCAAAACAACCTTCACCACAAATAAACCGACCATTAAAATTATAGACTGATCATTTCTTTGTCAGTGGGCAAACGTACAAAATCAGCAGAGGATCAAATACTTTTTTCCCTCACTGTAAATTGCGGGGGTCACAAAAATATCTCCAAAATCCTGAATAAACACAAGATCCAGGTCCGATTCAACACAGTACAAAAAATCCGTGATCTGGTTCCATCTGTAAAGGATGTGGTTCCAGACATACAGTACCCGGGCGTTTACAAACTAAAGTGTCTCTGTGGTAGCAGCTACATTGAAGAAACCATGCGACATATATGGGACCCCATCCGCGAACATAAAGCAGACTTGAAACACGGTAGGACGAACTCCTCTGCCATGGCAGATCACTGTTATAATTCAGTGGGCTCACATGACATTGACTTCTCCAAGACAGAGGTTCTTTGCAAGCCAACCGGCTACCATGAGAGATTCGTTCATGAGGCCATCCACATATACAAGCACAGAGACAATTTCAACCGAGAAGATGGATTCTGGCTTAGTAACCATTGGAAAGATGTTTTAAACCATTTCGGTTCTTAATTGATTGTATTTTATGGTGATTTTCAGACCGCAGCCCTTTCGCTGGCACTGCCTCTTAATACTTCTCACACCACGGTCAATGGTATGGTTTACAACATGTAGTATAATAATTAATAGTATAACATTGTAATGTTTAACATAACTCATAAGGCAATATATAGCATCGTAATTGCATAATGAATATACATCAGTGTGGTATATAGTTGGGTTCATAGAATAAGACATAGTGTAATATCACAAGTCTAATAGTTTATAATCTAAAGTATAGGGTAGTGTAAAGTAACGCATTGTATAATTCAAAAGTGGAATTTGTCTATGATATGATGTTATACCATGTAGTTTAGATTGGAAGGTATACTATTGTATTATATAGTAGTCCAGTTTACAGCATAGTCATAAGGCAACTCAGGACACAACAGCGCACCTTGGCTGTTGCACTTGCCCCTTTTCTTGTTTCCTCTCTGCCTGTGTTCCCAGCCCCCTCCCTCCTCCTCTCCGGAAGTGATGCAGGTAACATGCAAATTCATATTTTAACTCCGCCCACACAGCTTAATAGACGCGGTCCTTGCATGTCAGCGTTCATTCAAGCTCTGTCTTCCGGACAGACCTGTCTCTTCACTTGAAGAAGGCCACTTGTGTTGTGGCCAAAACGTCGTGAGAATTTTATTGTCTTATTTTATTTTATTATTTTATTCCCATTCTACGTGACTTTACCGAAAGAACCAAGAAGATGAATCCTTGCAGTCATGAAAGCTTTAAACTGAAATTTACTTTTTATTTCACCAGGCAAGGCCCATTAAGCTATATAGATCATTTTCAGAATAGACCTGGCTACAAATGATAGATATACGAGTGGCTTATCACAGATACATTTATTGCAGCCAAATCCTCTAAACGCATGTTGCTTCTAAATGCAGAGGGAAAACCCTGAGGTTCTAGAACAAAATCCAGGCGACCACGGGTGAGAACTTTCAAACTCCAAATATACAGGCGACAGGGTCGGGATCGAATCTACCACCTCCTGTATACTAGGCAAAATAGTGAACATCTCACCACCTTGGCGCCTCACTCTCTGACTCAACCATCCACTCACTTACACGCTAACTTACCCACTCAACTTCCCATGTTAAATTACCCACCCAGCCATCACTCACCAATTCACTCACTCACCCAACCTGTCACTCACCCCTCCGCTTACCCACCCACTCACTCATTAACTTGCCCACCTATCTTCCCAACCACTAACCCAGCATCCCACTCAATCTCATACCAAACTAATCTACACACCCCCACTCACTTATGCACTCGCCCAACCACCCACTTACTCCCTCATGCACTCACCAACCCACCCACCCATCTGCTCACTCACACACCCACCCCATCAATCACCCACCCACTAACTAACACCGACACACTCACCTACTCACCCACTCACCGACCCAGCACTCACTCACCGAGCCACTCAATTGCTAACCCACCCACTTACCCACCCGCCTGCCCACTCACTCACCCAGTCACTAACGCACTCACTCAATGTATAACCCACCCACTACCCACCTAACCTCCTTCCCACACACTCATTCACCCAACCACATACCCACCCACACTCACCCATACACTCACCTACTCGCCCAGCTGCTCAATAATTTACCGAGCCACTCACCTAATTACCCAGCCACGCACCTACTCACTCACCCACTTACACATCCACTCACCCTGCCACCCACTCCATTTCTAACCCACACACTCACCCAACCACCTCCCACTCCCTCAGCCACTCACCGACTCACCAAATCACCCACTACCCAAATAACTAATCATCCACCCACCCATCACTCAACCAAACAATAATAAAGCCACCCAATAATTAAACCACCCATTAACTCAACCACCCACTAACTCAACCAGGTTTATTTTACCAGGTCAGGCCCACCGAGCTATAAATATCGTTTTCAGAAGCACCATCGCCAAAAATTATAGCTCAAAAAAGTGGCTTATCATGTATACATTTATAGCAACCAACTCCTCTAAATACATGTTTCTAAATGTGGAGGGAAATATACAGGCATTAGGGTCAGGATCGAACCCACAACCTTCTGTATACGAGGCGAGGTAGTTGACATATCGCCACTGTGGCCCCCCACTATATGACTCTCCCACCCACTAACCCACACAGTCACCCACTCACTTAAACACCCACCGTCACATGCATCCAGGCACTGACTCACCCAGCCACTCAGTACCCATAAACCCACCCAGGCACTCACCCATGCACTTGCCCACTCATCCACCCACCCAATTATCCACACACTAAACTAAATTTTGAATATTTTTTTTTATATTTTACCAGGTCAGGCCCACAGCAAAATAGATATTTTTCAGAAGCCACGTGACGACAAATAACAGTTCAATGAAGTGGCTTTTCACGTAGAACGTTATAGCAGTCACATTCTATAAATGCATGTTTCTAAATACGGAGGGACAACCCGGAGAACCCGGAGAAAATTCCACCCGACCATGGGGAGAAGATGCAAACTCCAAATGTATACAGGCTTTAGGGTTGGGGGGAACCTACGAACTCCAATATACCGGGCGAGGGAGTTAACATCTCGCCACTGTGGCGCCTCATTATCTGACTCACCCACCAACTCAACTACTAAAGCCACCCACACACTCACTCACCCACTCACAAACCCACTCACTCACTAACCCACTGACTCATCAACACACCAAGCCACTCACTCAAGAACTTACCTATGCACCCACCTACACACCCACTCACTCTAAATATACAGACGTCAGGGTCGGGATCGAACCCATGACCTAGTTTATAAAAGACGAGGCAGTTAACAACTCGCCACCATGGCACTCCACTCTCCGGCTCAGCCACCTACTCACCCACCCACTCACAAACCCACCCACTGGATCTCAAACACACTCACTCACTCACCAATTTACCCACCCACTCACCCTGACACCCACTCAATCTCCAACTGACCCACCCACGCACTCAAAATCCCACCTACCCACTCAACCATCCAATAAACTGAAACTAAACATTTTTTTTTTATTTTACCAGGTAAGGCCCACAGAGGTATATCAAGTGACCTGATTACAAATAATAGGTCGACGAAGTGGCTTATCACGTAAACATTTATTGCATTCAAATCCTTTAAACGCATGTTGATTTGAAATGCGGAGGGAAAACCCGGCTATTTTAATGCACACAATGGACCGGAAGGACAAGCGCAAAGGGTTCGCATAATGCGCATGCATAATGTACGTTGACTCATTAATCTCCCCCCCCTCCCCACTTTGCATCAAGAGCGCCAAAGTGTGGTCACCACATCTATGCCTCTTTATAAGAAACGAAACAGACTAACTTCTCCACAAATCTGGCTGTCGCCTGATGAAGCTAGTTGTAATTACTGGCGAAACGTTGTACTCAGATTGTAAATGTTGTGGCTTGACTCTCCAACACACCGGTGTGCTGTACTAGTGATAAATTGGCATGTTCTGATTACGTGACAACCCTTACTAGTTGGCTGTGTCGGGTGGTGGTGGGTTTTAACGACACATTTATATATTTACGCGATCTAACCCAAAAAAAACCTCTATTATGGATAATATTGGTCGCGAAAGCCTACGTGTAAAACAAACCCCAAGGAATCAAAAAAATCGACGCGACCACGGAAGAAGATGAAAACTCCAAATATACAGCTTCAGGGTCGGGATCGAATTGATTACAGCCTGTATTCTGGGCGAGGGAGTTAACATCTCGCCACTGCGGCGCCTCATTATCTGACTCACCCACCCGCTCAACTACAAAAGCCACCCACACACTCACTCACCCACTCACAAACCCACTCACCCTGCCACCCACCCACTCCTACAAATCGGGCATCAATACCGTTGCTTTGTATGATCTGTGAAACGCAGAATATTGCAGATAAAATCGGACATTTTGAGCTTGCTGCCGGATCGATTGAGTGGAATCAATACAATTAGTCTCGATTCACGATCAACAAAGACCATATATAGGAAAATCTCTGATCTGTGATTTTGATTGCATCATATTGCAGCGCCCCTTTGATGATGTTATAAAGCACTTGCCCCAACAGTCTGTTAAAGGCTACACGGGGGATCTTTGTGTGCGAGTAGCTCACAGATCCTTGAGAGATCTGGACACTGTCCGATCATCAGCGAGCTCCTCCGGCAGGCAAGGCTGAGTTGGCTGTTGTCTGTGCATTAAGAGGTGTTAAATATCCCACGTAGAGGAGTCTGCTTACAGGACAGATAAGAGGTTCTTCACGTACCGTGCCCCGTGTCACCTGAACGTTAAATGGGGCCCCGGTAATTCAGTGTCCACCGCTGAATCATCTTTCACCATCACCACTCGTCCATGAAGGCCAATGCGACGAGGCCATAGATAGACGGCGCGTTATAACGGAGGGGGGGGGGACCAGGAGAAACGTCGTACTACGTGACATCACAACACCCTGCACACAACCGTAGTGGCAGATTAGGGTGCGCATCGTTAACGAATATGTGGTGTAAGTGGTTGAGAGTAGATGGGCGGGCACGCCATGGGCTGGAGTGGAGGTGGACTGATGCGGTACGGGAGGATGTGGAGCTGAGTGGGCTTTGCCGACGACTGGTACCAGCGGTGTCGGGATCGGCCTCTGCGAGGGAGGCTCGTGAAGGACGCTTCTACTGGGCAGTTGGAGACAGTCGCCCTCCACCAACAACAGAGGAGTGACGCTCACAACAACGAGCGGAACACCGGATGATAAATATGCAGCAATTTGGCACAGTACAGGGAACAGGTGGTGCATCTGCCAGTCATCTCAGTCAGCGAGCCTTCGACACTTCACGTGGCTTCAAAGTGCACCTGGCCTGGCACAGGCGCCGTGGTGACGTCACTGTCACTTATTAGCGAATGGCGACGGTCGATAACGCAGCGGTGGTTGTGAAAAATGCCATTTTGGGGGGGGGGGGGGGCGCCAAATCTGACCAGCT
This sequence comes from Petromyzon marinus, assembly GCF_048934315.1. Classification (NCBI taxonomy): domain Eukaryota; kingdom Metazoa; phylum Chordata; class Hyperoartia; order Petromyzontiformes; family Petromyzontidae; genus Petromyzon; species Petromyzon marinus. Next base: position 1,444,494 of record NC_133705.1, read on the forward strand.
GTAAACCTCACGTCGCCTCGCAGCCACACAATGGCAACAGGGAGTTCTGGATGGGTGCAATGGGTTGGTAATCCCCCTCCACCTTCAACTAAATAACCACACACGCGAGCCCTTGGGTCTCTCTGTGAGTCGATGGATCTGTGTGTGGTGAGTCTATGGGTTTCTGTGAGAGTCCGTGGGTCTCTGTGTGGTGAGTTTATGTGTCTCTGTTTTATGAGTCTATAGGGCTCTGTGCGAGTCTGTTTGATTCGGTGGTTCTCTGTGTGATGAGTCTATGCGTTTTTGTATGACTCTATGGGTCTCTATGTGGTGATTCTATGGGTCTGTTTGGTGAGTCTATGGGTCTCTCTCTGAGTCTATGGGTCTCTGTGGTGAGTCTATGGGTCTCTATGTGAGTATGGGTACGATTGAGTCTATGGGTATCTGTCTGGTGAGTCTGTCTCTCTGTGGTGAGTCTATGTCTCTGTTTGGTGAGTCTATAGGGCTCTGTGCGAGCCTGTGGATCTGTTTGAGTCTGTGGTTCTCTGTCTGATGAGTCTATGGGTCTCTGTGGTGAGTCTATGGTTCTCTGTGCAAGTCTGAGGGTATGTGCGTGGTGAGTGTATAGGTCTATGTGTGATGACTCTATGGGTCTCTATGTGATGGATATCTCTGGTGCACATATCCTGGCACAAGCACCGTGGTGTCGTCACCACCACTAAGTGGAGAATGCTCCTACCCCTGCTCCTGCTTGTTGTTGTGCTCGGGAAGGAGAGAGAAAACTAGACTAAGGTCCACTGAGCTAAACATCTCTTCTTCAGAAGCGACTTGGCACCAATGATAGCTCAACGAAGTGGCTCATCATCACAGTCACTAAAGTTTTAAGTCAAAACTTTAAACGAATGTTTCTAAATGTGGAGGGAAAAACCGGAGGACCCGGAGAAAAAGTCCACACGACCACAGGGAGAGACAGAGACACGCAAACTCCAAATATACAGCAGGCATCAGGGTCGGGGTCGAACCCACAACCTCCTGTACACCAGCCGAGGTAGTTAGGGGGGAAAGCAGAGACAGCGAGAGGGAGGAGAATTAGTCAAACTCACACTCAGTATTACTAACTAACCATGATACACTCACCATTATACTCACCATCATACTCACGCATTCACCATCATACTCACACACAAGCCCACATACACCATTCACCACTACGTGGCGGTGATGTCCCCACAATAACTCAGGTGCCAAGGTTTGACGGCTGTGCCAGGCTAAGTTCAGGAGGAGGTCACGGGCCAGACTCAGGTGCCATGGGTTGACTGCTCTGCCTGGCTAGGTACAAGAGGAGGGCTAGACCCTGGTGCTATGGGTTAACTCGTGTGCCACCACCTGCACAACCACCACAATAACAACCACACAACAATAACCACGACCAACAACTGTAACCACAACTATAATTTAACCACAATTATAATTCCCATCAGCCACACGGCCCTCTGGGAGTGCCTCTCAACTGCAGCAGCAGCAGGGCCGAGCTCTGCTTGAAGCAGCGCCGTGAACTCAGCAGAACGTGACGGCTGTGGGCCAGGCGCCTCCTCTGTCTCCCCCCACCGCCGCCGACGCCACTGCTGATGTGGACACACCGCGCGAGGTTCTCACCTTCAGGCTGAGTCGACGTAGAGGAGGCCCAGCGAGCCGCCGCTTCAGAAGCTTTCGCGAGCCACTGACGGTGGCCATGAGCGGGAAACCAAATCAGCCGCTCGCCACCCACAATCCACAGCGCGCGCCGCCTCCACTCGGCCCCGGCCAAAGCGGAAGTAGCAGCGGGGGAGGGGGGCGGGGCATGGGGGGTGAGGGGGCGGGACACGAGGGGGAGGGCAGGGGGGGCAAGGGGGGGGCATAGAGGGGGTTCGTTAGGTGGAGAAAAAGGGGGGGCATGGGGGGTTGTGAGGGGGCATGGGGGGTTGCGAATGTGGAGGGGCGGGGGGGGGAAGGGGGGTCACGAGGAGGGGCAGGGGGGGCAGGGGGGTAGTGAGGGGGAGGGAAATGGCGGACCATGGGGCGTGGTCGCGAGGGGGGGGCAGAGGGGAGGAGCTCAGATGTGAGGGGGAGGAGCTCATGGCTCTGACGTCACGGGGGCGTGGTTACCTTGTACCGCCCCCGCGTCTCGCGCCACGTGCTTCCGACTGGCAGTTTGGCCGTTAGAGAGACGCGGACCGACCCCAGAGCAGGAGTGGAACCGAGCTGTGGGTGAGTGGTGGCGGTGGTGGTGTGAGTCTCTCTGTGCGAGTCTGTGTTTGTGTGAGGCTTTCTATATGAGTCTGTGTGTGTAACTCTCTGTGTGTGTGTGAAGCTGTGTGTGTGTGTGAGTCTCTCTGTATGAGTCTGTGTGTGAGACTCTGTGTGTGTGTGCCTCTCTGTATGTGTGTGCCTCTCTGTATGTGTGTGACTCTCTGTATGTGTGTGAGTCTCTGTGTGAGTCTCTGTGTGTGTGTGAGACTCTCTGTGTGTGTGTGACTCTCTGTGTGAGTCTCTGTGTGTGTGTGACTCTCTGTATGTGTGAGTCTCTGTGTGTGTGTGTGAGTCTCTGTGTCTGTGTGTGTGTGAGTCTCTGTGTGAGTCTCTGTGTGTGTGTGTGAGTCTCTGTGTGAGTCTCTGTGTGTGTGTGAGTCTCTGTGTGAGTCTGTGTGTGTGTGTGAGTCTGTGTGAGTCTCTGTGTGTGTGAGTCTGTACGTGTGCGAGTCTCTGTGTGAGTCTGTGTGTGTGTGGAACGGTCGTAGAGCTGACAGCGCGCCGCGCTATGAACCCGGCGACCCCGAGTTGGATTCTCTCTAAAGGCCAACAGCAGTAACGATTATCTGAACCGGTGCTGGGCCTCCCCTAGGTTGACTCAACCTCGAATGAGTACCTGGTGTGGTGTGTAAAGATCGCCACTGGGGAGACAAAGGCGGCCGGGCGTGGTGCTGGCAATCCAACCCCCTCATGTGTCGTGCCGGCCTTCATACGTACTGCTGGCTAACAGCACTTGCCCCTACAGCCTGTTAAGTCTCTACGGGGATCTTTGTCTTTGGTGTCCCATACTGGCAGGGGGAGGAGTGGTGGTGTTAATGTTGGTGGTATTAGTGGTGGGGGTGCTCGTGATGCTGTTAGTTGTGTTAGTGATGGTGGTGTTAGTGATTGTGGTTGTTAGTAGTGGTGATAGTGGTGGTGTTACTGGTGTTAGTGATGGTGGTGTTGGTGGTATTAGTGATGGTGGTGTAAGTGAGGTGATCGGATGCCATGGTGGTCCCCATCTTTAAGAAGGGAGACCGCACAGACTGTAACAACTACAGGGGCATCTCACTCCTCAGTGTGCCGGGAAAGGTCCTGGCAAGGATTATTCAACACTGCCTTACCAGGCATGCTGAGGAGAGGCTTGTGGAGCCCCAATGTGGTTTCAGGAAAGGGTGGTCCTGCACAGATGCCATATTTTCTGTCCGTTTGCTAAAGCAGAGGTGTAGGGAATTCCAACAAGACCTACATCTCTGCTTTATTGACCTGGTAAAGGCCTATGACACCATCAGTAGGCCTGGGCTCTGGGTTCTTCGTGCTTTCAGAGTCCCTGACCCGCTGCTCACGATCTTTAAGGACCTTCATTATGGTCAGCGGACCCGGGTAAAACTACATTGCCGGGAGTCGGAGCCATTCCCTGTTCACCTTGGGGTCCGACAGGGATGTCCTCTGGCTCCAACATTATTTAACATCTATTTCGACCACGTAGTTCATGAGGCCTTCAGTAGCTGTACCGGAGGAATTTCCATCTGGTACAGATACAGTGGGAGGCTGATCAATGCCCGGATGCCATCAAGGGATGGCTCCCTATTGGTCAACCACGTTATGTATGCCGATGACGTGATAATTGCGGCTCACTCAGAGGAGGAGTTGGAGGCGCTGCTGCTAAAACTGGAGTGTGCCACTAAGAGGTGGGGCCTTACCATCAGCCCCACCAAAACGAAGCACCTGCCTGGGTATTTTGTACCATCGGGCACTCCACCTCCACAACTCCCAATCGGTGATGGGGCAGTTGTGGAGAGAATGGAAAGTTTCCCATACCTGGGCAGTGTGCTCATGACCGTCTCCGGTTTAACAGCAGAGGTCTCACTCCGAATCATTCGAGCGGCATTATCTTTTCAGCAGTTGCGTAACGCTGTGTGGAAGCTACCTGGTCTGTCGCTCCACACGAAGCTTCGGGTCTTCTCAGCCACAGTCATTCTCTCCCTTCTCTATGCTTGTGAAACGTGGACCCCCCTAATGGAACATCTTTGCCGGTTAGAAACGTTGAGGCTGGCCTGCCTCCGATCAATCCTGGGTTTAACCAGGCTGGATTGTGTGAGGAGCTCACAAATCCTCGAAAGATCTGGACAAAGCCCCATCAGTGAGCTCCTCCGGCAGGCAAGGCTGCGTTGGCTGGGCCATGTAGCCCGCATGCCCAATCACCGCATGCCCAAGCAGCTTTTATTTGGCCGGATCGAGGGGGCTGAACGGACGCAGCACGGGCTAGAGAAGAGATGGAATGATGTGGTACAGCAGGATGTGGAGCTGAGTGGACTTGCCGATAACTGGTACCAGCTGTGTCAAGATCGGCCTCTGTGGAAGAGGCTCGTGAAGGACGCTACTGGGCAGTTGGAGGCAGTCGCCCTCCAACAACAACGGAGAGCGCAGGAACGACGCTCACAACAACGAGCAGAGCGCCGGATGGCTAAAGCACAGCAAGTTGGCACAGTAAGGGGCACAGGTGGTGCATCAGCCAGTCATCTCAGTCAGTCGACCTGTGGCACCTGGGTCTGCCCCGTGACCTCCTGCCAGCGGGCGGGCGTTCGACACTTCACGTGGCCTCAAGGTGCACATGGCCTGGCACAAGCGTCGTAGTGACATCACCGCCACTTAGAGGCGAATGGCGATTGTTGGTGTTAGTGATGGTGGAATTTTTGTTGCTGGTGTTAGTCGTGGTGGTGTTAGTGATGGTGGTATTATTGGTGCTGGTAGTGGTGTTCGTGGTGGTCTTAGTGGTGGTGTTAGTGTTGGTGGTATTATTGGTGGTGGTGTTAGTAGTGGTGTTAGTGATGGTGTTAGTGGGGTAGTGTAGCGGTTAGCGTGCTGCGCTAAGAACCTGGCGACCTGGGTTTGATTCCCGCTCACGGCCAACATTGGTGACGATTATCTGAACTGGTCCTGGGCCTCACCCTAGATCGACTCAGCCTTAAATGAGTACCTGGTGCGAGGTGCAAACATTGCCACTGGGGAGACAAAGGCGGCCGGGCGTGGTGTTGGCCACCCACCCCCTCGTGTGCCGTGCCGGCCTTCATAGGTGCTCGCGGACAGCACTTGCCCCAACAGTCTGTTAAGGCTATACGGGGGATCTTTGTCTTTGTTCGTGGTGTTAATTGTGGTGTTAGTAGTGGTGTTCGTAGTAGTGGTGTTCGTAGTGGTGGTGTTCGTAGTGGTGGTGTTCGTAGTGGTGGTGTTGGTGGTGTTAGGAGTAGTGTTAGTAGTGGTGTCCGAACAGAGGAGCAACGCTCACGACAACAACCTTTGAGCCGGGCATCTAAAATGCAGCAAGTTGGCACAGTCATCTCAGTCAGACAACTCATGGCACCTGGGTCTGACCTGACTGCCTGTCAGTGAGCCTTCGGCACTTCACGTGGTCTCAAAGTGCACCTGGCCTGGCACAGGCGCCGTGGTCACATCACCGCTACTTAGTGGCGAATGGCAGTTGTTGTTTTTTGTGTTTTTCGTATTGTGTGTGACTGGTGAGGATGTGAGTCCGTGTTGATGATGAGAGTCCGCATTGTGACGTGACGTGCGTTTAGACGTGGGTGTGTCACGCCCCTTCAACTCTGCGTGTCCCTCACCTCTGTCTCCCGCTCTCCACGCAGAGACCCGGACCGCGCGAGAGACACCGTGAGCTCTGAGCACCCTCGTCTGCACGTTGCTACCATGGAGGTACATGTGGCTCCTCGACTCGTGTGGTGAAGTATGGGTGGACGTGTGTTCTCCCCACTGCGTGTGCCTACCTGTCACCTGTATACCTGGGTGTGCTTCTCCTTGCCCGCCTGAGTGTGTGCGCGTCTATCAGAGTGTCTCTCCGAGATCCTGTTGGTGTACGTGCCCGTCTACGCGCGAGCATCTACGGCGCTGTTTTCTATCCACTGATGGATGAACGCCTCCCTCCCTGAGACCCTGCTACCCTTCGCATGCTGTCATAGAATAATCCGCCAAGCGCCGATTTCGTCGCACCATCTCTCTGGCGGCTCGGCTCTCTGATGTGTTCCGTTCCTTGGTTGTCGCTCCGTTATTATTCCGTTAGCCATTGTTGTCCCTCCTAGCCATGGCTCGTCCTGCCCGAGTCCCACTCACTCCTCTTAACAGTTTGAACGATCCCATTGACCTGCGTGTGACCTCGAAATCCACACGTCTTTCATTGTAAATCCAAGCATGGCAACTGATATTGGCCAAATATCCCAACGCTGAGAACTGGCAACATCTCGGCAGGACCCTCCTGAATGTGGAGCCCAGGATGTCAGAGATGCTGGCTCAGTGCTCGCCCACTGCACTTGCTCCAACATCTTAATCAAGCCCATGTGGTGGACCTTTGTCTTTGCGTGTGTAGATCAGCCGAGCTGGAGAGGCTCGGAGTAACTGCGAGTCTTGCACCACGTGGAGTGCGCTGTCCTCAGCGCGCACCGGCTTCATCCGCAGCAAATCGCCACAAGGTAAGAACAGAAATGAGTGACGTCAAGATGGCCACGCTGAATGGTGGGACATCACGACGGTCATGTTTCAAGGGGGACGTCACAGTGACCATGATGCATGGGGGACTTCATGGTGGCCATGTTGCATGGGTGATGTACCGTTCGAATTTTGCCGTTCTCTCGTCTAACACCGGCGAGACACGGTCATAAAGAAGGCTGTCTCTGGTGCAGGCCAGTCAGTTTCAAAGACAATGCCCATATATTATCGGAGCATGTTTGTTTGCATATTTTTCCACAAGTACGTGTGGTAAATGCAGACTTGATGCCTTGCAAAAGGTATCTATTTGGTGTTTGAACATATTAACACCTGTTTTTGTGCCAGAAAGGGTAAAAGCTATTCTTATTTTTTATAAAATCCTTCTTGCATATCTGTGTTATATTTATCTAATTCATTAACCCCGTTTTCAAACCCAAGCAACCTAAGATGTCCTCAGAGCTGCATATAGCTGGACATCGAACAAAGATGGTCACTGCATGGCACGCTTTCAGATGTGCTTCTGCAGTCATCTGGAATGCTCTTCCGACATTAGGCAGCCACTGGAGCGATGCACTTTTACATCAATCATTTTTGCGAACTTGTTAGTTTGTTGTCTTTCCCCCTCACTTCTGATTAGCAGGGCTGCCGAAGCACAGTTTAACATACGGACATAACTGGTATTGGCCAAAACATTCAAATCCCCTGCAAATTCCTCAAATTGGGATCACACAGCAGACGTAATGGCAGCAGCGTCGCCCCCATTCTCTGTAAATCATCTGCAGGAACCTCCTAAAAAGGAATCTTGAGACTTTTTGAGGCTGTGCTGCTTAAACGAAAGATCACCGACAGCTGTTTTTATTCTCTTGCCTGCAGCAATCCTGGCTCTCTTTGGCCCACAAATGACCCACCGGGAGAAGCTGGAGCTTGTCGCCATACAGAAAGTATGGTACTTTGCGCTCAGCAACAGATCCCGGGGACACAACAACGATGGATACGACGACCACGAACATCATTACATTCCGGTGAGACTCGCCACAAAGCCCCCACCGTGGGGGCGGTCACAGGGCGCAGCGGTCGCGGGGTTCGTGGCTTCTTGTCATTGCAACTTAAGCACCAACCAACCAGAGAAAGCACACGTGCACTCTCCCACACACTTCACAATCATAAGTTTATTTCCCAAGTTAAGCCCATTGAGCTAAAGAGCTTTTTTTAGGGTGACTCGGCCAGCAGACATCAGAGCATTCCACAATTACAGATTTAAGAAAGCCAAACACTTAATAAAAGCAATTATTTCGTAAAATAATGCTCACATGTTGTGATTTTTAAAATATAGTCAGTCTAAATTTGTGTAATTTTGTGCAGGTCCACCATGAGCACCTTCACTACCGCTATGAGGTGCTGAAGAAGATTGGGCACGGAGGTCAAGGCCAGGTGATCCGGTGCCTTGACCACAAGATGAACACCCTGGTGGCCGTGAAGATCTTGGTATCACCATTGAGGTAAGAATTCAGAATGGTGTCGTCACAAGGACGACGTTGTTGTTACGTCCAGTGCTGTGGGCGGCCGTGTGATGAGGTGGTGACAACTCGTGCCTCACGTAGAGGGTCCCCGGTTCGACTCCTGACTCGGGTGCCCTCCTGTGTGGAGTTTGTATGTTCTCCCCCTGTTCTGGATCAGTTCACTCTTACATTACATTAAGTCTTCATTTAACCTAGTAGAGGCATTCCTGAAAAGTGCCACGTTAAGGGAAAGCACATTAAGCAAACATAATATCCCCATATATAATGTAACGATAAAGTTTTGCAAGATATAATACATGCACACAGTGATGTGAAGAGACCAATAACGGAGGGCATGCTGTCACGTCACGTGATCATTCCGCATTCTGCCTACTGTGTCATACCGCTCAGCTGTGCAATTTTATAGTGGGCACATTCCACGTTATAATGGGCGCTTTCCTGCATTAGAACAGAAGCATTCCGGATTATAATGGGTGCGGTCCGCGTTATAACGGGAGCCTTCCACGTTATCATGGGCACGTTCCACGCTATAAAAGGCGTGTTCCACACTGTAATGGAGTTGTCCCATGTCATAACGGGCGCGTTCCGTGTTATAACGTGTGCGTTCTGCGTTATAGCAGCTACATCATGGGACCTCCTTTGCCAGTACCAAAATATACTCCCAAAGGAGGTCCCATGATGTAGCCATTCACCCCGAGCTCTCATTACTCTGAAAACGCTTGTCTTTGTGCTGTACGCCTTTTGGCGTCCCCTGGTCTAACACCGTTTTTGAGACGAGGCTCAAAAGAAAGGTGTTTCTGGTGTGGACCAATCAGTTTCAAAGACAATGCATATATTATCAGAGTATGTTTTTTGTTTGCATTCTGACCACAAGTATTGTGGTTAATGCAGACATTATTCCTTGTAAAAGGTTTCAGTTTGGTGTTTTAACATCTTAACACCTGTTTTCTTGCTAGAAAAAAGGAGAAAATATATTCTGATATTTTGGTACTGGCAAAGGAGGTCCCATGATATTCCACGTTATAATGCCTTGCTCTGTGAGAGCCACATTCAGTCACGACTCAGCTGTGGCTCAGTCTTTAAAACTCAGGCTCAGCTCTAGCTCAGCCATGGTTTGGCCCAGGCTTGAGCCGCTCAGCTGCTGTTAAAGATACATGAGTGGCTCAGCCGTGGCTTGGCTCAGCTCCTGGGAATCCTGAGTGTGGCTGGGGCCATGCTCAGAGTCGGTTCAATTCACACATTAGGGAATCACTACGTTCAGGCAGCACCCCAAACCCCCTTCTATCCCTTGCTTATTTGATCCTCTTCCCGATCCTTTCTGGAACCTTCCATGAGCGCACTACTGGAACTCACAATGCCATTACACTTGGGGAACTAATATTTATTCATTAATTCTGAATAGAATTTGTTTCTGGTCATTCCTTAAGCAAGTCTAAGTCATGATTCATTTGTGGATTTTCTCTGCACAGCTCCAAGCATGATAAATTTCAGAGAAAGGAGCTCCAGATGGCTCTGGAACTTCAGGGCGAGGGCAGTGATGAGGACTACAACGTCATCAAAGTCCTGAACCATTTTGACTTCAGAGGACACCACTGCATTGTCCTGGAGCTGTTGAAGTACGTACCATGTGTTCCCACCGCCCCCCCCCCCCCCCATAGCGTGGTTAACTTCATTAGCTAAACTAAAACTTTTATTTAACAGGTAAAGCCCACTGCCCTATCAGTTATTTTTCACAAGCGGCCTGGCTACAAATGATAGCTAAAAAAAGTGGCTGATGTGGAAATGTATAGTAGCCAAATACTCTAAAAGCAAGTTTCTAAATGTGGAGGGACAAACCAGAGAACCCGGAGAAAAATCCACGTGACCAGGGGTAGAACATGCAAACTCAAAATATACATGCGTCACGGTCGGGATCAAAGCCCCGATCTCTTCCACACCAGGGGAGGGTGATAACGTCACACCACCGGGGCTAGATGTTACTTTTGGGATTCCTGTGCCACCCACGCATTGTGATACTGTGGAGCTGTCATGTGTCCCGGGTGCACGAGGCCACACCTCTTTTCTCAATCAGCCCCGCCCACTTTTATATAGCCACGCCTCCACTCGATCAGCGCAGTGGTAATGCTTGAGCCCCTCGGTGAAAATCCCTGAGTTCGATTCTCAACTCGGACGCCTTTCTCTGTGGAGTTTGTATCTCCTAATGGATAATTCCACCACCCGGAAACAGAGCCAATGAAAGCAAGTGGACAAATGTGCTAACTGATTTGGTTTATCAGCAAACCGATGACCTAAACCCACACTGAGCTATGAATCATATTAGTCGTGAATGTGCAAATAGAATATTAATATTGTCGTTATCAGAATCCACGCAGTATTGCAGGGTATGACACTGACGCTGGTTCGTTGTTGTCATTGTTGTTGCTGCTGCTGCCTCTTTCACAGGGAGAGCCTCTATGATGTGATTACGGAAGGGAGGCTCCGGAAATTGCACATGGGGATGGTGAAAACTTACACCAGGGGCATCCTCAAGTTCCTTTGCCACACCAAGGCCAGGAGCATCATCCATGCTGACATCAAGCCAGTGAGTGGACACAGCATTCAGCGCGACTTTGTTCCGGAGTTGTGTCATTATTGGGGACTCGGTCCATAGAGAAAACTAACCACGTTGGTCACAGGGTCGATGTTTTAGCTCTGTCCGTCTATCTGGAAGGAAGCAGGGTCACGTTACCTCTGGTGATGATCTGGTATGAATTCAACTGTCGTGTAGAGTCGTGTCGCTATTGCGGGACTCACCACAGATAAAACCAGCAATGTAGATCACAGCGTTGCCCCAAACTTTGGGAAACACAAACCGGAGCTGAAAAGAATGAATTTCAAAACGTGCCAAATACGCGTTTGAACTGACAGCTGCTCATTGTCAGCTTCCCAAGACAAACGCGCGGTGGAAAGCGTCACGAAATCCGTGCGCCCTTGAGTGTGGTTTTTGGTCCGTAACTTGTTATCGGGCAGCTGTGAGCATCTATGATAAGTTGTCTATAGAGCTGCACCCTTTTACTTAGATGGTGCTTCAGAGAGCTTTAAATGTGATGAGCCTCGACTAACATCGCTCATCTTGACACATTTGAAAGGGGCACCCCCAGTGGCAGCTGTCAGAAAACAGCGAATGTTGCACTTGACTCAAGGTTGATGACGGTGCTACGCCTCACCTAGTTCCCTGTTTAGCTTGTACCGTGGTACGTAATTGATCCACTGCTGGCTGAATGCTATCGGCGTAACCTCCGAGTGTGAATTCCTTCTGCCTTTCTTCCTTTAGGAAAATGTTCTACTCAAGGATACCGTGACTGGCACTGTCAGGGTCACGGACTTCGGCACCAGCTTTTTTGTGAAAAGGCAACGTGAGTAACCTCACCTGGGTGTGAGTTTCTGCGTGTGGGTGTGAGTTTCTGCGTGTGGGTGTGTCTGTGTTCCAGTGTGTGTGTGTGTGTGCAAGTCTCTTAGTGTCTGTACATGTGACAGTGTGTGATAACGATGCTGTTCATGACACAGTGAGTATACACACACACGTACATATATATTTGTTGTTGTTGTGCAGCTCTGCATGTTGGTGGGACCCTGCCATACCTATCTCCGGAGGTATTGCTGGGCTACAGATTAACGTGTGCAGTGGACATGTGGGCACTGGGCTGCACAGTGGCGGAGTTGGCAACCGGCAGGGAATTATTCCATTCGGACAGCCGCGACGACCACCTCCCGTGCTGCATGGAGGTATTTCCAACTGGGCGTTCACCCGCTCGTGATTCCCCCCTCCTTTCTTGAAGTTGTAGGCTATGGGGGGGGGGGGGGAGCCAGGAGAGGGGGGGCGATTGGCTACTTGGTGATCTGGCGAATGGCAGCCATCGTATGTTTTATGTGTGTACACGTGTGTGTCTTGTACGTGTGGGGGGAGCAGTGGTGTAGCAATTAGCGTGCTCAGCTACAAACCCGGTAATGCGAGTTTGATTCCAATTCACGGCCAACATCAGTGATGATTATCTGAACCGGTACTGGGCATCCCCTAGTACAAATCAGCCTCAAATGAGTACCTGGTGCCGTGTGTACCTGCTTCAATATGGCCAACCATCCCCTCTCTGTGTGTGCCACAGTCCTGGCCCTCAACAGGTGCCGCTACTGTTGCTGCTGCTGTTTCTACTCACTACTAAAAGCACTTGCCCCTACAGTCTGCTGCGGCTACACGGGTGACTTTTGCCTTTATCTCAACCATGTGCAGATCCTCGGGTTGCCTCCAAGATGCATGATGGATGCAGCTCCTGACGGAATGCACTACTTTGGTGAGTTGAAGGGTGGGGCGAGCAACCGGCCGGATTCAGTGTTAGGGTGTGGCCTGGAGCTGTTGTAGTTCTTTTTGGGGGGGTGGCCATGGGGGGGGGGCCTCTTTGTATTTTCAATTCCTTGGGTGAGTGGGTGGGTAAATGGGCGCGTGGGCAAGTGGGTAGGTGGGCAAAGTGGTGGTTGGTGACTGTGTGTCTCTCCTGCTGTGCATGTCTCCTGCAGATCGTTTGGGCATGATGTTCACCCCAGTCAAGAGAAGGGTGCCAGGGAGCTTGTCACTTCACGGGGCACTCAAAAGCCACGACCCGGAGTTTGTTGACTTTGTCAGCTCCTGCCTGCGGTAAGAATCATCCCCCACCACCTCCCCCCTCCCCATGAGGATTTCTCCCACCAAGGTGATCAACGAATGCCCTCCACCGATCACCAGGAAGATGTGGAGCTGAGTGAACCTGCCGATAACCAGTACCACCGGTGTTAAGATCGCCCTCTTTGGAGGTCCGTTAAAGATGATCCTCGGCAGTGCGAGGCTCAGGGCATTTTTAGAGTACTGCGTATTGAAGGATTGCCGCTGCTACCGCGACTACCGCTGATGCTGTGCGATCCTGGACCTCATGGGAGAAGGGAAGGAACGTCAATCCTCTCACCACGCCTCTCTCACCACGTGCGCTGCGTGTGACCCCGGTGCGTCTCTCAACAGATGGGATCCGGATTGTCGCATGACGCCAGCGCAGGCGCTGGGTCACAGCTGGCTCCGGACCGTGACCACCAGCACCACCAGCAACGCCACCGCCATCACCATTGCTGCTCCTGGCAGTGTACAGTGTTTTGGAGCTGCTGAGCGACGGTAAGCCATGAGCTGCTTGTCCAATGTTCAAGGCAGTCCATAGGGAGGTGTGGGGCCCGGGGCAAGTCACAATTAAATCGGAAGTATTACCAACAATACAGGGGTTGTTTCGGTTAGATCGCATAGATATACATGTGTTGTTAAACTCACCACCACCCAACACAGCCAATTAGTAAGGTGTATCATGTAAACAAAATGTGCCAATTAGTTACTAGATCAGCACACCAGTGTGTTGGAAAGTAAACCCACCACATTTACTATTCGAATACGACATTTTGCCGGGGATTGCAACCAGCCTCATAAGGTGACGGCCAGAATTGTGGAGAAATACTCCTGTTTCGGTCTTAAATAGTGATAAATGTGAATGTGATGTCATCATTTGTGAGCCAATCTGGTGCGAAAGCCTACGTGTTAAAAAGACATTTTACGTCTGACACCGTAACATCGAAGCACATGGCCGCCAAAAGCACGGTGCCTGGGGCGGTTTCCCCAGTACACCGTACCCGGGGGACGGCTCTGCTCCTGTTAATGTATTTACATGTATTACTACTACCCTTATTTAGCCAGCATGAGCCTCACTCAGTCTCAAGACTCTTTTTCAGTAGAGTCCTGCCAAGTTGTTTGCAGTACAGAACAAATTTGCTTTTGCTACTGCTGCTATGCGATCCCAATTGAGTGATTTGGAGGTTCAATTTCTAACACTGGCGAGGATGTCCATCCAACACTGGTTGCGTTGCGTGTGTCAGGGTTCAGTTACGTGGAGGAAAATGCCAAACCCAAAGGAATGAAAGTTACATTTTAATGTACAATTTTATTGAGGGACTGTGTGTTGTCTTGGTGGGGTCTGGGGCTGTTTTGTTGATGTTTTGCTGCCTTGCCCAAGTTTACATTTAGTGTTGAAAATCTGGCCAGATTTTATGTACTTTGTGCTTATGTGCTCAATTTTTTGTGACTTGCTTACATTTTTACACGTTGCACTCCTTTTGTTTGTTGTTGTAACTTGCTGACCCTGTGCCTCGACTGCATATCTGTAAAGGAAGAGCTTCATAGCTTATCGGATTCCTCTTCATCCAGTCTAAATAATGTATTCTGATTTTGGAAACCAATGCAGGACAAAACGAGGGGGGGGGGGTAGAACACACTCCACATTCCACACGGAGAAGTGGCCCAAGTATGGGAATCAAACCCAGGTCCCTCTTTGACCGAGTTCCAGCCCTGCTGCCTGCAAACGAACACATGTACAGTTCAAACCCCACGTATACATTCAGTTATATACGGATGTATTTTTATAATTGGTTCCTGGGTGAGGACAAATAATGAGGCAGCCATATCTTTGCCATGTAGTCCTTCATCCAGTGTGATATCGCAAGACTAATGACGATTCTGTAACCAGACCCACGATGGGCATGGTATGCTGCATTATTGCAGCGTTATTAACCTGGTTAATATATCTCCGCACACAGTTAGTCCGTACGCGGATGATGGTGGGGGGGGGGGGGGGGGGACTGCGATCTCTGCTGTAGCAGGAAGTTGGAACGGTGTCGTGCGCATCTCTTCACAGAGCGGAGCCGGCGCTGCCCCCATCCTCCGCGTTTGCCCTGGCCTCTAAATGTAAGCTGACGGTTGTGGTGGAAGAGGAGACCCTGGTGGAGGAGCTGGTGGTGCAGGAGGAGACCCTGGTGGAGGAGCTGGTGGTACAGGAGGAGGAGACTCTGCTGGAGGAGCTGGTGGTGCAGGAGGAGACCTGGGTGGAGGAGCTGGTGGTGCAGGAGGAGACCCGGGTGGAGGAGCTGGTGGTGCAGGAGGAGACCCGGGTGGAGGAGCTGGTGGTGCAGGAGGAGACCTGGGTGGAGGAGCTGGTGGTGCAGGAGGAGGAGACCCGGGTAGAGGAGCTGGTGGTGCAGGAGGAGGAAACCCGGGTGGAGGAGCTGGTGGTGCAGGACGAAGAGGAGATGGGGGGGGAGACAGAGGAGGTGGAGACGAAGAAGGAGCAGATGGTGGTGCAGGAGATGGTGGTGGAGGAGGAGATGACAAGGAAAGAGGATCAGGCGATGGTGATGCAGGAGGAGAAGAGGAAGCGAGGGGGCCTGGCCCGCATAGGGAGAACCATCCGTGCACTCCTCCGACGCGCGCTGCTGTGTGGTGGCCGGTCCACCACACAGTAGAGGTGGTGGTCATGGATAGTTGTGAACCACGACCACTATCACCACACCCACCACGCACACTCCACACATACACCCCCCTGTGATACCCACCACCCACCACACACACCCTGCACCCACCTACCCCGTGATACCCACCACACACTACACAAAGAGCTAGTGGTTTAGAGGGTTAGGGGTTTATAAAGTTATGGGTTTAGAGGTTTTGGGGTATTTTGGGGATACGGGGTTTATATGTTTAGGTATTTTGAGGGTTATAGGGTTTAGGGGTTGAGAGTGTTAGGGGTTTAGGGGATTCTAGAGTTAGGGGTTTAGAGGGTTAGAGTTTTAAGGGTAAAGGGGTTTAAAGGGCTAGGTGTTTAGAGGATTAGGCTATTAGGGGTATAGGGGTTTAAAGAGTTAGGGGTTTAGGGGTTCAGAGGGTTATGGTTTTAAGGGTAGAGGGGTTAAGAGGGTTAGGGATTTAGAGGGTTTTGGGTTTAAAGATTTTGTTTTTAAGGGTTTAGGTTAGGGGTTCAGTGGGTTAGAGGTTTGGGGGTTTATGGGTTAGGATTTTAGAGGGTGATGGGTTTAGACTGTTATGGTTTTAAGGGTAAAGGGGTTTTGAGGGTTGAGTTCTAGAGGGTTACAGTTTAGAAGGTTGTGGTTTTAGAGGGTTCTCGATTTAGAGAATTAGGGGTTTATGGGGTTTGATTGTTAAAGGGTTAGTGGTTTAGAGGGTTAGGAGTTTATAAGGTTATGGACTTAGGGGTTTAGAGGTTTTGGGGCTTTTAGGGGGTAAGCAGTTTAGAGGTTTGGGTGGTTTTAAGGGTTATGATGTTTAGGGGTTGAGCATATTAGGGGTTTTGAGGGTTAGGGTTTTAGTGGGTTAAGGGTGTAGAGGGTTAGGGGATTAGAGGGTGAGGGGTTTAGAGGGTTGGGGTTTTCGGGGTATTTGGGTTAGGATTTCAAAGGGTGAGGAGTTTAGACGGATAGGGTTTTAAGGGTGAAGGGGTTGAGGTTTTTATTTAGTAGAGTTTAGAAGGTTATGGGTTTAGAGGGTTAAGGGTTTAGAGTTACTGTCGGTGTTTAGAGGTTTAGGGGGTTTATGGGTTTTGATTGCTCGGTGTTGTGGTTTACAAGGTTACGAGTTTTAGAAGGTTTTGGGTTTAGAGGTTTCAGTGTTTCGGGGATTAGAGGTTTATAAGGTGAGGGGTTTACAGGGTTATGGTTTTACAGGTTTAGGGGTCTAGACAGTTTGGGGTTTAAGGGTTTAGAACAGGGGTGGGCAAATTTTTTGACTCGCGGGCCACAATGGGTTCTAAAATTTGACAGAGGGGCCGGGCCAGGAACAGATGGATGGAGTGTTTGTGTGAACTAATATAAATGTCGTGTAAAAATAATAACATGAAAGGATTTGGCCTTTAACAGGTAGCAAAGCATTTATTTGCAAGGCAATTTAACAAATTGCATGAACAATACAAAAACGTCGTAACTCCCGGTCAAAGTGCGCCATCTAATGGGGAAATGGGGGCATTACAGGAGAAAGGTAAAATTTAATTTAATAATAATAATTGTACAAGTTCGGCGGGCCGGATTAAAAATCCCAACGGGGCCGTATACGGCCCGGGGGCCGTACTTTGCCCATGTCTGGTTTAGAAGGTTAAGGGTTTAGACAGTTAAGAGTTTTTGGGGTGTATGGGTTAGGGTTCTAAAGGGTGAGGTGTTTAGACGGTTGGAGTCTTCAGGGTAAAGTCCTTTATAGGATTTGGTGTTTAGAGGGTTAGAGTTTAGAACGTTTTGAGTTTAGAGGGTTTAGAGGTTTATGGGTTTCGATTGTTAGAGGTTGAATGGTTTAGATGGTTAGGAGTTGAGGAGGTTATAAGGGTATGTGTTTAGGGGTTTAGAGGTATAGGGGTTTCAAGGGTTAGGGATTTAGAGTGTTAGGGGTTTAGTGGTTAGAGAGTTTAGAGGGTTTAACACCTAGACTTTCACAACTAATATTGGGTTAGTCTCCAACACTAAATGGCACTTTTTGTTGATGTGACAAATTTTCCTAATTGGCTGTGTCGGGTGGTGGCTGGTTTAACGACACATTTATATTTACACAATCTAACCCCAAAAAAACATTTATGGGTTTAGAGAGTTAGGGGTTTAGTGGGTTATGTGTTTAGAGGGTTAGCATTTTAGGGGTATGGGTGTTTTAAGGGTTAGGCATCTAGAGGGTTAGTTCTTTAGAGGGTTGGGGTTTAAATGTGTTGGGATTAGATTAGGGATTTAGGGTTTTAGAACGTTAGGGTTTTGAGGGTTAGGGTTTTAGAAGTTGAGGATTTAGAAGGTTATGAGTTCAGAGGGTTAGGGGTCTAGAGGGTTAGTTCATTAGAGGGTTGTGGTTTAGATTGGTTGGTATTTAGAATTTTAGGGATTTAGGGTTTTAGAAGGATAGAGTTTCAAGGTTAAGAGGGTTAGGGATTCAGAGGGTTGAGGGTTTGGTTTTTAACGGCTTCGAAGGTTAGGGTTAAAAGACTAAGGGGTTTGGAGAGTGAGGGGTTTTTGGTGGGTTAGGGTTTTAAGGGTAAAGGGTTTGAGAGGGTTAGCGGTTTAGATGGTTATGGGTTTAAATGGTTAGGGATTTAGATAGTTACGGGGTTTAGAGGTTTAGAGGGTTTTATTTGTTCGAGGTTTAGTGGTTAAGGTCTCTGTGCGAGTCCAACAGGTTTATTTTAGTCTATGGTAAGATAAAAACAGTTCAGTTTAATTTGTATATATTTAAACAATTTGTTTACCTTTCCTGTCATGTTTTTGTATTGTATTTTTGTTATGTTCTGACCCGCCCGATTGGACGTCTGTGAAAACAGATCGTCATAGCTCATCAGATTCATCCAGTATAAATAAATATTCAAATTAAAATTCTATTGACCTCTGTGCGAATCTATGGATTTCTGTGTGAGTTTTTGGGTCTCTTGAGTGTATGGATCTCTGTGTGAGGCTATTGGTCTCTGTGCATGTCAAAAGGACTCTGAGTGAGTCTATGGGGTTGCCGTGTGAGTCTGAGTGTCTGTAGGAATGCATGGGTCTCTGTTGGAGTCTATGGGTTTCTGGGTATGGTTGTTTGTGCGAGTTTTACATGCATAAATGGAACTTAAAAAGGCCATTGAGGGTTGCAGAATCCAAATTGAATATTAAGTTCCCCGCAGTGCAAGCCAGCTCGCTAGTCGTGTCATCAAACAGCCCCTGTAATTCTTTATAATAATAAAAGACACTCCAAGAAATCCACACAGTAAGGTCCTGAATTGGGGTTTTATTTTATAATCTTTGGTTTTATTCGGTTAAGTCACGAAGGTAAAAAATAAATTAAAATTAAATAAAAGAAAAAATTAAAACACGACGTTTTGAAGGCAACACAGGCTTCCTTCTTCAGGTGGAAACAGTCACAGCAAAAAATCGCTGCACCAAGTGGCGAGGCTCTGGGAACCTCTGGCTTATATACAGGTTAAGGGAGGGGGGGGGGAGCCATGTAGGGGGACCTTAGTGGGGTGCGGGGCTGAGTTAATCCGTCTTTTGTTGTGTAGAGGGTGCGGGGGATGGGTCACTGTGTGTGTGCAATAGAAACGGAAAAAAATAGAAAAATTAAAGATCGGCAAGAATGTGCTGTAAGGGGGAAGTAGAAAAAAGGGAAATAGAAAGTTCGGAAGGAATATGCTTGGTATACCACTACTTGAAATTGCTGTTAGAAATTAGTTGACGTTTGGTATGATTTAAAACGTCCTTCCAGTGGTTGCTTAATTTGAAACTATCCTCTCGGTTGAAGGTATGCCTGTATTTGTATATCTGAATGGCTTGGTGAACACATCTCTGGTGATAACCTATAGGTTTACAGAGAACCTTGGTATCGGAGAAGACAATCTCATGATCACCCATAGCGTTGTGACAATGATCAGCCACAGCAGAAGAATTCGTCCTGCCGTGTTTCAAATCTCATTTGTGCTCGTGAATTCGGTCAGAGACATGTCGCTTTGTCTCCCCGATATAGCAATCACCACAGGTACAACTCAATTTGTAAACCCCGGGGTACTGTAAGTCAGGAATGACATCCTTCACGGATGGGATAAGATCACGAATTTTGTGTATTGTATTGAACCGGACCTGGATCTTGTGTTTGTTTAGAATTTTGGAAATCTTTTTAGTAACGCCTGCTATATATGGTAGTGTGATGGTTTTGACCAGAGTATCAAGTGGTTGTTTCTGTATGGAGGGAGAAACAGCTTGGCGGATGGTACGGTCAGAATATCCATTCCTTTTGAGGGCCAGGTGCACATGTTTTAATTCACTGGTCAGGTGGTGTTGGTCCGAAATGCAATGAATCCAATGGTATACAGTTTTGATGAGATAATTCTTTTGGGCTGGGTGGTGGTGGGAATCAGGCTTCAAGTAGGAATCTGCGTGGGTGGGTTTCCTGTAGACAGAATGCCCCAATGAGCCATCAGGTCTCCTCTGAAACAGAACATCTAAGAATGGTAGCTTGCCATCTTTCTCCACTTCCATGGTGAATTTGATGGCGGGATTGTCTGGAATTGATGTGGTGTAGGAAAAGGTTCAAAGCTGGGAGGCTATGTGGCCAAATGACGAAAGTGTCATCCACATATCTCTTCCCCTGGGAAGGTCTGAGGGTGGAAGTCTGGATGGCGTCTGATTCAAATTTCTCCATGAAAATATTGGCTATCACTGGTGACAAGGGGGAACCCATGGGGGTACCCTCATTTTGTTTGTAGAAGGAGCCATTCCAAGTAAAGTAGGTATTGTTGAGGCAGTGCCTAACCAGTGCAGGTGTATCGGCGTCTAGTCCATGTTGGACAAAATTTTCAATTATTTCAATGGTATCAGGTACTGGGACCTTGGTGAACAAAGAGACCACATCGAAGCTGACAAGGATATCGTCAGGGGACAGTACAACGTCTTTGACCATAGAGACAAATTGGGCTGAGTTAACTACTGCTGAGGCGGTCTTGCCAGTGAAAGGCAGCAAGGAATATGACAGAAAACGGGCTAGTCTATAGGTAGGGGAGTTGATTGTGGATACGATGGGTCGTAGTGGGGTGCCTTCTTTATGGATCTTGAGAAGACCATAGAATCTAGGGAGTCTTGCAGCAGAAGGTTTTAGGGAGGGACGTTTAGTTGGGTCGATTAGGGAGGTCTAACTTGTGATGATCTTGTTGGTTTTTATCGCTAGGCTATTGGTAGGGTCATTTTTAATTTTTGAGTAACTTCCATCGTTGAGCAGATTCTGGATTTTGTTGTTGTATGAATCTTTATCCATAATTACAGTACCGTTGCCTTTATCGGCTGAGAATATGACTATATCACTTCTGTTTTTTTAAATTCGCGAGTTCAGAGCGTTCATTTTTGCTGATGTTACTAATGGGTTTCTTAGCATTCTTAAGAATAGTGGCTATTTCAGCTCTCGCAACGTCTGCTTGGAAGTGTGCCACGCCTTTGAGGGCTACATCGACCTGAGAGATGATATCATCTACTGGTATGTGTTTTGGGGTGACAGCAAAATTCAGTCCCTTAGCCAGTACTGTTTTCAGATTGTCCGAAATCGGCGTGCTACTCTGATTAATGACGATTTTGTTGACGTCGAGTTTTGTTATACGTGGAACTGGGTTCTTCTTTAATAGCTGGTTGAATTTAGAAATCAGGTTAGCTTTACATTTGATTGACAGTGAATCAGCAGAAGAAGCAGTCATGTTGTCTATGTGATTCCAATCCGCACCAACCGGCATGTGCACCCACATGTATACCACCTCTACACCGTTCATCATGCTAGGTCAGCCAATCAAATGCTAATTTTTATGCTAATTCCTTTGTCAAGGCACCTTGTTTCCTCGCACACAGCTTAACGGTCACGGTCTGAGCGTGGCTGTGTTTCACTCCAGCGCTGTCCTCGAGACAGCCTGGTTCCTTCACCTGATGAAGGCCGCTTGTGTTGTGGCCGAAACGTCGTGATTTTTGTTGTTTTATTATTTACCTACGTGACTTTACCGAATAGAACCAAAGAGTATGGATCCTTGCAGTCACGAAAGCTTTAAATCTAGAATTGATCACCTCTACGGGGAGGGCTTTCACCTATCTGTTAGAGCTTTTAACAGACAACGGGACAAGAAGTCACAGCTCATCGAGACGCTGACCTTCCTCAAAAGATGCCGCGATCACAAGGTAATACCCATCGCTTTCACACTCATTTCTTCTGCTGTATCTTCTCCGAATTCTAAACAGATTCTGTTTAAGGCCAGCCTATCTTAAATCTCAGAGAGGATAAGGCTACTCCGATTTGAACTCGATACTTTAGACAGGACTCTCCTACAAGCTCATTTAATGTTAACACAAAAAATGTCACCTTCTGATTGGAATCACATAAACAACATGACTGCTTCTTCTGCTGATTCACTGTCAGTCAAATGTAAAGCTAACCTAATTTCTTTCTGATTGGGAGGGGGTCAAATATATAACATTTTTGACATGCTTTTTTTCTGGATTTTGTTGTTGTTATTCTGTCTCTCACTGTTCAAATAAACCTACCATTAAAATTATAGACTGATAATTTCTTTGTCAGTGGGCAAACGTACAAAATCAGCAGGGGATCAAATACTTTTTTCCCTCACTGTATATATAAATAAATAGTGCATATTTAGTGTATTATTGAGTGCATGTTTACGTGCTCTAACCCAAAAATCTCGATTATGGACTCAAAAAACGGCTGGGAGACTTCTCACTCAGACCCGTAGCAAGACGATATCGCCCCAATATTCAAATTGTTCAAATATCCCCCGAACGAGTCCAGGATCAATTTAAAGATCATACTCGGCATTCTGAAGGTCCTCCGTGGTCTGACAATGATCACGTTGCCATGTTTACGCTTCTTACAAATATTTTTGCCCCGTTGAATCGATCACCAAACCCAAGTGACGGTAGTGTTACGGTAAAAAAAATCTCAGTGGGTGACCTCTGGGCAGAGCATGACCTTGCAAACAGACGACCAATCGAGTGAAATAAACATGGGAAACGCACCTCGATGAACAGGCTGACTTCCCTGTGTGTTTGGACAAACTCATTCATCACAGGCAAAACGAACATGTCCCGAATGCCCACGTCCTTCAGGAACTGCATCTGGAGGTGTTGGCACACCAATTGCATCACCTAGCAAAAGAGGAAAACAGCAGGAACGACGTGAATACATCATCGCCATGCAGCAGTCTACGCCCGTCAATTTCTCACAGCGGTAGTAAGGTCCTTAGGTGTCTGGGAGCACAAGGCAGGTGCAGGTGGGTGAGTCATAATTTCCATCCCTGACGCCAAAACTTATTTCAGGCTGTACAAGAGATAATGACATGGGTTAATTGTCACACAAGCCAATTAGAAAGCTGCCATGCTGTTAATGGTTAGTAAACTGAACTCACAGACCAGAGGTCGCTAAATGGGCACACCACAGTTAGCTGATCGGCAAGTCACGTGTGATGCAGCAAAGTGTGGCTTTCAGCCGGCTCTTCCAACACATCTGGTCAACGTGGAAAAGTAGAATATGGGACCTTCCTGGTGTGGACTAATCAGTTTCAAAGACAATGCATATATTATCAGAGCATGTTTGCATGTTCACCACAAGTACGTGTGGTTAATGCAGACAGGATTCCTTGAATGAGGATTCTGTTTGGTGTTTTAACATCTTGACACCTGTTGTATTGCCAGAAAGGGTAAAACCTATTGTTATATGGAAAAGTAGACCAAATACTCGTAAAGAATTCGCTCTCATGAAAGTCTTTTCACCAGCGGTGGTGTGACCAAGCAATTGCAGAGCTGCACTTTTATATAAGTCAGGTCAGAGCCAGATACACATTGGAGGATAAACATCCCACGGTGGCTGGGCAATTGTTGTGCAATAATGTCAGGTCAAACTTACTTAGGATATTTACAGGTGCGTTTTATTCATGCCGTATATATTAATGCACACATTGTGTAGTGGTATTATTATTAAACTCACCTTTAATGACGATGACCATAAACATGATTAAGAGTGTGACTATTAATGAATGTGCGACTGTACGATGTGGACGTAGCGGAGGGGCCCCCCACGGTGAGCGGTGACGCAACGCGCGCAGTGGCCCGCGTCACGTGGTTGACACCTCACGTGCACAGAGCGAGGCAGGCAGAGCCAGAGGGGGGCGGCGTTGCCTAGGCGACGTTGGCGTCCTCGCGGTCTACTCCACGGTCAAGCTGCGTGTCACTTGGTGACCCCCCCACCGCCTCTTACTGGACACCTGTGAGTGAGAGCTTGATAGCGCTTCGGATTTTGATTCCGAGTACAGTGTGCACAGCACCTGTACGGCGAGTCCTCGTTTAACGCAGTAGATGCGTTCCTGAAAAGTGCCGCGCTAAGCGAAAACTATTTCCCCCGTAATGAATGTCCAAGCGCAGTCAGAATTGGGTTACAAACAACTTGAGGGGACGCCGCCGCGTTACCGTCTCGTCTCGCTCAACCGCGCAGCTCAAAAAAGTAGTTTGGCGACGACCACTCACAAGTCGCCTTATGGCGGTGCGCGTTCCCTAAATGAAGGCAACCGCGTTATAGCGTGAACACGCGGGACAGACCCAGTTGTCGTGTGCGGGTCAACTCCCTGAGATAAACTTGCTGCCGACTTCATGCGTTGTATACGCCCAGTGCTCAGCCAATTGTTGTGAGCGTCGCTCCTCTGCCCTCTGTTGTTAATGGAGGGAGACTGCACCCAACTGCCAAGTATCATCCTTCGCGAGCCTCTTCAAAACGCTCATCTTGACACCGCTGGAAGCAGTCATCGGCCTTGACCTCACCCCACAACAGTGCAAGTTTAACCGCTCAACATTAAAACACAACGATGGGTCGCTTGCACCAATCGCACAACATCACAGCGTTGACTCTCAGCTGTTGCTTGTGTAGAGGGGTCAGATTGTCCAGACATTCGGTTGATACTAATAGGGTTTATTTGCCAGTATTGTAGATTATTTGAATTCCATTTGTTTGGGCGTCAGGGTGGTGCAGTGGTCACGCCCGTGCATGGCATCTTCTGAAGGACTGCCTGGCTTCGCTTTCCTAATTCTGGTCCCTTTCTCTGCATGGGTTTACTCCCATAGCAAAACAACAACAACAAGAAAACATACACTGTAACTGGTACTAGCCAAACATCTGGGATTGTTTTTGTTATGCTGCATTGCCCAAAATGGCATTTGGTGATAAAAAAAAATTGGCAGGAATTGATGCACTAATGCAATTTGAACTCTTATATATTTTTTATTTCCTGACTTGCTTAGCGATCATATTCTTGGTAAAGTCACGTAAATAAAGTCACGTAAATAGAAAACAAGAAATAAAATTCAAATTAAATAAAAATAAATAAATAAATAAATGACAAATAAAAAATTTATTGAAAATAATAAAAGCAAAAAACCCAGGACGTTTCAATCGCAACACAAGCGGTCTTTATTTTATTGTTTGTTGTTTACGTGACTTTACCGAAAGAACCAAGAATATGAATTCCCGCAGTCACGAAAGTTAAGTCAAAATTTGCTTCGCGTTCCTTTACTTTGCCCTCCTATCTGTTTGTATTGTTGTTTGTTGTTGTAATTTTCTGACTCGCCCCGACTGGATAGCTCCTCAGATTCGTCCAGCCTAATTAAAGATTCTGATTCGGACATTAACTGACCCAGTTTTCGCGTGGAGTTCACGGCCAGGATGTGGAACAAAGGGACCCCCGGTCACACTCACGTGGAATGCCTAGGGCATTGCACAGCATGTAAATGGACTAGTTTTGTGAGATTGAGTGGTGGCTTAGCGAAGGCCTTTATTCAACAATGTATATCATGGCCGATAAGAATTTTTATAGTCATACACCATAGCCCACGATTTCCTGCACCGTTCATTCACTTGAGGAGACTGCGCATGGTGGAGATGGATGACCCTCGGTATCCTGTCTCAAAGTGATTCCAGTGGTTCAGGTAGTGGAAGAGTTGCTAGAGCTTCTGGTTCTTGCCGAAGCCTTGTGACTTTGGGATGAGAGCGTGGTAGGATGAGTGAAGCGTGGAGCTAAAGCTCCTGGAACATCCTGTACCCAAACAACACCAAACATTCAAAATCTTACAATGCTGCTGTTCCAGCACGAACAACATAACAATGAACAACATTTTCACAAATTCAACGTAATGCAGGAAATTGAGTGGCTCGAGGTTAATTTAAATGTCAGAGCACCGAGCCAATGCCATTGAGGTCCTCCGTTCAAAATTCAGTGAGCCATCTATCAACAAACGTTCCTGCGAATTGAGGGCAGGAATGCTGTGGTCTCAACTTGGTCAGAACGCTTCTGGCAATTGCTTGATGATGCTGGTTGTAATCACCAGCGAAAGGTCGTACTCGTTTGAAAATGTTCTGCGTTTCCTCTCTAACACACCAGAGTGCTGAATCAATAACATAAATGGCACGTTCTGTTCATGTCAGAAACATTATTAATGGGCTGTGTTGGGTGGATGTGGGTGTACGACGCATTTACACTGACACGATCTAAGCCAAAAAAAACTTTATCATGAATAATATTGGTCGCGAAAGCCTGCGTGTGAAACACCACTTTACCTTTAAAGTCACCTCGAAAACCCACTGCGATCAAATGGGTTTCCCATATGGCTGTGCACATGATGAGCTACACTGCTGCATGTATTAACTCTTTCCTGCTCCGAGATGACTGCAAGTTGCGGGGTGCATCCCGTTCACCGCTGAATCTCGTGTACGTCATCGGAACGTAATAGGAAGTAAATATTAAATAACTTTATCGGTACCGAGGATCCCACAAGGCCGTGCGGGAAGGTGTGTAGCACAGTTTGGTACCAGCTATAATAGAGTGCTGTCCTGTCGCTACGGTGCTCTGCGGCGAGTACAATGTCTTTAAAAACAACGGCGCTATGCCTCTCTAAATAAAATTACCGCTGAACCGCTTGCGGGTTCCGAGATTCGGTGGTGAACGAGACCCATCCTGAAATGAGCAGTCGTCTCGGAACAGGAAAGGGTTAAGGGCGAGAGTGAAACAGCTTACGAACTTGAAGCCGAGACCAGAGCTCGCGGGTTTCCCGTTCACCGTAGTCCTTCTCTATCATGTCCAGCTGAAGCTGCAGTCGCTGCCGTGAGAAGAACGTCACCCGGTCCTCCTGCCACTCATTCAGCTGGTGGCCTAAATATAGTTTTATTACGGACATTTAAAAACATAAGCAAATAATACCTACTTCATTTGGCCAATCCTTGACCTAAAACAGTGATATTCACTCATTTTCGGATGGGGGCCACTTTCGCGAATAAGACATTATCAGTGAAAGAGCCATCTCACATTTGAAACCATTGGGGGGTTTGACAGCATGATGGGGTGCTTTTACTTGTGTGTATTGTCGGGGACTGCACGTCAGGGGTCGCAGTAAAAAGGACACCAGGGACTGCCACCGGCCCGCGGGCCTTGCAATGAAGAACACAGTCACCCAGAAACGTTGAATTTTATGTACAAATGGCTGGGTAATTCTTAAGACATAATTCGACACTCATGTTATGTACCGATTATCATGCTGTAGTCTTTGAACATCTCATTTTAGCCACCAATTGATATCCTCATAAAAAAATTACAACAGCATTGATCCTAACGATAGGTTCTGCGCTTGATTCCCGCAACTCCGCTTAGCACGGTTGGCTATGTACGGTGGAAAGGAAGTTCAACATACATTCATACAAGTCTGTCAAACCCGGCTGAGTGTAATTGGTAATTAGCGAAAACATAACTGATTATGTGAACACTGGTTATGCAAGATCGATCTCTTAGGGAACTTGAGTGACATGTGGTGATGTCAGTTGTAACTCTGTGCCCTGTTATCAATGGTACAACTGTGTGCAATAGAAGAAAATATATGCATTTTTTAATCAAATATATTGTTTTATAAATTTGTGTACTTATGCAAGATAAAATGTAAGTCAATCTAGTTCTTCTTAAAATGTAACCTTAAACCAATGTTACCATCATCAGTGGTTAATAGACTATTACACAAAGGACTCTCATATTTCTTCGATGTAATACTAATTAGACTGACATCTGAACAACAGCTGATTTCACCGCTCCATGATAAAACTAATTTAATCAAGTAAACATTATTGCCGTTCCTATAAAACTTTGGTCACCCAGGCTGTCCTTCAACAAAAGGGTATATTAAATCTATAATATAGTTTTTTTCTGGGTTAGATCGCATAAAAATAAATGAGCCGTTAAACCTACCACCACCTAACAGCCAATTAGTAAGGTTGTCACGTAAACGGAACATGCCAATCCGCTACTAGTACAGCAAACCGAAGTGTTGGAAAGAAAATCCACAACATTTACAATCTGAGCATGACGTTTCGCCAGTAATTACAACTATCATCATTAGGTGGACAGCCAAATTCGTAGAGAAATCCTCTTGTTTCATTCCTTGGAGGGATAGATGTGATGACGTCACTTGTGAGCCCTTCACGAATTGGAATGTTCTGTTTATGTGACAAACCTTACGAATTGGCTGTGTCGGTGGTGGCGGGTTTAACGACAAATTTATATTTCAACGATCTAACCCAAAAAAAACGATATTATGGATGATATTGGCCGCGAAAGCCTACGTGTTAAACGGGTATATTAAAATTTAAATGGGCTACAACCAGTTTCATGACTTTAAAGCGGAGATCACATGTGGGATGTAACCACAGCATATAGCCGTATGAAACCCACATACTCTACATCCTCCTGCCCAGGGTCCATACCTGTTGGGAGAAATTCAAGACTGAAATTTGTATCAAAATCTGTAAAGCACATGAGAACCTTAATTTAGCAGTCTCAAACTGACTGGGACCCCTGTCGTGACGGAGCAGCTGAACATTGCACAAAATCATCAACGCATATACAGATATATACCAAGGGTGACCAACTTTCCTGACCCTACCAGCAGCATACCATAATCTTCAGATGGCCGTGGGAGCCACAAGAGATAAAGATTAGCCATACAGAAGTTGACTCGTGTCGACTGGCTGTGGAATTTTGAGTTTAGAAATCTGAGTGCCCTGTGTTGTATATGCCCCCCTTTCCATCTTAATATTAACAAGTATTTTTTCAATACATATAGATACATATTTCTATTGTTTCTTTTAATTTTAATAATGAATAAAAACACCAAACCAGGCCTCAGCATGGCATGTGGAGGTCATATTTACCTTGACCCACTAACACGATTTTGACGTTCAGAGCCCTCCCAGGGTCAGAGGGAGCAGATAGAGAGCAGAGCGCAGCGGATTGCAAAGGGGCTGACGTAAACACAAAGCCAGGGTCACTGGGAGGTTGCGTTAGCCTAGATCTAGTTAAGTCAAAAAAGCTAATTGGTTCTGCATTACTATTAAAGTAACTTAAAGTCGGAATTTAACGACAGGGTTGGCTAAAGTTATTGATCTTCACACCCACTTCAATTGAACCCTGCCACAAGCTACGTCAATGTAACCATCACCCGTCTATTAATTTAATATGAAATGTATTTACATATTTTAATAATTTCTATACGACTTGACCCGAAGCCTAACAATAAGGTTTTCCTAAATCAACATGAATGCTCAAATCCACCCATACACAAATAATAAGCAGGGTTAAAGTAAGAGTAGAGAGGAAAAGAAATGCAAGCGCACAGCAAAACTGCCACGTAAGCAAAGGGTGATGTTAAACCCAGGGTCGGAGAGAAAGGGAAATCCCGGCCGTCTTTGTATCCCTGCAGCGCGGGGTAGGAGTGTGTATACGCTTGGGGAAACACGAGTCAAACACCACAACGGGAAGCTGACCCAGACCTTGGATTAATACAGAATCATAACTGTGGAACTCTGATGAAATGAAATGTTAACTTAAAACTTTTTAACCATTTCTTTGTGCGTCGGTGAAAGTCGGAGGGAATATCGCCCCTCCCTCCAGGTTGTGCATCCAGACAGAGAGGCGCCTTCGAGACAATTTATAACATTTGATTGTTTTACTTGTGGGTTTTATGGTAGGAGTATGACAACGGAATATACCGTGGGTGATGCACAAGGACACACACTGACACACGTACGGACACACACGGACACAGATACATACGGACAAATCCTGACACAGCAAAAATCGAAAGAAACCCCGCCTTATGGGCAGGATCCGAGTGAAGGGATTTTTGGGCATAAAAAGAGGGTCCTGAGCATTGAAACTCGGAAGAGTTCGACTGGGGGGGGGGGTCGGCTCACCAGAGTTCGACCGGGGGGTCGACTCTCGGGAGATAGTTCGACTCGGAGGAGTTCAACTCGAGGGAGTTCGACCAGGGGGGGTCGACTCACCAGAGTTCGACCAGTGGGTCGACTCTCGGGAGACAGTTCGACTCGGAGGAGCAACTCGGGGAGTTCGACCAGGGGGGTCGGAACTCGGGGAGTTCGACTCGGAGGAGGTCGGAACGCGGGGAGTTCGACCAGTGGGCCGGCTCAGGAGCAGTTCCAATCGGGAACGAGAGCAACAGGTCGCCAGCCGGCGAGCTGCAGAGCAGGGGGCGGCGAGCAGAAGCCAAAGTGGCCCCGTCGCTACCCACTGACGTTGGCAAGACTCGCAGGGTAGTGAGGCGTCACCTAGTGTGATTTCCAAGAGCTGAAAGACAGAGTATTGCTGAAAGATTATTCTACATTGAGTCCAGCTGCAGAGCGACCGACGCACCAAGCAAGAGCTTCTGCAAACCAGAGCAAGAGCACGTGCGACTTGAGTCATCCAGCAGTGGAGAAAAACCTGCTTTCAGCAAACCAGCAACGAGCACGTTCGAGTTCTCCACCCAGAGAGAGGGAGCGTGCCAATGCAGCTCATCCAACAGCGGAGAGAAACTGCTGTCAGCGAACCAGCACGAGCGTGATCGCGCAGCTCATCCAGCAGTGGAGAGAGGTGTCCACTGAGCAGAACTGAGAGCGATCAAGCAACTCTCCCCCGTGGACAGAGGCTGGCTGCTGCGTGGAGGAGGGCGGCGATACGTATGATGCACTCCCACACACCTCACCGCTCTAAAGGGAGCGAGGCTACTTCTCCTACAAGCGATGCCAACTTCAGCGTATGGCAACGCAAATAATTAATTCCAAACACTGACTATTCAAAACAATTCATATCACTCAAACATACACAGGTCCTTAACCAGAAGCGAACACTCAAGTCCGTGAACCATCTGGCTGTGGAAGCATCGTTCGTGTGATAACAGTCCGTCATTTATAAGTATATTCATAATTTCCCTCTTTAATATTTTGTTTTGGACTGTACTTCTAATCGCATAAGTTACCAACCGATCCATCAATACGAATTAACCCTTGGCACCTTCGCCACGAAGCTACGCTCCCGGGGAGGAATCGTGCTAAACCGATTTTCTGATCATACAATCTTGTTCACGAATTAATTAATTAATCTCCCGTGAGATAACACGTTCCGCCGCATACCCTCGCACTAAGCCATTTCGGTAATCTTATAGTCTGTCCGGTGGATCTGTTGTTACATTTATGCCTTTGGAAATAATAACTGTTTGATTGTCGTTTTATATGAATACCGTTGCATGTTAATCAATCGCCTGTGATAATGTGCTGACCATTTTAAGCATAATGATCGTTTATATTATAATGTATAAGCTTTTGTGTAGCATAGCATTTGCATGTCCTGACTCTCTCTCACTAACAGCAATCGCTTTATGCGGGGTCCATGTGTTATCAAAGTGAAATCGTACAGTCGTTGATGATACTGTCTTGATACCGTGTGGATACCGTGTTGAAGTTCCGAGATTGAGAGTCACATACATATTATAGTTAAGGTTTAATTAGAAATACATTGATTAATACAGAAGTGGTCGTGTGATTCTTTCCTGAAATTTTTGCATAAAATCTGTATCCTGCGACGAGATATGTACTCGGGAACCTAAACTATAAACACACCAATCCACACTCATTAAACTAAAGCGAACGATATGAACATGGGAACCTAAAATATAAACACACCAATCCACACTCATTAAACGGATTGCGTTATCCTGATTGATAACCCCACCTCGTCAACGAGGCGGGGCCTGATTATCATAAAGGCTATCATTAACACAACCACACCCACTCGTATAAATTAATACGATTACCTCTCTAATTAGCATAGTTACACGCATAATTACACGAATTAGCATAATTTCGGATTAATTATGAAAATTTCGAATTTCATTAAATTTTAATTATTTTTCATCAATTTTCACACATCCACATATACAACACTGCTCGACACAATTTATGATTATTTCTTTCATTTCTATAATATTGTAAATGTTACAATAGTTTTTTCATAAGATGACATTTAAAAAAGTATTATTTTACATTTTCACCACAAAGTAGGCTCAAATATTCATAATATTGTGGTAATTGGATGGTCTGCTATCTAACTGAGACAATTAGATTCGTTACTTGGTATATCGCTTCATATATTGCTGTTTAATCTTGCTTTGAATCTTGATTTCCTGTTTCTAACATTGTTTAGACCGAAACCGTGTAACCATTCAAAACGTTGATAACGAGCCTGTTTAAGTCATCTAGATTACGAATACAATGTACACAATCAGAATTTTCACATCACTGGGACAATTGTGCCCGAAATTAAATTTAAACATTAGGAAGGGGTCTGCTCTTCAGGTCAGATCCTGGCTGATGACGTAGTTGTCTCCAGTCTGTGATGTCACAGCCATGTGGGTGGTACCTTTGACATCATGATGACTATGTCATCATGCACCACGTGTCATTGATATAGGAAGAGCTGTGTTTATTGGTGGCTGTGTTTCTTGTCTCATTTCAAAGAAGCGTGAGATAATTTAGCCTCGTGGTTATTAAAGCCTGCACTACTGTTGATCAAACTAAAATTCATCTCAGCAGTTGTAAGCCTGCATATCATTAGCTTTAACTGGTGAGACTGAAAGGGGTGGTTTCAGGATTGTTTGCGTATTAATGGGGTTTTTTATTGAGGCTTTCAAGGGTGTGGGAGTCTCACTCACTACATGAGCATGAGGGGTTTGGGGGTTTAGCTCAGCATATGGAACGTGTTGTAACAAATACTTTTAAACATCAAATTTTAGCATATGTTTTCAGAAACTCAAACTGCAATGTCGTGGATATTGTGTTTTTTGGATTATTGACGGTAGAATTAAAATGAATGTGGATATTTCTTACATTGTCGTTTTATGCGACTGATTATTGGTGTAAAATTTCGTTTTAAATAAAAGCGGTAAGCTAACAAGGTGAACGTTAATCATTAAAGTATTCCCAACTGTTTATTTTTTATGTGTTGCAGTGTATGAAGTCTGCTTGACACGATTTAAGATTATTTCTGTCATTTCTATAATATTGTGTATGTTACCATAGTTTTTTCATAAGATGACATATATAAAAGTATTATTTTACATTTTCACCAGAAATTATCCTCAAATATTCATAATATTGTGGTAATTGGATGGTCTGTCATCTAATTGAGACAATTAGATTCGTTACGTGGTATATAGCTTCATATATTGCTGTTTAATCTTGCTTTGAATCTTGATTTCCTGTTTCTAACATTGTTTAGACCGTAACCGTGTAACCATTCAAAACGTTGATAACGAGCCTGTTTAAGTCATCTAGATTACGAAGAAAATGTACACAATCGTAACTTTCTTATCACTGGGACAATTGTGCCCGATATAAAATGAGTTACATTACATTTAACATTAGGAAGGGGTCTGCTCTTCAGGTCAGATCCTGGCTGATGACGTAGTTGTCTCCAGTCTGTGATGTCACAGCCATGTGGGTGGTACCTTTAACATCATGATGACTATGTCATCATGCACTACGTGTCATTCATATTGGAAGAGCTGTTTTTATTGGTGGCTGTGTTTCTTGTCTCATTTCAAAGAAGCATGAGATAATTTAGCCTCGTGGTTATTAAAGCCTCCACTACTGTTGATTAAACTAAAATTCATCTCAGCAGTTGTAAGCCTGCACATCAATAGCTTTAACTTGTGAGCGTGAAAGGGGTGGTTTCAGGATTGTTTGCGTATTCATGGGGTTTATTATTGAGGCTTTCAAGGGTGTGGGGGTCTCACTCACAACATGAGCATGAGGGGTTTGGGGGATTAGCTCAGCTTATGGAACGTGTTGTAACAAATACATTTAAACATCTAATTTTAGCATATGTTTTCAGAAACTCAAACTGCAATGTCGTGGATATTGTGGTTTTTTTTTATTATTGACGGTAGAATTAGTATAAATGTGGATATTTCTTACATTGTCGTTTTATGCGACTGATTATTGATGTAAAATTTCGTTTCAAATAGAAACGGTAAGCTAACAAGGTGAACGTTAATCATTAAACTATTCCCAACTGTTTATTTTTTATGTGTTGCAGTGTATGAAGTCTGCTTGACACGATTTAAGATTATTTCTTTCATTTCTATAATATTGTAAATGTTACAATAGTTTTTTCATAAGATGGCATATATAAAAGTATTATTTTACATTTTCACCACAAATTAGTCTCAAATATTCATAATATTGTGGTAATTGGATGGTCTGTCATCTAATTGAGACAATTAGATTCGTTACGTGGTATATAGCTTCATATATTGATGTTTAATCTTGCTTTGAATATTGATTTCCTCTTTCTAACATTGTTTAGACTGTAACCGTGTAACCATTCAAAACGTTGATAACGAGCCTGTTTAAGTCATCTAGATTACGAATAAAATGTACTCAATCGTAACTTTCTTATCACTGGGACAGTTGTGCCCGAAATAAAATGAGTTACATTACATTTAACATTAGGAAGGGGTCTGCTCTTCATGTCAGATCCTGGCTGATGACGTAGTTGTCTCCAGTCTGTGATGTCACAGTCATGTGGGTGGTACCTTTGACATCATGATGTCTATGTCATCACGCACCACGTTTCATTCATATTGGAAGAGCTGTGTTTATTGGTGGCTGTGTTTCTTGTCTGAGCCTAAAGAAGCGTGAGATCATTTAGCCTCCTGTTAAATTAACGCCCCCACTACTGTTGATGAAACTAAAATTCATCTCTGCAGTTGTCAGCCTGCACATCATTAGCTTTAACTGGTGAGCCAGAAGGGGTGGTTTAAGGATTGTTTGCGTGATAATGGGGTTTATTATTGAGGCTTTCAAGGGTGTGGGGGTCTCACTCACTACGTGAGCATGAGAGGTTTGGGGGTTTAGCTCAGCCTATGGTGACGTGTTGTAACAAGTACTTTCAAACATCACATTTTTGCATATGTTATCAGAAACTCAAACTGCAATGTCGTGGATATTGTGTTTTTTGTATTAATGACGGTAGAATTAATATTAATGTGGATATTTCTTACATTGTTGTTTTATGCGACTGATAATTGTTGTAAAATTTCGATGTAAATAGAAACGGTAAGCTAACAAGGTGAACGTTAATCATTAAAGTATTTCCAACTGTTTATTTTTTACGTGTTGCAGTGTATGAAGTCTGCTTGACACAATTTAAGGTTATTTCTTTCATTTCTATAATATTGTAAATGTTACCATAGTTTTTTCATAAGATGACATATATAAAAGTATTATTTTACATTTTCACCACAAATTATGCTCACATATTCATAATATTGTGGTAATTGGATGGTCTGTCATCTAATTGAGACAATTAGATTCGTTACATGGTATATAGCTTCATATATTG
Organism: Petromyzon marinus; assembly: GCF_048934315.1. Taxonomy (NCBI): domain Eukaryota; kingdom Metazoa; phylum Chordata; class Hyperoartia; order Petromyzontiformes; family Petromyzontidae; genus Petromyzon; species Petromyzon marinus. The sequence goes on from NC_133705.1 coordinate 1,479,883, forward strand.
CTGTTTAATCTTGCTTTTAATCTTGATTTGCTGTTTCTAACATTGTTTAGACCGTAACCGTGTAACCATTCAAAACGTTGATAACGAGCCTGTTTAAGTCATCTAGATTACGAAGAAAATGTACACAATCTTAACTTTCTTATCACTGGGACAATTGTGCCCGAAATAAAATGAGTTACCTTACATTTAACATTAGGAAGGGGTCTGCTCTTCAGGTCAGATCCTGGCTGATGACGTAGTTGTCTCCAGTCTGTGATGTCACAGTCATGTGGGTGGTACCTTTGACATCATGATGTCTATGTCATCACGCACCACGTTTCATTCATATTGGAAGAGCTGTGTTTATTGGTGGCTGTGTTTCTTGTCTGAGCCTAAAGAAGCGTGAGATCATTTAGCCTCCTGTTAAATTTACGCTTCCACTACTGTTGATGAAACTAAAATTCATCTCAGCAGTTGTCAGCCTGCACATCATTAGCTTTAACTGGTGAGCCTGAAAGGAGTGGTTTAAGGATTGTTTGCGTATTAATGGGGTTTATTATCGAGGCTTTCAAGGGTGTGGGGGTCTCACTCACTACGTGAGCATGAGGGGTTTGGGGGTTTAGCTCAGCATATGGTAACGTGTTGTAACAAATACTTTCAAACATCAAATTTTAGCATATGTTTTCAGAAAATCAAACTGCAATGTCGTGGATATTGTGATTTTTGGATTCTTGACGGTAGAATTAATATTAATGTGGATATTTCTTACATTGTCGTTTCATGCGACTGATTATTGATGTATAATTTCGTTTCAAATAGAAACGGTAAGCTAACAAGGTGAACGTTAATCATTAAACTATTCCCAACTGTTTTTTTTGTATGTGTTGCAGTGTATGAAGTCTGCCTGACACAATTTCAGATTATTTCTTTCATTTCTATAATATTGTAAATGTTTCAATAGATTTTTTCATAAGATGACATATATAAAAGTATTATTTTACATTTTCACCACAAATTAGGCTCAAATATTTATAATATTGTGGTAATTGGATGGTCTGTCATCGAATTGAGACAATTAGATCCGTTACGTGGTATATAGCTTCATATATTGCTGTTTAATCTTGCTTTGAATCTTGATTTCCTGTTTCTAACATTGTTTAGACCGTAACCGTGTAACCATTCAAAACGTTTATAACGAGCCTGTTTAAGTCATCTAGATTACGAATACAATGTACACAATCAGAATTTTCTTATCACTGGGACAATTGTGCCCGAAATTAAATTTAAACATTAGGAAGGGGTCTGCTCTTCAGGTCAGATCCTGGCTGATGACGTAGTTGTCTCCAGTCTGTGATGTCACAGCCATGTGGGTGGTACCTTTGACATCATGATGACTATGTCATCATGCACCACGTGTCATTCATATTGGAAGAGCTGTGTTTATTAGTGGCTGTGTTTCTTGTCTCATTTAAAAGAAGTGTGAGATAATTTAGCCTCGTGGTTATTAAAGCCTCCACTACTGTTGATTAAACTAAAATTCATCTCAACAGTTGTAAGCCTGCACATCATTAGCTTGAACTGGTGAGACTGAAAGGGGTGGTTTCAGGATTGTTTGCATATTAATGGGGTTTTTTATTGAAGCTTTCAAGGGTGTGGGGGTCTCACTCACTACATGGACATCAGGGGTTTGGGGGTTTAGCTCAGCTTATGGAACGTGTTGTAACAAATAGTTTTAAACATCAAATTTTTAGCATATGTTTTCAGAAACTCAAACTGCAATGTCGTGGATATTGTGTTTTTTGGATTATTGACGGTAGAATTAATATTAATGTGGATATTTCTTACATTGTCGTTTTATGCGACTGATTATTGATGTAAAATTTCGTTTTAAATAGAAGCGGTAAGCTAACAAGGTGAACGTTAATCATTAAAGTATTCCCAACTGTTTATTTTTTTATGTGTTGCAGTGTATGAAGTCTGCTTGACACAATTTAAGGTTATTTCTTTCATTTCTATAATATTGTGTACGTTACCATAGTTTTTTCATAAGATGACATATATAAAAGTATTATTTTACATTTTCACCACAAATTAGGCTCACATATTCATAATATTGTGGTAATTGGATGGTCTGTCATCTAATTGAGACAATTAGATTCGTTACGTGGTATATAGCTTCATATATTGCTGTTTAATCTTGCTTTGAATATTGATTTCCTCTTTCTAACATTGTTTAGACCGTAACCGTCTAACCATCCAAAACGTTGATAACGAGCCTGTTTAAGTCATCTAGATTACGAAGAAAATGTACACAATCATAACTTTCTTATCACTGGGATAATTGTGCCCGAAATAAAATGAGTTACATTACATTTAACATTAGGAAGCGGTCTGCTCTTCAGGTCAGATCCTGGCTGATGACGTAGTTGTCTCCAGTCTGTGATGTCACAGTCATGTGGGTGGTACCTTTGACATCATGATGTCTATGTCATCACGCACCACGTTTCATTCATATTGGAAGAGCTGTGTTTATTGGTGGCTGTGTTTCTTGTCTGAGCCTAAAGAAGCGTGAGATCATTTAGCCTCCTGTTAAATTTACGCTTCCACTACTGTTGATGAAACTACAATTCATCTCAGCAGTTGTCAGCCTGCACATCATTAGCTTTAACTGGTGAGCCTGAAAGGAGTGGTTTAAGGATTGTTTGCGTATTAATTGGGTTTATTATTGAGGCTTTCAAGGGTGTGGGGGTCTCACTCACTACGTGAGCATGAGTGGTTTGGGGTTTAGCTCAGCCTATGGTAACGTGTTGTAACAAATACTTTCAAACATCAAATTTTAGCATATGTTTTCAGAAAATCAAACTGCAATGTCGTGGATATTGTGATTTTTGGATTCTTGACGGTAGAATTAATATTAATGTGGATATTTCTTACATTGTCGTTTCATGCGACTGATTATTGATGTATAATTTCGTTTCAAATAGAAACGGTAAGCTAACAAGGTGAACGTTAATCATTAAACTATTCCCAACTGTTTATTTTTTATGTGTTGCAGTTTTTGACGTCTGCTCGACACAATTTATGATTATTTCTTTCGTTTCTATAATATTGTAAATGTTACAATAGTTTATTTTCATAAGATAACATTTGAAAAAGTATTATTTTACATTTTCACTACAAATTAGGCTCAAATATTCATAATATTGTGGTACTTGGATGGTCTGTCATCTAATTGAGACAATTAGATTCGTTACGTGGTATATAGCTTCATATATTGCTGTTTAATCTTGCTTTGAATCTTGATTTCCTGTTTCTAACATTGTTTAGACCGTAACCGTGTAACCATTCAAAACGTTGATAACGAGCCTGTTTAAGTCATCTAGATTACGAAGAAAATGTACACAATCGTAACTTTCTTATCACTGGGACAATTGTGCCCGAATAAAATGAGTTACATTACATTTAACATTAGGAAGGGGTCTGCTCTTCAGGTCAGATCCTGGCTGATGACGTAGTTGTCTCCAGTCTGTGATGTTACAGCCATGTGGGTGGTACCTTTGACATCATGATGACTATGTCATCATGCACCACGTGTCATTCATATTGGAAGAGCTGTGTTTATTGGTGTCTGTGTTTCTTGTCTGAGCCTAAAGAAGCGTGAGATCATTTAGCCTCCTGTTAAATTAACGCCTCCTCTACTGTTGATGAAACTAAAATTCATCTCAGCAGTTGTAGGCCTGCACATCATTAGCTTTAACTGGTGAGCCTGAAAGGAGTGGTTTAAGGATTGTTTGCATGTTAATGGGGTTTATTATTGAGGCTTCAAGGGTGTGGGGGTCTCACTCACTACGTGAGCATGAGGGGTTTGAGGGTTTAGCTCAGCTTATGGAACGTGTTGTAACAAATACTTTCAAACTTCAAATTTTAGCATGTGTTTTCAGAAAATCAAACTGCAATGTCGTGGATATTGTGATTTTTGGATTCTTGACGGTAGAATTAATATTAACGTGGATATTTCTTACATTGTCGTTTCATGCGACTGATTATTGATGTAAAATTTTGTTTCAAATAGAAACCGCATGCAATAAAGGTGAACGTTAATCATTAAACAATTCCCAACTGTTATTTTATGTGTTGCAGTATTTGACGTCTGCTCGACACAATGTATGATTATTTCTTTCATTTCTATAATATTGTAAATGTTACAATAGTTTTTTCATAAGATGACATTTAAAAAAGTATAATTTTACATTTTCACCACAAAGCAGGCTCAAATATTTGTAATATTGTGGTATTTGGATGGTCTGCCATCTAACTGAGACAATTAGATTCGTTACTTGGTATATCGCTTCATATATTGCTGTTTAATCTTGATTTGAATCTTGATTTGCTGTTTCTAACATTGTTTAGACCGTAACCGTGTAACCATTCAAAACGTTGATAACGAGCCTGTTTAAGTCATCTAGATTACGAATACAATGTACACAATCGTAATTTTCTTATCACTCGGACAATTGTGCCCGAAATAAAATGAGTTACATTACATTTAACATTAGGAAGGGGCCTGCTTTTTAGGTCAGATCCTGGTTGATGACGTAGTTGTCTCCAATCTGTGATGTCACAGTCATGTGGGTGGTACCTTTGACATCATGATGACTATGTCATCATGCACCACCTGTCATTCATATTGGAAGAGCTGTGTTTATTGCTGGCTGTGTTTCTTGTCTCATTTCCTCCACTACTGTTGACTAAACTAAAATTCATCTCAGCAGTTGTAAGCCTGCACATCATTAGCTTTAACTGGTGAGCCTGAAAGGGGTGGGTTCAGGATTGTTTGCGTATTAATTGGGTTTTTTATTGAGGCTTTCAAGGGTGTGGGGGTCTCACTCACTACATGAGCATGAAGGGTTTGGGGGTTTAGCTCAGCTTATGGAACGTGTTGTATCAAATACTTTTAAACATCAAATTTTAGCATATGTTTTCAGAAACTCAAACTGCAATGTCGTGGATATTGTGTTTTTTGGATTATTGATGGTAGAATTAATATTAATGTGGCTATTTCTTACATTGTCGTTTCATGCGACTGATTATTGATGTAAAATTTCGTTTCAAATAAAAACGGTAAGCTAACAAGGTGAACGTTAATCATTCAACGATTCCCAACTGTTTTTTTTTGTATGTGTTGCAGTGTATGAAGTCTGCCTGACACAATTTCAGATTATTTCTTTCATTTCTATAATATTGTAAATGTTTCAATAGATTTTTTCATAAGATGACATATATAAAAGTATTATTTTACATTTTCACCACAAATTAGGCTCAAATATTTATAATATTGTGGTAATTGGATGGTCTTCCATCTAATTGAGACAATTAGATCCGTTACGTGGTATATAGCTTCATATATTGCTATTTAATCTTGCTTTGAATCTTGATTTCCTGTTTCTAACATTGTTTAGACCGTAACCGTGTAACCATTCAAAACGTTTGTTGAGGTGTTAACTACGCGCTGTTGCGTAACCCGCGTTGCCACCAGGGCGGTGCAACATTACCCCTGGGTACAACGGTTGGGGTCAGTCGAGGTGAAACGGATCGTGGCCAGGGTTTGGTGCGAACCAATCAGACGGTTCCACGTGGGAATGTATGATTGGTTCTACCTGGCCACGAAGGGGTATAAGACGGTTGACCCAACGGACCTCGAGGAGTTCTCTCCCTGCACGAAGACAGAAGACTGGGCTGAAGCCTAGCTAGGACCCTGGACCAGCCTTTCAGCCCTTCTAAGGGCTAAGGCTCGGCATACCCAGTGGTCAGGACCCACCGGGCCAGCGGTGGTTCAGATAGCCTCCCCTAGGTCCTAGCCGGAGGACTAGGATAGCGGTAGACGTGTGAGTCCCGCCAAGTCCGGAGGTTGTACCTCCTTAGGTATCAAGGAGGTTAGCGGTAGACGTGTGAGTCCCGCCAGGTCCGGAGGCTGTACCTCCCTAGGGTATCGGGTGAGGGGACCGAATATCCCTCTGTGTGTGTTAAGCGTTGTATAAGGAAATAATACAATAAACAGAGTGTGCCTCCATAAGAAGTCTGCTCGTCCTTACAACACTACAACTGGAGTCAGAAGTGGTTGGAAATGGAAACCAGAAGTTCAGCCCACGCGCGGAGCCAGAACGAAGATAACGCTGTCTCACCTGCATGCACCGCCAGCTCCGTTGAAAACGCTGCCGCGTTGACGGCCGCCCAGCCACCGGTTGAGCAGCCGGTTGCTCCCCCTGCCATGGGGGACGGATTCAGGGCAGCACACGGCCGTCTCGCTCAACTCCTACACGCCGCGGCCTCCATTCTCGAAGAGATCAACTTGGAGGTTGCGGGCAGGCCGAGTCAACCGCCGGCAGACGTTCCCGCCATCGGCCAGGGCAGACATTTTGATTTTTCCGCCGGGGAACCACGTGATTCCGCCGGAAGCGGAAGCCAGGGACATCCTGGGAACGCGGGGGGCCCATCACAACCCGCAACGTCATCAGCACGCGACGCTGCGAATTCAAGTTTCTCAGCGGACGCTGCGTCATCACTGTACCGACACGGTACAGTAGACTCTATCGGCCGGGAAATCGCCGATCTCCGGCTCGAGACGGTACAAGCTGAGGGGGAGACGACGTCCGCCCTCCAACAACGCCTGCCCATCTTCCGAGAATTCACATCTGAAGGGGGCGACTGGGCGGCGTTCCAGCGTCACTTCCTGAGCCACCAAGAGATGGTGGGCTGGTCGGACGCACAGGCGCTCCGAGCACTACCGGCCACTTTGGATGACGACTCTCTCGCCTCGCTCCTCACCATCCCCAGGCAACAAAGGGCGACTCTTCAATCGGCCCTTCGACGGATGTCCGACGTGTACGGGCCTCCATCTGACGTCCGCAGCCGATTTTACGACAGGCGACGCCGCCCTAAAGAGTCTCCGTTGGCATTCCGGACCGCTCTACTGGCGATGGCAAGAGCGGGTTACCCTCGCATGGACGACGAGGCCATCGATGCCATCGTTCTCCAGAAGATGCTGGAGCTGGCGCGCGAGCTGCGCATCGTCATCCAAGCGGTGGACGACGACAGTATGTGCTCGCTACGAGCTGCTCGGTGCATCCACGCACATCTGCTGCTCCACACGGAATCGACCATCGCCGCCTCGGCTTCGACGTCGGAGCCTGCCAGCAGGGATGCCGAGTTCTCCCCCGACCGGGCCTTCATGGCGACCAGGTCAACGGGCCGGCGATCGTCCGACCACGCTGGTCGCCGCAACGACCAGCAGCGGGGACGGCCTGCTCCACGCGGCGACGTGACGTGCTTCAACTGTGGCCGACGAGGTCACATCTCCTCTGACTGCCGTGCGCCTCGACGACGCCCCTCCGCATCCCGGGGCCAAGACTACAGGACGTCCACGGCATCGCGGCAAAACCAGGCAAGTCGCGACGCCTCTCACGCTCGGCCCTCATTCACACCATACACACTGCAACGCACCATAAGAAGGGCTCGCGATTCGGCGTGTGATGGGGGGTATTCTGGCGTTTGTTCGCGGCCACTCGGACCTGGGCAGTGGTCTGAGTTGGCCCATAGGGTAGTCGCGGCGACGGCAGGTTCGTCCGTGGTTGTCGGATCAATCGAGGGTGTGGAATTTCGCGTGTTGGTCGATACTGGTGCGTCGGCTACGATCATTTCGGATCTGATTTACAATATACTGCCCGTACGATGCCGCCCCTTGGAACGGGTTTCTATCCCATGTTTCGCCGCTAATGGCAGTTCACTTGGCATTATTGGGCAAATTCGGGCGCAAATTTCGATTGGAGACATTAAATTGGCAGGGCCTATTTTGGTCTCTTCTTCCCTCGCCGTGCCGTGTTTGTTAGGCACTGATTTTCTCGCGAAAATGCCTATTAAGATCCTTGTAGATCAAGGCTGCATCGAACTCCCGTCGGGTGGACGGATGGCGTTCTTGCCCACACCCTCACATCCGCGCATGGCTAGTGCCTCGGTGCAGGCGTTTGTTGCGAGCACAGTCCGCATTCCACCAGGGACACAAATGCTCGTGCCCTTGCAACTTAAAAAACCGCTAGCCCCGGAGGCCTCGGCACATGGCATTTTGCTGGGGCCTTCAAACGCAGCTGCTAAGGGGTTAGATTTGGTGGCTGCACAGACCCTCGTAGCAGCCGACAGGGAGCCGTTCTTGCAGGTTTTGAATGTCGGATTGTCCACAACCGTCATTCCACAAGGAACTGTGCTCGCTCACGCGACCCCGGTGCCGTTGGGGACCAGAGTCGCGGGACACGTGCGTGACACGCCGCAGGTCCCACCTCCTTCCGAATCGGATGAGAGATGGTTGGACGCGCTCTGCACAGACACGGGTGATCTGTCTCATTCGCAGCGAATTAAATTGCGCGCTCTTCTGCGAGAATTTTCCGATGTCTTTAGTAAATCTAAATTTGATATTGGCTGCACCAAGCTGCTGCGTCACCACATTGATACTGGTGACGCTGCCCCGATTCGACAAAACCCATTTCGGCTTAGCCCGGCGGAGAAACAGCATGTTAAATCGGCTGTGGATGACATGCTGAAGGCCGATATAATTTCTCCCTCCACTAGTCCCTGGGGTGCTCCAATAGTGCTGGTCAAAAAGCACGATGGCAGTCTCCGTTTTTGCGTTGATTTTCGGCGCCTAAATAAAATCTCGGTAGCGGACGCCTACCCTCTCCCTCGTATGGACGAGTCATTGGATGCCCTGGCAGGGGCGCACTATTTCTCCACCTTGGACCTTCTGTCGGGGTTTTGGCAACTCCCCCTCGACGAATCGTCAAAACCTAAGACTGCTTTTCGGACACCACAGGGCCTTTTCGAGTTTAATAGATTGCCCATGGGTCTCCACTCGGCCCCAGCGACGTTCCAGAGGCTCATGGAGCTGGTCCTCGCTGGGCTCCAGTGGGACTCATGTCTCATTTATCTTGACGACGTCATCGTCTTTAGCCGCACGTTCGGCGAACACATCGAACGGTTGCGTGCTGTCTTCTTGAAAATGCGGGCCGCTAACTTGAAATTCAAGCCGCAGAAGTGTCACCTTCTGCGTGAGTCTGTGCGCTATCTGGGCCACTTAGTTAGCCGCTCGGGCATTTCTACCGACCCTGAAAAAACCAAATGTGTTCAACATTGGCCGACCCCTACATCTGCGGGCGATGTTCGTAGTTTTATTGGTTTTGCGTCGTACTACCGCCGGTTTGTTGCTGGGTTCGCGACGATTGCCAAGCCGCTCCACGCCCTTACGTCAAAAGGGGTGGCGTTTTATTGGGGGGACGCAGAACAGGCTGCGTTCGACTCCTTGCGGAACGCGCTCGTGACGGCACCGTCCCTTGCGTACCCCGATTTTTCCGTGCCATTCGTGTTGGACACCGACGCTAGCAATACGGGGATTGGGGGTGTTCTGTCACAAAAAGTTGATGGCATTGAAAGGGTTGTTGCCTATGGTAGCAGAGTCTTGTCTCTTGCTGAACAAAGATACTGTGTGACCAGACGTGAGCTGCTGGCCATTGTTTTTTTTATTCAGCAATGCAGGCCGTACCTGTATGGTCAGCATTTTACCGTGCGATCTGATCATTCGGCTTTACAGTACGCTCTGCGGGTTGACCAACCGTCCGGGCAGCTTTCTCGGTGGCTCGAAGTCCTTCAGGACTACGATTTCAATGTCACTTACCGTAGGGGTGCACAACACACGAATGCCGATGCGTTGTCTCGCCTTCCGCCGGCTCAAAAATGTGCGTGTTTTTTGGGCTCGGGCCGTTGTAAGCCGCCACTGCCTGCGCAGGTCGCGCCTCTCACAACGGTGTCAGCCGCACTTCCCGCCGCCTCAGCGCCGATGTTGGATCATGCAGATCCAATGGCCAGTGACGATTTGCTGGGGCTAACTTTGGCCGAATAGGGTCGGCACCAGGGCGAGGACATGTCATTATTGAGGTTGCGTCGCCACGCGAATAATGCGGTTCCAAGACAGGGCAAATTTAATTCATTTGTCATGAAGCGTGGCTTGTTGATGCATTGGGATGCTGACTCGTGTCAACATAAAATCGTCGTGCCATCCGCCTTGCGATGCAAGGCCGTATGGGCGGCGCATGAGCGTTTATTGCACCTGGGTGTTCATAAGACCATTGGGTTGTTGCGGTTGCAATTTTTCTGGCCAGGCATGCTGCGCGACGTCACTGACATTTTGCTGGGATGCACCCATTGTGCGCAACGTAAACCGCCGGCTAAACCGGCATGTCCACCCCTGCAACCCATTTCGGTCTCTCGTATAAATGAGTTGGTGGCTCTCGATATTTTGGGCCCTTTTCCTACTACGCCACGGGGTAATAAGTACCTTCTGGTTGGGGTAGAGTATTTTACACAGTGGCCTATGGCCTGGGCCCTCCCCAACCAGTCGGCGGCGGCCGTTGTGGACGCCTTTGTTCAAGGCTACGTCCTGGACAAGGGCGCACCAGAACGGTTGCTGACCGATCAGGGAAGAAATTTTTCAGGAGCCTTGCTGACTGATGTGTGCCGCCTGTTGGGCACTAAGAAAGTGCGCACTTCGCCCTACCATCCCCAGACCGACGGCATGGTGGAGCGCCTTCATAGAACTCTCACCGCTATGTTATGCCATCAGGTCGATGAATCCCACCTCGATTGGGACTTGCAGGTTCCGGGGGTCCTCGCCGCATACCGTATGGCACCTCACGCGGCGACGGGATTTTCCCCGTTCTTTCTAATGTACGGCAGGGATGCCTTTCCTCTCGCCGACGTTCGGCTGGAAATCGAACAGCCACCGCAAAAGTCAAAGCTCGTTGACCACTTGCGATTCAACCTCCGTAAGTTGGCCGAGGCACGGGAGGCCGCCATTGAAAATTTGGCTTCCCGCCAAAGGGCGAATTTGCGACTGCGGGACCCTCGGTCGTACACGCATCGGTGGGCACCGGGGGACAGGGCATGGCTCCACTGCCCCCAGGTGCCGGTGTCCACGTCGGCCAAACTCCTCAGACCATGGCGAGGCCCGGTTGAGGTAGTGGAAGTCCTGCGTCCCCAATGTGTTAAAATTAGCTGGGGACGGCGTCGCTGGTGCGTTCACCCCTCTCGGTTAAAACCCTTCGTCACGCCACGCGTCCCTCCACAACACACACGACATGGGGGCCGAGTGTGCGACGCGTCCGACGAGCCGGATGTTGCCCCGTTGGTGCCTAACCCGCAGCGCAGGCGTGTCATTCCTCCTGCAGATGACGCGGGAGTGACGGCTCCATGCAGGCCACGTTCGGCCTCAATGGACCGTGGAGCAGCAGGTGTCCCCGTGGAGATGCATAAAGGCCCACCGGATGCTCTGGCTCATCCTCCTCCTTCCCTTGTGCCGCCGACAAAGCCTGCCATCCCCTACGATGGTCCCGCGAAACGCACGCGCGCGAAATCTCGCCGGTTGTTATAATGTTTTTTTGGCATGTCTAGTGCCTTGTACATACGTTATGTTGTTAAGGGGGGTATTTATAGGGGTTTAATTGTTCTTGTTGTTCGTGAGGCACACTCACAATTCTTCTACCATTGGTAATTTCGGAGTTTCCCATTGTTGCAGCCGGGACGGCTGGAGCTTCCGAAGGAGGGGGTGATGTAGAGGTGTTGACTACGTGCTGTTGCGTCACCCGCGTTGCCACCAGGGCGGTGCAGCATTACCCCTGGGTACAACGGTTGGGGTCAGTCGAGGTGAAACGGATCGTGGCCAGGGTTTGGTGCGAACCAATCAGACGGTTCCACGTGGGAATGTATGGTTGGTTCTACCTGGCCACGAAGGGGTATAAGACGGGTGACCCAACGGACCTCGAGGAGTTCTCTCCCTGCACGAAGACAGAAGACTGGGCTGAAGCCTAGCTAGGACCCTGGACCAGCCTTTCAGCCCTTCTAAGGGCTAAGGCTCGGCATACCCAGTGGTCAGGACCCACCGGGCCAGCGGTGGGTCAGATAGCGTCCCCTAGGTCCTAGCCGGAGGACTAGGATAGCGGTAGACGTGTGAGTCCCGCCAAGTCCGGAGGTTGTACCTCCTTAGGTATCAAGGAGGTTAGCGGTAGACGTGTGAGTCCCGCCAGGTCCGGAGGCTGTACCTCCCTAGGGTATCGGGTGAGGGGACCGAATATCCCTCTGTGTGTGTTAAGCGTTGTATAAGGAAATAATACAATAAACAGAGTGTGCCTCCATAAGAAATCTGCTCGTCCTTACAACACTACACGTTTATAACGAGCCTGTTTAAGTCATCTAGATTACGAATACAATGTACACAATCAGAATTTTCTTATCACTGGGACAATTGTGCCCGAAATTAAATTTAAACATTAGGAAGGGGTCTGCTCTTCAGGTCAGATCCTGGCTGATGACGTAGTTGTCTCCAGTCTGTGATGTCACAGCCATGTGGGTGGTACCTTTGACATCATGATGACTATGTCATCATGTACCACGTGTCATTCATATTGGAAGAGCTGTGTTTATTAGTGGCTGTGTTTCTTGTCTCATTTAAAAGAAGCGTGAGATAATTTAGCCTCGTGGTTATTAAAGCCTCCACTACTGTTGATTAAACTAAAATTCATCTCAACAGTTGTAAGCCTGCACATCATTAGCTTTAACTGGTGAGACTGAAAGGGGTGGTTTCAGGATTGTTTGCGTATTAATGGGGTTTTTTATTGAGGCTTTCAAGGGTGTCGGGGTCTCACTCACTACATGGACATGAGGGGTTTGGGGGTTTAGCTCAGCTTATGGAACGTGTTGTGACAAATACTTTTAAACATCAAATTTTAGCATATGTTTTCAGAAACTCAAACTGCAATGTCGTGGATATTGTGTTTTTTGGATTATTAACGGTAGAATTAATATTAATGTGGCTATTTCTTACATTGTCGTTTTATGCGACTGATTTTTGATGTAAAATTTCGTTTCAAATAGAAACGGTAAGCTAACAAGGTGAACGTTAATCATTAAACTATTCCCAACTGTTTATTTTTTATGTGTTGCAGTGTATCAAGTCTGCTTGACACGATTTAAGATTATTTCTTTCATTTCTATAAAATTGTAAATGTTACAATAGTTTTTTCATAAGATGACATGTATAAATGTATTATTTTACATTTTAACCACAAATCATGCTCAACTATTCATAATATTGTGGTAATTGGATGGTCTGTCATCTAATTGAGACAATTAGATTCGTTACGTGGTATATAGCTTCATATATTGCTGTTTAATAATGCTTTGAATCTTGATTTCCTGTTTCTAACATTTCTAACAACGTGTAACCATTCAAAACGTTGATAACGAGCATGTTTAAGTCATCTAGATTACGAATAAAATGTACACAATCTTAACTTTCTTATCACTGGGACAATTGTGCCCGAAATAAAATGAGTTACATTACATTTAACATTAGTAAGGGGTCTGCTCTTCAGGTCAGATCCTGGCTGATGACGTAGTTGTCTCCAGTCTGTGATGTCACAGTCATGTGGGTGGTACCTTTGACATCATGATGTCTATGTCATCACGCACCACGTTTCATTCATATTGGAAGAGCTGTGTTTATTGGTGGCTGTGTTTCTTGTCTGAGCCTAAAGAAGCGTGAGATCATTTAGCCTCCTGTTAAATTTACGCCTCCACTACTGTTGATGAAACTAAAATTCATCTCAGCAGTTGTAAGCCTGAACATCATTAGCTTTAACTGGTGAGCGTGAAAGGGGTGGTTTAAGGATTGTTTGCGTGTTAATGGGGTTTATAATTGAGGCTTTCAAGGGTGTGGGGGTCTCACTCACCACATGAGCATGAGGGGTTTGGGGGTTTAGCTCAGCCTATGGTAACGTGTTGTAACAAATACTTTCAAACTTTAAATTTTAGCATATGTTTTCAGAAACTCAAACTGCAATGTCGTGGATATTGTGTTTTTTGGATTATTGACGGTAGAATTAATATAAATGTGGATATTTCTTACATTGTCGTTTTATGCGACTGATTATTGATGTAACATTTCGTTTCAAATAGAAACGGTAAGCTAACAAGGTGAACGGAAATCATTAAACTATTCCCAACTGTTTATTTTGTATGTTTTGCAGTGTATGAAGTCTGCTTGACACGATTTAAGATTATTTCTTTCATTTCTTTAATATTGTAAATGTTACCATAGTTTTTCAATAAGATGACATATTTAAAAGTATTATTTTACATTTTCACCACAAATTAAGCTCCAATATTCATAATATTGTGGTAATTGAATGGTCTGTCATCTAATTAAGACAATTAGATTCGTTACTTGGTATATAGCTTAATATATTGCTGTTTAATCTTGCTATGAATCTTGATTTCCTGTTTCTAACATTGTTTAGACCGTAACCGTGAAACCATTCAAAACGTTGATAACGAGCCTGTTTTAGTCATCTAGATTACGAAGAAAATGTACACAATCGTAACTTTCTTATCACTGGGACAATTGTGCCCGAAATAAAATAAGTTACATTACATTTAACATTAGGAAGGGGTCTGCTCTTCAGGTCAGATCCTGGCGGACGACGTAGTTGTCTCCAGTCTGTGATGTCACAGTCATGTGGGTGGTACTTTTGACATCATGATGTCTATGTCATCACGCACCACATTTCATTCATATTGGAAGAGCTGTGTTTATTGGTGTCTGTGTTTCTTGTCTGAGCCTAAAGAAGCGTGAGATCATTTAGCCTCCTGTTAAATTAACGCCTCCACTACTGTTGATGAAACTAAAATTCATCTCAGCAGTTGTAAGCCTGCACATCATTAGCTTTAACTGGTGAGCCTGAAAGGAGTGGTTTCAGGATTGTTTGCGTGTTAATGGGGTTTATTATTGAGGCTTTCAAGGGTGTGGGGGTCTCACTCACTACATGAGCATGAGGGGTTTGGGGGTTTAGCTCAGCTTATGGAACGTGTTGTAACAAATACTTTTAAACATCAAATTTTAGCATATGTTTTCAGAAACTCAAACTGCAATGTCGTGGATATTGTGTTTTTGGATTATTGACGGTAGAATTAATATTAATGTGGATATTTCTTACATTGTTGTTTCATGCGACTGATTATTGATGTAAAATTTTATTTCAAATAGAAACGGCATGCAATAAAAGTGAACGTTAATCATTAAACAATTCCCAACTGTTATTTTATGTTGCAGTATTTGACGTCTGCTCGACACAATTTATGATTATTTCTTTCATTTCTATAATTTTGTAAATGTTACAATAGTTTTTTCATAAGATGACATTTAAAAAAAGTATAATTTTACATTTTCACCACAAAGTAGGCTCAAATATTCATAATATTGTGGTAATTGGATGGTCTGCCATCTAACTGAGACAATTAGATTCGTTACTTGGTATATCGCTTCATATATTGCTGTTTTATCTTGATTTGAATCTTGATTTGCTGTTTCTAACATTGTTTAGACCGTAACCGTGTAACCATTGAAAACGTTGATAACGAGCCTGTTTAAGTCATCTAGATTACGAATACAATGTACACAATCTTAATTTTCTCATCACTGGGACAATTGTGCCCGAAATAAAATGAGTTACATTACATTTAACATTAGGAAGGGGTCTGCTCTTCAGGTCAGATCCTGGCTGATGACGTAGTTGTCTCCAGTCTGTGATGTCACAGCCATGTGGGTGGTACCTTTGACATCATGATGACTATGTCATCATGCACCACGTGTCATTCATATTGGAAGAGCTGTGTTTATTGGTGGCTGTGTTTCTTGTCTCATTTCAAAGAAGCGTGAGATAATTTAGCCTCGAGGTTATTAAAGGCTCCACTACTGTTGAATAAACAAAAATTCATCTCAGCAGTTGTAAGCCTGCACATCATTAGCTTTAACTGGTGAGCCTGAAAGGGGTGGTTTCAGGATTGTTTGCGTATTAATGGGGTTTATTATTGAGGCTTTCAAGGGTGTGGGGGTCTCACTCACTACATGAGCATGAGGGGTTTGGGGGTTTAGCTCAGCTTATGGAACGTGTTGTAACAAATACTTTTAAACATCAAATTTTTGCATATGTTTTCAGAAAATCAAACTGCAATGTCGTGGATATTGTGATTTTTGGATTCTTGACGGTAGAATTAATATTAATGTGGATATTTCTTACATTGTCGTTTCATGCGACTGATTATTGATGTAAAATTGTGTTTCAAATAGAAACGGCATGCAATAAAGGTGAACGTTAATCATTAAACAATTCCCAACTGTTATTTTATGTGTTGCAGTATTTGACGTCTGCTTAACACAATTTATGATTATTTCTTTCATTTCTATAATATTGTAAATGTTACAATAGTTTTTTCATAAGATGACATTTAAAAAGTATAATTTTACATTTTCACCACAAAGTAGGCTCAAATATTCATAATATTGTGGTAATTGGATGGTCTGCCATCTAACTGAGACAATTAGATTCGTTACTTGGTATATCGCTTCATATATTGCTGTTTAATCTTCATTTGAATCTTGATTTGCTATTTCTAACATTGTTTAGACCGTAACCGTGTAACCATTCAAAACGTTGATAACGAGCCTGTTTAAGTCATCTAGAATACGAATACAATGTACACAATCAGAATGTTCTTATCACTGGGACAATTGTGCCCGAATTTAAATTTGAACATTAGGAAGGGGTCTGCTCTTCAGGTCAGATCCTTGCTGATGACGTAGTTGTCTCCAGTCTGTGATGTCACAGCCATGTGGGTGGTACATTTGACATCATGATGACTATGTCATCATGCACCACGTGTCATTCATATAGGAAGAGCTGTGTTTATTGGTGGCTGTGTTTCTTGTCCCATTTCAAAGAAGCGTGAGATAATTTAGCATCGTGGTTATTAAAGCCTCCACTACTGTTGATTAAACTAAAATTCATCTCAGCAGTTCTAAGCCTGCACATCATTAGCTTTAACTGGTGAGCGTGAAGAGGGTGGTTTAAGGATTGTTTGCGTATTAATGGGGTTTTTTTAATTGAGGCTTTCAAGGGTGTGGGGGTCTCACTCACTACGTGAGCATGAGGGGTTTGGGGGTTAACCTCAGCTTATGGAACGTGTTGTAACAAATACTTTCAAACTTCAAATTTTAGCATTTGTTTTCAGAAAATCAACTGCAATGTCGTGGATATTGTGATTTTTGGATTCTTGACGGTAGAATTAATATTCATGTGGATATTTCTTACATTGTCGTTTCATGCGACTGATTATTGATGTAAAATTTTGTTTCAAATAAAACGGCATGCAATAAAGGTGAACGTTAATCATTAAACAATTCCCAACTGTTATTTTATGTGTTTCAGTATTTGACGTCTGCTCGACACAATTTATGATTATTTCTTTCATTTCTATAATATTGTAAATGTTACAATAGTTTTTTCATAAGATGACATTTAAAAAAGTATAATTTTACATTTTCACCACAAAGTAGGCTCAAATATACATAATATTGTGGTAATTGAATGGTCTGCCATCTAACTGACACAATTAGATTCGTTACTTGGTATATCGCTTCATATATTGCTATTTAATATTGATTTGAATCTTGATTTGCTGTTTCTAACATTGTTTAGACCGTAACCGTGTAACCATTTAAAACGTTGATAACGAGCCTGTTTAAGTCATCTAGATTACGAAGAAAATGTACACAATCGTAACTTTCTTATCACTGGGACAATTGTGCCCGAAATAAAATGAGTTACATTACATTTAACATTAGGAAGGGGTCTGCTCTTCAGGTCAGATCCTGGCTGATGACGTAGTTGTCTCCAGTCTGTGATGTCACAGCCATGTGTGGTGGTACCTTTGACATCATGATGACTATGTCATCATGCACCACGTGTCATTCATATTGGAAGAGCTGTGTTTATTGGTGGCTGTGTTTCTTGTCTCATTTCAAAGAAGCGTGAGATAATTTAGCCTCGTGGTTATTACAGCCTCCACTACTGTTGATTAAACTAAAATTCATCTTAGCAGTTGTAAGCCTACACATCATTAGCTTTAACTGGTGAGCCTGAAAATGGTGGTTTCAGGATTGTTTGCGTATTAATAGGGTTTTTTTATTGAGGCTTTCAAGGGTGTGGGGGTCTCACTCACTACATGGACATGAGGGGTTTGGGGGTTTAGCTCAGCTTATGGAACGTGTTGTAACAAATACTTTTAAACATCAAATTTTAGCATTGTTTTCAGAAACTCAAACTGCAATGTCGTGGATATTGTGTTTTTTGGATTATTGACAGTAGTATTAATGTTAATGTGGATATTTCTTACATCGTCGTTTTATGCGACTGATTATTGATGTAAAATTTCGTTTCAAATAGAAACGGTAAGCTAACAAGGTGAACGTTAATCATTAACCTATTCCCAACTGTTTATTTTTTATGTGTTGCAGTGTATGAAGTCTGCTTGACACATTTTAAGATTATTTCTTTCATTTCTATAATATTGTAAATGTTACCATAGTTTTTTCATAAGATGACATATATAAAAGCATTATTTTACATTTTCACCACAAATTAGGCTCACATATTCATAATATTATGGTAATTGGATGGTCTGTCATCTAACTGAGACAATTAGATTCGTTACTTGGTATATCACTTCATATATTGCTGTTTAATCTTGCTTTGAATCTTGATTTCCTGTTTCTAACATTGTTTAGACCGTAACCGTGTAACCATTCAAAACGTTGATAACGAGCCTGTTTAAGTCATCTAGATTACGAAGAAAATGTACACAATCATAACTTTCTTATCACTGGGACAATTGTGCCCGAAATAAAATGAGTTACATGGAAGGGGTCTGCTCTTCAGGTCAGATCCTGGCTGATGACGTAGTTGTCTCCAGTCTGTGATGTCACAGTCATGTGGGTGCTACCTTTGACATCATGATGACTATGTCATCATGCACCACGTGTCATTCATATTGGAAGAGCTGTGTTTATTGGTGGCTGTGTTTCTTGTGTCATTTCAAAGAAGCGCGAGATAATTTAGCCTCGTGGTTATTACAGCCTCCACTACTGTTGATTAAACTAAAATTCATCTTAGCAGTTGTAAGCCTACACATCATTAGCTTTAACTGGTGAGCCTGAAAATGGTGGTTTCAGGATTGTTTGCGTATTAATCGGGTTTTTTATTGAGGCTTTCAAGGGCCTGGGGGTCTCACTCACTACATGGACATGAGGGGTTTGGGGGTTTAGCTCAGCTCATGGAACGTGTTGTAAAAAATACTTTTAAACATCAAATTTTAGCATGTGTTTTCAGAAACTCAAACTGCAATGTCGTGGATATTGTGTTTTTTGGATTATTGACAGTAGTATTAATATTAATGTGGATATTTCTTACATTGTCGTTTCATGCGACTGATTATTGATGTAAAATTTCGTTTCAAATATAAACGGTAAGCTAACAAGGTGAACGTTAATCATTAAACTATTCCCAACTGTTTATTTTTTATGTGTTGCAGTGTATGAAGTCTGCTTGACACATTTTAAGATTATTTCTTTCATTTCTATAATATTGTAAATGTTACCATAGTTTTTTCATAAGATGACATATATAAAGAATTATTTTACATTTTCACCACAAATTAGGCTCACATATTCATAATATTGTGGTAATTGGATGGTCTGTCATCTAATTGAGACAATTAGATTCGTTACGTGGTATATAGCTTCATATATTGCTGTTTAATCTTGCTTTGAATCTTGATTTGCTGTTTCTAACATTGTTTAGACCGTAACCGTGTAACCATTCAAAACGTTGATAACGAGCCTGTTTAAGTCATCTAGATTACGAATACAATGTACACAATCAGAATTTTCTTATCACTGGGACAATTGTGCCCGAAATTAAATTTAAACATTAGGAAGGGGTCTGCTCTTCAGGTCAGATCCTGGCGGATGACGTAGTTGTCTCCAGTCTGTGATGTCACAGCCATGTGGGTGGTACCTATGACATCATGATGACTATGTCATCATGTACCACGTGTCATTCACATTGGAAGAGCTGTGTTTATTGGTGGCTGTGTTTCTTGTCTCATTTCAAAGAAGCGTGGGATAATTTAGCTTCGTGGTTATTAAAGCCTCCACCACTGTTGATTAAACTAAAATTCATCTCAGCAGTTGTAAGCCTGCACATCATTAGCTTTAACTGGTGGACGTGAAAGGGGTGGTTTAAGGATTGTTTGCGTGTTAATGGGGTTTATTATTGAGGCTTTCAAGGGTGTGGGGGTCTCACCCACTACATGAGCATGAGGGGTTTGGAGGTTTAGCTCAGCTTATTGAACGTGTTGTAACAAATACTTTTAAACATCAAATTTTAGCATATGTTTTCAGAAACTCAAACTGCAACGTCGTGGATATTGTGTTTTTTGGATTATTGACGGTAGAATTAATATAAATGTGGATATTTCTTACATTGTCGTTTCATGCGACTGATTATTAATGTAAAATTTCGTTTCAAATAGAAACGGTAAGCTAACAAGGTGAACGTTAATCATTAAACTATTCCCAACTGTTTGTTTTTTATGTGTTGCAGTGTATGAAGTCTGCTTGACACGATTTAAGATTATTTCTTTCATTTCTATAATATTGTAAATGTTACAATAGTATTTTCATAAGATGACATATATAAAAGTATTATTTTACATTTTCACCACAAACTAGGCTAAAACATTCATAATATTGTGGTAATTGGATGGTCTGTCATCTAATTGAGACAATTAGATTCGTTACGTGGTATATAGCTTCATATATTGCTGTTTAATCTTGCTTTGAATCTTGATTTCCTGTTTCTAACATTGTTTAGACCGTAACCGTGTAACCATTCAAAACGTTGATAACGAGCCTGTTTAAGTCCTCTAGATTACGAAGAAAATGTACACAATCGTAACTTTCTTATCACTGGGACAATTGTGCCCGAATAAAATGAGTTACATTACATTTAACATTAGTAAGGGGTCTGCTCTTCATGTCAGATCCTGGCTGATGACGTAGTTGTCTCCAGTCTGTGATGTCACAGTCATGTGGGTGGTACCTTTGACATCATGATGTCTATGTCATCACGCACCACGTTTCATTCATATTGGAAGAGCTGTGTTTATTGGTGTCTATGTTTCTTGTCTGAGCCTAAAGAAGCGTGAGATCATTTAGCCTCCTGTTAAATTAACGCCTCCACTACTGTTGATGAAACTAAAATTCATCTCAGCAGTTGTAAGCCTGCACATCATTAGCTTTAACTGGTGAGCCTGAAAGGGGTGGTTTAAGGATTGTTTGCGTATTAATGGGTTTTTTTTTTATTGAGGCTTTCAAGGGTGTGGGGGTCTCACTCACTACATGAGCATGAAGGGTTTGGTGGTTTAGCTCAGCTTATGGAACGTGTTGTAACAAATACTTTCAAACTTCAAATTTTAGCATATGTTTTCAGAAAATCAAACTGCAATGTCGTGGATATTGTGATTTTTGGATACTTGACGGTAGAATTAATATTCATGTGGATGTTTCTTACATTGTCGTTTCATGCGACTGATTATTGATGTAAAATTTCGTTTCAAATAGAAACGGCATGCAATAAAGGTGAACGTTAATCATTAAACAATTCCCAACTGTTATTTTATTTGTAGCAGTATTTGACGTCTGCTCGACACAATTTATGATTATTTCTTTCATTTCTATAATATTGTACATGTTACAATAGTTTTTTCATAAGATGACATTTAAAAAAGCATAATTTTACATTTTCACCACAAAGTAGGCTGAAATATTCATAATATTGTGGTAATTGGATGGTCTGCCATCTAACTGAGACAATTAGATTCGTTACTTGGTATATCGCTTCATTTATTGCTGTTTAATCTTGATTTGAATCTTGATTTGCAGTTTCTAACATTGTTTAGACCGTAACCGTGTAAGCATTCAAAACGTTGATAACGAGCCTGTTTAAGTCATCTAGATTACGAATACAATGTACACAATCATAATTTTCTTATCACTGGGACAATTGTGCCCGAAAAAACAATAAGTTACATTACATTTAACATTAGGATGGGGTCTGCTCTTCAGGTCAGATCCTGGCTGATGACGTAGTTGTCTCCAGTCTGTGATGTCACAGCCATGTGGGTGGTACCTTTGACATCATGATGACTATGTCATCATGCACCACGTGTCATTCATATTGGAAGAGCTGTGTTTATTGGTGGCTGTGTTTCTTGTCTCATTTCAAAGAAGCGTGAGATAATTTAGCCTCGTGGTTATTAAAGCCTCCACCTCTGTTGATTAAACTAAAATTCATCTCAGCAGTTGTAAGCCTGCACATCATTAGCTTTAACTGGTGAGCCTGAAAGGGGTGGTTTCAGGATTGTTTGCGTATTAATGGGTTTTATTATTAAGGCTTTCAAGGGTGTGGGGGTCTCACTCACTACATGAGCATGAGGGTTTGGGGGTTTAGCTCAGCTTATGGAACGTGTTGTAACAAATACTTTTAAACATCAAATTTTAGCATGTGTTTTCAGAAACTCAAACTGCAATGTCGTGGATTTTGTGTTTTTTGGATTATTGACGGTAGAATTAATATTAATGTGGATATTTCTTACACTGTCGTTTTATGCGACTGATTATTGATGTAAAATTTCGTTTGAAATAGAAACGGTAAGCTAACAAGGTGAACGTTAATCATTAAACTATTCCCAACTGTTTATTTTGTATGTGTTGCAGTGTATGAAGTCTGCTTGACACGATTTAAGATTATTTCTTTCATTTCTATAATATTGTAAATGTTACAATAGTTTTTTCATAAGATGACATATATAAAAGTATTATTTTCCATTTTCACCACAAATTAGGCTCAAATATTCATAATATTGTGGTAATTGGATGGTCTGTCATCTAATTGAGACAATTAGATTCGTTATGTGGTATATAGCTTCATATATTGCTGTTTAATCTTGCTTTGAATCTTGATTTGCTGTTTCTAACATTGTTTAGACCGTAACCGTGTAACCATTCAAAACGTTGATAACGAGCCTGTTTAAGTCATCTAGATTAAGAAGAAAATGTACACAATCATAACTTTCTTATCACTGGGACAATTGTGCCCGAAATAAAATGAGTTACATTACATTTAACATTAGGAAGGGGTCTGCTCTTCAGGTCAGATGCTGGCTGATGACGTAGTTGTCTCCAGTCTGTGATGTCACAGTCATGTGGGTGGTACCTTTGACATCATGATGTCTATGTCATCACGCACCACGTTTCATTCATATTGGAAGAGCTGTGTTTATTTGTGTCTGTGTTTCTTGTCTGAGCCTAAAGAAGCGTGAGATCATTTAGCCTCCTGTTAAATTAACGCCTCCACTACTTTTGATGAAACTAAAATTCATCTCAGCAGTTGTCAGCCTGCACATCATTAGCTTTAACTGGTGAGCCTGAAAGGAGTGGTTTAAGGATTGTTTGCGTATTAATGGGGTTTATTATCGAGGCTTTCAAGGGTGTGGGGGTCTCACTCACTACGTGAGCATGAGGGGTTTGGGGGTTTAGCTCAGCCTATGGTAACGTGTTGTAACAAGTACTTTCAAACATCAAATTTTAGCATATGTTTTCAGAAAATCAAACTGCAATGTCGTGGATATTGTGATTTTTGGATTCTTGACGGTAGAATTAATTTTAAAGTGGATATTTCTTACATTGTCGTTTCATGCGACTGATTATTGATGTAAAATTTTGTTTCAAATAGAAACGGCATGCAATAAAGGTGAACGTTAATCATTAAGCAATTCCCAACTGTTATTTTATGTGTTGCAGTATTTGACGTCTGCTCGACAAAATTTATGATTATTTCTTTCATTTCTATAATATTGTAAATGTTACAATAGTTTTTTCATAAGATGACATTTAAAAAAGTATAATTTTACATTTTCATCACAAAGTAGGCTCAAATATTAATAATATTGTGGTAATTGGATGGTCTGCCATCTAACTGAGACAATTAGATTCGTTACTTGGTATATCGCTTCATTTATTGCTGTTTAATCTTGATTTGAATCTTGATTTGCAGTTTCTAACATTGTTTAGACCGTAACCGTGTAAGCATTCAAAACGTTGATAACGAGCCTGTTTAAGTCATCTAGATTACGAATACAATGTACACAATCATAACTTTCTTAACACTGGGACAAATGTGCCCGAAAAAACAATAAGTTACATTACATTTAACATTAGGATGGGGTCTGCTCTTCAGGTCAGATCCTGGCTGATGACGTAGTTGTCTCCAGTCTGTGATGTCACAGCCATGTGGGTGGTACCTTTGACATCATGATGACTATGTCATGACTATGTCATCATGCACCACGTGTCATTCATATTGGAAGAGCTGTGTTTATTGGTGGCTGTGTTTCTTGTCTCATTTCAAAGAAGCGTGAGATAATTTAGCCTCGTGGTTATTAAAGCCTCCACTACTGTTGATTAAACTAAAATTCATCTCAGCAGTTGTAAGCCTGCACATCATTAGCTTTAACTGGTGAGCCTGAAAGGGGTGGTTTCAGGATTGTTTGTGTTTTAATGGGGTTTATTATTAAGGCTTTCAAGGGTGTGGGGGTCTCGCTCACTACATGAGCATGAGGGTTTGGGGGTTTAGCTCAGCTTATGGAATGTGTTGTAACAAATACTTTTAAACATCAAATTTTAGCATATGTTTTCAGAAACTCAAACTGCAATTTCGTGGATATTGTGTTTTTTGGATTATTGACGGTAGAATTAATATTAATGTGGCTATTTCTTACATTGTCGTTTTATGCGACTGATTATTGATGTAAAATTTCGTTTCAAATAGAAACGGTGAGCTAACAAGGTGAACGTTAATCATTAAACTATTCCCAACTGTTTATTTTTCATGTGTTGCAGTGTATGAAGTCTGCTTGACGATTTAAGTTTATTTCTTTCATTTCTATAATATTGTAAATGTTACAATAGTTTTTTCATAAGATGACATATATAAAAGTATTATTTTACATTTTCACCACAAATTAGGCTCACAAATTCATAATATTGTGGTAATTGGATGGTCTGTCATCTAATTGAGACAATTAGATTCGTTACGTGGTATATAGCTTCATATATTGCTGTTTAATCTTGCTTTGAGTCTTGATTTCATGTTTCTAACATTGTTTAGACTGTAACCGTGTAACCATTCAAAACGTTGATAACGAGCCTGTTTACGTCATCTAGATTACGAAGAAAATGTACACAATCAGAATTTTCTTATCACTGGGACAATTGTGCCCGAAATTAAATTTAAACATTAGGAAGGGGTCTGCTTTTCAGGTCAGATCCTGGCTGATGACGTAGTTGTCTCCAGTCTGTGATGTCACAGCCATGTGGGTGGTACCTTTGACATCATGATGACTATGTCATCATGCACCACGTGTCATTCATATTGGAAGAGCTGTGTTTATTGGTGGCTGTGTTTCTTGTCTGAGCCTAAAGAAGCGTTAGATCATTTAGCCTCCTGTTAAATTAACGCCTCCACTACTGTTGATGAAACTAAAATTCATCTCAGCAGTTGTCAGCCTGCACATCATTAGCTTTAACTGGTGAGCCTGAAATGGGTGGTTTAAGGATTGTTTGCGTATTAATGGGGCTTTTTTTATTGAGGCTTTCAAGGGTGTGGGGGTCTCACTCACTACATGAGCATGAGGGGTTTGGGGGTTTAGCTCAGTTTATGGAACGTGTTGTAACAAATACTTTTAAACATCAAATTTTAGCATATGTTTTCAGAAAATCAAACTGCAATGTCGTGGATATTGTGTTTTTTGTATTATTGACGGTAGAATTAATGTAAATGTGGATATTTCTTACATTGTCGTTTTATGCGACTGATTATTGATGTAAAATTTCGTTTCAAATAGAAACGGTAAGCTAACAAGGTGAACGTTAATTATTTAACTATTCCCAACTGTTTATTTTTTTGTGTTGCAGTGTATGAAGTCTGCTTGACACGATTTAAGATTATTTCTATAATATTGTAAATGTTACAATAGTTTTTTTCATAAGATGACATATATAAAAGTATTATTTTACATTTTCACCACAAAGTAGGCTCAGATATTCATAATATTGTGGTAATTGGATGGTCTGCCATCTAACAGAGACAATTAGATTCGTTACTTGGTATATCGCTTCATATATTGATGTTTAATCTTTATTTTAATCTTGCTTTGCTGTTTCTAACATTGTTTAGACAGCAACCGTGTAACCATTCAAAACGTTGATAACGAGCCTGTTTAAGTCATCTATATTACGAATACAATGTACACAATCATAATTTTCTTGTCACTGGGACAATTGTGCCCGAAATACAATAAGTTACATTACATTTAACATTAGGAAGGGGTCTGTTCTTCAGGTCAGATCCTGGCTGATGACGTAGTTGTCTCCAGTCTGTGATGTCACAGCCATGTGGGTGGTACCTTTGACATCATGATGACTATGTCATCATGCACCACGTGTCATTCATATTGGAAGAGCTGTGTTTGTTGGTGGCTGTGTTTCTTGTCTCATTTCAAACAAGCGTGAGATAATTTAGCCTCGTGGTTATTAAAGCCTCCACTACTGTTGATTAAACTAAAATTCATCTCAGCAGTTGTAAGCCTACACATCATTAGCTTTAACTGGTGAGCCTGAAAGGGGTGGTTTCAGGATTGTTTGTGTATTAATGGGGTTTATTTTTAAGGCTTTCAAGGGTGTGGGGGTCTCGCTCACTACATGAGCATGAGGGTTTGGGGGTTTAGCTCAGTTTATGGAACGTGTTGTAACAAATACTTTTAAACATCAAATTTTAGCATATGTTTTCAGAAACTCAAACTGCAATTTCGTGGATATTGTGTTTTTTGGATTATTGACGGTAGAATTAATATTAATGTGGCTATTTCTTACATTGTCGTTTTATGCGACTGATTATTGATGTAAAATTTCGTTTCAAATAGAAACGGTGAGCTAACAAGGTGAACGTTAATCATTAAACTATTCCCAACTGTTTATTTTTCATGTGTTGCAGTGTATGAAGTCTGCTTGACGATTTAAGTTTATTTCTTTCATTTCTATAATATTGTAAATGTTACAATAGTTTTTTCATAAGATGACATATATAAAAGTATTATTTTACATTTTCACCACAAATTAGGCTGACAAATTCATAATATTGTGGTAATTGGATGGTCTGTCATCTAATTGAGACAATTAGATTCGTTACGTGGTATATAGCTTCATATATTGCTGTTTAATCTTGCTTTGAGTCTTGATTTCATGTTTCTAACATTGTTTAGACCGTAACCGTGTAACCATTCAAAACGTTGATAACGAGCCTGTTTACGTCATCTAGATTACGAAGAAAATGTACACAATCAGAATTTTCTTATCACTGGGACAATTGTGCCCGAAATTAAATTTAAACATTAGGAAGGGGTCTGCTTTTCAGGTCAGATCCTGGCTGATGACGTAGTTGTCTCCAGTCTGTGATGTCACAGCCATGTGGGTGGTACCTTTGACATCATGATGACTATGTCATCATGCACCACGTGTCATTCATATTGGAAGAGCTGTGTTTATTGGTGGCTGTGTTTCTTGTCTGAGCCTAAAGAAGCGTTAGATCATTTAGCCTCCTGTTAAATTAACGCCTCCACTACTGTTGATGAAACTAAAATTCATCTCAGCAGTTGTCAGCCTGCACATCATTAGCTTTAACTGGTGAGCCTGAAATGGGTGGTTTAAGGATTGTTTGCGTATTAATGGGGCTTTTTTTATTGAGGCTTTCAAGGGTGTGGGGGTCTCACTCACTACATGAGCATGAGGGGTTTGGGGGTTTAGCTCAGTTTATGGAACGTGTTGTAACAAATACTTTTAAACATCAAATTTTAGCATATGTTTTCAGAAAATCAAACTGCAATGTCGTGGATATTGTGTTTTTTGTATTATTGACGGTAGAATTAATGTAAATGTGGATATTTCTTACATTGTCGTTTTATGCGACTGATTATTGATGTAAAATTTCGTTTCAAATAGAAACGGTAAGCTAACAAGGTGAACGTTAATTATTTAACTATTCCCAACTGTTTATTTTTTTGTGTTGCAGTGTATGAAGTCTGCTTGACACGATTTAAGATTATTTCTATAATATTGTAAATGTTACAATAGTTTTTTTCATAAGATGACATATATAAAAGTATTATTTTACATTTTCACCACAAAGTAGGCTCAGATATTCATAATATTGTGGTAATTGGATGGTCTGCCATCTAACAGAGACAATTAGATTCGTTACTTGGTATATCGCTTCATATATTGATGTTTAATCTTTATTTTAATCTTGCTTTGCTGTTTCTAACATTGTTTAGACAGCAACCGTGTAACCATTCAAAAAGTTGATAACGAGCCTGTTTAAGTCATCTATATTACGAATACAATGTACACAATCATAATTTTCTTGTCACTGGGACAATTGTGCCCGAAATACAATAAGTTACATTACATTTAACATTAGGAAGGGGTCTGTTCTTCAGGTCAGATCCTGGCTGATGACGTAGTTGTCTCCAGTCTGTGATGTCACAGCCATGTGGGTGGTACCTTTGACATCATGATGACTATGTCATCATGCACCACGTGTCATTCATATTGGAAGAGCTGTGTTTGTTGGTGGCTGTGTTTCTTGTCTCATTTCAAACAAGCGTGAGATAATTTAGCCTCGTGGTTATTAAAGCCTCCACTACTGTTGATTAAATTAAAATTCATCTCAGCAGTTGTAAGCCTACACATCATTAGCTTTAACTGGTGAGCCTGAAAGGGGTGGTTTCAGGATTGTTTGCGTATTAATGGGGTTTATTATTGAGGCTTTCAAGGGTGTGGGGGTCTCACTCACTACATGAGCATGAGCGGTTTGGGGGCTTAGCTCAGCTTATGGAACGTGTTGTAACAAATACTTTTAAACATCAAATTTTAGCATATGTTTTCGGAAACTCAAACTGCAATGTCGTGGGTATTGTGTTTTTTGGATTATTGATGGTAGAATTAATATTAATGTGGATATTTCTTACATTGTCGTTTTATGCGACTGATTATTGATGTAAAATTTCGTTTCAAATAGAAACGGCAAGCTAACAAGGTGAACGTTAATCATTAAACTATTCCCAACTGTTTATTTTTTATGTGTTGCAGTGTATGAAGTCTGCTTGACACGATTTAAGATTATTTCTTTCATTTCTATAATATTGTAAATGTTACAATAGTTTTTTCATAAGATGACATATATAAAAGTATGATTTTACATTTTCACTACAAATTAGGCTCAAATATTCATAATATTGTGGTATTTGGATGGTCTGTCATCTAATTGAGACAATTAGATTCGTTACGTGGTATATAGCTTCATATATTGCTGTTTAATCTTGCTTTGAATCTTGATTTCCTGTTTCTAACATTGTTTAGACCGTAACCGTGTAACCATTCAAAACGTTGATAACGAGCCTGTTTAAGTCATCTAGATTACGAAGAAAATGTACACAATCATAATTTTCTTATCACTGGGACAATTGTGCCCGAAATGAAATGAGTTACATTACATTTAACATTAGGAAGGGGTCTGCTCTTCAGGTCAGATCCTGGCGGATGACGTAATTGTCTCCAGTCTGTGATGTCACAGCCATGTGGGTGGTATCTTTGACATCATGATGACTATGTCATCATGCACCACGTGTCATTCATATAGGAAGAGCTGTGTTTATTGGTGGCTGTGTTTCTTGTCTCATTTAAAAGAAGCGTGAGATAATTTAGCCTCGTGGTTATTAAAGCCTCCACTACTGTTGATTAAACTAAAATTAATCTCAGCAGTTGTAAGCCTGCACATCAATAGCTTTAACTGGTGAGCGTGAAAGGCGTGGTTTAAGGAGGATTGTTTGCGTATTAATGGGGTCTATTATTGAGGCTTTCGAGGGTGTGGGGGTCTCACTCACTACGTGAGCATGAGGGGTTTGGGGGTTTAGCGCAGCCTTTGGTAAAGTGTTTTAACAAGTACTTTCAAACATCAAATTTTAGCATATGTTTTCAGAAAATCAAACTGAAATGTCGTGGATATTGTGATGTTTGGATTCTTGACGGTAGAATTAATATTCATGTGGATATTTCTTACATTGTCGTTTCATGCGACTGATTATTGATGTAAAAGTTTGTTTCAAATAGAAACGGCATGCAATAAAGGTGAACGTTAATCATTAAACAATTCCCAACTGTTATTTTATGTGTTGCAGTATTTGACGTCTGCTCGACACAATTTATGATTATTTCTTTCATTTCTATAATATTGTAAATGTTACAATAATTTTTTCATAAGATGACATTTTAAAAAAGTATAATTTTACATTTTCACCACAAAGTAGGCTCAAAAATTCATAATATTGTGGTAATTGAATGGTCTGCCATCTAACTGAGACAATTAGATTCCTTACTTGGTATATCGCTTCATATATTGCTGTTTAATCTTGATTTGAATCTTGATTTGCTGTTTCTAACATTGTTTAGACCGTAACCGTGTAACCATTCAAAACGTTGATAACGAGCCTGTTTAAGTCATCTATATTACGAATACAATGTACACAATCGTAATTTTCTTGTCACTGGGACAATTGTGCCCGAAATACAATAAGTTACATTACATTTAACATTAGGAAGGGGTCTTGTCTTCAGGTCAGATCCTGGCTGATGACGTAGTTGTCTCCAGTTTGTGATGTCACAGCCATGCGGGTGGTACCTTTGACATCATGATGACTATGTCATCATGCACCACATGTCATTCATATTGGAAGAGCTGTGTTTATTGGTGGCTGTGTTTCTTGTCTCATTTCAAAGAAGCGTGAGATAATTTAGCCTCGTGGTTATTAAAGCCTCCACTACTGTTGATTAAACTAAAATTCATCTCAGCAGTTGTAAGCCTACACATCATTAGCTTTAACTGGTGAGCCTGAAAGGGGTGGTTTCAGGATTGTTTGCGTATTAATGGGGTTTATTATTGAGGCTTTCAAGGGTGTGGGGGTCTCACTCACTACATGAGCATGAGCGGTTTGGGGGCTTAGCTCAGCTTAGGGAACGTGTTGTAACAAATACTTTTAAACATCAAATTTTAGCATATGTTTTCGGAAACTCAAACTGCAATGTCGTGGATTTTGTGTTTTTTGGATTATTGATGGTAGAATTAATATAAATGTGGATATTTCTTACATTGTCGTTTTATGCGACTGATTATTGATGTAAAATTTCGTTTCAAATAGAAACGGCAAGGTAACAAGGTGAACGTTAATCATTAAACTATTACCAACTGTTTATTTTTTATGTGTTGCAGTGTATGAAGTCTGCTTGACACGATTTAAGATTATTTCTTTCATTTCTATAATATTGTAAATGTTACAATAGTTTTTTCATAAGATGACATATATAAAAGTATTATTTTACATTTTCACTACAAATTAGGCTCAAATATTCATAATATTGTGGTATTTGGATGGTCTGTCATCTAATTGAGACAATTAGATTCGTTACGTGGTATATAGCTTCATATATTGCTGTTTAATCTTGCTTTGAATCTTGATTTCCTGTTTCTAACATTGTTTAGACCGTAACCGTGTAACCATTCAAAACGTTGATAACGAGCCTGTTTAAGTCATCTAGATTACGAAGAAAATGTACACAATCGTAACTTTCTTATCACTAGGACAATTGTGCCCGAATAAAATGAGTTACATTACATTTAACATTAGGAAGGGGTCTGCTCTTCAGGTCAGATCCTGGCTGATGACGTAGTTGTCTCCAGTCTGTGATGTCACAGCCATGTGCGTGGTACTTTTTACATCATGATGACTATGTCATCATGCACCACGTGTCATTCATATTGGAAGAGCTGTGTTTATTGGTGTCTGTGTTTCTTGTCTGAGCCTAAAGACGCGTGAGATCATTTAGCCTCCTGTTAAATTAACGCCCCCACTACTGTTGATGAAACTAAAATTCATCTCAGCAGTTGTCAGCCTGCACATCATTAGCTTTAACTGGTGAGCCTGAAAGGAGTGGTTTAAGGATTGTTTGCGTGTTAATGGGGTTTATTATTGAGGCTTTCAATGGTGTGGGGGTCTCACTCACTACGTGAGCATGTGGGGTTTGGGTGTTTAGCTCAGCTTATGGAACGTGTTGTAACAAATACTTTCAAACATCAAATTTTAGCATATGTTTTCAGAAAATCAAACTGCAATGTCGTGGATATTATGATTTTTGGATTCTTGACGGTAGAATTAATATTTATGTGGATATTTCTTACATTGTCGTTTCATGCGACTGATTATTGATGTAAAATTTTGTTTCAAATAGAAACGGCATGCAATAAAGGTGAACGTTAATCATTAAACAATTCCCAACTGTTATTTTATGTGTTGCAGTATTTGAAGTCTGCTCGACACAATTTATGATTATTTCTTTCATTTCAATAATATTGTAAATGTTACAATAGTTTTATCATAAGATGACATTTAAAAAAGTATAATTTTACATTTTCACCACAAAGTAGGCTCAAATATTCATAATATTGTGGTAATTGGATGATCTGCCATCTAATTGAGACAATTAGATTCGTTACGTGGTATATCGCTTCATATATTGCTGTTTAATCTTGATTTGAATCTTGATTTGCTGTTTCTAACATTGTTTAGACCGTAACCGTGTAACCATTCAAAACGTTGATAACGAGCCTGTTTAAGTCATCTATATTACGAATACAATGTACACAATCATAATTTTCTTGTCACTGGGACAATTGTGCCCGAAATACAATAAGTTACATTACATTTAACATTAGGAAGGGGTCTGTTCTTCAGGTCAGATCCTGGCTGATGACGTAGTTGTCTCCAGTCTGTGATGTCACAGCCATGTGGGTGGTACCTTTGACATCATGATGACTATGTCATCATGCACCACGTGTCATTCATATTGGAAGAGCTGTGTTTATTGGTGGCTGTGTTTCTTGTCTCATTTCAAAGAAGCGTGAGATAATTTAGCCTCGTGGTTATTAAAGCATCCACTACTGTTGATTAAACTAAAATTCATCTCAGCAGTTGTAAGCCTGCACATCATTAGCTTTAACTGGTGAGCATGAAAGGAGTGGTTTAAGGATTGTTTGCGTGTTAATGGGGTTTATTATTGAGGCTTTCAAGGGTGTGGGGGTCTCACTCACAACGTGAGCATGAGGGGTTTGGGGGTTTAGCTCAGCCTATGGTAACGTGTTGTAACAAGTACTTTCAAACATCAAATTTTAGCATATGTTTTCAGAAAATCAAACTGCAATGTCGTGGATATAGTGATTTTTGGATTCTTGACGGTAGAATTAATATTAATGTGGATATTTCTTACATTGTCGTTTCATGCGACTGATTATTGTTGTAAAATTTTGTTTCAAATAGAAACGGCATGCAATAAAGGTGAACGTTAATCATTAAACAATTCCCAACTGTTATTTTATGTTGCAGTATTTGACGTCTGCTCGACACAATTTATGATTATTTCTTTCATTTCTATAATATTGTAAATGTTACAATAGTTTTTTCATAAGATGACATTTAAAAAAGTATAATTTTACATTTTCACCACAAAGTAGGCTCAAACATTCATAATATTGTGGTAATTGGAAGGTCTGCCATCTAACTGAGACGATTAGATTCGTTACTTGGAATAGCGCTTCATATTTTGCTGTTTAATCTTGATTTGAATCTTGATTTGCTGTTTCTAACATTGTTTAGACCGTAACCGTGTAACCATTCAAAACGTTGATAACGAGCCTGATTAAGTCATCTAGATTACGAATACAATGTACACAATCGTAATTTTCTTATCACTGGGACAATTGTGCCCGAAATACAATAAGTTGCATTACATTTAACATTAGGAAGGGGTCTGATCTTCAGGTCAGATCCTGGCGGATGACGTAGTTGTCTCCAGTCTGTGATGTCACAGCCATGTGGGTGGTACCTTTGACATCATGATGACTATGTCATCATGCACCACGTGTCATTCATATTGGAAGAGCTGTGTTTATTTGTGGCTTTGTTTCTTGTCTCATTTCAAAGAAGCGTGAGATAATTTAGCCTCGTTTTTATTAAAGCCTCCACTACTGTTGATTAAACTAAAATTCATCTCAGCAGTTGTAATCCTGCACATAATTAGCTTTAACTGGTGAGCGTGAAAGGGGTGGTTTCAGGATTGTTTGCGTATTAATGGGGTTTATTATTGAGGCTTTCAAGGGTGTGGGGGTCTCACTCACTACATGAGCATGAGGGGTTTGGGGGTTTAGCTCAGCTTATGGAACGTGTTGTAACAAATACTTTTAAACATCAGCTTTTAGCATATGTTTTCAGAAACTGAAACTGCAATGTCATAGATATTGTGTTTTTTGGATTATTGATGGTAGAATTAATATAAATGTGGATATGTCTTACATTGTCGGTTTATGCGACTGATTATTGATGTAAAATGTCGTTTCAAATAGAAACGGTAAGCTAACAAGGTGAACGTTAATCATTAAACTATTCCCAACTGTTTATTTTTTATGTGTTGCAGTGTATGAAGTCTGCTTGACACGATTTAAGATTATTTCTTTCATTTCTATAATATTGTAAATGTTACAATAGTTTTTTCATAAGATGGCATATATAAAAGTATTATTTTACATTTTCACCACAAATTAGGCTTAAATATTCATAATATTGTGGTAATTGGATGATCTGTCATCTAATTGAGACAATTAGATTCGTTACGTGGTATATAGCTTCATATATTGCTGTTTAATCTTGCTTTGAATCTCGATTTCCTCTTTCTAACATTGTTTAGACCGTAACCGTGTAACCATTCAAAACATTGATAACGAGCCTGTTTAAGTCATCTAGATTACGAAGACAATGTACACAATCGTAACTTTCTTATCACTGGGACAATTGTGCCCGAAATAAAATGAGTTACATTACATTTAACATTAGGAAGGTGTCTGCTCTTCAGGTCAGATCCTGGCTGATGACGTAGTTGTCTCCAGTCTGTGATGTCACAGTCATGTGGGTGGTACCTTTGACATCATGATGTCTATGTCATCACGCACCACGTTTCATTCATATTGGAAGAGCTGTGTTTATTGGTGGCTGTGTTTCTTGTCTGAGCCTAAAGAAGCGTGAGATCATTTAGCCTCCTGTTAAATTTACGCCTCCACTACTGTTGATGAAACTAAAATTCATCTCAGCAGTTGTCAGCCTGCACATCATTAGCTTTAACTGGTGAGCCTGAAAGGAATGGTTTAAGGATTGTTTGCGTGTTAATGGGGTTTATTATTGAGGCTTTCAAGGGTGTGGGGGTCTCACTCACAACGTGAGCATGAGGGGTTTGGGGGTTTAGCTCAGATTATGGTAACGTGTTGTAACAAGTACTTTCAAACATCAAATTTTAGCATGTGTTTTCAGAAAATCAAACTGCAATGTCGTGGATATTGTGATTTTTGGATTCTTGACGGTAGAATGAATATTCATGTGGATATTTCTTACATTGTCGTTTCATGCGACTGATTATTGATGTAAAATTTTGTTTCAAATAGAAACTGCATGCAATAAAGGTGAACGTTAATCATTAAACAATTCCCAACTGTTATTTTATGTGTTGCAGTATTTGACGTCTGCTCGACACAATTTATGATTATTTCTTTCATTTCTATAATATTGTAAATGTAACAATTGTTTTTTCATAAAATGACATTAAAAAAAGTATAATTTTACATTTTCACCACAAAGTAGGCTCAAATATTCATAATATTGTGGTAATTGGATGGTCTGCCATCTAACTGAGACAATTAGATTCGTTACTTGGTATATCGCTTCATATATTGCTGTTTAATCTTGATTTGAATCTTGATTTGCTGTTTCTAACATTGTTTAGACCGTAACCGTGTAACCATTCACAACGTTGATAACAAGCCTATTTAAGTCATCTAGATTAAGAATACAACGTACACAATCGTAATTTTCTCATCACTGGGAAAATTGTGCCCGAAATAAAATTTAAACATTAGGAAGGGGTCTGCTCTTGAGGTCAGATCCTGGCTGATGACGTAGTTGTCTCCAGTCTGTGATGTCACAGCCATGTGGGTGGTATCTTTGACATCATGATGACTATGTCATCACGCACCACGTGTCATTCATATTGGAAGAGCTGTGTTTTATTAGTGGCTGTGTTTCTTGTCTCATTTAAAAGAAGCGTGAGATAATTTAGCCTCGTGATTATTAAAGCCTCCACTACTGTTGATTAAACTAAAATTCATCTCAGCAGTTGTAAGCCTGCACATCATTTGCTTTAACTGGTGAGCCTCAAAGGAGTGGTTTCAGGATTGTTTGCGTATTAATGGGGTTTATTATTGAGGCTTTCAAGGGTGTGGGGGTCTCACTCACTACATGAGCATGAGGGGTTTGGGGGTTTAGCTCAGCTTATGGAACGTGTTGTAACAAATACTTTTAAACATCAAATTTTAGCATATGTTTTCAGAAACTCAAACTGCAATGTCGTGGATATTGCGTTTTTTGGATTTTTGACGGTAGAATTAATATTCATGTGGATATTTCTTACATTGTCGTTTCATGCGACTGATTATTGATGTAAAATTTCGTTTCAAATAGAAACGGTAAGCTAACAAGGTGAACGTTAATCATTAAACTATTCCCAACTGTTTATTTTTTATGTGTTGCAGTGTATGAAGTCTGCTTGACACAATTTAAGATTATTTCTTTCATTTCTATAATATTGTAAATGTTACAATAGTTTTTTCATAAGATGACATATATAAAAGTATTATTTTACATTTTCACCACAAATTATGCTCAAATATTCATAATATTGTGGTAATTGGATGGTCTGTCATCTAAATGAGACAATTAGATTCGTTACGTGGTATATCGCTTCATATATTGCTGTTTAATCTTGCTTTGAATCATCATTTCCTGTTTCTAACATTGTTTAGACCGTAACCGTGTAACCATGCAAAACGTTGATAACGAGCCTGTTTAAGTCATCTAGATTACGAAGAAAATGTACACAATCGTAACTTTCTTATCACTGGGACAATTGTGCCCGAAATAAAATGAGTTACATTACATTTAACATTAATAAGGGGTCTGCTCTTCAGGTCAGATCCTGGCTGATGACGTAGTTGTCTCCAGTCTGTGATGTCACAGTCATGTGGGTGGTACCTTTGACATCATAATGTCTATGTCATCACGCACCACGTTTCATTCATATTGGAAGAGCTGTGTTTATTGGTGGCTGTGTTTCTTGTCTGAGCCTAAAGAAGCGTGAGATCATTTAGCCTCCTGTTACATTTACGCCTCCACTACTGTTGATGAAACTAAAATTCATCTCAGCAGTTGTCAGCCTGCACATCATTATCTTTAACTGGTGAGCGTGAAAGGGGTGGTTTCAGGATTGTTTGCGTATTAATGGGGTTTATTATTGAGGCTTTCAAGGGTGTGGGGGTCTCACTCACAAATGAGCCTGAGGGGTTTGGAGGTTTAGCTCAGCTTATGGAACGTGTTGTAACAAATACTTTTAAACATCCAATTTTGGCATATGTTTTCAGAAACTCAAACTGCAATGTCGTGGATATTGTGTTTTTTGGATTATTGACGGTAGAATTAATATTAATGTGGATATTTCTTACATTGCCGTTTTATGCGACTGATTATTGATGTAAAATTTCGTTTCAAATAAAAACGGTAAGCTAACAAGGTGAACGTTAATCATTAAAGTATTCCCAACTGTTTATTTTTTATGTGTTGCAGTGTATGAAGTCTGCTTGACACGATTTAATATTTATTTCTTTCATTTCTATAATATTGTAAATGTTACAATCGTTTTTTCATAAAATGACATATATAAAAGTATATTTTACATTTTCACCACAAAGAAGGCTCAAAAATTCATAATATTGTGGTAATTGGATGGTCTGCCATCTAACTGAGACAATTAGATTCGTTACTTGGTATATCGATTCATATATTGCTGTTTAATCTTGATTTGAATCTTGATTTGCTGTTTCTAACATTGTTTAGACTGTAACCGTGTAACCATTCAAAACGTTGATAACGAGCCTGTTTAAGTCATCTAGATTACGAATACAATGTACACAATCGTAATTTTCTCATCACTGGGACAATTGTGCCCGAAATTAAATTTAAACATTAGGAAGGGGTCTGCTCTTGAGGTCAGATCCTGGCTGATGACGTAGTTGTCTCCAGTCTGTGATGTCACAGCCATGTGGGTGGTATCTTTGACATCATGATGACTATGTCATCACGCACCACGTGTCATTCATATTGGAAGAGCTGTGTTTTATTAGTGGCTGTGTTTCTTGTCTCATTTAAAAGAAGCGTGAGATAATTTAGCCTCGTTATTATTAAAGCCTCCACTACTGTTGATTAAACTAAAATTCATCTCAGCAGTTGTAAGCCTGCACATCATTTGCTTTAACTGGTGAGCCTGAAAGGAGTGGTTTCAGGATTGTTTGCGTATTAATGGGGTTTATTATTGAGGCTTTCAAGGGTGTGGGGGTCTCACTCACTACATGAGCATGAGGGGTTTGGGGGTTTAGCTCAGCTTATGGAACGTGTTGTAACAAATACTTTTAAACATCAAATTTTAGCATATGTTTTCATAAACTCAAACTGCAATGTCGTGGATATTGCGTTTTTTGGATTTTTGACGGTAGAATTAATATTCATGTGGATATTTCTTACATTGTCGTTTCATGCGACTGATTATTGATGTAAAATTTCGTTTCAAATAGAAACGGTAAGCTAACAAGGTGAACGTTAATCATTAAACTATTCCCAACTGTTTATTTTTTATGTGTTGCAGTGTATGAAGTCTGCTTGACACAATTTAAGATTATTTCTTTCATTTCTATAATATTGTAAATGTTACAATAGTTTTTTCATAAGATGACATATATAAAAGTATTATTTTACATTTTCACCACAAATTATGCTCAAATATTCATAATATTGTGGTAATTGGATGGTCTGTCATCTAATTGAGACAATTAGATTCGTTACGTGGTATATCGCTTCATATATTGCTGTTTAATCTTGCTTTGAATCATCATTTCCTGTTTCTAACATTGTTTAGACCGTAACCGTGTAACCATGCAAAACGTTGATAACGAGCCTGTTTAAGTCATCTAGATTACGAAGAAAATGTACACAATCGTAACTTTCTTATCACTGGGACAATTGTGCCCGAAATAAAATGAGTTACATTACATTTAACATTAGTAAGGGGTCTGCTCTTCAGGTCAGATCCTGGCTGATGACGTAGTTGTCTCCAGTCTGTGATGTCACAGTCATGTGGGTGGTACCTTTGACATCATAATGTCTATGTCATCACGCACCACGCTTCATTCATATTGGAAGAGCTGTGTTTATTGGTGGCTGTGTTTCTTGTCTGAGCCTAAAGAAGCGTGAGATCATTTAGCCTCCTGTTAAATTTACGCCTCCACTACTGTTGATGAAACTAAAATTCATCTCAGCAGTTGTCAGCCTGCACATCATTATCTTTAACTGGTGAGCGTGAAAGGGGTGGTTTCAGGATTGTTTGCGTATTAATGGGGTTTATTATTGAGGCTTTCAAGGGTGTGGGGGTCTCACTCACAAATGAGCCTGAGGGGTTTGGAGGTTTAGCTCAGCTTATGGAACGTGTTGTAACAAATACTTTTAAACATCCAATTTTGGCATATGTTTTCAGAAACTCAAACTGCAATGTCGTGGATATTGTGTTTTTTGGATTATTGACGGTAGAATTAATATTAATGTGGATATTTCTTACATTGCCGTTTTATGC
Source organism: Petromyzon marinus (assembly GCF_048934315.1). NCBI lineage: Eukaryota > Metazoa > Chordata > Hyperoartia > Petromyzontiformes > Petromyzontidae > Petromyzon > Petromyzon marinus. Next base: position 1,519,853 of record NC_133705.1, read on the forward strand.
GACTGATTATTGATGTAAAATTTCGTTTCAAATAAAAACGGTAAGCTAACAAGGTGAACGTTAATCATTAAAGTATTCCCAACTGTTTATTTTTTATGTGTTGCAGTGTATGAAGTCTGCTTGACACGATTTAAGATTATTTCTTTCATTTCTATAATATTGTAAATGTTACAATCGTTTTTTCATAAAATGACATATATAAAAGTATATTTTACATTTTCACCACAAAGAAGGCTCAAAAATTCATAATATTGTGGTAATTGGATGGTCTGCCATCTAACTGAGAAAATTAGATTCGTTACTTGGTATATCGATTCATATATTGCTGTTTAATCTTGATTTGAATCTTGATTTGCTGTTTCTAACATTGTTTAGACTGTAACCGTGTAACCATTCAAAACGTTGATAACGAGCCTGTTTAAGTCATCTAGATTACGAATACAATGTACACAACCGTAATTTTCTCATCACTGGGACAATTGTGCCCGAAATTAAATTTAAACATTGGAAGGGGTCTGCTCTTCAGGTCAGATCCTGGCTGATGACGTAGTTGTCTCCAGTCTGTGATGTCACAGCCATGTGGGTGGTACCTTTGACATCATGTCATCATGCACCACGTGTCATTCATATAGGAAGAGCTGTGTTTATTGGTGGCTGTGTTTCTTGTCTCATTTAAAAGAAGCGTGAGATAATTTAGCCTCGTGGTTATTAAAGCCTCCACTACTGTTGATTAAACTAAAATTCATCTCAGCAGTTGTAAGCCTGCACATCATTAGCTTTAACTGGTGAGACTGAAAGGGGTGGTTTCAGGATTGTTTGATGAGCATGAGGGGTTTCGGGGTTTAGCTCAGTCTATGGTAACGTGTTGTAACAAGTACTTTCAAACATCAAATTTTGGCACATGTTTTCAAAAAATCAAACTTCAATGTCGTGGATATTGTGATTTTTGGATTCTTGATGGTAGAATTAATATTAATGTGGATATTTCTTACATTGTCGTTTCATGCGACTGATTATTGATGTAAAATTTTGTTTCAAATAGAAACGGCATGCAAAAAAGGTGAACGTTAATCATTAAACAGTTCCCAACTGTTATTTTATGTGTTGCAGTATTTGACGTCTGCTTGACACAATTTATGATTATTTCTTTCATTTCTATAATATTGTAAATGTTACAATAGTTTTTTTCATAAGATGACATTTAAAAAAGCATAATTTTACATTTTCACCACAAAGTAGGCTCAAATATTCATAATATTGTGGTAATTGGATGGTCTGCCATCTAACTCAGACAATTAGATTCGTTACTTGGTATATCGATTCATATATTGCTGTTTAATCTTGATTTGAATGTTGATTTGCTGTTTCTAACATTGTTTAGACCGTAACCGTGTAACCATTCAAAACGTTGATAACGAGCCTGTTTAAGTCATCTAGATTACGAAGAAAATGTACACAATCGTAACTTTCTTATCACTGGGACAATTGTGCCCGAATTAAAATGAGTTACATTACATTTAACATTAATAAGGGGTCTGCTCTTCAGGTCAGATCCTGGCTGATGACGTAGTTGTCTCCAGTCTGTGATGTCACAGCCATGTGGGTGGTACCTTTGACATCATGATGACTATGTCATCATGCACCACGTTTCATTCATATTGGAAGAGCTGTGTTTATTGGTGGCTGTGTTTCTTGTCTCATTTCAAAGAAGCGTGAGATAATTTAGCCTCGTTGTTATTAAAGCCTCCACTACTGTTGATTAAACAAAAATTCATCTCAGCAGTTGTAAGCCTGCACATCATTAGCTTTAACTGGTGAGCGTGAAAGGGGTGGTTTAAGGATTGTTTGCGTATTAATGGGGTTTATTTTTGAGGCTTTCAAGGGTGTGGGGGTCTCACTCACTACATGAGCATGATGGGTTTGGGGGATTAGCTCAGCTTATGGAACGTGTTGTAACAAATACTTTTAAACATCAAATTTTAGCATATGTTTTCAGAAACTCAAACTGCAATGTCGTGGAAATTGTGTTTTTTGGATTTTTGACGGTAGAATTAATATAAATGTGGATATTTCTTACATTGTCGTTTTATGCGACTGATTATTGATGTAAAATTTCGTTTCAAATAGAAACGGTAAGCTAACAAGGTGAACGCTAATCATTAAACTATTCCCAACTGTTTATTTTTTATGTGTTGCAGTGTATGAAGTTTGATTGACACGATTTAAGATTAATTCTTTCATTTCTGTAATATTGCAAATGTTACAATAGTTTTTCCATAAGATGACATATATAAATGTATTATTTTACATTTTCACCACAAATTAGGCTCAAATATTCATAATATTGTGGTAATTGGATGGTCTGTCATCTAATTGAGACAATTAGATTCGTTACGTGGTATATAGCTTCATATATTGCTGTTTAATCTTGCTTTGAATCTTGATTTCCTGTTTCTAACATTGTTTAGACTGTAACCGTGTAACCATTCAAAACGTTGATAACGAGCCTGTTTAAGTCATCTAGAATACGAAGAAAATGTACACAATCGTAACTTTCTTATCACTGGGACAATTGTGCCCGAAATAAAATGAGTTACATTACATTTAACATTAGTAAGGGGTCTGCTCTTTAGGTCAGATCCTGGCTGATGACGTAGTTGTCTCCAGTCTGTGATGTCACAGTCATGAGGGTGGTACCTTTGACATCATGATGTCTATGTCATCACGCACCACGTTTCATTCATATTGGAAGAGCTGTGTTTATTGGTGGCTGTGTTTCTTGTCTGAGCCTAAAGAAGCGTGAGATCATTTAGCCTCCTGTTAAATTAACGCCTCCACTACTGTTGATGAAACTAAAATTCATCTCAGCAGTTGTAAGCCTGCACATCATTAGCTTTAACTGGTGTGCCTGAAAGGGGTGGTTTAAGGATTGTTTGCGTATTAATGGATTTTTTTATTGGGGCTTTCAAAGGTGTGGGGGTCTCACTCACTACGTGAGCATGAGGGGTTTGGGGGTTTAGCTCAGCTTATGGAACGTGTTGTAACAAGTACTTTCAAACATCAAATTTTAGCATATGTTTTCAGAAAATCAAACTGCAATGTCGTGGATATTGTGATTTTTGGATTCTTGACGGTAGAATTAATATTCATGTGGATATTTCTTACATTGTCGTTTCATGCGACTGATTATTGATGTAAAATTTTGTTTCAAATAGAAACGGCAAGCTAACAAGGTGAACGTTAATCATTAAACAATTCCCAACTGTTATTTTATGTGTTGCAGTATTTGACGTCTGCTCGACACAATTTAAGATTATTTCTTTCATTTCTATAATATTGTAAATGTTACAATAGTTTGATCATAAGATGACATTTAAAAAAGTATAATTTTACATTTTCACCACAAAGTAGGCTCAAATATTCATAATATTGTGGTAATTGGATGGTCTGTCATCTAATTGAGACAATTAGATTCGTTACGTGGTATATAGCTTCATATATTGCTGTTTAATCTTGCTTTGAATCTTGATTTCCTGTTTCTAACATTGTTTAGACCGTAACCGTGTAACCATTAAAAACGTTGATAACGAGCCTGTTTAAGTCATCTAGATTACAAAGAAAATGTACACAATCAGAATTTTCTCATCACTGGGACAATTGTGCCCGAAATTAAATTTAAACATTAGGAAGGGGTCTGCTCTTCAGGTCAGATCCTGGCTGATGACGTAGTTGTCTCCAGTCTGTGATGTCACAGCCATGTGGGTGGTACCTTTCACATCATGATGACTATGTCGATGTAGAGCTGTTAACTACGCGCTGTTGCGTAACCTGCGTTGCCACCAGGGCAGTGCAGCATTACCCCTGGGTACAACGGTTGGGGTCAGTCGAGGTGAAACGGATCGTGGCCAGGGTTTGGTGCGAACCAATCAGACGGTTCCACGTGGGAATGTATGATTGGTTCTACCTGGCCACGAAGGGGTATAAGACGGGTGACCCAACGGACCTCGGGGGGTTCTCTCCCTGCACGAAGACAGAAGACTGGGCTGAAGCCTAGCTAGGACCCTGGACCAGCCTTTCAGCCCTTCTAAGGGCTAAGGCTCGGCATACCCAGTGGTCAGGACCCACCGGGCCAGCGGTGGGTCAGATAGCCTCCCCTAGGTCCTAGCGGAGGACTAGGATAGCGGTAGACGTGTGAGTCCCGCCAAGTCCGGAGGTTGTACCTCCTTAGGTATCAAGGAGGTTAGTGGTAGACGTGTGAGTCCCGCCAGGTCCGGAGGCTGTACCTCCCTAGGGTATCGGGTGAGGGGACCGAATATCCCTCTGTGTGTGTTAAGCGTTGTATAAGGAAATAATACAATAAACAGAGTGTGCCTCCTAAAGAAGTCTGCTCGTCCTTACAACACTACATCATCATGCACCACGTGTCATTCATATAGGAAGAGCTGTGCTTATTGGTGGCTGTGTTTCTTGTCTCATTTAAAAGAAGCGTGAGATAATTTAGCCTCGTGGTTATTAAAGCCTCCACTATTGTTGATTAAACTAAAATTCATCTCAGCAGTTGTAAGCCTGCACATCATTAGCTTTAACTGGTGAGCCTGAAAGGGGTGGTTTCAGGATTGTTTGCGTATTAATGGGGTTTTTTATTGAGGCTTTCAAGGGTGTGGGGGTCTCACTCACTACGTGAGCATGAGGGGTTTTGGGGTTTAGCTCAGCTTATGGAACGTGTTGTAACAAATACTTTTAAACATCAAATTTTAGCATATGTTTTCAGAAACTCAAACTGCAATGTCGTGGATATTGTGTTTTTTTTGGATTATTGACGGTAGAATTAATATTAATGTGGATATTTCTTGCATTGTCGTTTTATGCCACTGATTATTGATGTAAAATTTCGTTCTAAATAGAAGCGGTAAGCTAACAAGGTGAACGTTAATCATTAAAGTATTCCCAACTGTTTATTTTTTATGTGTTGCAGTGTATGAAGTCTGCTTGACACGATTTAAGGTTATTTCTTTCATTTCTATAATATTGTAAATGTTACAATAGTTTTTTCATAAGATGACATATATAAAAGTATTATTATACATTTTCACCACAAAGTAGGCTCAAATATTCATAATATTGTGGTAATTGGATGGTCTGTCATCTAATTGAGACAATTAGATTCGTTACGTGGTATATAGCTTCATATATTGCTGTTTAATAATGCTTTGAATCTTGATTTCCTGTTTCTAACATTGTTTAGACCGTAACCGTGTAACCATTCAAAACGTTGATAACGAGCCTGTTTAAGTCATCTATATTACGAAGAAAATGTACACAATCATAACTTTCTTATCAATGGGACAATTGTGCCCGAAATAAAATGAGTTACATTACATTTAACATTAGGAAGGGGTCTGCTCTTCAGGTCAGATCCTGGCTGATGACGTAGTTGTCTCCAGTCTGTGATGTCACAGTCATGTGGGTGGTACCTTTGACATCATGATGTCTATGTCATCACGCACCACGTTTCATTCATATTGGAAGAGCTGTGTTTATTGGTGTCTGTGTTTCTTGTCTGAGCCTAAAGAAGCGTGAGATCATTTAGCCTCCTGTTAAATTTGCGCCTCCACTACTGTTGATGAAACTAAAATTCATCTCAGCAGTTGTAAGCCTGCACATCATTAGCTTTTACTGGTGAGCCTGAAAGGAGTGGTTTAAGGATTGTTTGCGTGTTAATGGGTTTTATTATTGAGGCTTTCAAGGGTGTGGGGGTCTCACTCACTACGTGAGCATGAGGGGTTTGGGGGTTTAGCTCAGCCTATGGTAACCTGTTGTAACAAGTACTTTCAAACATCAAATTTTAGCATATGTTTTCAGAAAATCAAACTGCAATGTCGTGGATATTGTGATTTTTGGATTCTTGACGGTAGAATTAATATTAATGTGGATATTTCTTACATTGTCGTTTCATGCGACTGATTATTGATGTAAAATTTTGTTTCAAATAGAAACGGCATGCAAAAAAGGTGAACGTTAATCATTAAACAATTCCCAACTGTTATTTTATGTGTTGCAGTATTTGACGTCTGCTCGACACAATTTATGATTATTTCTTTCAATTATAAAATATTGTAAATGTTACAATAGTTTTTCATAAGATGACATTTAAAAAGTATAATTTTACATTTTCACCACAAAGTAGGCTCAAATATTCATAATATTGAGGTAATTGGATGGTTTGCCATCTAACTGAGACAATTAGATTCGTTACTTGGTATATCGCTTCATATATTGCTGTTTAATCTTGATTTGAATCTTGATTTGCTGTTTCTAACATTGTTTAGACCGTAACCGTGTAGCCATTCAAAACGTTGATAACGAGCCTGTTTAAGTCATCTAGATGACGAATACAATGTACACAATCGTAATTTTCTTATCACTGGGACAATTGTGCCTGAAATAAAATGAGTTACATTACATTTAACATTAGGAAGGGGTCTGCTCTTCAGGTGAGATCCTGGCGGATGACGTAGTTGCCTCCAGTCTGTGATGCCACAGCCATGTGGGTGGTACCTTTGACATCATGATGACTATGTCATCATGCACCACGTGCCATTCATATTGGAAGAGCTGTGTTTATTGGTGGCTGTGTTTCTTGTCTCATTTCAAAGAAGCGTGAGATAATTTAGCCTCGTGGTTATTAAAGCCTCCACTACTGTTGATTAAACTAAAATTCATCTCAGCAGTTGTAAGCCTGCACATCATTAGCTTTAACTGGTGAGCCTGAAAGGGGTGGTTTCAGGAGTGTTTGCGTATTAATGGGGTTTATTATTAAGGCTTTCAAGGGTGTGGGGGTCTCACTCACTACATGAGCATGAGGGGTTTGGGGTTTAGCTCAGCTTATGGAACGTGTTGTAACAAATACTTTTAAACATCAAATTTTAGTATATGTTTTCAGAAACTCAAACTGCAATGTCGTGGATTTTGTGTTTTTTGGATTATTGACGGTAGAATTAATATTAATGTGGATATTTCTTACACTGTCGTTTTATGCGACTGATTTTTGATGTAAAATTTCGTTTGAAATAGAAACGGTAAGCTAACAAGGTGAACGTTAATCATTAAACTATTCCCAACTGTTTATTTTTTATGTGTTGCAGTGTATGAAGTCTGCTTGACACGATTTAACATTATTTCTTTCGTTTATTTAATATTGTAAATGTTACAATAGTTTTTTCATAAGATGACATATATAAAAGTATTATTTTACATTTTCACCACAAATTAGGCTCACATATTCATAATATTGTGGTAATTGGATGGTCTGTCATCTAATTGAGACAATTAGATTCGTTACGTGGTATATCGCTTCATATATTGCTGTTTAATCTTGCTTTGAATCTTGATTTCCTGTTTCTAACATTGTTTAGACCGTAACCGTGTAACCATTCAAAACGTTGATAACGAGCCTGTTAAAGTCATCTAGATTACGAAGAAAATGTACACAATCGTAACTTTCTTATCACTGGGACAATTGTGCCCGAAATAAAATTAGTTACATTACATTTAACATTAGTAAGGGGTCTGCTCTTCAGGTCAGATCCTGGCTGATGACGTAGATGTCTCCAGTCTGTGATGTCACAGTCATGTGGGTGGTACCTTTGACATCATGATGTCTATGTCATCATGCACCACGTTTCATTCATATTGGAAGAGCTGTGTTTATTGGTGTCTGTGTATCTTGTCTGAGCCTAAAGAAGCGTGAGATCATTTAGCCTCCTGTTAAATTGACGCCTACACTACTGTTGATGAAACTAAAATTCATCTCAGCAGTTGTCAGCCTGCACATCATTAGCTTTAACTGGTGAGCCTGAAAGGAGTGGTTTAAGATTGTTTGCGTGTTAATGGGGTTTATTATTGAGGCTTTCAAGGGTGTGGGGGTCTCACTCACTACATGAGCATGAGGGGTTTGGGGGTTTAGCTCAGCTTATGGAACGTGTTGTAACAAATACTTTCAAACTTGAAATTTTAGCATATGTTTTCAGAAAATCAAACTGCAATGTCGTGGATATTGTGATTTTTGGATTCTTGACGGTTGAATTAATATTCATGTGGATATTTCTTACATTGTCGTTTCATGCGACTGATTATTGATGTAAAATTTTGTTTCAAATATAAACGGCATGCAATAAAGGTGAACGTTAATCATTAAACAATTCCCAACTGTTATTTTATGTGTTGCAGTATTTGACGTCTGCTCGACACAATTTATGATTATTTCTTTCATTTCTAAAATATTGTAAATGTTACAATAGTTTTTTCATAAGATGACATTTGAAAAAGTATAATTTCACATTTTCACCACAAAGTAGGCTCAAATATTCATAATATTGTGGTAATTGGGTGGTCTGCCATCTAACTGAAACAATTAGATTCGTTACGTGGTATATTGCTTCATATATTGCTGTTTAATCTTGCTTTGAATCTTGATTTCCTGTTTCTAACATTGTTTAGACCGTAACCGTGTAACCATTCAAAACGTTGATAACGAGCCTGTTAAAGTCATCTAGATTACGAAGAAAATGTACACAATCGTAACTTTCTTATCACTGGGACAATTGTGCCCGAAATAAAATGAGTTACATTACATTTAACATTAGTAAGGGGTCTGCTCTTCAGGTCAGATCCTGGCTGATGACGTAGTTGTCTCCAGTCTGTGATGTCACATTCATGTGTGTGGTACCTTTGACATCATGATGTCTATGTCATCACGCACCACGTTTCATTCATATTGGAAGAGCTGTGTTTATTGGTGTCTGTGTTTCTTGTCTGAGCCTAAAGAAGCGTGAGATCATTTAGCCTCATGTTAAATTAACGCCTACACTACTGTTGATGAAACTAAAATTCATCTCAGCAGTTGTAAGCCTGCACATCATTAGCTTTAACTGGTGAGCCTGAAAGGAGTGGTTTAAGGATTGTTTGCGTGTTAATGGGGTTTATTATTGAGGCTTTCAAGGGTGTGGGGGTCTCACTCACTACGTGAGCATGAGGGGTTTGGGGGTTTAGCTCAGCCTATGGTAACGTGTTGTAACAAGTACTTTCAACCATCAAATTTTAGCATATGTTTTCAGAAAATCAAACTGCAATGTCGTGGATATTGTGTTTTTTGGATTATTGACGGTAGAATTAATATAAATGTGGATATTTCTTACATTGTCGTTTTATGCGACTGATTATTGATTTAAAATTTCGTTTCAAATAGAAACGGTAAGCTAACAAGGTGAACGTTAATCATTAAACTATTCCCAACTGTTTATTTTTTATGTGTTGCAGTGTATGACGTCTGCTTGACACGATTTAAGATTTTTTCTTTCATTTCTATAATATTGTAAATGTTCCTATAGTTTTTTCATAAGATGACATATACAAACGTATTATTTTACATTTTCACCACAAAGTAGGCTCAAATATTCATAATATTGTGGTAATTGGATGGTCTGTCATCTAATTGAGACAATTAGATTCGTTACGTGGTATATAGCTTCATATATTGCTGTTTAATCTTGCTTTGAATCTTGATTTCCTGTTTCTAAAATTGTTTAGACCGTAACCGTGTAACCATTCAAAACGTTGCTAACGAGCCTGTTCAAGTCATCTAGATTACGAAGAAAATGTACACAATCGTAACTTTCTTATCACTGGGACAATTGTGCCCGAAATAAAATGAGTTACATTACATTTAACATTAGTAAGGGGTCTGCTCTTCAGGTCAGATCCTGGCTGATGACGTAGTTGTCGCCAGTCTGTGATGTCACAGTCATGTGGGTGGTACCTTTGACATCATGATGTCTATGTCATCACGCACCACGTTTCATTCATATTGGAAGAGCTGTCTTTATTGGTGGCTGTGTTTCTTGTCTGAGCCTAAAGAAGCGTGAGATCATTTAGCTCCTGTTAAATTTACGCCTCCACTACTGTTGATGAAGCTAAAATTCATCTCAGCAGTTGTAAGCCTGCACATCATTAGCTTTAACTGGTGAGGCTGAAAGGGGTGATTTAAGGATTGTTTGCGTGTTAATAGGGTTTTATATTGAGGCTTTCAAGGGTGTGGGGGTCTCACTCACTACATGGACATGAGGGGTTTGGGGGTTTAGCTCAGCTTATGAAACGTGTTGTAACAAATACTTTTAAACATCAAATTTTAGCATATGTTTTCAGAAAATCAAACTGCAATGTCGTGGATATTGTGTTTTGTTTTATTATTGACGGTAGAATTAATATTAACGTGGATATTTCTTACATTGTCGTTTATGCGACTGATTATTGATGTAAAATTTCGTTTCAAATAGAAAAGGTAAGTTAACAAGGTGAACGTTAATCATTAAACTATTCCCAACTGTTATTTTTTTATGTGTTGCAGTGTATGAAGTCTGCTTGACACAATTTAAGATTATTTCTTTCATTTCTATAATATTGTAAATGTTACAATAGTTTTTTCATAAGATGACATATATAAAAGTATTATTTTACATTTTCACCACAAATTAGGCTCAAATATTCATAATATTGTGGTAATTGGATGGTTTGTCATCTAATTAAGACAATTAGATTCGTTACGTGGTATATAGCTTCATATATTGCTGTTTAATCTTGCTTTGAATCTTGATTTCCTGTTTCTAAGATTGTTTAGACCGTAACCGAGTAACCATTCAAAACGTTGATAACGAGCCTGTTTAAGTCATCTAGATTACAAATACAATGCACACAATCAGAATTTTCTCATCACTGGGACAATTGTGCACGAAATTAAATTTAAACATTAGGAAGGGGTCTGCTCTTCAGGTCAGATCCTGGCTGATGACGTAGTTGTCTCCATTCTGTGATGTCACAGCCATGTGGGTGGTACCTTTGACATCATGATGACTTTCGATTTAAAGCTTTTGTGCCTGCAATGATTCATCTTCTTTGGTTCTTTCGGTAAAGTCACGTAGAATGAGAATAAAATAATAAATTGATAAAATAAAATAACATGATAATATTCTCACGACGTTTCGGCCACAACACAAGCGGCCTTCTTCAGGTGAAGGGACGAGACTGTCTGGTAGGACAGCGCTGGAGTGAAAGAGCCACGTTCAGATTAAGACCTTTGAGCTGTGTGAGAGGAAACAAAGCGCCTTGACAAAGGAATTAGCATATAATTTAGCATTGAAATGGCTGAGTGATTAACTTGTGACTGGTCACACAAATAGCTATGTTAAAAGTTAAAGCATACACATCCGCAGAGGCACCCCTTGATAAAGGAATTCGCATAGAATTTAGCATTGAAATAGCTAAGTTAAAGCATACACATCCGCAGAGGCACCCCTTGACAAAGGAATTAGCATAGAATTTAGCATTGAAATAGTTGAGTGATTAGCTTTTAGCTATTTCTGTGACCAGTTACAAGCTAATCACTCAGCTATTTCAATGCTAAATTCTATGCTAATTCCTTTGTCAAGGGGTGCCTCTGCGGATGTGTATGCTTTAACTTTTAACATAGCTATTTCTGTGACCAGTCACAAGCTAATCACTCAGCTATTTCAATGCTAAATTAAATGCTAATTCCTTTGTCAAGGCGCTTTGTTTCCTCTCACACAGCTTAAAGGTCGTGATCTGAACGTGGCTCTTTCACTCCAGCGCTGTCCTACCAGACAGCCTCGTCCCTTCACCTGATGAAGGCCGCTTGTGTTGTGGCCGAAACGTCGTGAGAATATTTTTGTGTTATTTTATTTTATCAATTTATTATTTTATTCTCATTCTACATGACTTTACCGAAAGAACCAAAGAAGATCATGATGACTATGTCATCTTGCACCACGTGTCATTCGTATAGGAAGAGCTGTGTTTATTGGTGGCTGTGTTTCTTGTCTCATTTAAAAGAAGCATGAGATAATTTAGCCTCGTGGTTATTAAAGCCTCCACTTCTGTTGATTAAACTCAAATTCATTACAGCAGTTGCAAGCCTGCACATCATTAGCTTTAACTGGTGAGCCTGAAAGGGGTGGATTCAGGATTGTTTGCGTATTAATGGGGTTTTCTATTGAGGCTTTCAAGGGTGTGGGGGTCTCACTCACATCATGGACATGAGGGGTTTGGGGGATTAGCTCAGCTTATGGAACGTGTTGTAACAAATACTTTTAAACATCAAATTTTAGCATATGTTTTCAGAAACTCAAACTGCAATGTCGTGGATATTGTGTTGTTTGGATTATTGACGGTAGAATTAATATTAACGTGGATATTTCTTACATTGTCGTTTATGCGACTGATTATTGATGTAAATTTTCGTTTCAAATAGAAACGGTAAGCTAACAAGGTGAACGTTAATCATTAAACTATTCCCAACTGTTTATTTTTTATGTGTTGCAGTATATGAAGTCTGCTTGACACAATTTAAAATTATTTCTTTCATTTCTATAATATTGTAAATGTTACAATAGTTTTTTCATAAGATGACATATATAAAAGTATTATTTTACATTTTCACCACAAATTAGGCTCAAATATTCATAATTTTGTGGTAATTGGATGGTCTGTCATCTAATTGAGACAATTAGATTCGTTACGTTTTATATAGCTTCATATATTGCTGTTTAATCTTACTTTGAATCTTGATTTCCTGTTTCTAACATTGTTTAGACCGTAACCGTGTAACCATTCAAAACGTTGATAACGAGCCTGTTTAAGTCATCTAGATTACGAAGAAAATGTACACAATCGTAACTTTCTTATCACTGGGACAATTGTGCCCGAAATAAAATGAGTTACATTACATTTAACCTTAGTAAGGGGTCTGCTCTTCAGGTCAGATCCTGGCTGATGACGTAGTTGTCGCCAGTCTGTGATGTCACAGTCATGTGGGTGGTACCTTTGACATCATGATGTCTATGTCATCACGCACCACGTTTCATTCATATTGGAAGAGCTGTCTTTATTGGTGGCTGTGTTTCTTGTCTGAGCCTAAAGAAGCGTGAGATCATTTAGCCTCCTGTTAAATTTACACCTCCACTACTGTTGATGAAGCTAAAATTCATCTCAGCAGTTGTAAGCCTGCACATCATTAGCTTTAACTGGTGAGGCTGAAAGGGGTGATTTAAGGATTGTTTGCGTGTTAATAGGGTTTTATATTGAGGCTTTCAAGGGTGTGGGGGTCTCACTCACTACATGGACATGAGGGGTTTGGGGGTTTAGCTCAGCTTATGGAACGTGTTGTAACAAATACTTTTAAACATCAAATTTTAGCATATGTTTTCAGAAACTCAAACTGCAATGTCGTGGATATTGTGTTTTTTTGATTATTGACGGTAGAATTAATATTAACGTGGATATTTCTTACATTGTCGTTTATGCGACTGATTATTGATGTAAAATTTCGTTTCAAATAGAAAAGGTAAGTTAACAAGGTGAACGTTAATCATTAAACTATTCCCAACTGTTAATTTTTTATGTGTTGCAGTGTATGAAGTCTGCTTGACACAATTTAAGATTATTTCTTTCATTTCTATAATATTGTAAATGTTACAATAGTTTTTTCATAAGATGACATATATAAAAGTATTATTTTACATTTTCACCACAAATTAGGCTCAAATATTCATAATATTGTGGTAATTGGATGGTTTGTCATCTAATTAAGACAATTAGATTCGTTACGTGGTATATAGCTTCATATATTGCTGTTTAATCTTGCTTTGAATCTTGATTTCCTGTTTCTAAGATTGTTTAGACCGTAACCGAGTAACCATTCAAAACGTTGATAACGAGCCTGTTTAAGTCATCTAGATTACAAATACAATGTACACAATCAGAATTTTCTCATCACTGGGACAATTGTGCACGAAATTAAATTTAAACATTAGGAAGGGGTCTGCTCTTCAGGTCAGATCCTGGCTGATGACGTAGTTGTCTCCATTCTGTGATGTCACAGCCATGTGGGTGGTACCTTTGACATCATGATGACTTTCGATTTAAAGCTTTTGTGCCTGCAATGATTCATCTTCTTTGGTTCTTTCGGTAAAGTCACGTAGAATGAGAATAAAATAATAAATTGATTTAAAAAAATAACATAATAATATTCTCACGACGTTTCGGCCACAACACAAGCGGCTTTCTTCAGGTGAAGGGACGAGACTGTCTGGTAGGACAGCGCTGGAGTGAAAGAGCCACGTTCAGATTAAGACCTTTGAGCTGTGTGAGAGGAAACAAAGCGCCTTGACAAAGGAATTAGCATATAATTTAGCATTGAAATGGCTGAGTGATTAGCTTGTGACTGGTCACACAAATAGCTATGTTAAAAGTTAAAGCATACACATCCGCAGAGGCACCCCTTGATAAAGGAATTAGCATAGAATTTAGCATTGAAATAGCTAAGTTAAAGCATACACATCCGCAGAGGCACCCCTTGACAAAGGAATTAGCATAGAATTTAGCATTGAAATAGTTGAGTGATTAGCTTTTAGCTATTTCTGTGACCAGTTACAAGCTAATCACTCAGCTATTTCAATGCTAAATTCTATGCTAATTCCTTTGTCAAGGGGTGCCTCTGCGGATGTGTATGCTTTAACTTTTAACATAGCTATTTCTGTGACCAGTCACAAGCTAATCACTCAGCTATTTCAATGCTAAATTAAATGCTAATTCCTTTGTCAAGGCGCTTTGTTTCCTCTCACACAGCTTAAAGGTCGTGATCTGAACGTGGCTCTTTCACTCCAGCGCTGTCCTACCAGACAGCCTCGTCCCTTCACCTGATGAAGGCCGCTTGTGTTGTGGCCGAAACGTCGTGAGAATATTTTTGTGTTATTTTATTTTATCAATTTATTATTTTATTCTCATTCTACATGACTTTACCGAAAGAACCAAAGAAGATCATGATGACTATGTCATCTTGCACCACGTGTCATTCGTATAGGAAGAGCTGTGTTTATTGGTGGCTGTGTTTCTTGTCTCATTTAAAAGAAGCATGAGATAATTTAGCCTCGTGGTTATTAAAGCCTCCACTTCTGTTGATTAAACTCAAATTCATTACAGCAGTTGTAAGCCTGCACATCATTAGCTTTAACTGGTGAGCGTGAAAGGAGTGGTTTAAGGATTGTTTGCGTGTTAATGGGGTTTATTATTGAGGCTTTCAAGGGTGTGGGGGTCTCACTCACTACGTGAGCATGAGGTGTTTGGTGGTTTAGCTCAGCTTATGGAACGTGTTGTAACAAGTACTTTCAAACATCAAATTTTAGCATATGTTTTCAGAAAATCAAACTGCAATGTCGTGGATATTGTGATTTTTGGATTCTTGACGGTAGAATTAATATTAATGTGGATATTCCTTACATTTTCGTTTCATGCGACTGATTATTGATGTAAAATTTTGTTTCAAATTGAAACGGCATGCAATAAAGGTGAACCATAATCATAAAACAATTCCCAACTGTTATTTTATGTGTTGCAGTATTTGACGTCTGCTCGACACAATTTATGATTATTTCTTTCATTTCTATAATATTGTAAATGTTACAATAGTTTTTTCATAAGATGACATTTAAAAAAGTACAATTTTACATTTTCACCACAGAATAGGCTCAAATATTCATAATATTGTGGTAATTGGATGGTCTGCCATCTAACTGAGACAATTAGATTCGTTACTTGGTATATCACTTCATATATTGCTGTTTAATCTTGATTTGAATCTTGATTTGCTGTTTCTAACATTGTTTAGACCGTAACCGTGTAACCATTCAAAACGTTGATAACGAGCCTGTTTAAGTCATTTAGATTACGAATACAATGTACACAATCAGAATTTTCTTATCACTGGGACAATTGTGCCCGAAATTAAATTTAAACATTAGGAAGGGGTCTGCTCTTCAGGTCAGATCCTGGCTGATGACGTAGTTGTCTCCAGTCTGTGATGTCACAGCCATGTGGGTGGTACCTTTGACATCATGATGACTATGTCATCATGCACCCCGTGTCATTCATATTGGAAGAGCTGTGTTTATTGGTGGCTGTGTTTCTTGTCTCAGCTAAAAGAAGCATGAGATTATTTAGCCTCGTGGTTTTTAAAGCCTCCGCTACTGTTGATGAAACTAAAATTCATCTCAGCAGTTGTAAGCCTGCACATGATTAGCTTTAACCGTTGAGCCTGAAAGGGGTGGTTTAAGGATTGTTTGTGTGTTAATGGGGTTCATTATTGAGGCTTTCAAGGGTGTGGGGGGGGCTCACTCACTACATGAGCATGAGGGGTTTGGGGGTTTAGCTCAGTTTATGGTAACGTGTTGTAACAAATACTTTTAAATATCAAATTTTAGCATATGTTATCAGAAAATCAAACTGCAATGTCGTGGATAATGTGATTTTTGGATTCTTGACGGCAGAATTAAAATTAATGTGGATATTTCTTACATTGTCGTTTCATGCGACTGATTATTTACGTAAAATTTTGTTTCAAACAGAAACGGCATGCAAAAAAGGTGAACGTTAATCATTAAACAATTCTCAACTGTTATTTTATGTGCCCGAAATAATGTGTTACATTACATTTAACATTAGGAAGGGGACTGCTCTTCAGGTCAGATCCTGGCTGATGACGTATTTGTCTCCAGTCTGTGATGTCACAGTCATGTGGGTGGTACCTTTGACAACATGATGTCTATTCCGTCATGCACGATGTGTCATTGATACTGGCAGAGCTGCGTTTATTGGCTGCTGTGTTGCTCGTCTCAGCTAACAGAAGCGTGAGATTATTTAGCAATGTGGTTCTTAAAAGCTGCACAGCTGTTGAATAAACTCAAATCCATCTCGGCAGTTGTGAGTCTGCTCATCATCAGCTAACAAAGGTGAGCCTGAAAGTGGTGGGTTAAAGATTGTTTTGATGTTTATGAGGTCTGTTGCTGAGGGTTTCAAGGATGTTGGGGCTTCTCTCAGTACGTGAGAGTGAGGGGTTGCAGGTGTCAGCTCGGGTCATGGTTACAGTTTATAACAAATACTTTTAAACATATCATTTTGGCATATGTTATCAGAAAATCAAACTTAAAGTTCTTGGATATTGTGATGTTTGGATTCCTGACTCCCAAATTAGCAATAATGCAGATACTCCTGCTATTTGTCTTATTAGTCAACAATTATTCAATTGATGGAAAACATCGTTTGTAAAGCAAGATTATGGAAATGCATTTACAATTAAATAAGGTGCAACTGGACGCAAATATTTCGCATTCCAGTTTTTAAAAGATGCACAACCGGTGATAAAAGTAAAGTTTATCTCGTGATTAGTGAGCCTGGCCTTCATCACATCTGAAAAGTGAACCCACCACGGGCGTTCTAAAAATGATCAGGGATTGTTGTTAATGATTAGGGATGAAAAGTTGTGGTTATGGGCTACAGGCTGAGTTTTAGTGTTTGGGGTTATAGTGAAGGGTTAGAGTTCCGAGTTATAATTAGAGGTTGGAGTTTGCCATAGGGGTAAGTGTGATACAGTTACTTTTTTGGAGTTAGAGTTACGGTTGTGTATTAGGGTTTGGGTATTAAGGGTTAGGGTTCGGTATGATGGGTTAGGGTTGCCTATCAGGTGTTCGGGTTATGCTTGAGTTATAGTATTTGGAAGTTTGGGCGAGGGATATTGCTCAGGTTATTCGATTGGTTGACTATGAATAGGTTACCCGTTATGTGCCTGATTTCATCAGGTCTCAGAAGCTAAGCAGGGTTTAGCTTGGGGAGTGATTGGATGTCCTTGCATTGGGTGACCACCACGTGCAATAAATGGTGTAATAGCCATTGTGAGCATTGGAGGGCAGTGCAGAAATATATTTTCTTTTGCAGTCTCCCCAACCTTCACCAACCCACACTGACCAGCATTTTTAAGTATGGTTACATAACTCTCATCATCCATGAGGCATTTGGGAGGCCTTTATCAACCAGTGGAATTATACAAATGGGCTCTACATGAACAGGGTTAAGTCTGACGATTATGTTCAATGGAATAGTGGATTGAAATAAACATGTGTGAGTGGGTGAGTGAATGAGTGAGTGAGCAGATGCACAAGTGAGTGAGTTGGCAATCAGCGAGTAAATGAAGGGGTTTGTAAATCAACATGCACAAGAGTGAGTGAACTGGTACTGTGAGTGGGAAATGGTAATAATTTAGAGGATTAGTGATTAGTTGAGTTGATACATTTGATCCTTGTTCTAACCCCTCCAGGCCGCCACCATCAAACAGACACAACAGCGACACCATGGACAAACAACTTAAGTGGGCTGAGATCTTGGAGCACTATGAGAGTAAGTTACATATACCTACATAAAATGGTTTGTTAGAATGATAATATTTATTTTTTATGGAGGATTCTGATGAGCTATAAACTTACTTTTCACAAATTACTAGGAAATGCAGAGGAGAACTCCCTAATAATGACATTCAGTAGAACTGGCTTGGTGGGTAAGGGATTAGACACTGATCCAACATGGCAGAGAACGTTGGTTAAGCTCTGGGTTTCAGCAACCTATAATTAAACTAGGGTCTCAAGTTTATGGAATGAATGATCTCAACATGCTCACAAAAATATGGCATGTAAAGTGTTACTGCCATGTGATGAATATTTCTCAATAGCAGGGCCTGTAGTGTGATAAGAGGTAACTAGAGGGATCTCAGAATGAGTTATGTGAAATATCCATGTGCTTCGTTCTCTAATCCATTACTCATCCTTTGAATTAAACGTCTGTGCTCCGTAGCCCGGAAGATGCAGCTCCAGTCGACCACGTGCGGGGACATTATTAACAGAGTTCACCCTTTCCCGAACCAAAGTGACAACAATAGCGACCAAAAGGTGTGTATGTGGTCGGTGAGGGTCAAACACACCTTCTCTACACAATAGCACACTATGCCACCACACGATCAAACTACAACATGACTACATATCACATCACCAAACCATCTCTCCACACCACCTTTCCCATCATACCACCCCACCACCCAGTCAATAAACCATCATAGAACCTCACCATGTGTCTACACCATCACATGACACGATCTCTCCACAACATTCCAACACATCTCATCTAAATACCACTACAGCATTTCCCGACATCACCCCATCTTTCCACCATGTCATGCCATATCCCACTCATGCATGCACATAAATTGGCCTTTTTCAGGCAGTGACACGACCTCTGTCTGTGAGCTCATTGGAAGGTGCTATTCCAGTTGCCCACGTTGAGCGCTGCAGTTTGATTTTTCCAGATTATGGGCAGCTAGATCCTTACAATGGAACATTCTGTTGGCACCTGTTGCCCGTGATGAATGTTGATAACAATCGCCATGAAATTATCGCAGTTGATCAAGGCCTTAATTGGGTTCATGAGGTCTGTGGGGTCGATAGGGGTCTGTGGGAATATATGAGGGTGTAACATGTATCATGAATTTGTAGGGTTTAGGTGAATTAGGGGTTAGGGCTACATTAATGCTGTGTTCAAAAGTACCGATTGGTAAAAGTTTGTTTAACATCAGGTGATTGTGTATATGTATGTGTGTGCTCAGCATATTTGGATGAGTCAAAATGTAGTGGTTGAACTTTACACGAACAACTTTTGTCTTTCTTCAACCACTTCTTTATTTTTATCGTGTAACACGTTCTTCACACTCCACCGTATCCCAGACACCGTGGCTCGCTCGCCGTGCTTCGCCCGTCTCGCTCACCACCTTGGTTCACAGTATCACGTCGCTTTGCTCCGCACACACGTCTTCAACTCTATTCCTACGCTCTCTCCACTGCTGGCTATCCTCCTCAGCTCCTCCGCTATACAGCGTCGTTGCACACAGCGAAACCCAATCTCACTTCTCTGTCTCCACACGCCTCGTCTCCAGCTCCTCTATTACTAAGCTCTCTCCACTGCTAACTGCTCCGTCTTCTTCAGCTTCGCTATCACTATGCTCACTCCACTGCTAACTGCTTCGTCTTGCTTCAGCTTCGCTATCACTATGCTCCAACTCTCTTCTAAACTCTGTTTCCGAACTCCACGTCTTCACCGCACAGCTCCCAACTCCAATCTCCCTCTCTCTCTGTCTCCCCCCAATTTATACCCATTCTCATTATCGCTAATTAATTGGTCCGCGTGCCTCCGCACGCCTCGCGTCTTTAACCACCTGCCTTTTTCCAGACACCTCGACGCCTCCTCGGCCCCAGCAACAGCACCAACCAATCACAGCCCTTCTGGCTTAATTGGCCCGACCGTTACCTCATCACCCCGGCCTCTTCACCTGGCTGTCCTAACACGACCCCACTGTTTCCGCCGTCTCCTCAAGCTGACCCCAGATAAACACCACACTGTCCGTGTGATCAATACAATCGCGCAGTTTCCCCAGCACACCTTCCTACTCCACTACATCACCCCCCCCCCCCCGTGATAAAAAAATCTAGCCATCTCGGCTACGACGATATTTTGAACCTGGAGTAGTGGAGTACCACGGATATAACAACGAACAACACAACAACTTTGTACAAGAACCACAACATGCAAACCAACACAACAACTTTGTACAAGAACTGCGACACGCAAAGTCAATGGAAGGTCCGTCCTCGGGAGCGAGTTCCAGCTGCCGGCCCATTTCCCCAACACGGGAAACCGTGGGGCAAGGGCGGGCCTCGCTCCTCCGTTAAGCGAGGGCGCTCCTGGTCCTCGACACACACCCATCCCTGTCCCAGCGACCATCCGCTGGCGGGATTGTCCGTCGTTCATGCTCGGGCTGGACAGCATTTCGAAGTTGCGGCCACTCAACCGGCGTCCAGCCAGCAAACCTGCTCAAACCCCCTCGTCGAGTCAATAGGGATGGTCCTGCAGGCACACGGGGAGCAGATTTCTGAGGCGCGTACACATGCGACCTCCTCACAGGCTCGTCGGACACATCCAATACAGGCCGCTCTGGGATGGGAGATGACGCATCATATGGCAATACAAACTTCTTAAGGCGCGACGGGTGAACATACCATGTCCGATGACCGAATCGAATCCGTACACTTTGATCTCGGAGAACCTCAACAATCTCAACGGGCCCTTGCCAGGGCCAATGGAACTTTGGGGACATTCCCACCAGTACCATGGGGCAATGTAACCACGTTTTATCCCCAACACACCACGGCTCTCGAGGCCGCTGCGTACCATGCAACCGTTCATTGGTGGCTTGTCGTCGCGCCATGTTACTCAACGCGGCCTCCCGAGCCTCTCTCCGCGCACATTCATGGCATGCTTTTACATATCGCTGAATATCGTTATACATTCCTGGCCAATAGAAATATTTTCCCAAAGTCAATGCGGTCTTCTTCTCCCCCAAATGCATCAACTTGTCATGCGTATCACTAATGAGTTTCCCGCGCAACACAATCGGAACAACAATGCAAAACTTCTGTGCTTCAGCATCCCAGCGAACGAGGAGAACATCGATAAGTCTTAGAAAGGGACGATCTTCCGATTCCCTTGAGCGAGAGGCACGCAGCCTCATCCTGGTCAGGGAGGAGTCATCCACCTGCAATCGTTTCCACTGACCCAACGTCGACCCCAGCAAACCCGATTCCACCGCAGGAATCGTTTCTGGCCTAATTGAATCCGCTGCAGCGACCATTGACGGAACGTCCTGCAGCGGCAGACCGCAACGCAGCGAGCCCTCCGGACACCGACAGGAGTCAGTCGGTCGCGGCAATCTCGATAATGCAACAGCGTTAACATGACGCGTCCCCAAAAATTTCATACATTTCCCCGATGGCAATTCCAAACACCCCGTCTCTATCGAAATTTTAAGCGGCATCCTTTGCAAAAAATCCGTGCCCAGCAAACACGGTACCGCCAAGGCCGTAGAAACCAAGACATTCCTCGTAATGCTCACTTCCCCAATTTGAATCGTCGCGACCATACAACCCATAATACCAAGGCTGCCACCGTTTGCCGCTATGCACAGCCCATCTACCGGTTCCAGGGTCCGGGGCAAAGTCGGCAGCGATCAAAAAGTTTGTAACGAAATAAGGGTCGCAGAAGCCCCTGTATCAACAATAACCCTGACCATTACTCCTTGAATACGTGCCATCACATCCGACGACCCCGGCGCGGCGCCCAACACACGATGCACCAACGCGCCCCACATGTCTCGACCTTGCTCATACGAATTTGATGGGAACGGGTGAGATGACGCGGATGGGTGACGTGGAAAGAGCGGCCGTGTATTGAATGTATCGCGACTCACCTGGAATCCTCGGTCCTGGGGAAATCTCCGGTCGTGGCTGGTCGGCGCCCTTGGAGGGCCGCCCCTGCGCCGCCAGCAGTCGCGGGCGAGATGTCCTCTCCGTCCGCACTCATAGCACGTTCGCACGTGCCACCTACATACACCTCAGGACGACGCAGCACGCTCGCGGGTGGCACCCCGGCCGCAGCTGCAATCGGCGGCGCCTCGTTCACCGCCACCATGCTCTCGGCCACGGCAGCGCTCATCAGCAGCGGCTGCACACCCACCACCGCTGGCTCGTCCCGGAGGTCGACGTTGACTTGGATGTTCTTGGCGATCTGCAGAGACGACATGTCGCCGTCATCGTTGCTGTCCGGGAGCGAAAGGACGATCCTTAGCTCCTTTGCCAACTGCAAAAGTTTATCTTGCAGTAAGGAATCTAGGGCCTCTTGGTCCATCGCCGGGTATGCCACTTGAGCGAGGGCCAACAAGGCGCTTCGGAATGCAAGAGGGGATTCCGTGACCTCCCGCTTCCTTTGCTGAAATCTACGTTTGGCGACCGACCGCGGCTCGTAGACCTTTCTCATTGCCGCGAGTGCCCCGTCCAGTGTTGACCTGACGGCGGCAGGGAGCCCATTAAATGTCGCCAAAGAGTCACCATCGAGGGCCATAGGCAGGCCTACAGCGCGGCACTCTCAGTCCACTCCAGAGATTCATAAGCCGCACGGAATCGTCGTGTAAACGCCGTCCAATCCCCAACTTTGGCCTCGAACCGCTGCACATGAAGTCGCCGGGCCGTTCCCGACAGCTACACTTCCTCGTCGTCGGATTCCTCCAATCGCTCCGATGCCGCGGCAACCTCTGCTGGTCGACTTGACACCGTTGGTTGTATGCGGTTTGATGTCATAAAGTGGTGGAACTCCTCCGCCAGCGTCGCCATCCTGGCCTCCCACTGGGCCATGAGGAATCTCCAATCCCCCGATAGTCCCGGGCCTTCAGCCCCACTCGAACCGCCGTCTCGTTCTGTTGTTTCCCGATCGACCAGACTCGCTGGGGGAGTATCGGCCACTTGGCCGGACACGGGCAGCACGTCCTCATCGTTGCTGTCGTCGCACGAGTCCACCGGCACGTTCTTCCTCTTTGCCGCCTTCTTTGACATCTCGGCGTGGTTCGTAGCTACTCTGACACCAAATGTAGTGGTTGAACTTTACACGAACAACTTTTGTCTTTCTTCAACCACTTCTTTATTTTCATCATTTAACACTTTCTCCACACTCCACCGTATCCCAGACACCGTGGCTCGCTCGCCGTGCTTCGCCCATCTTGCTCACCACCTTGGTTCCCAGTATCACGTCGCTTTGCTCCGCACACACGTCTTCAACTCTATTCCTACGCTCTCTCCACTGCTGGCTATCCTCCTCAGCTCCTCCGCTATACAGCATCGTCGCACACAGCGAAACCCAATCTCACTTCTCTGTCTCCACACGCCTCGTCTCCAGTTCCTCTATTACTAAGCTCTCTCCACCGCTAACTGCTCCGTCTTCTTCAGCTTCGCTATCACTATGCTCACTCCACTGCTAACTGCTTCGTCTTGCTTCAGCTTCGCTATCACTATGCTCACTCCACTGCTAACTGCTTCGTCTTGCTTCAGCTTCGCTATCACTATGCTCACTCCACTGCTAACTGCTTCGTCTTGCTTCAGCTTCGCTATCACTATGCTCCAACTCTCTTCTAAACTCTGTTTCCGAACTCCACGTCTTCACCGCACAGCTCCCAACTCCAATCTCCCCCTCTCTCTCTCTCTGTCTCCCCCCAATTTATCCCCATTCTCATTATCGCTAATTAATTGGTCCGCGTGCCTCCGCACGCCTCGCGTCTTCAACCACCTCCCTTTTTCCAGACACCTCGACGCCTCCTCGGCCCCAGCAACAGCACCAACCAATCACAGCCCTTCTGGCTTAATTTGCCTGACCGTTACCTCATCACCCCAGCCTCTTCACCTGGCTGTCCTAACACGACCCCACTGTTTCCGCCGTCTCCTCAAGCTGACCCCAGATAAACCCCACACTGTCCGTGTGATCAATACAATCGCGCAGTTTCCCCAGCACACCTTCCTTCTCCACTACAAATATGAATTTGTTTGCGTCCATGCATAGGTGTGTGAGTATGCAGTTGTGTATGGGTTTATATGCATGTTTGCGTGCGTGTGGGTATGATTTTGTGCATGTCTGAATGTTCCTGTGCTCATCGTTGCGCATATGTATGAATAGAAGCAGCTCAAGTGTAGGCGCCCCAAGAACCAGAGGAGCATTCGGGAGGTGAAGAACCTCGGCGAGGTGAAGCGTCTCGAGGAAGAGAAGCACCTTGCAGAGGAGAAGCACCTTGCAGAGGAGAAGCACCTTGCAGAGGAGAAGCGGCTTGCAGAGGAGAAGCAGCTTGCAGAGGAGAAGCGGCTTGCAGAGGAGAAGCACCTTGCAGAGGAGAAGCACCTTGCAGAGGAGAAGCACCTTGCAGAGGAGAAGCGGCTTGCAGAGGAGAAGCGGCTTGCAGAGGAGAAGCGGCTTGCAGAGGAGAAGCACCTTGCAGAGGAGAAGCACCTTGCAGAGGAGAAGCGGCTTGCAGAGGACAAGACAAAGGAAGAAGAAACAGTGGTGGGGGAAAAGATGGAGGAGACAGACGAAGGGGAAAAGATAGTGCTGCAGGAGGGTGAGGAGAAGATGGGAGAGGAAGAGATGATGCTAATGGGACAGGAGAAGTTAGAGGAGAAGATAGAGATGGAAGGAGAGAAGATTGAGGTATAGGAGAAGCACCTCGCAGAGTAGCGTCTCATGGAAGTGAAGCGTCTCGAGGAGGAGAAGCGCATCACCAAATTGAAGCACCACTGCCTCCGGACCACGGCCACCAGCACCACCACCAGCACCACCACCAGCACCACCACCAGCACCACCGCCAGCACCACCACCAGCCCTGCCACCAGCACCACCGCCAGCACCACCACCAGCACCACCACCAGCACCACCACCAGCACCACCACCAGCACCGCCGCCAGCACCACCGCCAGCACCACCACCAGCACCACCACCAGCACCACCGCCAGCACCACCACCAGCACCACCACCAGCACCACCGCCAGCACCACCGCCAGCACCGCCACCAGCACCACCGCCAGCACCACCACCAGCACCGCCACCAGCACCACCACCAGCACCACCGCCAGCACCACTGCCAGCACCGCCACCAGCACCACCGCCAGCACCACCACCAGCACCGCCACCAGCACCACCACCAGCACCGCCACCAGCACCACCACCAGCACCGCCACCAGCACCACCACCACCACCACCGCCAGCACCACCACCAGCACCGCCGCCAGCACCGCCGCCACCTCCTCCGCTACCGCTACCACCACCACTACCACTCCTGTGCAGGGCCCAATCACACTGCACATTGGAGAAGAGGTCTTTAGAGAAGGAGCCGCTGAGCCAGGATAAGCAACTCTGCGTGTGTCCTGTGTGTATTTATTATGATTGTTTACGCAGGATAAGCATCACTGATTCTCAAGACCTTTTTTCAGCAGGGTTCTGCCAAGTTAGTTTGTAATCGGGAACAAAATTGCTGTTGTTTGTGATCCCAATTGAGTGATTTGCATTGCTTATGTGGTTTCAGTTATGGGGAGAAAGCTGCAGAACCCACCCAAAACAAGGGGAGAACACACTCCACACAGAGAAATTGGCCCAAGTTGGGAATCGAACCCAGATCCTTCTAGCTATGAGGCACAGGTGTTCCAGCTATGCCACCCGCACAAACACAGACAATGCAAACCTCACATGTACATTCGGCGATAGAAATGTTCTCCATAATTGGTTTCTGGGTGAGACCATGTAACAATGCGGCCATACATTCACCATGTAACCCTACATCCACTATATTGTTGCCAGACTAATGCCCGTTTCCTGGCCAACTACCAAGTTTATTTGTACTGCACAAGGATAGCTGCCATTGGGAGGAGGGGTGCCCCCTTTCAAATGCATTGAGACGAGAAATGCAAGATGTGAGTGGCTCATCACGTGTAAAGCGCTCTCAGGTACCATCCAAGTCAAAGGGGGCGACTCAGTCGACCACGAATCACCATAGATATTTTTCCACAATCGTGCATGGGTGAAGCGGGCCAGCGATAGCGGGTTCATCACTCACTGCTCACAGTTCCGCTCTGGCGTCCTGCCCTGGGTATTAGTGCTGCTGCGTTAACCACAAAGACACGCACACCCTCTCCTTCGTAGCAGACGTTAAAAATCTCCCCTGATGTCATTGGAAATGAGTAGGCCATTGTGTGCCAGGGATCAATTATAATACACATATACAAATGTCACTGCAAGTGATTCGATTGTATTTACACAGCAATGCCAGCCACTGCTGTGAAACTACAGCAGTCTGTGTTAGATTCAGCAGCATCTTTCTTCGTGCTAGCCTTGCATGGAGAGAATGACAGCTGCAATGCCAAGCGTACTCACTGATCGTGTTGTTTTGTGTGGTTATTAAATTCGAATTAATCCGCCACATGGTCCACCCACAGATTATAAGGAGACGACTGCGATGTCTGCCGTAGCAGGAAGGTTGAACGGTGTCATGCATCTCTCTTCACAGAGCGGAGCCAGCGCAGCAATCCTCGCAGGCCGTTGAAGAGAAGAGAGAGGTTGTGGAGAAGAAGATGAAAGAGGAAGTGAAGGAGGAGGTGAAAGAGGAAATGGAGAAGGTGGAGAAGGAGTTGGAGAAGACAAATGAGGAGATAGCGGTGGAGGACGAAGAGAACGACAATGAGTTGGAGGAGAAGGTGGCTGTGGAGGAGGAAAAGGAGAAGATGGTGGTGGTGGTGGAAGAGATGGTGATGCAGGAGGTCGAAAAGACGGAGAAAGAGAAGACGGAGGAGACAGAGGAGGCGACGGGGAAGGAGACAGAGGAGGAGACAGAGGAGGAGACAGAGGAGGAGACAGAGTGGCAGGAGGCGGTGGTAGTGCAGGAACGAAAGGGCCTGGCTCGTGTGGCGAACGCGATCCGTGCGCTCCTCCGCGGCATGATGCTGTTTGGTTGCGGCCGTTCGACCGCACAGTTGGGGTGATGGATGTGGTTCGGTGCCTACCATGACTGCTATCACCACATGCACCGCACCATCTACCCACCCACCCCGTGATACACACCACTCACACCACACACACCACACACACCACTCACACCACACACACACCACTCACACACCACACACACACCACACACACACCACTCACACACCACACACACACCACACACACGACACATACCACACACACCACACACACCACACGGTTCTCCGGAGAGACGGTGCCACTGGGACCGCAGCCGGGGAAGTAAACTGAGCAGCAAATGCCAGGACTGGACTGGACAACGACTGCTGCCAACAGACATACTCTGTTAAGAGTTAGGATCAATCCAATGCATTATGTAATCATTATCATTGTTGTTTTTATTATAAACTTCATGACATGAACCTATGAGGAAACAATGTAACGTTGCATTGCTTGTGAGTGCTGCCTGGGTTGGTTCAATGTGCCTTGGCTCGTGTCATGAGAGAAGTTTCAGGCAATGGCCCTTCTTCAGAACGTGTACAGGCAGTGGTGGGAAAAGATAATCAGGCGATTCGTCTGACACATCCGCCCCTTCACTGCCTCACTGCCCCACTGCCCCTCTGCCAAGCTGCTTCCGCTGTCCCGCTGCCCCAATGCCCACGGCCCCACTGCCCCACTGCCCCACTGCCCCTCTACCCACTGCCCCATTGCCCCATTGCTTCACTGCCCACTGCCCCACTGCCCACTGCCCCACTGCCCCATTGCCTCACTGCCCACTGCCCCATTGCCGTATTGCCTCACTGCCCACTGCCCCACTGCCCACTGCCCCAGTGCCCCATTGCCTCACTGCCCCACGGCCCACTGCCCCATTGCCTCACTGCCCCACTGCTCTGGTGCCACTCTGCCCTAATGCCCCGCTGTTCCATTGCTCCACTTTCCCACTGCCATCACATCCATCACGAAGCAGCGAGACGTCCACACCACCTCATTCAATATTACCCTGATGTGCACGCAGAGAGAGAGACCCTCGTTTAGCATTGCATACTTGAGGAGGCTGCTGTGATGCAATGGCTCGTAAACTTCACTGGTAATAGAGAGATTGCTGGTTCCACCTTCTGGCACAGCAGTGTGAGTGAGTAGGTGGGTGAGTTGGTGGGTGAGTAGGTGAGTGAGAGTGGGCGGGTGGGTGAGTGGGTAAATTAGTGGGTGAATAAGTGGGTGGATATGGGTGGGTGTGGGTGGGTGTGGGTGGGTGTGTGTGGGTGGGTGTGGGTGGGTGGGTGAGTAGGTGGGTGTGGGTGGGTGAGTGGGTGGGTGAGTAGGTGGGTGAGTGGGTGAGAGTGGGTTGGTGGGTGGGTGAGAGTGGGTGGGTGAGTGGCTGGGTGGGAGATTGAGTGGGTGGATGAGTGGGTGGGTGAGTGAGCGTATCGATATGTGGTGAGTCTGTCCCTGGTGAGTGTCTCTGGTATGTCTGAGGACCAGACACGGTTCTGACCATTCCGTCCCCTTCGAGCGCCTTGCTGGCCTTCATCGGGGCTCACTACCAACACGAGCTACCCCAGATATGTATAAATAATCAAATCTGAATATGTAATCATACTGGAGGAATCCGATGAGCTATAAAGCTTTTTTCAGAGCTGTCCAGTAGGGACGGGTTTGAACGTTACAGCAACAAACAATAAAAAAAATACGATCGGAGTGCAAGGTATAGGAAAAGTAAACGAATCAATAAAAAATAAACTATGCAATTTTTTTTATCTCATCAGGTAAAGTCCAATGAGGTATTAGCTTATTTTTCAGAAGCCACTTGACCACAAATGATAACTCATGTCTGGGGGCAGCTATTGAAGGCGGCCTGAGATGAACATGATGTATGCTGAACTTCGTTCGCACCGTACTTAGCCAACCGCGCTAATCCGAGGTGCCGGGGAAGGACAACAAAACTATTAGGTTAGGGGTTAGGGTCAGGGCTATAGGATGTAGGGGCACTGCAGGTTCTCCACAAGTCAAGTGATGCCCTCTAGTGAACAAACGCATAACT
Source organism: Petromyzon marinus (assembly GCF_048934315.1). NCBI lineage: Eukaryota > Metazoa > Chordata > Hyperoartia > Petromyzontiformes > Petromyzontidae > Petromyzon > Petromyzon marinus. Next base: position 1,549,218 of record NC_133705.1, read on the forward strand.
ACAGCTGCTGCTGCAACGCAAGGAACAAGAAAACCGAGCTGTACAGCCTCCACATCGCCACTTCTCCACGCACACAATGCGAGTGGTGCTACTCAGCCGCACAAGCTTCTGAGAGTGCAACTCATCATCAACATTAACTCAACACAAGCAGCACCCTGAAACAGGCTTCGTCTCTCAGTGTCTCATCAGCAGTCAGGCTCGCTTGAACTGGTGAACTGCCAGATGTTGCTGACAGGGAACCATTGTTAGACTCGCCTTTTGACCGTCCAAGGACGGGTGTATTGCAGTAAATCTGAAACTTGCCAGCGAGAAAGCAGACCACGACGTGATATTCATGCTCTGTACTTTTGAGGCATAAGCAATTGGAAAATAACACTTACTACCCAGGAGCCATTTTTTTGTTGTTACACAGTGTTATTAATGAGGGGGGCTGTTTGATGTGGAGTTACGTCACCTGCTCATGATTATTAATGAGGGTGGAGGGCGCTCCATGTGGAGTGACGTCACACGCTCATGATTATTAATGAGGGGGGGGGGGGTCCATGTGGAGGATGTAACCTGTTCGTTATTCTTAATGAGAGGAGCTGGTCGACGTGGAGTGACGTCACGGGCGTTACACACATACATTATTGCCTCATTATAGTAGGTCATAATGGGGGGGGGGGGGGGGTCCATTTGGAGGACGTCACCTGCTCATGATTGTTAATAAGGGGAGCTGTTCGATGTGGAGTGACGTCACTTGTTCATGATTACTTGTGAGGGGGAGAGTACTCCTTCTTGGGTGATGTCACCCGCTCATGATTATGAATGAGGGGGTGGGGGGGGGGTCCATTTGGAGGACGTCACCTGCTCATTAATATTAATGATGGGGGCTGGTCGATGTGGAGTGACGTCACGTTAAGGACAGACATTCCTGGGTGATTAGAGTAGCTATATGGGCCCTGCTTCAGCACAGGACTGTGTAGGGCAGTGGCAGGAGCCTGGCCCTGCTGCTGCTGCCACTGCAGTGCACGGACACGCGGGTGCCCTCTCGTGGGCGAGTCTCTCTGGCTGCAGATTATTGGGTGAAGCTGCGTTGGCGGCTGCGCATGAACGCAATTCAAGACAACAAACTCAACACATTGTTCAATAACCCTGTGGCCTGAAGAGAACCTCGACAGGCGGACATGTCTCACCCGCTAAACTTTAACCGATTGTCCACTTCGTGAGGTATCCGAACTCTCTGGTAACTGCAATAGAATAAAAATCAACGGACATTCTGCACGCGTGACGTCATTTGTCCGCCCTCGCTGCTTACTCTTGGAAACCGCATTGCTTACGATCTATGAGTTTAGAAAGGTCTTTTACATAGTTCTAAGTGATCATATGGATTAAACATTTGTCGTGGTTATTTTATATGAGTAGAGTATAATTTCACAGATTTATAAATCACCTCCCGCTAAATAACCTAACCAAGATGGACGCGCAGACAAACGAGTGACCTTGTAACGAGTGCGTGGTCTCGGTGCGTGCGTGGCGAAGTCGGCCCGGTAGGTCGGGGCAAAGGGACGCGGCGGGCACAGACGCCTCCGCGTGTCTGGAGAGTCCCTCTCGCGTCTGTGGCCACAGCGAGACAGCCAAGTGAGACCTCGGGTCGGCGCTGTAGCGCCACCGTCTCGCCACGCGGTGATGCTACAGCGCGGCAGTGGCAGCAGTGGCACCGGAGTGATTTTTTTTGGGTCGTAGCACCGAAATAAACTTACTAAAGTAGCTACACGCTGTGTGGGCTCAGTGCGTGGGTGTAGAGGCGTTTGTGTAAACGTGGACCCCCCCCCCCTAATGGAACATCTGCGCCGGTTAGAAACGTTTAGGTTGTACCGCCTACGATCCATCCTGGGTTTAACCAGGCGGGATCGTGTGAGGAGCTCACAAATCCTTGAAAGATCTGGACAAAGTCCCATCGGTGAGCTCCTCCTGCAGGCAAGACTGCGTTGGCTGGGTCATGTAGCCCGCATGCCCAGCCACCGCATGCCCAAGCAGCTTCTGTTTGGCCAGATAGACGGGACTAAATGGGCACGACATGTTCTTTGGGTCTTTCGGTAAAGTCACGTAGATAGGTTCAAAGAAAGGTGTAGGTGTGTGTGTATGAGTAAGTAGAAGTGTGTGTGTGTGTGTGTAGATGTATAGAGGTGTAGGTGTGTGTGTGTGTATAAGTGGGGAGCGATAGTGTAGCGGTTAGCGCGCTGCGCTATGAACCTGGCGACCCGGGTTCGATTCCCACTCACGGCCAACACCAGTGACGATTATCTGAACCGGTCCCTGGCCTCCCCGAGGTCGACTCAGCCTCAAATGAGTACCTGGTGCAGTGTGTAAACATTGCCACTAGGGAGACAAAGGCGGTCGAGCGTGGTGCTGGCCACCCACCCCCTCGTGTACCGATCCGGCCTTCATAGGTGCTCGCTAACAGCACTTGCCCCAACAATCTGTTAAGGCTATGCGGGGGATCTTTGTCTTTTATGAGTAAGTAGAGGTGTGTGTGTAGGTGTATAGAGGTGTAGGTATGTGTGTGTGTATGAGTAAGTAGAGCTGTGTGTGTGTGTAGAAGTATATAAGTGTAGAGGTGTGTGTGTGTATGTAGAGGTGTGTGTGTGTGTATGTAGAGGTGTGTGCGTAGGTGTATAGAGGTGTAGGTGTGTGTGTGTGTGTGTATGTAGAGGTGTAGGTGTGTGTGTAAGTAGAGGTATGTGTGTGTAGGTGTGTGTGTGTATGAGTAAGTAGAAGTGTGTGTGTGTGTATAGAGGTGTAGGTGTGTGTGTGTATAAGTGGGGAGCGATAGTGTAGCGGTTAGCGCGCTGCGCTATGAACCTGGCGACCCGGGTTCGATTCCCACTCACGGCCAACACCAGTGACGATTATCTGAACCGGTCCCGGGCCTCCCCGAGGTCGACTCAGCCTCAAATGAGTACCTGGTGCAGTGTGTAAACATTGCCACTAGGGAGACAAAGGCAGTCGAGCGTGGTGCTGGCCACCCACCCTCTCGTGTACCGATCCGGCCTTCATAGGTGCTCGCTAACAGCACTTGGCCCTACAGTCTGTTAAGGCTATATGGGGGATCTTTGTCTAAGTAGAGGTGTCCAGAGGTGTCCGGGTGAGTAACCTGGCAGTGCAACGCTGCTGGCGTCTCGTGCTGCCGCCTTTACCGCGCCTTGTCCACCAGAGGGCATCGCAAACCCACGGGTTGTGTGGCGTCAGGGTGAGAAGGGGGGGGAGGGGGGGGCTGCTGCAGCGGCTCCGCTTCATCCTCCTCCTCGCGGCACTCGCAGAGCGCGGGGGCCGCCAAACTCGGCTTGGTGCTTTCTGTGTGCACGAGTCGTGTTTGGTGCAAGGGATCGTGTTTGGTGCACCACTGCCAATGCGGCATCACCAAATACTGTCCTGTGCCACCTTTGTTTTGTTCAGTCGCACTCTGCACCCTTTTGTTCCGCGTCATTCTTTATTGCATCGATCTATCTCATTCTTTGTCTCTGCTTCTATCTCCTTGCGCCCGAGTATGGACCGCTACTTGTGGTACCCTCTCTGTATTCATTGGAGCCACGTCCAAACCACTGTCTTCTCGTTTCTTGTGTGAGGCCCTCTAGAATATTTGATTTGATTATTTCTGCAAAAGGGCTGCTGCCATGACTGTGGAACAGTTAGCACGATTGACTTCAAATGTCGCGGTTCGATCTCCCAGCCTGGCTTTGAAAACATTGACCAGGATTCTTACAATTCTCTGTTTTTGTCCACCCACAGTCCATCGGTGGGTCGCGTGCAGTGGGCTCAATGGTGAGTACTCCCACCTCTTTCAAGACATAGGGTCAGTGTGGAAAAAGTTGGCCAAAAAATACCCACCGGATCAGCACTCTAGACCTCCCTCTAGTGGAGGTTCTTTCACCAGCAGTTGCATGAGCAAGTAATTGTAGGGCTGCACCATTATTAACCTTACGTGTACAATAGTAATATGGTTTACGTGCATTTCAGAACTCCTTGATCCAGACCCCAGCATCCCATTGGTGCAGGCTCAGTGCATCAGTGTCACCATTGCGCCGTTGCTTCTCTGCAACCCTGTGCCACCCGTTGCCGCTGCTCCGCCGGGACACCGGCTTGATGCTGACAATGTCTCAGGAGCAGGCCGTCTGCCTCCTAGCCAACGCCTTCTTCTGCACTTTCCCCCGGAGCAACGCCACCGGGGCCCGGAGCGAGTACTCTGCCTGCCCCGACATCAACTTCAACTGGTGCAGCAGCAGCAGCAGCCCATCACTGTGCATCACACACTGTACACACCGTGTGTCATGCAGTACACACACATATGCCATGCTCTCTCTATGTAGAGTATTTCTTGCTGTATATGTAGCGTCGGAAATACATAGCACACACCGCACGCGTCTATAGGGGGTGCCACTCTGAATTAGAGAGAGAGCCGGACCGTTGAGAGGCCGAATTCACCCCCCCCCCGCCCCCCGGTGAGGGGTTTGGGGGTTATTTCAGAGCCCCCTAGAAGGTTCCAGAAAGGGGGCGGTACCGGGGGTGGAGAGTCCCCGAGTTGTGTATAAAAGACGGACCCCAGGACGGCTCGAGGCAGTGCTCTGAAGACGAAAACAGAAGACCAGCTTTGCTGGGACCCTGGAACCCGACGTTCTTTAAAGGGCCGGGGCCGAGCACGGAATAGTGGTCGAGACCCGCACCTTGGCTGGGTCGGGTCAGCATAGCCTCTCCTAGGCCACCCTTAGCCGGAGGACTCAGAGCCCGTAGCCCCACGTTAGCCCGGAGGCCATACCTCCCCAGGTAGTGGTAGTAAAAGGGGCTTCTGTTATGAGATTTAATAAAGCCGTGTTGCCTCTAAGCTACGTCTCCAGTCTCCGTGGGAACCCACTACATATACACAAGAAATGCTGTTCTACACATAACGGCCATGCTCCAGTGTTTCACACAGGCCACGTTTCAGTTCAAAGTAACGCTGCAGTACGTGCACAGGCTTTGCTCCTTTACACATACTCTGTATTATACTGCACACACTTTCATGGAGCTGTGTACACGGTATATGATGCGTTACACATAGGCCATGCTGTATTATAAACTCCATGCAATGTATCCGTTTATACGTAGCCAATGCCACTACACATACAAAGATCCCCCTCATAGCCTTAACAGATTTTTTTAGGCGAGTGGTGTTAGTGAGCACTTAATGAGGACTGGCACAGTACACAGGGGAGTGGGTGGCCAACACCACGCCCAGCCGCATTTGTCTCCCTCGTGGTGATGTGTACACACTGCACCAGGTACTCATTTGAGGCTGAGTCGACCAAGGGGAGGCCCAGCACCGGTTCACATATTTTCCAGTTATTGGTCATGAGCGGGACTTGAAGTCAGGTAACTAGGTTAACAGTGCAGCGTGTAAACTGCTGGACCACCACTCCCCACATGCCGCTGTACACACACCCCGGTAACGCTGAAGCTCAGGTTGGAAAAATAAGCAATGAGAGTAAACCTGAAAGCCTTTGTAAATCTCCTTTCACAGAGAAATTCCCATACTGCACTGTCTTACTACTGCACGCCCGCAATTGTTAAAAGGGGAGAAATTGCGCTGATGGTCCATACTCGCGACAAAACCACTTTTAATTTCCTGTGTCACATCGTGACGAAACCACTTTACATTTGCTATGTCACATATAGCTTGGTATATTAAACTTAACGCAACCTCACTGTCAGTTGCTGATTTACCTTATTGTGTAGGTCAGATTGATGGCATATACAAATCTGTTTCAGTTGGGAAAGTCAAATGCCAAAGGTCAATCGATCGGTTTAATTGCCCTGTGACCTACCACTGGTCCTTCCGATTCAAACAAGATTTCATTTGTCAATATTTGCTTGTGTCTGCGAATAATCTGCCGAAGCTTTTGCTTTTTTTTTATAAGTCGTATATTTTATTGATTTTATGGACATGCAAAGGCACATTTGTGAGATTTTCAAAAACATTGCTGCTATCACATTGCCTTGGAACTGGAACAAACGCCCACAACAGTTCGCCACAAAAAAAACAATGGGCAATGCTCCTGAGCCTCAACTGCCAGCCTCACTTTGAATGTGTAGCAGGTGGGGGGAGGGTGGAATGAGGCAGTTGTCGGTGGTGAACGGATGGCTGATAAACGCTACTGCCTTACAAAATTAAATGTTTAATTTCGTGCAGACGTACAAAATTACCCTGACACATCTGTATCTCCAAATAAAAGTCTTATCACAACCCATCAGCTGCACAGCCTTCTGGGAAGTACATACTTTTGTTGCCAGAAAAAAAAGGGGGAAACCCCTATTATTACATTTTGGTACTGGCAAAGGAGGTCTAATGATGTAGATGCTCACCCCGAGCCCTCATGACTTTTTATAGTGCATTGTCTTTGAGCTGTACGCCTTTTGGCGTCATCTGGTCGAGCACCAATTGGGTCGAGGCTCAAAAGAAAGCCGTCCCTTGGTGTGGACCAATCAGTTTCAAGGACAATGCATATATTATCATAGTATGTTTTTTTTGTTTGCATTTTGACTGCAGGTATTGTGGTTAATGCAGACATTAATCCTTGTAAAAAGGTTTTAGTTTTGTTGCTAGAAAAAAAGGGGGAAAACCCCTATTATTACATTTAGTGTCTCATCAGCTGTTGCACTTGCTTGAATCACCCCTCTTTACGTTATGGGGTCTAGTTTGATGCAAAGTTACATAATACATAACTTTTTAGATTGGGGCGAATTCTGTTGACGAATGCCTGTTTAGGTTCGAGCGACATACGAGGGAGTTATGTGGTCAGCATAACATCCAAACGCATTTGTCTCTCCAGTGTTCCCACACTGAAAATACTCAAGAAATTTCCGACACCAGATGACACAAATATAAAAAAAGCCTCAACACATTTGTCAATAACACTGCCTTAAATAGAAAAAGGATGTAATTGGCAACGTTTCGGGCAATGGTCCATTTCCAGAGAGGCAGAGTGCAACTAATGTCACCTCTGGCCGAGAATCAAACTCGGGTCTCTAGGTTTGTAGCGCAGCACGGTAACCACTACACTACCGCCCTCCATATACAGACACACACCAGGGGTGGGTCGCCATGGCCCACCGTGCCCGGATGAATATTTAAAAGCTCACACGCATGCTATAATGATGCCACTCTAAGAAGCAGGGCGCTGACATTTGCAAAAAGACGCCAGTTAGGGCCCAAGTCACCAATTTGCCAAATGGAGGAATTTGCTGTTTTATTTGTTGCAATGTGCCGGCCCTTTTTAAAATATGGTATTAAAATGTGAGTGTTTGTATTCAAGCACTGCTGAGAGGCACTGTGGGCAGAACGCTGGACTCGCATGCAGAAACGTGTGAGTTCAACTCCTGGTTAGACAACGACCCATCCCATCGTAATCATCGAGGAACGGTTTCCTTCGGAATTAAACATTTCCCAACGGCGATGGGATTGTACTCGTTTCCATCAGCGTCTGAGAACATCGATGGACATTGCACATTCCTGCGCCGGGTACCAGTCCCTCCATAGGGCTTTCGCTCTTGACGTCTGATAAATCTTTTGAATCGAGATTGGAAACTCAATCTAGATGCGATTAGTTCGTTGTCCTTCCCCCGCACCTCCGACTACCATGGTCGGATATATACAGTGCGAAAGAAGTTCAGCAAACACACATAAAGCGGTGCGTATTTTATGAACCTCGAAACGATAATGGCCGAGTCGACCCCCCCAGAGCGCCATATTAATTTGGGACTCTTCACTCTGCTCGTCGATCTCTTTGCCGCAACGCCGCGCGAAACGATGCTTAATATATATCTCGAGTGTTATTATGCTATCCAGTTTGTTTACTTTAACGCAAAAGTTCTGAATTAAAACAATAACTTTGCTTGCATAACAAATGACCAAGTGTGAATGTAATTACTTTTCTAACTAAAATGCAGGCAAGCATACTGATATTAACGTCTAAAAAAACATGTTTAATTTAATTGTATTATCATAGCTTAAACTTATTGTTTTCTGCAATTTCTTTCACCTTAATTAAAATGTATACTGACATTTTAGTGCATTAATAGTCTGCTTTGTCAATATATCGGTTGTTCCACGGATAGCCTTGCCCCTTTCATTGCAGTGTGGACTCGTCACTACGAGTGCAGCGCCACCATTGGTGATGAGCTCTGCCCTATGCTCGATAAAAGTGAGCATAAAAACACTGACGTTATTTATAGAAATCATTGTTTTTTCAGACATTTAAAAAAACATATTTTTAACATTTAAGGGAGCCTATTTAACTAAAATGTTAAATTTGTATTATACCAGGTAAGGCCTACTGAGCTATATGGCTCTTATTTAGAAGTGACCTGGCCACAAATTATAGCCCAATGAAGTAGCTTATCGAGTGGAAATTTATAGGAGACAAATACTCAAAATGCATGTTTTTAAATGTGGAGGGGAAAACCGGAGGACCTGCAGTAAAATCCATGCGACCATGGCGAGAGAGTCATGCAAACTCCAATATACAGGCATCAGGGTCTGGATCGAACCCACAGTGGGGTCGTCTGGTCGGGCAGCAGAGACACGAGAGGCCAAGCAACGACATTACAGTCGTGGGCTGAGCTCAAGGAGGGCTGGCTCGAGCACCATCCTGCGGCGGGGAAAGGAGGCGGTGCAAGCGGTTCAGCCGAGCCCACAACAGCCAAGAATCTGCTGTCTCTGTCTGGTGGGCGGGCTGTTCAACCCAAGCACATGGGCGAGAAGCCGTGCATGTGTGACGAGTGCGGCAAGACGTTTTCTCGCGCTCGGCCTACAAGTATATATACTTTTTTCTTTTCCGCTTGTGTGTTAATCTGTGTGTACCCCGGATATTTTAAAGATGGCAATTCTCCTACTGTGTATCCTACTGCTGTCCCTCCTGGCCATATCTAGTGCCACACTCAACTCTACAAACGGCTACCCTCGTTACTTTGTGTCCATACTTGTTGCTCGATTTGCCACTGCACCTGCAAATAAAACAGCTTATAGACACTTCTACACTCCATCATTGTATCATTTTAAACCCTTTCTTTGTCCCATTACTTCACCAGCACTCCTTCCAAACTTCATTCTGCTCTTACAAATAACACCATCTGCGAGCTGCTGCTATTCGTCCAAGGTTCGCCGCTCTTCATCCTTTCACATAAAATACTTGTGCAAACTATTCATTCTACTTTTCTTATTTCTGGGTGGTATTGAGCTTCATCCTGGCCCAAATGTAAAGAACTCGTATAATTCTGTAGATTTTTCTGGCAGAAAAGGTGTTGGTGTTCTACATGTCAACATCAGAGGGCTTGTGATTAAATTGTCAACTAAAACTGGAAGTGGCAAACCTTGACCCGGACATTTCTTGCCTAACAGAAACATTTCTCACTCCTCCCATCAATGACTTGCAGATTACGATTGACTACAACCTTTTTCGGCTTGACAGAGGATCTAAAGGAGGTGGAATTGCCATCTATGTTCGTAATACTATTACATGTTTACCAGCTCACTCTTTGTTTAAACAATGTTGCTTTGAAGGTCTGGCTCTCAGAATAACTCTCCCAAATAATGAACAGATATTGGTAGTGTGCTGTTATAGACCGCCTAGTGGGAAGGATGTTGAAGCTGCATCTGCACTGAGAGAGCGTTTTGGGGGCCTCCCTAAAGGTGAAATAGTTTTAGTGGGTGATCTAAATTGGAATTGGCTAAACCCGCCGGCTGTGGCCACAAATTTTGCAGATGAATAAAACCTGTTTCAATTAATAAATGTACCCACAAGACCCAACCTAAAAAATCCGGGACAGTCATCTCTGCTTGACATCCTATTGACAAATGCCCCTTGCAATTTCACACTGACTGGTGTTCTGGGTAATAACCTTAGTGATCACTAATAATAGGGTTTTTCCCCTTTTTTCTGGCAACAAAACTGAAACCTGTTTACTAGGATTCATGTCTGTATTGTATTAACCACAATACCTGCAGTCAAAATGCAAACAAAAAACATACTATCATAATATATGCATTGTCCTTGAAACTGATTGGTCCACACCAAGGGATGGCTTTCTTTTGAGCCTCGACCGAATTGGTGCTCGACCAGATGACGCCAAAAGGCGTACAGCTCAAAGACAATGCACTATCAAATAAATGAGGGCTCGGAGTGAGCATCTACATCATTAGACCTCCTTTACAAGTACCAAAATATAATAATAGGGTTTTTCTCCATTTTTCTGGCAACAAAACTGAAACCTTATGAGACCTCCTTTGCCAGAAACAAGATATAGGAATAGGTTTTACCCTTTTAACTGGCACAAAAACTGACACCTTTATTCAAGGCATCATGTTTGCAATAACCACAACACAAGCAGTCAAAATGCAAACAAAAAAGACAACTCTGATAATAATATGCACTGTCCTTGAATTTGATTGGTCCACACCCGAGACAGCTTTTCTTAGAGCCTAGTCTCCATTGGTGTTGGACCAGAAGACGCCAAAAGGCGTACAACTCAAAAACAGCGCACTATCAGAGTATTGAGGGCTCGGGGTGAGCATCACCCCGAGCCCTCAATACTCTGATAATATATGCATTGTCCTTGAAACTGATTGGTCCACACCAAGGGACGGCTTTCTTTTGAGCCTCGACCCAATTGGTGCTCGACCAGATTACGCCAAAAGGTGTACAGCTCAAAGACAATGCACTATCAGAAATGAGGGCTCGGGGTGAGCATCTACATCATTAGACCTCCTTTGCCAGTACCAAAATACAATAATAGGGTTTTTCCCATTTTTTCTGGCAACAAAACTGAAACCTTTTTACAAGGATTCATGTCTGCATTAACCACAATACCTGCAGTCAAAATACAAACAAAAAAATACTATGATAATATATGCATTGTCCTTGAAACTGATTGGTCCACACCAAGGGACGGCTTTCTTTTGAGCCTCAACTCAATTAGTGCTCGACCAGATGACACCAAAAGGCGTACAGCTCAAACACAATGCACTATCAAAGGAATGAGGGCTCGGGGTGAGCATCTACATCATTAGACGTCCTTTGCCAGTACAAAAATATAATAATAGGGTTTTCCCCTTTTTTCTGGCAACAAAACTGAAACCTTTTAACAAGGATTCATGTCTGCATTAACCACAATACCTGCAGTCAAAATGGGGTGAGATCATCATCCAGAATCAAAGCACCCCCTAAATTGGTTGAGAAGCACTCTATTAGGCACTTCAGCACTCAGGCAGTTACTAATGATGTGCTTCACTCGGGTATTGACAAGATCTGTGATATCCCCAACCTGACTACAGCTTGGGAGACCTTCAGGTAAACGTTTCTCCAAATTCTTAACAAACATGATCCGTTGGTTAGATTTAAAACTAAAGGCAACCGCCCACCATGGTTTGACCCTTTGATTACAAAGCTCATGAAAACTAGGGACAAGGCTTGGGCATATGCTCAGAAAAGATATTTGGTCAATGACTGGCTAGAATACAAGATTTTAAGGAATGGATGCGTTAAAAAATGCCTACTTTTCCTCCATGCTCCTGGAATCACGTAGAAATGCCAGGATTTCTGGAAAACAATCAAATATATCGAAAAGGGATCCAAAACAGATCATCTGCCCGTTAAGCTTAACCGAAATGGGGAATCATTTTCAGATCCCAAAAATATAGTTGACAATTTTAACCTTCATTTTTCTGAAGCTGGTAATATTTTTGATAATGTATTGGAAGTCACCCCTGCTCATGCAAATTCCTACACCCCTGTCGAAACATTAAACTAATTTAGTTTCCAGCCAATCCACGAAAGTAATGTTCTGAAACTGTCCTACCTCAAAGGGTCCTCCTCTACCGGAGCAGATAGTATTCCCGTCTTTGTTCTACCAACTGTTGGTCACCTAATATACGTACAAACCTATAGCCCATATTTTCAACCTGTCCATCAAAGAAGCATCAGTTCCTCTAGAATGGAAACATTCCTATGTCCGTCTACTTCACATAGGGGGCCCTAAAGATGATCCAACTAACTACTGACCTATCTCAATTTTGTCCCCGTTGATGAAAATTTTGGAAAAATTATTGAACTATCAAATTAGCCTTTTGATTTAAAGCTATCGTGATTGCAGGGATTCATATTCTTGGTTCTTTCGGTAAAGTCACATAGAAGGGAAACAATAAAATAATAAAAATATAAAACAAAAAAATTCTCACGATGTTTCGAATACCAAATTAGCAGTTTCCTTTTTAAGGTGGCTTTCAGACCGCATCCATTATTTTTCGTCTCCCCCCTCCTCTTTTCCGAACATAGATGGACTCGTCCATCTGAATAAACTGTCAAATCGCTATCCGTGGTGCTAACGTTAAAAAAACCGCCACTTTTTTCAAATGTTGTTGTTGTGGTTTTCACACCTGATGATGATTGCTTGTGTTGCAGTCGAAACGCCGTGAGAATTTTATTGTTTTATATTTTTTATTATTTTATTGTTTCCCTTCTACGTGACTTTACCGAAAGAACCAATAATATATAGCAGTTTCCTGTCCACCAACAATCTACTACATCTAAACAATCTGGGTTCCGAAAAAAATACAGCACTACATCTGCTGCATTAAACTCTCTGAATCACATTTACAGTATTCTTGATAATAAGCAGTACTGTGCCTGTCTTTTTCTTTACCTGTCCAAAGCTTTTGATACAGTAGACCACAACACCCTGCTTAGTAAACTAAGTTGCCTCGGTTTTTCCGAAAACGCAGTAAAATGGTTAAAAAATTACCTCTTTTCTCGCACCCAAACTGTATTCACAGATGGTTGGAGGTCAAACAGTGTTAAGATAACAAAAGGGGTTCCATAGGGTTCCATCCTCGGCCCCCTCTTGTTCTCTCTATATGTCAATGACTTGGGCACCGACCTGGATCATTCCAGGGTAAATCTTTTTGCAGATGCCACGATACTGATTACTGCTGGCCGCTCTCCAGATGACGTGATTGCTAAGCTCCAGGGTGATTTCAACAAACTACAACATCAGCTAGTTGCTCTTAAACTAGTCCTGAATACCTCCAAAACCTAGGTGCTATGCTTCTCACCGGGACTAAAGCAGGAAGTTATTTTTCCCCAATTACATTCCTTAAATAATTTTCAAATAGAGCAAGTCAAGATCTATAAGTATCATGGGGTCATCCTGGATTCAAAACTGAATTTTGAAGATCACATTGATTATATTTGTAAAAAGACAAAAATAAAAATTGGTTTTCTGTATCGACACAAGCACTGCTTCCTCCCAATGTACCGTTTGGAATATTATAAGCTACCATACTGCCTCTAATTGATTACTGTGACATCGTGTATAAATCAGCCCCAAGTACTGTACTGAAGAAGCTTGATTCCATCTATCACTCGGCCTTAAGATTTGCATTGAACTGCCCATATAGGACTCACCACTGTGATCTCTACATTGGGTCAAACTTAACATCTCTTAATGTTCGACGGCTTGTGCACCAGATCTTATTTATTCACGATGTACTTACAAAAAAATCCGCAGACCACCTGCTGGATCTCCTCTCTGTTTCAAAGAACAAATTTGACCTCAGGTCTTCGCTCATTTACCAGCTTCACATTCCCTATTGGCGTACAAAAACTGGAGGAAGGGCCTTTGCTATTGATGCCCCCAGGGTTTGGAATGCTATTGCCAATAAACTGCAACTTGAATCACTACCTATGAGATCTTCACTCAAAACTGCTCTAGAGGAGTTGTACACCCCTAGCTGCCACTGCTATTCAGTGGCCTACAATAAAATAAAATGTTTCGCTCCGGATGACCGCTGCAAAGTATTATCTGTATTTTGATTTAGTGTTCTGATCTTAAAGGTGCATTGAAAAATTTGCTACTCCGACTGATGCTCCTGTTGTTGTGGAGTGACTCATGCAGCCAGCTATGGCTCTATGGTTTGGTGTTACATTTTATTTATGTAGTTTATTGTAAAAAAATAAGTCACAGTCCCTATGATCACTGTATTGCATTTATGGTTTTATTTTGGTGATTTCGAAAAGTTTTTTGGTTTGCCCATGTTTGTTTGTTGTAGTACGGAGTTAAACTGATGGCCTTAATCTAAGTTGTCTTGTGGTTGTTGTTGTTGTTGTTTGACTTGCATCCCACTGGGATTTTTGCACACAGTGTTGGTGTACGGTGCTTTTTCAGGAATATTTTGCTGTTTGTTTCTGGATTTTCTGTTTGCACAGTCACATAGTCACTTTAATATGTTTTCTTGTTCATGTTTTTGTTTTTTGTGTTTGCAACCGAATCAAGAGCCGAATGGCTCACAGGGCTATACCAAATAAATGAAACTGAAAACTGAAACAGCCTCCTGTATACCGGGCAAAGTATCTAACATCTTGTCACCCTCCTGATTATCATAACCATTATCATACTCTTTGGTTCTTTCGGTAAAGTCACGTAGGTATAAAATATAAGAAATCACAACGTTTTGGGCGCAACACAAGCGTCCGTCATCAGGTGGGAAAGCCTTGGTGTGCTACTGAGGCACACTGTTTCAAAAGGTTAGAAATGCGTGTAGCCCAAGGGTCATAAAGAAGTGGCCAGGGCTAGTGATGTTAATGTGAGAAATTAGCATGTAACTGTAAGATAGGAGAGAATGTAGATATACCTGTACACACAATGTACAATGCACACATGCAAGAGACACATTCACACACGTTGTTGCACGTGCACACACGCGTACAGTTACAGAGATCTTGTATGTCGCCTTTCAGAGACTGTTAGTGCAAGTACTGTTGGCGAGCACCAAATGGCAGATGCACCATCTGCATTTGCCATTGTGCCAACTCGCTGTGCTTTAGCCACCTGGTGCTCTGCTTCGCTCCCCTGCCCTCTGTCGTTTTTGGGAACAAACGCCTCCAATGCCCAATAGCATCTTTCATGAGTCTCTTCCACAGGAACCGTCTTGGACAGGTCTACAGAGCTCCCAAGTTCTCCCGCATAACATCAGCCCATCTGTCATCTAGCCCGCGCTGTGCCTGCTTTTCCCACGCTATTCGGCCAAACAGAACTTTCTGGGACATGCGGTGGCCATCCTTAGACCACACACGAACATTGATCAACCCCCCCTATTGGATCTTACTGCCAGATGAAAATTCCAGTGAAACGGAAGGCTTTTCAAACGATGTTAAAAAAAGCATACTTCCATAGGCTAATACAGCCACATGGACATATACAGACATATGAACTCATACAAAGATATATTCCCCATTCTACATTATTACGCTTGCCCATTATTTACATGGTCAGACATTATGCTTTGGGCAGCCAATCATTCTCCGGTTTTGACAACTTTTGCAAGTTATTTTGGCTTATGTTTGCTTAGGTGTGGTGCGTTGCTGTCTTCAGGATGAATCTGGATCACAGTGAAAAAGCAAACCACTGATAGCCAATTCTAGATTTGAAGCTTTCGTGACTGCAAGGATCCATACTCTTTGGTTCTATTCGGTAAAGTCACGTAGGTAAAAATAAAATAAAAAATCACGACGTTTCGGCCACAACACAAGTGGCCTTCATCAGGTGAAGGGACTGGACTGTCCAGAGGACAGCGCTGGAGTGAAGACAGCAAGCCCAGGTCGCGTCCTTTAAGCTGTGTGGGAGGAAACAAAAAACGCCTTGACAAAGGAATTAGCATAAAATGATGTACTGGACCGGCACAGTGGGGGCGGGGGGGGGGAGTTTACATAATGTTGGTGTGAAGGGAAATAAGCTCCTGTGAAAGTTTGGAATACCACTACTTGAAAAAATATACTGTACCATTGAAAATTAGTTTAATGTTTGGTTTGATTTAGAACATCTTTCCAATGATTGCTTAATTTGAAACCATCCTCTCGGTTGAAATTGTGTCTGTGTTTGTAAATCTGAATTGCCTCGTGGACAAATCTCTGATAAAAACCCGTGGGTTGCAGGGAACTTGGCATCACTGTTACAACGCTGTGGGTGATCACGATATAGTTTTCTCTGATACCAAGGTTCTCTGCAAACCCACGGGTTTTTATCAGAGATTTGTCCACGAGGCAATTCAGATTTACAAACACAGACACAATTTCAACCGAGAGGATGGTTTCAAATTAAGCAATCATTGGAAAAATGTTCTAAATCAAACCAAACATTAAACAAATTTTCAATGGTATAATATATTCTTTCAAGTAGTGGTATTCCAAACTTTCACAGGAGCTTATTTCCCTTCACACCAACATTATGTAAACTCCCCCCCCACTGTGCCGGTCCAGTACATCATTTTATGCTAATTCCTTTGTCAAGGCGTTTTTTGTTTCCTCCCACACAGCTTAAAGGACGCGACCTGGGCTTGGCTGTCTTCACTCCAACGCTGTCCTCTGGACAGTCCAGTCCCTTCACCTGATGAAGGCCGAAACGTCGTGATTTTTTGTTATTTTATTTTTACCTACGTGACTTTACCGAATAGAACCAAAGAGCACTGAGAGCCAATGGAGCCGCCTCAATGGTATAACCATGATTCAATAGATAATCATTCATTACTCAGTAATACGTGAACTATGCAGATTAAATCAGAGTCATAGTGTCTGTGTTCTGACTGGCATGAGTAGGTGCTCAACTCTGCTCGTAACAGTGAGCCGTTGTTATTCCACATTGCTATGGCACGTGACGGTTGTTGCGACTGCGTTGTTCCCACGCTTGAGCAACGCCCCGAGCACCTTCGCGCAGCCATGACCGTGTGCGCAGGAGGCTCAAGCCCATGCTGCTTTTTTATTCTGAAGTTTAAAGCACAATTGACCGTCAAATATCATTCAATCTTCTTTCGCGTGACTGATGTAGATGCAGAGCAAAAACTACCATTTCACATGGAGGTGACCAAGCCAGACAAACCGCGTCAGGAGCAGCAGAGTGTATCATCGCTGTGATGTCTCCTTCGTATCTGTGTGCGTCGTTATACGTTGTTGTATGGCCTGTTCTGGGTGACCACAGTTGTGCACTAAAGAGTTTTTAATTTTCCATTTGTGGATCAGGTACCGCATCTACTGCCATAGGTTGTGCAGTGGATGTGATTTATGTTGGATCATGAGCTTCGTGGAAGATCAACCCAGGGATCTTCTCATTGCCAGTATCTCGATATGACAACAAATGTTGACTTCCTACAAAGAAGTACATATTCTGTCACCCATAGAGGAATGGTGGGCTGAGTTTAGCCCACAACCCCCCCATCACGCCGAGATTTAATGTCACGGACCTTCCTCACATACGTTGAGCACACGAACCAAAGTGCGAGCTGGGCCACTTGAACTTCATTCTGATCAGGATTGATGAAATGCAATCTCTCACCCAGACGTCCTATCAGACTAGGATTAAGATCCCTTGTGTCTTTAGCCGGCACCGGTGGAGCACACCTGTAATTCCAGCGCTGTGGGGGTTAGGGTTGGCGGATCACACGTTGGGCAATTCCCTCCCCATGGGCGTCCAGGCGCCAAAACTTGACTTGTTCACAAGGCGGTACAACAAGAATGTGGATGTCGCTTGTTCTGCCTGTATGGGATAATGTTGCGCCCTCACGAGCTTGGGTCTTCTCCGGATGCTCCAGTTTTATTAATTGGCTGAAAACATCTTCATATATGAGGGACCACAGAGCTCGGGCAATTGTTGGTGCTGGTTCACCACTTGGCTGCCTTCCCGCTCGTCTGTGGTTCCTCGCGCCTCCGAGTCGTTCTCTGTCTTTGAGAGCGAGCGAATGCTGTGCAGCGCGTGACAACTTGAAATATTTTTTTTTATTATTACTGTGAGTGACCGGACTTTGTTGTCGTTGCTCCACAGTGCCGACGGGATTGCTGACGTTCAAAAGGAAAAAAAAAAAACTTTAATCAAAAGTTGAGTGGGAAAGGTAAGCCTTTGTTTTATCAGAGTAAAATTTGTTTTTTCCACAGCATTAAATTTAACTTCATGATTGCATTTTGATGTGTTATCAATGTACACATACCCCATTCGGGTAATTGGGAAACATTGTAAAGTGAACAAAAAGAGTCTCTGCATGTGTGACACCAATCTCAATATTCTCTGCTGGCATACTTTAGCAAACATAACTGGTCTAATTTTCCTATAACTTTCGACTATGCGTAAGCAAGAGGTCATTGCTATAAATCAGTAGGGTGTCTGTAGTGACTGTGGTTGTCACTGTATGGTGCTGGGGCTTACGAAGCCACGGCGGATAATGTGTTATCATTATGGGCAGCCCGGGTTACGGGGTGTAGTACCAGCCCTGGCGGGGCTGGGTGAGCGCTGATTAGCGCGGAGGCATCGCGAGCAGTGTGCGGTGCGGGCTCCTGGTGAGGGAGCAAGAGTGAGCGTCAGCCAGCCAGGGTTACGTTGGGGCATGATATGCTGGTTGACCAGCTGACACGTGACCAGATGATATTGGAGGGGGGCCACCGGTGGAAGGGGGCCGCGGGGTCACATGGTCCAAAAGAGCTCTCGGGAACCTTCGAGAAAGAGCCCGAGAGTCCTGGAAGGTGGGCGGGGCGAAGGGCAGAGCCAGCCCCTGCCCAGGGGCATATAACGAGGACCCCGTGAGGAGCTTGAGGTTCTTCGTGTGCTGGTGTTACGAAGATCCACGTCGGGGAGAAGAAGCCTCTAGCCACGCGATCCGGGACCCAGCTTGTGGTCCGGACTGGGATCGCGAACCGTGTCTAGTTCTGCCGTAGCGTGGTTAGATGGGCATTCGAGACCCGAGTGTAGATCGTGTTATGTTGCGTGCTGTTGTATAATAGTGTTGCTCCCAAGATAACGTCTGCGACTCAGTTGGACTCACTACAACTGGTGTCGGAAGTGGCAAACTTGCTAGGCTGCAGCTAGCGGTAGACAAGTCCTGTCTACACATATACTTAGTTCTTTTGGTAAAGTCACGTTGAAGGGAAACAATAAAATAATAAAATATATATAAAACAATAAAAATTCTCACGACGTTTCGACCATAACACAAACAGTCGTCATCAGGTGTGTCGGTTTGCATAAATGTATTTATTTTTAAACGGTGTATTTATTTATTTATAATTAAAAAAAGACCTGTCTACACATCGCAGAATTCGTGTACGTGCATCGGACGATGAAGACAACTAGGAGCTGATTCCGCCCACGGTCACTGAGGAAGGAGCGGAGACGTTACCCGCGGAGCAGGGTGCAGTCGGGGCGTGGAGCGCCTCGCCTTCAGTGGAGGAGCTCATCAGGGACGCGCACAGCCGTCTCACTGACCTCCTCCAAGCGACGTCCTCCATCCTCGTCGAGATGCAGTCCCTACCTTCGACGGCGAAGGAGGGGGGCGACGGAGCCGTCCGGACGGGGCGACTGGGCCGCCATTTCACAAAGGGCGGGAATGCCATCGCCGCTGCCTGCGCTCGCTGGCGCAATTTTGCCGTCGGCGGGAAGCGCGGAGCCCGCCAAATTTGAAGCAGGGACGTCCTTGTCATTCGACGTTCAGTCGCTCCGCTGTCGGCTGCCCTTCATTAAAGAATTTGTTGTCGCCAGTGGCGATTGGGTGGCATTTAAGCGGCGATTTCTTACTAATGCCGACATGGCGGGGTGATCAGAGGCGGACGCGCTGAAGGTGCTCCTCGCCACCCTTGATGATGATGCTTTGGCGGCGTTCCTTGCCATCCCGCTGTCCGAGAGGTCCACCCTCACGCAGGCATTTGACCAGATGGCCGCCACTTTTGAGCCTCTGCTGAACACCCGTCAGAACAGAGGGGATGGTGAATCGGCCCTCGGCTACAGGAGTGCGCTTTTGGTGCTGGCGAAGGCCGCGTTCCCGAGAATGGATCACGATGGCCTTGACGCCTTGGTCCTCGAGAAAATGTTGGAACTCTCCAAGGATCTCCGTACTGTGCTTCCCGCCGAGGACGGGGAGGTGTCTTCGTTCAAGATCTCCAGGTGCATACAGGTGCAGCAGACCCTGCAACGTGACAGGGTGTTGGTGGCGTGCTCCACATCTCCTGCGGAGCCTGAGGCCTTTTTTGGTTGGCCACTGTTTTTTAATGTCGACTCTTTTTTAACGGTCACTTTTTTTGATGTCCACTTATCTTTTTAATTGGCCAATTTTTTTACTGTTTTTTTTAATGGGCCACCTACCTCCTCTGCCTCCGCCTCCTGCTCCTCCGCCTCCTGCTCCTCACTTTGTGTGATGGCCAATTCTTTTTTTACTGACCAATGTTTTTTTACTGGTCTTTTTTTTTAATGGTCACTTTTTTTCTAGTCATTTTTTTCTTTAATGGCCAATCTTTTTTGACTGGTCTCTTTTTTTCACGGGCCACCTACCTCCTCCTCCGTATCCTCCTCCGTATCCTCCTCCGCATCCTCCTCCGCCTCCGCCTCTGCCTCCTGCTCCTCTGCCTCCTGCTCCTCCGCCTCCTCCACCTCCTCATCCACCACCTCACTTTGTGTGATGGCCAATTATTTTTTTACTGACCAATTTTTTTTGACTGGTCTTTTCTTTTTTAATGGCCACTTATTTTTTTACTGACCAATTTTTTTTGACTGGTCTTTTTTTTTACACGCAATTTTTTGTGGTGACTTTTTTTAATGGCCATTCCTTTTTTGACTGGTCAACTACCTCGTCCTCCGCCTCCTCCTCCGCATCCTCCTCCTTCTCCTCTGCCTCCTGCTCCTCTGCCTCCTGCTCCTCACTTTGAGTGATGGCCAATTATTTTTTTACTGACCAATTTTTTTTTACTGGTCTTTTCTTTTTAAATGGCCACTTTTTTTGACCGGTCAATTTTTTCTTTAATGGCCACTCTTTTTTAAACCAGTCACTTTTTTTGATGGCCACTTATTTTTTTTACTAGCCAATATTTTTCACTTTTTTTTAACCAGTCAATTTTTTCTTTAATGGCCAATCTTTTTTTCACTTTTTTGAATGGCCACTTTTTTTTTACTGGCCAATTTTTTTTTACTCTTTTTTAATGGGCCAACTACCTCCTTCTCCGCCTAGTCCTCCGCATCCTCCTCGTCCGCCTCCTCCGCCTCCTGCTCTTCCGCCTCCTGCTCCTCACTTTGGGTGATGACCAATTACTTTTTTTACTGACCAATTTTTTTTACTGGTCTTTTCTTTTTTAATGAGCACTTTTTTTACCAGTCATTTTTTTCTGTAATGGCCACTATTTTTAACCAGTCACTTTTTTTGATGGCCACTTATTTTGTTACTGGCCAATTTATTTTGACTGGTCTCTTTCTTTTAAGGGCCACCTACCTCCTCCTCCGCCTCCTCCTTCTCCTCTGGCTCCTCCGCCTCCTCCGCCTCCTCCACCACCTCCTCACTTTCTGTGATGGCCAATGATTTTTTTACTGACAAATTTTTTTACTGGTCTTTTCTTTTTTAGTGGCCACTTTTTTTGACAAGTTAATCTTTTGATTTAAAGCTTTCGTGACTGCAAGGATTCATCTTCTTTGGTTCTTTCGGTAAAGTCACGTAGAATGAGAATAAAATAATAAATTGATAAAACAAAATAACACAATAATATTCTCACGACGTTTCGGCCACAACACAAGCGGCCTTCATCAGGTGAAGGGATGAGACTGTCTGGTAGGACAGCGCTGGAGTGAAAAAGCCAAGCTCAGATCACGACCTTTAAGCTGTGTGAGAAGAAACAAAGCACCTTGACAAAGGAATTAGCATATAATTTAGCATTGAAATGGCTGAATGATTAGCTTGTGACTGGTCACAGAAATGGCTATGTTAAAGTTAAAGCATACACATCCGCAGAGGCACCCCTTGACAAAGGAATTAGCATATAATTTAGCGTTGAAATAGCTAAGTTAAAGCATACACATCCGCAGAGACACCCCTTGACAAAGGAATTAGCATAGAATTTAGCATTGAAATAGCTGAGTGGTTAGCTTGTAACTGGTCACAGAAATAGCTATGTTAAAGTCAGAGCATACACATTCACCGAGGCACCTAGTACAAATCAAACAGGAGAATTTAGCATTGAAATAACTAGGCGAATTTAGCATTGATGACCTTCAGACCGCAGCTATTTCGCCAGCATTGACTCTTAATACCTCTCACACCACGGTTAATGGTATGGTTTACAACATGGATTATAATAGCGCTTCGCAGCTGTCTCTCTCCCCCTCCCCTGTTCCGACCATGGATGAACTCGTCCGTCTGAACGGGGCCCGTAGCTATTCGTGTTGCTAAAGTTGAGGGTAAGAATCCACCCATTTTTTCGCCATATAGCATTGTGATATATAACGACTTATTGTTGGTAGCTTAGCTGATTGGAGAATATAGAGTTTATTGATAACATTAAGGTAATTTATATTTTAGTTTTTTATTGATTCACTATGTAGTATTCATTATATATTGTATTGTATACCCAGTTACTGTGAATAGCTCAGATGTGTAGGCCTTGACTTCAACATAGCCATTTCTGTGACCAGTCACTAGCTAATCACTCAGTTACTTCAATGCTAAATTCTATGCTAATTCCTTTGTCAAGGGGTGCCTCTGCGAATGTGTATGCTTTAACTTAGCTATTTCAATGCTAAATTCTATGCTAATTCCTTTGTCAAGGGGTGCCTCTGCGGATGTGTATGCTTTAA
This sequence comes from Petromyzon marinus, assembly GCF_048934315.1. NCBI lineage: Eukaryota > Metazoa > Chordata > Hyperoartia > Petromyzontiformes > Petromyzontidae > Petromyzon > Petromyzon marinus. Next base: position 1,571,871 of record NC_133705.1, read on the forward strand.
CTTTAACATAGCCATTTCTGTGACCAGTCACAAGCTAATCACTCAGCCATTTCAATGCTAAATTATATGCTAATTCCTTTGTCAAGGCGCTTTGTTTCTTCTCACACAGCTTAAAGGTCGTGATCTGAGCGTGGCTCTTTCACTCCAGCGCTGTCCTACCAGACAGTCTCGTCCCTTCACCTGATGAAGGCCGCTTGTGTTGTGGCCGAAACGTCGTGAGAATATTATTGTGTTATTTTATTTTATCAATTTATTATTTTATTCTCATTCTACGTGACTTTACCGAAAGAACCAAAGAAGAAGTTAATCTTTTCTTTAACGGGCACTTTTTTTTAACCGGTCAATTTTTTTTGTGGTCACATTCTTTTACTGGCCAATTTTTTTGACTTTTTTTTTTGGGGCCAATAAATTTTTGTGGTCACTCTTTTTTTTAATGGCCATTCTTTTTTAACCAGTCACTTTTTTTGATGGCCACATCTTTTTTACTGGCCAATAATTTTCAGGTTTTTTTTAATCACCACTTTTTTTTACCATTCAATTTTTTTCTTTAATGGCCACTCTTTTTTAGCCAGTCACTTTTTTTGATGGCCACTTATTTTTTTACTGGCCAATTTTTTTACTGGTCTTTTTTTACAGGCCAATTTTTTGTGGTCACTCTTTTTAATGGCCATTCTTTTTTAACCAGTCACTTTTTTTGATGGCCACTCATCTTTTTTACTGGCCAATTTTTTTCACGGTTTTTTTTTAATCACCACTTTTTTTTACCATTCAATTTTTTCATTAATGGCCACTCTTTTTTTAACCAGTCACTTTTTTTGATGGCCACTTATTTTTTTACTTGGCAATTTATTATGACTGGTCTTTCTTTTTTACTGGCCAATTTTTTCACTTTTTTTTTTACCAGTCAATTTTTTCTTTAATGGCCAATCTTTTTTAACCAGTCACTTTTTTGAATGGCCACTTACTTTTTTTACTGACCAATTTTTTTACTGTTTTTTTTTAATGGGCCAACTACCTCCTCTGCCTCCTCCGCCTCCTGCTCCTCCGCCTCCTGCTCCTCACTTTGTGTGATGGCCAATCCCTGCCCTTTCCCTCTAACGGATCCAAACCGTCGCCTATGGGTTCCATTTTGTTTCCCGCCTATTCTCATTCAAAACTTTTCCTCCAATCACTTCAAAAGCCAGCCTCCTGACCAATCGCTGTGGAGGCCTCTTTTCTCCAATCGGAGACCTTGGTTTTCTTTGAAAAGCCGTTTGGCTGCACATTAGCTTGGGATCATTTTCGGTCATTACATTTGTATAATGACCATCTCTGTTCTCTGATGTCACTAGGACGTAAGTTAGTACGTAGATGGAAGGATTCTAACCTTGAAGTTTATCACCAGATCTAGAAACATCACCAATTAATCTATATGGATGCATTAAATAAGGCCAGATCATTGTTTTATTCAAATTCCATGAATAATGGTGTTGGTAACCATATAACTCTCTTCTCTCTACCCTTGAGCAGATGCTGAAATCGTCCACTGGTGTTAACCACGCTGGTTCCAGTGCTTACTGTAATTTCTTTCTGGAGTCCTTTTTGTCCAAGATTGATATAAATTGGAGTAATATTGTTTGCCGTATTATCGTTGAACCTTAGTTGACCTCATTTTGTGTGTTCTCGGGCTCTGTATTAAGTCTGTTGACCCATCCTCACCATCTCAACTTTGTGAACTTGCTCAACTAAATCCAACTACTAGTGACCTTGACCCAATTCCTGAATTAGTTGTCTCGATAGTTCACATTCTGTATCCATTGGTTTATTCCTCTGTAGATACGTCTCTTATCACAGGAGTAATGCCTGTGTCACTTTAAAATGGCTTCTATTTTACAATCATTAAAGCCAGGTTTGACTGATATTTTAACCTACATACCGATTTCACATCTCTCCTGTCAAAAATCTTGGAATGGGTGGTAGTTCAGCAGTTACAGGATTATCTTACAAACCACAATCTCTTTCAGCCCATGCAGTCTGCGTTTAGGCCACTGCACAGTATTGAGGCAGCACTTGTTAAGGTGGTTAATGATATTTTCATGACCGCTGATTTCGGCTTACTTTCGACCTGGTGTTGTTGGATCTTAGTGCAGCATTCCATACCATTGAGCATCGTATTCTGTTCAAGCACCTTGAGACTCCGGTTGGCATCAGTGTTACAGATATTTCGTGGCTTAGCACCTATCTGACGAATCAGAAACAGTGTGTCACTTTGGGGACCCATACATCTGAAACTCGCCTGGTCGTCACTGGTGTCCCCCAGGGATCGACTTCAGGGCCTTTGTTATTTTCCATCTCTATGATGCCTCTTGCAACACCCAAATATATCTGTAGACTAAGCCTGATGCTGCTGTTTCAGTCCTGTCTCAGTTTCTTTCTGAGGTCAGAGTGTAGATGATTCTACATTCCCTGAAATGTTACTGTGACAAAAGTGAGATTATGTTGGTAGGTTCCCATAACCTGTTTCATCAAGTAAATGGATTAAATATGATTGATCTTGAAATCATATCATCTAAGGTCTGAAATCTTGGGGTAATCTTTTTTATCCCACCTTGACTTTTGAGTGTCATGCAAGGAATCTGACTGTTTCCTTCTTTCACCTGCGAAATATTTCACGGATTCCATCAATTATCTCAATGTCGGATGCTGAGAGACTGGTATATGCTTTTATTTCATCAATACTTTATTACTGTATACCCTATTTAGTGGTGCAACACAGAATGTTTCAAATTGGTTGCAACTTGTCCAAAACTCTGTTGGCTGGGTTTTGTGTCGAGTGAGGAAATATGAGCACATCACACCTATTCTCCATTCCCTGTATCGGGTTACAGTGAAATAAGGATATAATTGAATGTTATTGTATTGACTTTCAGGGCCCTGAAGGGGTTAGCTCCTTTATACCTCGGTGATCTGCTATAAGCTGCTGAAACCGATCCACCAAATCCAGGCACCTAGGACAGATCTGTGTTCAATGGGTGATATAGCTTTCTGTAGTCAGATGCCTCGTTTGTGGAACACCTTGCCTCAGACCGCTCGGGACTACCTCAGTCAGTCAAGGTTTTTAGGGCTCATCTGAAAACACATTTATTTTCTCTTTTATATCCGTCTGTGTCGGGTTGTTTGTCTCTTAGTTTAAGTATTAAGGGTTTTTAATGAGATTCTGTTGCAAAGCGCTGAGGCCTAGTGTAAATGGCGTGATAGAAATTGAGTTTTGCTTACAACATAAACAACAACCGCCATTCACCACTAAGTGGCAGTGATGTCACCATAGTACTTTGTGCCATGCACAAGATGCACTTTGAGGCCATGTGAAGTGTCGAATGCCCACTGGCAGAAGATCTGGAACAGACCCAGGTGCCATCGGTTGACTGATTGAGATGGCTGGCAGATGCACAAACTGTATTCTACAGTCACAACTCTCCGTATTTTAGCCACCCAGTGCTCCACTCTTCTACCCTCCATTATAGCTTAAGGGCGACTGCCTCTAACTCCACAGTAGCGGCCTTCACAAACCTCCTCTGCATTGGCTGATCTTGACACTGCTGGTACCAGTCACCGGCAAGTCTAATCAGATCCACATCCTTCTGTACCATTTCAGTCCACCTCTTCTCTAGCCTGTTTAGTGGCATGTATCTGGCCGAATATAAGCTGCTTGGGCATGCGGTTGTTGGCCATGCGAGCTACATGACCAACCCAATGCAGCCTCGCTTGCCACAGGAGCTCACTGATGAGACAGTCTCCTGATCTTTCAATAATCTTTGAACTCCTCACACAATCCAGGCTGGTTAACCCCAGGATGAATCATAGGCAGGCTAGCCCCTATGTTTTAAACGGGTGCAGATGTTACTTTAGAGGGTTCCATGTTTCGCGAGCATAGAGAAGGGAGGGCATAACTGAGGGCCAAGAATACCCGGAGCGTTGTATGGTGCAACAGGCGAGGTAGCTTCCACACAGCGGTGCACAGCTGATGAAAAGATGCCACTCAACAATTTGGAGTGAGACCTCAGCTGCCAAACTGGAGAAGGTCATAAGCACACTGTCCAAGTACGAAAATGTCTTCACTCTCTCGACAACTGCCCCATCACTCGTGGGGAGTTGAGGGAGGGAAGCATTTGATGACATTAAATACCCAGGCAGGTGCCTCGTTTTTGTGGGGCTGATGGTATGACCTCATCTCTTTGTGGCATGCTCCAGGTCCAGTAGTAGCATTTCCAACTACTTAGAGTGGGCAGCAATCACCAGATCATCCGCATACATAATATGGTTGGCCAATATAGAGCCATCCCCTGATCGCACCTGGGATTCGATCAGCCTCTCACTGTATCTATACTAGATGGCAATTCTATTGGTATATCTGTAATGCACCCTCAGAGACACCTTCTTGTTCAGTTATATGTATATTTATTACTAGGTTGTTGGGGCTCCCTCACGGCAGCAGTGGAGACAGCGCGGCTCTCCCTCAAGCCAGCAGTGGACGGAGCACGGCTCTGCCTCACTCTCACTCACCCGTCTCCTCACTGTCACTCACCCATCTCCTCACTGTCACTCACCCTTCTCCTCACTGTCACTCACCCATCTCCTCACTGTCACTCACCCTTCTCCTCAATCTCACTCACCCTTCTCCTCACTGTCACTCATCCATCTCCTCACTGTCACTCACCCTTCTCCTCACTGTCACTCACCCTTCTCCTCACTCTCACTCACCCGTCTCCTCACTCTCACTCACCCACCTCCTCACTCTCACTCACCCGTCTCCTCACTGTCACTCACCCTTCTCCTCACTCTCACTCACCCGTCTCCTCACTCTCACTCACTCTTCTCCTCACTCTCACTCACCCGTCTCCTCACTCTCACTCACCCGTCTCCTCACTGTCACTCACCCTTCTCCTCACTCTCACTCACCCTTCTCATTCTCATTCACCCGTCTTCTCACTCTCACTCACCCTGCTCCTCACTCTCACTCACCCTTCACTCACCCGTCTCCTCACTGTCACTCACCCGTCTCCTCACTGTCACTCACCCTTCTTCTCACTCTCACTCACCCGCCTCCTCACTCTCACTCACCCTGCTCCTCACTCTCACTCACCCTTCTCCTCACTGTCACTCACCCTTCTTCTCACTCTCACTCACCCTGCTCCTCACTCTCACTCACCCTTCTCCTCACTGTCACTCACCCTTCTTCTCACTCTCAATCACCCTTCTCATTCTCATTCACCCGTCTCCTCACTCTCACTCACCCTGCTCCTCACTCTCACTCACCCTTCTCCTCACTGTCACTCACCCTGCTCCTCACTCTCACTCACCCTTCTCCTCACTCTCACTCACCCTTCTCCTCACTCTCACTCACCCGTCTCCTCACTGTCACTCACCCTGCTCCTCACTCTCACTCACTCTGCTCCTCACTCTCACTCACCCGTCTCCTCACTGTCACTCACCCTGCTCCTCACTCTCACTCACCCTGATCCTTACTCTCACTCACTCTGCTCCCCACTCTCACTCACCCGTCTCCTCACTGTCACTCACCCTTCTCCTCACTGTCACTCACCCGTCTCCTCACTCTCACTCACCCACCTCCTCACTCTCACTCACCCGTCTCCTCACTGTGTCTCACCCGTCTCCTCACTGTCACTCACCCGTCTCCTCACTCTCACTCACCCGTCTCCTCACTCTCACTCACCCTTCTCACTCTCACTCACCCTTCTCCTCACTGTGTCTCACCCGTCTCCTCACTGTCACTCACCCTTCTTCTCACTCTCACTCACCCGCCTCCTCACTCTCACTCACCCTGCTCCTCACTCTCACTCACCCTTCTCCTCACTGTCACTCACCCTTCTTCTCACTCTCACTCACCCTGCTCCTCACTCTCACTCACCCTTCTCCTCACTGTCACTCACCCTTCTTCTCACTCTCAATCACCCTTCTCATTCTCATTCACCCGTCTCCTCACTCTCACTCACCCTGCTCCTCACTCTCACTCACCCTTCTCCTCACTGTCACTCACCCTGCTCCTCACTCTCACTCACCCTTCTCCTCACTCTCACTCACCCTTCTCCTCACTCTCACTCACCCATCTCCTCACTCTCAGTCACCCGTCTCCTCTGAGCTGCATGCGATTGTGTGTGAGTGTTAGTGAGCTGTGTGTATGAGTGAGCCATGTGTGAGTGGATCGACTGTCAGCTTTCCGTGGCTGCGTCTCCCGCGCTGTGGCCATGATGTTACTGCTTCTCGAGGCTCCGAGGTGCGGGGCGCACCACAACAGCACGAAGTGAGCAGCTCGTGGTCACGTGACGCACTTCAACCAATCCGGGGGCGTACATGTTTGGGAGGGGCGCACCTCTGGTTGGCTGCTTGCTCGCGGTCACGTGACACACTTCAACCAATCTGTTCCGCGTTAATCACAGTCACAGAGTGACAGAATGACCGAGCTGGGTGTTTATATATGTATGAATAAAAGTCCGCCGAATCACTGATAACTTAACGAGTAACCGCGAGTGACTATACACACTTGGGTAACTTATGTGACTCTACGCGACACTCCCTTTGTAGTTGGCTAGCTACACAGGAGCGGACGCGTAGCAATCACGGAGAAAATATAACTCTTGCCTTCCAAGACTACAAGGTGCCCGTTCCAGGACGATGAAGACGACCCGCTCCAAGATGATGACGGTGACGGTATTTCCTTGGTTCCCCTACAACAGCAGCCCAGAGCCCTGTTCCACGCTGGCTTTACCCCCCTCACGACCCGGCCACACCCCTCTTCCCAAACACTCTCTCGCCGCACCTGGCCCTGTCTGTCTCTGTCCCAATTACTATTTACGACCGTCTAGGTCCCGAGCTTATCCTCACGCGACCCTGTCAGTGCCGTCGCATCAATCATTATTAACGACTACGTAGGTCCCATATCACCCTTACATGACCCTGTCTGTTCCCACCACGTTAATTAGAAACCACGGCCATGGGGACACGTACTGTCCCTACATCACTCCGTATTGTCCTTACACATCCATAGAAAGCTTTTCAAACTACATGGTCAAAGACGATGTTAAATAGTGAAGGGATCTGAGGACCTCCCTGTCGCACCACAAGATATACAGAAAATGTCTCCAAAACCTGGCCATGTAAGTTTACCCGGGCCTGTCCACCATCATGAAGGTCCTTGATGACTGTGAGAAGACCGTCTGGGGCTCCAAAAGCATGAAAAATAACCCAGAACCCTGGCCTATTCATGGTATCATAGACCTTGACAAGGTCAATAAAGCAGAGACATAGGTCCTCTTGAAATGCTCTACACACTCTGCTGTAGCATACAGACAAAGAAAATGGTGTTTATGCAGGATTTCCCCAGTCTGAAACCACATTGGGGCTCCGCAACCCTTTCCTCAGCATGTCTAGCAAGGTATTGTTGAATAATTCTTGCCAGGACCTTTCCCAACAAACTTAGGAGGGAGATATCCCGGGAGTTGTTGTAATCAGTGCGGTCCCCCTTTTTACAAATAGGGACCATCAGGGGATCCTTCCAATCCTGCGGAACCTGTCCTGTGAACCAGACGTTTGTAATGATGTGAAATAGAGCAGTCTGCACATAAATGCCACCCTCCCTTAGCAGTTCTCTTGGGAGGTCATATCTCCCTGGTGGTTTACTTGATTTAAAGCTTCGTATCTCCCTTCGCACTTCCTAAACGGAGGGCAAATGGGCCAATCACTCACAATGATCGGCTACTTCCTCCAGTATTTGAGGCACAGCAGCACCAGCAGGGTCAAGCCCACCTTGTCCTATGAAGTTGTTTCAGCTGAGGTGTTTCCACTCCCCCAAGACCTCACAGAAATGCTCAACAAATCTGTAAACCTGTTCTTGGAGGTCAGAGATCAGATCACCATTCTGCAAGTTATTTTTTGATGGTGTTGAAAAGTGATTTATGATCGCATGCTACTAAGGCAGTTTCCCTTTCCTCAGCAATTCGCAAATACCACTAATTCTTGCAGCACCGTAAGGTTCTCTGAATTTCCAAGCGAAGGTTGCAGTAAGCCTCCTCATTCTTGGACATGGAATGTTATAAACGTTGGGAGTGGATCTGCTGCTTACTTTCAACTCGCCAGAACACCTCCTCTGTTATCCATAATTTCTGGAAAGGTCTGGACTAAATGAGTCGCTGTTTTAAAACCCACCCATTCCCCTCGACGTCAGGATTGGGGGGGGGGGGGGGCGATGCCAACTCCAGTTGCAAGTGAGGATGAAATCCTCACTTGCCACCTTCATCAGCTAAACAAGACCAGACCATTGTGGGTTTGAGTAAGGTCCTTGATGAATGATAGCCACCACAGTGAACATATGGTAGGGTTGTATATGTAGGTTATGAAAATTTGATGAAAATAAAAAAATATAAATGAAATTTGGCAAATTGCATAATTATCCGAAATTATGTTAATTAATGTAATTGTGCGCATAAATTATGCTAACTCGAGAGATAATCGTATTAATTTATGCGAGTGTGTGCTTATGCTAATGCAAGCCATTATGATAATCAGGCCCCGACTCGCTGACGTGGGTCGGATTATCAATCGGGATCATGCAATTAACGCATGAAGTTATGCAGGTGTGCTGTAAGTATATCAGATTCAACTCGGCTTCGTTGTTTAACTTCGTATTATGGATAGGCATAATACAATTATTCTCGCTTTAACATTTACTGAGTGTATGTGCGTTTATGTCAGGTCTCCAGATTCATATCTCAACGCAGGATACAGCTCTTATGCATGAAATTTCGGAAAGAAACACAAAACCACTTCTGCGTTAATCAATTTTATTTTGTAACGAAACCTTAATTCTAATATAATATGCGAACTCTCAATCTTGGAATTTGAACACAGTATCAACACAGTATCATCAACGACTGCGTTGTTTCACTTTGACAACGGCACATTATGCAGTCACGAAAGCTTTAATACTTTATTATCACACTTCTACGGGGAAGTAACCGTTGTAATATTGTGTAAGATGTGCCCTTTTTTGAGCTGCCGTTTTGTATTTACAAGAGGTGGTCCTTTTTTGAGCTGCCGTTTTGTATGTGTAAGATGTGCGTGTTTCAGCTGTCGCTCTCGCTCTGGCCCATCCCCCCCTCCAACCGTATTTCCTATTTAAGCCTCTGTTCATCCCTCCGCCCCCCCCCCCCTCTCTGCCTCCGTGTCCGTCTTTCCTCCCTCCTTACCTCTTGGTGGAATTGTATATGTATTTCTACTGACTGTGTACCTCGTATTTTTCATTCTATCTATGCTGGTATGTGCAATCCAAAGGTTGAACATGAAATTTAACACTCTTCTGAAATTCGTGGTCCGCCAGGAAGTGTCTGTGTTGTTGGCCTGACTGGATGTGCTTCACATAATGTTTTTTCAGGTTTGTTGAATTCTCATCTCTCATCTTTTTGTTGTATTTACCTCCGTGATGTGTTCTTGACACCTGATGAAGATTGCTTGCGTTGTGATCTACACGTCGTGATTGCTTTTTGTTTTAATATAATTTTATTGTATTTCTACATACGTGACTTTAACGAAAAAAGCAAATGAGTAATTTTATGCAGTCACGAAAGCTTTAATACTTTATTATCACACTTCTACGGGGATGTTACCATTGTAATTACGCGTAAGATGTACACTTTTTTGAGCTGCCGTTTTGTATTTACAAGAGGTGGTCATTTTTTGAGCTGCCGTTTTGTATTTCCAAGAGGTGGTCTTTTTTTGAGCTGCCGTTTTGTACGTGTAAGATGTGCATGTTTGAGCTGCCGCTCTCGCTCTGGCCCCTCCCCCCCTCCAACCGTATTTCCTATTTAAGCTTCTGTTCATCCCTCCGGCCCCCCCCCCTCCCCCCCCTCTCTTTCTCTCTGCCTCCCTGTCCGTCTTTCCTCCCTCCTTACCTCTTGGTGGACTTGTATATGTACTCCTACTGACCGTGTACCTCGTATTTTTTATTCTATCTATGCTGGTATGTGCAAACCAAAGGTTGAACATGAAATTTAACACTCTTCTGAAATTCGTGGTCCGCCAGGAAGTGTCTAACTGTGTTGTTGGCCTGACTGGATGTGCTTCACATGTTTTTTCAGGTTTGTTGAATTCTCGTCTCTCATCTTTTTGTTGTATTTACCTCCGTGATTTGTTCTTGACACCTGATGAAGATCGCTTGCGTTGTGATCGAAACGTCGTGATTGTTTTTTGTTTTAATATAATTTTATTGTAGTTCTACATACGTGACTTTACCGAAAAAAAGAATGAGTAATTTTATGCAGTCACGAAAGCTTCAATATTTTATTATCACACTTCTACGGGGAAGTTACCGTTGTAATTATGTGTAAGATGTGCCCTTTTTTGAGCTGCCGTTTTGTATTTACAAGGGGTGGTCCTTTTTTGAGCTGCCGTTTTGTATGTGTAAGATGTGTTTGAGCTGCCGCTCTCGCTCTGGCCCCTCCGCCCCTCCAACCGTATTTCCTATTTAAGCTTCTGTTCATCCCTCCGCCACCCCCCCCCCCCCCCCCCGCCTCTCTCTCTGCCTCCCTGTCCATCTTTCCTCCCTCCTTACCTCTTGGTGGACTTGTATATGTATTTCTACTGACCGTGTACCTCGTATTTTTCATTCTATCTATGCTGGTATGTGCAATCCAAAGGTTGAACACGAAATTTAACACTCTTCTGAAATTCGTGGTCCGCCAGGAAGTGTCTGTGTTGTTGGCCTGACTGGATGTGCTTCACATAATGTTTTTTCAGGTAAGTTGAATTCTCGTCTCTCATATTTTTGTGGTATTTACCTCCGTGATTTGTTCTTGACACCTAATGAAGATCGCTTGCGTTGTGATCGATACGTCGTGATTGTTTTTTGTTTTAACATAATTTTATTGTATTTCTACATACGTGACTTTACCGAAAAAAAAACAATGAGTAATTTTTGCAGTCACGAAAGCTTTAATACTTTATTATCACACTTCTACGGGAAAGTAACCGTTGTAATTATGTGTAAGATGTGCCCTTTTTTGAGCTGCCGTTTTGTTTTTACAAAAGGTGGTCATTTTTTGAGCTGCCGTTTTGTATGTGTAAGATGTGCGTGTTTGAGCTGTCGCTCTCGCTCTGGCCCCTCCCCCCCTCCAACCATATTTCCTATTTAAGCTTCTGTTCATCCCTCGGCCAACCCCCCCCCCCTCTCTCTCTACCTCCGTGTCCGTCTTTCCTCCCTCCTTACCTCTTGGTGGACTTGTATATGTATTTCTACTGACCGTGTACCTCGTATTTTTCATTCCATCTATGCTGGTATGTGCAATTAACTACCTCGCCTGGTGTGCAGGAGGTCGTGGATTCGATCCCGACGCTAACACCTTCTGTATATTTGATGTTTGCATGTCTCTCCCCAGGGTCGCGTCGTTTTTATTCTCCGGGTTCTCCCCTTCACATTTATAAACATGCGTTTAGAGTATTTGGTTGCTATAAATGTCCACATAATAAGCCATTTCGTTGAGCTATCAACTATGGCCAGGTCGCTTCTGAAAAAGAGCTATGTTACTCAGCGGGCCTTACCTGGCAACGTAAAAACAATAGTCTAGTTTTAGTTTCATTCTGATAATGATTCAGCAGGTGCAGTGAAATAAACCAATGTGGCCACTGGAGGGCGGAGGTTTACGCATCACAGCGAGTCGCGTCCACTCAGCCTGGGGTCAAACGAGATACAAGACACAGACTTCCCGTATTACCTTAACAGACTGTTGAGGGCAATTGCTGTTAACGAGCACCTTTGAAGGCCAGCCGCCTTTGTCTTCCCAGTGGCGATGTTTACACACCGCACCAGGTGCTCATTTGAGGCTGAGTCAACCTTGGGGAGGCCCGGGAACGGTTCAGTTAATCGTCACCTGGTGTTGGTGGCCGTGATCGGGACTCGAACTCGGGTCACCGGGTTCGTAGCGCAGCGTTAACCGCTGCACCATCGCTCCCAACACACGACAGACGCCTCCTCTCTCTCTGCCCGGCCCCCACGAGTGTGAAGCAAAAGTCGGGGGTGCAACTTACAATCCTGTATGTGTGTGTGGGGATACAAAGGCGGCCGGGCGTTGTGCTGACCAACCCAACGCCTCGTGTGCAGTTTCCGGTCTTCATAGGTGCAACTCGCTAACAGCACTTTCCCCAACAGTCTGTTACAGGCTACACGGGGGAGCTTTGTCTTTGTAGAGCGCTGGAGCAGTGGTTAGCGCACTCTACGAACCCGGCGAACCGAGTTCGATTCCGGCTCACGACCACCAACAGCAGGTGACGATTATTTAAACCGGTTGTGGGCCTCCCCTCGGTCAACTCAGCCTCAAGTTAGTTCCCGGTGCGGTGTGCAGTAAACATCGCCGCTGCGGAGACAAAGGCGGCCGGGCGTGGTTGTTGACCACCCGCCCCCTCGTGTGCCCTGCTGGCTTTCATCTTTCATAGGTGCTGCTTACTCGCTCTAACAGCACTTGCCCCAACAGTCTGTTACAGGCTACACGGGGGATCTTTTACTTGTCACCAGATTTGTGCGTCTTACTTTCTGACGCATCTCATGGGTTTCGGGGAATGTGGCTGTAGGCAACCGTCTCTGTGATTTCTGTGCCTCTGTAGATTCACAAAACTCAAGAGGGAGAGTGCCGCCGCGCGTTGCAGTCGGCTCCTGCCATTGTCTCTCCACTGCTGGATGAAGGCATCTTCCACCAGTCGCCCTCACTCACGGTCCATCGCTCCCACCGTCCGTCCATCTCTTGCACGTGAACTCATTCATCGCTTCGTCTCCACAGGGGTCGTCCTTTACAGTATTGTTTTCGGTTTATATTTTGTGTCTGGGTTGTAATGTACTGGAGAGTGGTGTAAAGTGAGTATTGTGTGTGGAGTGTGTGGTGCAGTGTGGTATACAGTGTTGTGTATAGTGTAGTGTCTGTAGTTTGTGGTTTATAGTGTAGTGTCTGTAATTTGTGCTGTATAGTGTGCAATAACGTGGATAGTACAGTCTGTGTCATATATAGTGTTGTGTGAAGTGTCAAGTATAGTATGAATAGTGTACTCTTTGGTTCTATTCGGTAAAGTCACGTAGGTAAAAAATGAAATAACAAAAATCACGACGTTTCGGCCACAACACAAGTGGCCTTCATCAGGTGAAGGGACCGTGCTGTCATGAGAACAGTGTTGGAGTGAAAACAGCCAAGCCCAGGTCGCGTCCTTTATGCTGTGTGGGAGGAAGCAAAACGCTTTGACAAAGCAATTAGCATAAAAATGAGCATGATGTACGTAGGAGGTGCATGGGCCATGATGGACCAGGAGCGGGTGGGGACCATGATGGACCAGCAGCGGGGGGGGGGGGATGTAGAGTGAGTGAGTGGAGTGAGTGAGTGGAGTGAATGAGTGGAGTGAGTGAGTGGAGTGAGTGAGTGAGTGGAGTGAGTGAGTGGAGTGAGTGGGTGGAGTGAGTGGGTGGAGTGAGTGGGTGGAGTGAGTGGGTGGAGTGAGTGGGTGGAGTGAGTGGGTGGAGATAAACAAGCAGCTGTGAAAGTTTGGGATACCACTACTTGAACAAATTTACTGTACCATTGAAAATTAGTTTAATGTTTGGTTTGATATAGAACATCTTTCCAATGATTGCTTAATTTGAAACCATCCTCTCGGTTGAAGTTGTGTCCGTGTTTGTAAATCTGAATTGCCTCGTGGACAAATCTCTGATAAAAACCCGTGGGTTTTCAGAGAACCTTGGTATCGGAGAAAACTATATCGTGATCATCCACAGCGTTGTAACAGTGGTCAGCTACGGCAGAAGAATTCGTTCTGCCATGTTTCAAATCTGATTTGTGCTCGCGAATTCGGTCAGAGACATGTTGCTTCGTTTCCCCGATATAGCAATCACCACAAGTGCAGCTCAATTTGTAAACCCCGGGGTACTGTAAGTCAGGAACGACATCATTCACGGATGGGATCAGGTCACGGATTCTGTGTACTGTATTGAACCGGACCAGGATCTTGTGTTTGTTTAGAATTTTGGAAATCTTTTGACTAACGCCTGTTATATATGGTTCTGTGATGGTTTTGACCGGAGTATCAAGTGGTTGTTTCTGTATGGAGGGAGAAACAGCTTGGCGGATGGTAAGGTCAGAGTATCTGTCTCTCTTGAGGGCCAGGTGTACATGTTTTAATTCACTGGTCAGGTGGTGTTGGTCCAAAATGCAATGTGCCCTGTGGTAGAACGTTTTGTTGAGATAATTATTTTGAGCTGGGTGGTGGTGGGAATCAGGTTTCAAGTAGGAATCTGTGTGGGTGGGTTTCCTGTAGACAGAATGCCCCAGTGAGCCATCAGGTCTCCTCTCAAACAGAACATCCATGAATGGTAGCTTGCCATCTTTCTCCACTTCCATGGTGAATTTGATGGCGGGATGTCTAGAATTGATGTGGTATAGGAAAAGGTTGAAAGCTGGGAGGCCATGTGGCCAAATGCCGAAAGTGTCATCCACATATCTCTTCCACAGGGAAGTTCTGAGGGTGGACGTCTGGATGGCGTCTGATTCAAATTTCTACATCAAAACATTGGCTATCACTGGTGATAAGGGAGAACCCATGGGGGTACCCTCATTTTGTTTGTAGAAGGTGCCATTCCAAGTAAAGTAGGTATTGGTGAGGCAGTGTCTAATCAGCGCAGGTGTATCGGGGCCTAGTCCATGTTGTACCAAATTTTCAATTATTTCAATGGTATCAGGTACCGGGACCTTGGTAACAGGGAGACCACATCGAAGCTGACAAGGATATCGTCAGGGGACAGTACAACGTAGATGATATCATCTCTCAGGCATAGGACACATCCAAGAAGACGTTGCGAGAGCTGAAATAGCCACTATTCTTAAGAATGCTAAGAAACCCATTAGCAACATCAGCAAAAATGAACGCTCTGAACTCGCGAATTAAAAAAACAGAAGTGATATATAGGAATAGGTTTTACCCTTTTAACTGGCACAAAAACTGACACCTTTATTCAAGGCATCATGTTTGCAATAACCACAACACAAGCAGTCAAATGTTTGCATTTTGGTTATTGCAAACATGATGCCTTGAATAAAGGTGTCAGTTTTTGTGCCAGTTAAAAGGGTAAAACCTATTCCTATATCTTGTTACTGGCAAAGGAGGTCTCATAATGTAGAAGTGATATAGTCATCCTCTCAGCCGACAAAGGCAACGCTACTGTAATTATGGATAAAGATTCGTACAACAAGAAAATCCAGAACCTACTCAACGATGGAAGTCACTCATAAAATTAAAAATCAGAATCAGAATCAGAAAGGGTTTTATTCGCCATGTAAGTTCACACCGACACGGAATTTACTTTGGCAGGATGGTGCATACATTCAACATATAGGAATCTAAAATCTTAAATAAGTTTTAAACAAGTCTTACTATAATAAGGGTTAAAAGTCTAACACTAAGGGGCTGAAGTATATAAAATTAAATAAATATCGAATATAAAATAGCTTTAAGATATAATTTAAAAATACAAATAGGGAAACATAGTTAATATCAGCAACGTGTCGTTATGTAGATCAAATGTTAAAAACAGTGTTAGCCCTTGGCCTTGTTTAACAGGCCAGCAGCAGATGGGAAGAAACTGTTTTTATGGCGTGAGGTTTTGGTCCTGATGGACCGAAGCCTTCTGCCGGAGGGGAGTAGCTGACCCTACTAATAGGCTAACTATAAAAACCAACAAGATCATCACAAGTTCGACCTCCCTAATCAAACCAACTAAACGTCCCTCCTTAAAACCTTCTGCTGCAAGACTCCCTAGATTCTATGGTCTCCCCAAGATTCATAAAGAAGGCACTCCACTACGACCCATCGTATCCACGATCAACTCCCCTACCTATAAGCTAGCACGTTTTCTGTCAGATACCTTGCTACCTTTCACTGGCAAGACCTCCTCAGCAGTACTTAACTCAGCTCATTTAGTCTCTATGGTCAAAGACGTTGCACTGCTAATTGCTTTGTCAAAGCGTTTTGCTTCCGCCCACACAGCATAAAGGATGCGACCTGGGCTTGGCTGTTTTCACTCCAACGCTGTCCTCATGACAGCACGGTCCCTTCACCTCATGAAGGCCACTTGTGTTGTGGCTGAAACGTCGTGATTTTTGTTATTTTATTTTTTACCTACGTGACTTTACCGAATAGAACCAAAGAGTATGGATCCTTGCAGTCACGAAAGCTTAAAATCTAGAATATGAATAGTGTGTTGTACAGTGTATATTGTGTATTGTGTGTTGTTTAGGTGGTGTTGCATAAAGCGTGTATAATAAATTAAATGTGATGGAAAGTGTAGTGTGGTGTCAAGTGTAGCGTATGTGGTGTGATGTATAGTGTAGTGTGTGGCGAAAAACACATTTCCTAGGAGTTGAGCCATACTTCATCACGCTGGTGAGTGCAGGGTGGTAGGATCGGTTCAGGTATCACGAGCCAGTGATGCTCCCCATAGCTGGCAATTAAATTGAGATTGTAGGCTTCATTGACTCTATCATGGAGCTCTTGTGGTATTGCAGCCACACACCGTTGGTCATTGTATATTTACGTGCGGAATTAATGCATTCAAATGTAGCGGTTGTAATCGAGCTATTTAGTCCATGGGCCAGAGCAGTAATTGGTACAATGTAAGGTAGCATGTTTAATCACACTTTCGGATAAATACGCCTAATGAGTGTGTTACTTGATACACTCGGCTACATATGGTGCGAAATAAATTCAACATGCATACAACACCTCTCATTTCAAATGTTTATCAAATAATTCACTGTTTTTGCCCCTACATTTGGAATTTGCAACCACTGAAGTGATGCCATCTCGTGGATTAAGTGGGTATCTGAACTGCATGGCAAAACAGCCATCAAAATTCACTACTTTATTAAACACAGAAATAATGCAATAGTCATTTCATAAAGTCAGAATAAAATAATAAATTGATAAAATAAAATAACACAATAATATTCTCACGACGTTTCGCCCACAACACAAGCGGCCTTCATCAGGTGAAGGGACGAGACTGTCTGGTAGGACAGCGCTGGAGTGAAAGAGCCACGTTCAGATCACGACCTTTAAGCTGTGTGAGAGGAAACAAAGCACCTTGACAAAGGAATTAGCATATAATTTAGCATTGAAATGGCTGAGTGATTAGCTTGTGACTGGTCACAGAAATAGCTATGTTAAAAGTTAAAGCATACACATCCGCAGAGGCACCCCTTGATAAATGAAATAGCATAGAATTTAGCATTGAAATAGCTAAGTTAAAGCATACACATCCGCAGAGGCACCCCTTGACAAAGGAATTAGCATAGAATTTAGCATTGAAATAGCTGAGTGATTAGCTTGTAACTGGTCACAGAAATAGCTACGTTAAAGTCAGAGCATACACATTCACCGAGGCACTTAGTACAAATCAAACAGGAGAATTTAGCATTGAAATAACTAGGCGAATTTAGCATTGAAATAACTGAGTGATTAGCTAGTGACTGGTCACAGAAATGACTATGTTGAAGTCAAGGCCTACACATCTGAGCTATTCACAGTACTATATAGTGAACCAATAAAAAACTAAAATATAAATTACCTTAATGTTATCAATAAACTATATATTCACCAATCAGCTAAACTACCAACAATAAGTCGTTATATATCACAATGCTATATGGCGAAAAAATGGGTGGATTCTTACCCTCAACTTTAGCACCACGGATAGCTACGGGCCCCGTTCAGACGGACGAGTTCATCCATGGTCGGAACAGAGGAGGGGGAGAGAGACAGCTGCGAGGCGCTATCATACTCCATGTTGTGAACCATACCATTAACCGTGGTGTGAGAGGTATTAAGAGTCAATGCTGGCGAAAGAGCTGCGGTCTGAAGGTCATCGTAAAATACAATTAATTAAGAACAGAAATGATTTAAAACATCTTTCCAATGGTTACTAAGCCAGAATCCATCTTCTCGGTTGAAATTGCCTCTGTGTTTGTATATGTGAATGGCCTCATGAACGAATCTCTCATGGTAGCCGGTTGGTTTGCAAAGAACCTCCGTCTTGGAGAAGTCAATGTCATGTGAGCCCACTGAATTATAACAGTGATCTGCCACGGCAGAGGAGTTCGTCCTACCGTGTTTCAAGTCTGCTTTATGTTCGCGGATGCGGTCCGAGATATGTCGTTTGGTTTCTCCAATGTAGCTACTACCACAGAGGCACTTTAGTTTGTAAACGCCCGGGTACTGTATGTCTGGAACAGCATCTTTTACAGATGGAACTAAATCACGGATTTTATGTACTGTGTTGAATCGGACCTGGATCTTGTGTTTATTCAGGATCTTGGAGATCTTTTTAGTGACCCCTGCAATGTAGGGTAAGGTGATGGTTTTGAGTGCCTCCACAAGAGAAATCCTTCTTCATGACTGGAGTGATGGTTTTGCGGATTGTGTAGTCGGAGTAACCATTAGCCCTGAGAGCCTGGTGTACGTGCTTGAGTTCACTGGTAATGTGTTCCTGGTCGGAAATGCATTGGGCTCTATGGTATAGAGTCTTGATGAGGGAGTTCTTCTGGGATGGATGGTGGTGGGAATCCGGTTTCAAGTAAGCATCTGTATGGGTAGCTTTCCTGTAGACAGAGTGGCTCATTGAACCATCATGTCTCCTTTTAATTAGGACATCCAAAAAGGGTAGTTTGCCATCTTTTTCGACCTCCATGGTAAATCTGATGGCTGGGTGTATGGAATTGATGTGGTCGCGGAATTGGTCTAGAGCAGGCTGGCCATGTGGCCAGATGACAAAGGTGTCATCAACGTACCTCTTCCATAAGGTCGGGCGTAGAGTGGCAGTCTGGATGGCGTCAGTTTCAAATTTTTCCATGAATACGTTGGCTACAACCGGAGATAGGGGGGAGCCCATTGGGGTGCCCTCAGTTTGTTTGTAGAAAGTTCCATTCCAGGTGAAGTATGTGTTGGTTAAGCAATGTCTCACCAGGGGGGGTACATCAGTATGCAGTCCTTGATGAACCAGGTCTTCAATGATAGCGATGGTGTCAGGTACCGGGACTTTGGTGAACAAGGACACCACATCAAAACTGACAAGCAGGTCGTCTGGGGACAGGGAAATGCCTTTGATTGTCGATACCAGGTGAGTAGAATTTAGTACCGCAGAGGTGGTTTTTCCAGTGAAAGGTCGCAGTATATCAGCAAGAAAACGTGCCAGTTTGTAGGTGGGGGAGTTGATAGTAGAGACGATGGGACGAAGGGGTGTATCTTCTTTGTGTATCTTTGGAAGGCCATATAATCTTGGTGGTCTGGCAGCAGAGGGTTTCAACGAGAACTGTTTGATCTCATCAATTAATGCTGTTGAATCAGAGATGATTTTGTTTGTTTTGGTGACCAGGCTGTTGGTGGGATCTCTTTCCACGTGTTGGTTGTATCTCTTTTTATTTTTGTATAGCTGCCATCGTTGTTGTGGCCGAAACGTCGTGAGAATATTATTGTGTTATTTTATTTTATCAATTTATTATTTTATTCTCATTATACGTGACTTTACCAAAAGAACCAAAGAAGATGAATCATTGCAGTTACGAAAGCTTTAAATCGAAATTTAAGTCATTTCATAGGTTCACGTTGCTGTATGGATGTCCCTTGGCTATTAGATCTGGACATGGCCTTACGAACTACATACAGAATCATTCCCAAGAATAAGAAATTGATTCAAACTTTTTTATTTTAAAGTACGTATTGCATTCACAAAATTATAAAATGTACACATTAACAATGGTAATAATCTTCTTTGTGGATGTGGTGCTGGCGCTGCTGGGCTGTGTTGTATCAGCGGTATTCATCAGGACCCGGTGTGCATCGCCCTTGCAGTGGTGGCAGCGGTGGTGGCAGGGGCAGCAACTTGACCACGTCCCTTGTGATATCATCCATCAGTGATGACGGTTGATCGCCGGGGTCGGGGGTCGTCGCTGCCGCCTCTTTTGATGCCATTTCCCATGTCCGCCGTTGATTTGACTGCACACGGGTATGGCCTTCATCTCTGGAGACCTGCACACAGCACATGGAACGACCGCTACGTGAGTTTCATTGGCCCAAAGGGCAACCTGGTGAACTTCCCGTGAGCTCAACAGAGATCGAGCCTCAACAGCAAAGGTGGAAGGCAACCTGCCCAACTTAGGTTAAAGTTATAATGATAACGGCGTGGCTCTCAAATTTCTTGCTCATGCCACTGCTGGCAGAGGATCCTCGAGTAGACAAACTCTGGATGATATTTGGTCTACTCTTCCACATTGACCACACTTGAGTGCATACCCACAAATACAACTCGTGGGTTACTCACCTGACGTAGAAGAGGATGTATGCCTGTTTCTCCATGACCACCCTGGTGTCGACCGGCGTCACCAAGTCGTCGTCCATCCGGAACCATCTCCCATCGCAGATCTGTATGCAAACAACATCGAAAATTAATTACGACGATTATCCAATTGCACCTAAACTCCCCATATATTCGTAAAATGACACATGCGGAACAGAGGTGATCCACTTATTCCACCTATTATTGTGTTGTTTTATAAGTTGAGTAATCAAACCGATAATCCATAAAATAATTGATTACATTTGCAAGTAAAAATCCTGGTTGGGCCTTCATTGGCCCATCATCTATCCAGGGTCAATAAAGTAACTACACATTTTTGGTGAAGTCATCAGTGGTGGTTCTATGCATACGCTCTCCCTCGGTCACAGGAAAGGGCAATTTTCACCACTGGCTGAGGCCTATAAATGGGAGATGAGCACCACCTCATGGCTCATAGGAGCAGGAATCGTTTTGATTTTATTCACTGAATCGAATTATTTAAAGGACCTACGCGTACGAATGATTGGCGTGTGATTGTGTGATAATGAATGCAGTACATCACCTTGTTGTAACAGTAGTAATGTCCCTCTGTGCTGCATTTCCCGGAGTGCACAAGGACTGAGTATAACCTGTACACTACAGGGTCTGCGTCCTCCTGCTGCGACATGAATGGCCGCACGTCCAGGTGCTCTGGGTACGGGCAATGCTGCAGTGGTGGGGAAGGAGGCAGTGATGCAGAAACAGAGATGGTGTTAGGCAGGGAAGAGGGGAAGAATGATGCAGGGTCGAGTTATTGATTATAATTTTTGTTCTATTTTTTTACTTTACCAGGTAATGCTGACTGAACTATATAGCTCTTTCTCAGAAGCGATCTAGCCACAAATGATAGCTCAACAAAGTGGCTTTTCACTGTGAATAGTTTTAGCAGCCAAATATTCTAGAAGCAACTGGAGGACCCGGAGAAAAACCCACGTGAATACAGGGAGAACATGCAAACTCCAAATATACAGGCATTAGGATCGGGATCAAACCCACGACCTGTATGCTTGGGGAGGGAGTTAAGATTTCACCGCCATAGAGCCCAGTTTAGGTAGATTAACCAGGTGGGCGCTCGAGAAAACATGAAAAGTCACATTTGTACGAGTGATCTCGGTTAAAACCGTGGCAAAAGAAATAACGCGAAATAAATCACAGAAATTACTCAAAAAGGAAGCAGCACAAAAACATGCAATGAGAAATTGGAGAAAATGCAGCCACATTTTAGGAGAAATGTAAAAAAAACTTGTATATTAACCAAACATTACCCGATTGATCTTGTTTCCAAACAGGTCATATCTCTTGATGGAGAGGGCCAAGACGTTCGGGAGATGGTGAAGGCTCATCCTCTTCGTGGCCTTCACCTTGCAACAGCACCTGCGCACCAAAAAGCAGCAGCGTCAGTTTAATGACCGAGATGCCCAGTGCAAAACTGTACAAATATGTTGGCGTGACAAAGTAGACAGACTCGCGTGACATTGACGTCGTGCCATACTCACCTTTGGCAAGTGTATTCGTCCAGTGTCTCTGTCTTGGTGAAATCTGCAAAAGCAGTCAGCAGATCTGGCGAATTCTGTCAAATAGAACGATGTGAAGGCAAATGAGTGCTTGAAAAGAACACTGGAAACATTTTGCAGTCGTTAAAACAGTGAGTCCTTATGTTGTACTGGCTGTTGTGTGACATAAGAGGGCATTATCATTAGTTGACAGTAATTAAGGACGTGCTCCCAATTTTCAGATTCATCCAATGTGCAGCATTCCAGACGATGGGCAAACTTAATGTGTTTGAGTGACGCGACTAGTGTAATGTACACGATCCGAAAAAGATCAAAAGTGTTGCTTGAAAATGAGAAAATATTCATCCCAACGTTTAAATTCGAAACTCGTCACGAGCAAAGATACCATTTAATTAAATCAAGAATTCCTCGATTCTCACGTTGATGTGAAGACTGATGTCCAGGCAGTTTTCGAATCTGTCCGAGGTGCAGGAACACTGCGTGCACTCCACTGTGGAACACAAGTAAACGCACGCGCACACATCCACACGTGCAATTAGAGGAAGTTAGCATTCTGATTAGCAGAATCGAATAAAATGTGTTTGTATCTGATCAAATGGGTTGTTGTGTCTGTGTGCTTGTGCATTTTTCTATTGTGCGGGGAGTGGAAACATAGCGGTTAGCGCACTGGTGAACTGAGTTCGATCCTCGCTCACGGTCGATTCAGCCTCAAATTAGTATCTGGTGCATTGTGTAACTTCAGCACTGGTGCTAGCCACCCGAAGGTGGCCGGGCATGGTGCTAGCCACACCACCTTGTCATGTGCCCTGTTGGCCTACATAGGTACTTTCTAATAGCAATTGCTCCAGCATTCTGTTAAGGCTTCAGGGAGATCTCTGTATTTGTGTGTTTTGCTTATGTCCTGCTGGGTACATGCGTATGAGTGCAGGGTTCATCTGCACTGTGCAGCATGCGTCGTCATACTCGGTGTGATTGCTACTTGCAGCGATGATTTTGCACATGGAGCTGGCACACACCTGTCGATTTTAGCTGCCCTGTGAAGATCTGGTGAATCACCGAGGTCTCCACATGTTCTTCTGGCCTGCACGTGGAAATGAATGACATCACACATTCGGTGGCTTCCAGATGCATCACCTTTACCAAGTGCGCTCATGGGAGAGTTATACTCCTTTTTGTTTCGACCCTACGTTACTTTGCAGCCAAGCGCTTATTTAAATAATATTCTATAAACTTTGTTGTGAATTTTTGGTAACAGGTTGGGAACCAGTGGCCTAGGACGTGCACTACTTACTTGTGGTGGTTGATTGGGCAGGAGAGATGCAGAGATTCTACGATGTAGCAGAAGAACTCATGCACGTCCTCCTGTTTGCCAAACTGCAGGTGTTTGGCGATCCCTGTGGGTAAATGGATGGAGGTCATAAGCGGTTTGAACACAAGGTTACAAGGGAAACGTTTTACCAATGCGCCACTCTGCCACCCAATGAATATGTTCTAAATTCAATGTGCACAATTGTGTTGTACTGAACAGAACTCACGTTTGAGGTTTTGGACGATTTCCAAGGGCTTGATGACCTTGCCCTTGGAGCTGAATGTTGCAATGGTGTGCCTTTCCATTATGCACATCATGCAAACTCCATTATATGTACCTGTGAAATGAGGCAGAGGTGGCACATGCTATCAGTACAACACCGATCAAACAGCTCAGCTGTAGGTGCAGCACACAACAAGGACATCTTCACAGAACACAATTATTTTCAGCTTGGTATTTCAAAGTGTTCTGGGAACTCACATCTTCCTGAGTGGTGCCTGGAGATCAGGTAGTTTGCCAGTGGTGCGGTGTAAGTGAGGCACTGCAGGGTGGCATTGAGGAAACAGGTGTTCCCCATGTTGTCAAGGCCAGCACCCTCGCATGCGTTCCACTGCCACGTGAGGCTCAGGTTTTCCCCCGATTCTGGCGCGAGTCGTGGAGCTCCAATATCGTTGTTATCTGCGCACAAAACATACAGGAAATTTTCTTTTTACACTCGAGGCACTCTGGAGACTGGCTCGAAAGTTGCGTGGTGAAGCCAGAACTTGTGATATTGTTTTAGCGGTGCTCTTTATTAACCCTTTCACAACCATGTATTTTTCAACTCTAGGTGACCTTGCAGTGAGCTGTTTCTTGACGTAATTTCTGTTAACGTGGTCAGGGTAACAATATTCAACGGATAGGGCATAAACCTGGTCCTTGTCCAATATTTTGACTATGCAAATTTTGCCACGAAATGAACGGTTATCGACGGGCATCGATGGATCCTGGATATCACGTTGATTTTCCTCCATAAATTGTGTCTCATGGCTTCGTGTCACTTTTGCCATCCCGATTATACGTAAGTATATAACAGTACATTGTGCAAATATCTGACAAACGTTTTATCTGGAACTAATCCCTACTGCAGAGTTGCTTATGAGATTGCAGTTGCACTACATTGACGTGTTTTTATCCACTGTTTCTGAACGCAGTCCCAAATGCCAAACACGTCAATTACCCAGCAGGGAAGTTATAGTAGATAAGCGTTAACACCTTTTTGGGATTAAGCAAGGTTATAAGAACTTGGGAGAAGATACCATGAGAGCGAATTCCAAAGTCAAGCTAGTGGTTACAGAGTCACTTTGGTACAAGCTTACCTTCCACGGCAATCTTTTCTGGCACAGGATGGGCAGCTAGCTTCTGGGAGGTGGGCCTGATGATGGCAGACGCTGTCGATGGAATGGCGTCCTTCTGTCTGTCATCTGGCATCCTCCCATGAGCGGTATGCTGGCTGCCCCTCCTTCGGGCAGCTTGGCCACCCCGGCGTCTTGGTCTCCTCACTTGAGCGGCTGCCTGGCCTAACCCGCAATTTGCTGCCTCGCCTTGCCCTTGACCAGCAGACTGAGCACTCCCGCAACCTGGACTGCCCTGGTGGCTTGTAACCTGGCATCCCTTCCATTCAGCAGCCTTGTTGCTAGCAGCACGAATATCTTGGTGGCTTGCCATTGGACTCGCTTTGTCCCCTTCATCTTGGCTCGGCTCCCGATCTACCACCGGGCTTGGCCCATGGTCTGCCACCCGGTTTGAACCGCTGTCCGCTATTGGGTTGGGCCCATAGCTACCCATCTGACTTGCCTCTTGGCTAGGCACCGGGCTCGTCTCAAGGCTAGCCACCAGGCTCATCTCATTGCTAGCCACGAAGCTAATCTCACAATTATCTTCTGGGTCCACCTTGTGGCTTGCTTCTAGGCCCATCTCATGTTTATCTACCAGGCTTGCCTCATGACTTGCCACCTCAGTCTTCTCATGGCTAGCCACCGGGCTCATCTCATAGTTATCCACTGGGTCCAACTTGCAGCTTGCCTCTGGGCCTATCTCATGGCTAGCTACCAGGCTCATCTCACGGTTATCCACTGTGTCCACCTCGCGGCTTGTCTCCAGGCCCATCTCATTGTTAGCCACTGGCCTCGCCTCAAGACTTGCCACCTCGGTCTTCTCATGACTAGCCACTGGGCTCGTCTCATGGCTTGCTGCAGAGCTCTGAACACAGCTGCTTGGCTCATAAACCTCATCATCTGAAACACTGCAGAAGCAACAGAAGATGTTCTTGAGATGTTTAATGAAGCCCTTTTTCTTGGCCTTCGACATTGTGGCGATGTGGTTGCAAAGTATAAAAATGCATCCAAAAACGTGTCCTCAAGATGATGATGGCTGGATTTGATTTTTTGAAAAATTTGCAACAGAAAACCCAGAACACGTCTGACCCTCACGGTGCCAGATGAGCAACTGAATTTGTGGGCGGATGTGACATCACAGTGATGTCATTGCACTGGAGTCACATGGTTGTGTATGTAATCGTGATATAATGGTGACGTCACAGTGATGTCATTGCACTGGAGTCACACGGTCTATGTATTCGTGATATAATGGTGACGTCACAGTGATGTCACAGCGCACTGAGGTCACATGGTGCCCCGTGGGAATGTGATTCTCGTTGCCTGTGCAACAAGCACCCTCTATTCATTTTATGTCTGTAATTGAACGAATGTTAATAATGAATTGTTTTTAAAAGTAATTTATCTCAAGATAACATTCGTTGCAGGAAATGTATTTTAGTTTATATTGATCTATGATTGTGCCCTTTTGCATGCTTTGTCTCACGATATATTCAATCGAGATGATTGTTGTACTTTATGTTCTTGTATTTGTAATTTTGGTGACTTAAGTTACTCTTGCAAATGACACCGTCCTTGTCTCTAAGCAAAATACATTTAAAACTGTCTTCAAATCGCTTCACTTAATGTAATAATCCCCGCAGCACTGGTGTAACGTCTAAGTTTGACTACGCAGCCACTCCCTCTCCTCTCCAGGCTTAACAGAACTCCAACTGCTATTTCTCCCCTATTTGTCTATTATCTCATTCCTGTGTTTAATTGCCCCAACCGACAGCCTCGTGGCTGCCCGTCGATCACGCCGCACGTCACAGCCACGAGCTGTAGGGGCGGGGCTCCGTCCACTCAGTGGTGCTCTTAACGTTCACATTCAGCAGCATGGGTCGGGAGTCTAATCTCTGCAGTTCCACGTTGTGGTTCCACCTCCCTATGTCATGTAGCCTCTCAATTTCTTTATTCACGAGGATTGTGTTTCATCGTACAAAACGGTACCGTTGGCACTAACGGCCATCTTCGTAATGGAAAACAAGTCCCCTGAGAATTAAAAGGACCTGCCATCTTGGATAGGGCAGTGCAAGGGGCAGCATCACCAAGGGAAACAGGAGCAGGCATCTTCGTAAGGGAAAGTGGCCGCGGCATAGATTGGCGGGAATCGCCATCTTGTCGAGAGCTCGGAGACACGGACATTCTCGGAGATAGGAGCAATCGTGATAATGATTTGTGCCGCGATGAAAGTTACTCAACTTTTGTTCACAGTTATGGTTAACGTTTGCGTGAGTACAAGCGCAGGGACAGTTGCCACTCGTCGGATTGTTGTCGTTTCTTCGTCACAAATTAATGTTTGCCTCAAATATTTGTTCAGCTGAGGTAAAATAACCACGTGCCCGTGGGCGGCGTGTAGGCACGCGGGAAGGCCTCGCGGCCTCTGTGTCGGTGTCTGCTGAGAGTAGAGACGAGGAACGAGAGACGCCGCGTCGCTCAACAGGGAGAAGAGTGTCGCGCGTCACAGTCGGCTTCTGCCATTGTCTCTCCACTGCTGGATGAAGGCATCTTCCACCGGTCGTCGCTCACGGTCCCTCGCTCCCAGCGTGCGTCCGTCTCTTGCACGTCAAACTCGTTCCGTCTCTCCGTCTCCGCTCCAGTGGAAAGGGCTGAAATCAAAGTGTCGCTTTTTGCGTGCAGGTACGTGAAATAAAGGGTCACTGGGTTGGTTTAATATATTATACTTGGAGTTAAGTAGCAGTGGGATACGGTCACCACTTGTACGCATAAGAGTTATTTGATTAAGGGTTTAACGCGTCTGCAAGCGTTCTGAGGTAAATCTTTAATAACATTACAGATTAAAGTTGCTAATGTCAACATTCATAGTAACAGTTATATAGTTGAGGTAATTCTCAAAACGCGGAATTATGACTAGAATCAAAAGTCGATATGATTGGTAAGAATTCTGTATGAAAAATATTTTTGAAATAAATATAGCATTTATAGCTGTTAAAGTCTATAAAAGCATGTTAAATATGTGATATGAATATTTAAACACTCACAATAACATAGTTCCGTAGCTTACACGATAAAAAAAAACTCTTTTGCATGTTTGTATATGATTACAATAAAATCGATAGGGAAATATGCTGTAATTAAAGTTTTGAGGCAAATCATTAATTATTTGTCTTAAGGCTTAAATCATAATACTGTAATGGTTTAACAATTTTACAATAATTCTATATTTCAGTTTATTTTGGTATAGCCCTGTGAGCCATCCGGCTCTTGAAGCGGGTGCAACCACAACAAACAAAAAAACAAAAACACGAACAAGAAAAACATCTTAAAGTGACTATGTGACTGTGCAAACAGAAAATCCTTGAAAAAAAAAGCACCGTACACCAACGCTGTGTGCAAAAAATCCCAGTGGGATGCAAGTCAAACAACAATAACCACAAAAACTTAGATTAAGGCCATCAGTCTAACTCCGTACTGCAACAAAACAAACATGTCCAAGCCAAAAAACGTTTTCCTAATCACCAAAAAATAAAGCTATAATTGCAACATTATGGTGATCACAAGGGCTGTAACCGAATTTTTACAATAAACTACATAAATAACATGTAACACCAAACCCTAGAAACATAGCTGGCTGCATTAGTTACTCCACAACAACAGAAGCATCGGTCGGAGTATCAAAATTTTCAATGCACCTTTAAGATCAGCACGCGAAATCAAAATACATAATACTTGGCAGCGTCATCCGGAGCGAAACATTTTATTTTATTTTACGCCAATGAATAGCAGTGGCAGCTATGGGTGTACAACTCCTCTAGAGCAGTTTTGAGAGAAGATCTCATTGGTAGAGATTCAAGTTGCAGTTTATTGGCAATAGCATTCCAGACTCTGGGGGCATCAATAGCAAAGGCCCTTCCTCGAGTTTTTGTACGGCAATAGGGAAGGTGAAGCTGGCAAATGAGCGAAGACCTGAGGTCAAATTTGTTCTTTGAAACAGAGAGGAGATCCAGCAGGTAGTCTGCGGATTTTTTTGTAAGTTCATCGTGAATAAATAAGATCTGGTGCACAAGCCGTCGAACATTAAGATATGTTAAGTTTGACCCAATGTAGAGATCACAGTGGTGAGTCCTATATGGGCAGTTCAATGTAAATCTTAAGGCCGAGTGATAGATGGAATAAGCTTCTTCAGTACAGTGCTTGGGGCTGATTTATACACGATGTCACAGTAGTCAAGTAGAGGCAGAATGGTAGCTTTTATAAATTCCAAACGGAACATTGGGGGGAAGCAGTGCTTGTGTCGATACAGAAAACCAATTTTTATTTTTGTCTTTTTTCCAATATAATCAATGTGATCTTCAAAATTCAGTTTTGAATCCAGATCAGAAAGTAATTTGTTAAATGTTTATTTTATTAAAAGTGACTGCTGTATTAATTTATATGATTACTCGCGACCAATAACAGTGCGGATATTTGAAGCGGTCCTGGGCATCTCCTAGGTCGACTCAGCCTTCGAATGAGTTACCCGGTGCGGTGTGTAAATATCAGCACTGGGGAGACACAGAGGCGGCCGGGTGAAGTTTTGGCCACCCACCCCCTCATATGCCGTATTTGTCTTCATGGGTGCTAGGGAACAGCACTTGCCCCAACAGTCTGTTAAGTTCATGTAGGGGTTTTGTATTGGCCCACAAAAACTCCTATTCGATCCTCAGTAAGGAAAATGTTCCCCACCCACTGCTCGCTTCAACGTTGATATATATATAAACTTGACTTGAAGAACGACAGACCCATTGTCCTCATCACAAGGATAGAAATTGAAGACAAGCTGGGTTGAAAATGCATTGGCTCAGTTACTATGTAGACAGTCTTTGAGTACTGCAATAATTAAATAAAAATAATGTATAGTTTACAGCGCCTTTGTCAGTCCCCTGCTGGATGAAGACCTCCCCCACGCCATGTTGGCGATGGTTGATTTTACTTCCCCCACGGTGTTCAGTGTTGGTGAAGGTGAGCGGGGTGGGGGGGGGGAAGGAGAAGTGGGCAGGATCGGTTCTAGTATTACTTTCCACTGTTAACCGTGGCCATAAATCAAACTCCGTTCATAACACAGCACGTTAACCACTGCACCACCGCTCCTCTCGCCAGTGAAGCCAGCCACACAGGACTCGTCACGAGAAGAGACGACGACCAGTGGTCGAGACTAACGACGGAGAGACACCAAAAGGGTGTGAACGCGCCCGCGGGGAGGAAATCCAGCGCGGAGATGGAGCGACGACATCCGCTCACGCGCTGGAGATGACATGGATTGTTGCGGCACCAGTTCGTGACAGGTGACGACGGATTTGGAGGAGTCCACCATCCAGCAGTGGATAAATCATAGCCGATTATTCTGATGGGTGGGTTGCCAGCACCTCGTCCGGCTTTCTTTCTCTGCCAAATGCTGGTGTTTACACAGGGAACCAGGTACTCATTTGAGGCTGAGTCGACCTAGGGGGTGCCCAGAACCGGTTAAAATATTCTGGACCCCCCCATGGACCCTTATATCCGCCTATTTTGGGTGCCCCGGTGGTGAGATATTAACTACCTCGCCTGGTGTGCAGGAGGTCGTGGATTCGATCCCGACCCTAACACCTGTATATTTGATGTTTGCATGTCTCTCTCCCCAGGGTCGCATCGTTTTTCTTCTCCGGGTTCTCCCCTTCACATTTATAAACATGCGTTTAGAGTATTTGGTTGCTATAAATGTCCACATAATAAGCCATTTCGTTGAGCTATCAACTATGGCCAGGTCGCTTCTGAAAAAGAGCTATGTAGCTCAGCGGGCCTTACCTGGCAACGTAAAAACAATAGTCTAGTTTTAGTTTCATTCTGATAATGATTCAGCAGGTGCAGTGAAATTAACCAATGTGGCCACTGGAGGGCGGAGGTTTACGCATCATAGCGAGTCGCGTCCACTCAGCCTGGGGTCAAACGAGATACAAGACAAAGACTTCCCGTATTACCTTAACAGACTGTTGAGGGCAATTGCTGTTAACGAGCACCTATGAAGGCCAGCCGCCTTTGTCTTCCCAGTGGCGATGTTTACACACTGCACCAGGTGCTCATTTGAGGCTGAGTCAACCTTGGGGAGGCCCGGGAACGGTTCAGTTAA
The DNA here is from genome assembly GCF_048934315.1 of Petromyzon marinus. Classification (NCBI taxonomy): domain Eukaryota; kingdom Metazoa; phylum Chordata; class Hyperoartia; order Petromyzontiformes; family Petromyzontidae; genus Petromyzon; species Petromyzon marinus. Next base: position 1,602,661 of record NC_133705.1, read on the forward strand.
TCGTCACCTGGTATTGGTGGCCGTGATCGGGACTCGAACTCGGGTCACCGGGTTCGTAGCGCAGCGTTAACCGCTGCACCATCGCTCCCAACACACGACAGACGCCTCCTCTCTCTCTGCCCGGCCCCCACGAGTGTGAAGCAAAAGTCGGGGGTGCAACTTACAATCCTGTATGTGTGTGTGGGGATACAAAGGCGGCCGGGCGTTGTGCTGACCAACCCAACGCCTCGTGTGCAGTTTCTGGTCTTCATAGGTGCAACTCGCTAACAGCACTTTCCCCAACAGTCTGTTACAGGCTACACGGGGGAGCTTTGTCTTTGTAGAGCGCTGGAGCAGTGGTTAGCGCGCTTCCTCTACGAACCCGGCGAACCGAGTTCGATTCTCACTCACGACCACCAACAGCAGGTGACGATTATCTAAACTGGTTGTGGGCCTCCCCTAGGTCGACTCAGTCTCAAATTAGTTCGCGGTGCGGTGTGCAGTAAACATCGCTGCTGCGGAGACAAAGGCGGCCGGGCGTGGTTGTTGACCACCCGCCCCCTCGTGTGCCAACCTGGCTTTCATCTTTCATAGGTGCTGCTTACTCGCTCTAACAGCACTTGCCCCAACAGTCTGTTACAGGCTACACGGGGGATCTTTTACTTGTCACCAGATTTGTGCGTCTTACTTTCTGACGCGTCTCATGGGTTTTGGGGAATGTGGCTGTAGGCAACCGTCTCTGTGATTTCTGTGCCTCTGTAGATTCACAAAACTCAAGAGGGAGAGTGCCGCCGCGCGTTGCAGTCGGCTCCTGCCATTGTCTCTCCACTGCTGGATGAAGGCATCTTCCACCAGTCGCCCTCACTCACGGTCCATCGCTCCCACCGTCCGTCCATCTCTTGCACGTGAACTCATTCATCGCTTCGTCTCCACAGGGGTCGTCCTTTACGGTATTGTTTTCGGTTTATATTTTGTGTCTGGGTTGTAATGTACTGGAGAGTGGTGTAAAGTGAGTATTGTGTGTGGAGTGTGTCGTGCAGTGTGGTATACAGTGTTGTGTATAGTGTAGTGTCTGTAGTTTGTGGTTTATCGTCTAGTGTCTGTAATTTGTGCTGTATAGTGTGCAATAACGTGGATAGTACAGTCTGTGTCATATATAGTGTTGTGTGAAGTGTCAAGTATAGTATGAATAGTGTACTCTTTGGTTCTATTCGGTAAAGTCACGTAGGTAAAAAATGAAATGACAAAAATCACGGCGTTTCGGCCACAACACAAGTGGCCTTCATCAGGTGAAGGGACCGTGCTGTCATGAGAACAGTGTTGGAGTGAAAACAGCCAAGCCCAGGTCGCGTCCTTTATGCTGTGTGGGAGGAAGCAAAACGCTTTGACAAAGCAATTAGCATAAAAATGAGCATGATGTACGTAGGAGGTGCATGGGCCATGATGGACCAGGAGCGGGTGGGGACCATGATGGACCAGCAGCGGGGGGGGGGGGGGGATGTAGAGTGAGTGAGTGGAGTGAGTGGAGTGAGTGAGTGGAGTGAATGAGTGGAGTGAGTGAGTGGAGTGAGTGAGTGAGTGGAGTGAGTGAGTGGAGTGAGTGGGTGGAGTGAGTGGGTGGAGTGAGTGGGTGGAGTGAGTGGGTGGAGTGAGTGAGTGGAGTGAGTGGGTGGAGTGAGTGGGTGGAGTGAGTGGGTGGAGTGAGTGGGTGGAGTGAGTGGGTGGAGTGAGTGGGTGGAGTGAGTGGGTGGAGTGAGTGAGTGGAGTGAGTGGAGATAAATAAGCAGCTGTGAAAGTTTGGGATACCACTACTTGAAAAAAATTACTGTACCATTGAAAATTAGTTTAATGTTTGGTTTGATATAGAACATCTTTCCAATGATTCCTTAATTTGAAACCATCCTCTCGGTTGAAGTTGTGTCCGTGTTTGTAAATCTGAATTGCCTCGTGGACAAATCTCTGATAAAAACTCGTGGGTTTTCAGAGAACCTTGGTATTGGAGAAAACTATATCGTGATCACCCACAGCGTTGTAACAGTGGTCAGCTACGGCAGAAGAATTCGTTCTGCCGTGTTTCAAATCTGATTTGTGCTCGCGAATTCGGTCAGAGACATGTCGCTTCGTTTCCCCAATATAGCAATCACCACAAGTGCAGCTCAATTTGTAAACCCCGGGGTACTGTAAGTCAGGAACGACATCATTCACGGATGGGATCAGGTCACGGATTCTGTGTACTGTATTGAACCGGACCAGGATCTTGTGTTTGTTTAGAATTTTGGAAATCTTTTGAGTAACGCCTGTTATATATGGTTCTGTGATGGTTTTGACCGGATTATCAAGTGGTTGTTTCTGTATGGAGGGAGAAACAGCTTGGCGGATGGTAAGGTCAGAGTATCTGTTTCTCTTGAGGGCCAGGTGTACATGTTTTAATTCACTGGTCAGGTGGTGTTGGTCCAAAATGCAATGTGCCCTGTGGTAGAACGTTTTGTTGAGATAATTATTTTGAGCTGGGTGGTGGTGGGTATCAGGTTTCAAGTAGGAGTCTGTGTGGGTGGGTTTCCTGTAGACAGAATGCCCCAGTGAGCCATCAGGTCTCCTCTCAAACAGAACATCTAAGAATGGTAGCTTGCCATCTTTCTCCACTTCCATGGTGAATTTAATGGCGGGATGTCTAGAATTGATGTGGTATAGGAAAAGGTTGAAAGCTGGGAGGCCATGTGGCCAAATGCCTAAAGTGTCATCCACATATCTCTTCCACAGGGAAGTTCTGAGGGTGGACGTCTGGATGGCGTCTGATTCAAATTTCTCCATGAAAACATTGACTATCACTAGTGATAAAGGAGAACCCATGGGGGTACCCTGATTTTGTTTGTAGAAGGAGCCATTCCAAGTAAAGTAGGTATTGGTGAGGCAGTGTCTAATCAGCACAGGTGTATCGGGATCTAGTCCATGTTGTACCAAATTTTCAATTATTTCAATGGTATCAGGTACCGGGACCTTGGTGAACAGGGAGACCACATCGAAGCTGACAAGGATATTGTCAGGGGACAGTACAACGTCTTTGACCATAGAGACTAAATGAGCTGAGTTAAGTACTGCTGAGGAGGTCTTGCCAGTGAAAGGTAGCAAGGTATCTGACAGAAAACGTGCTAGCTTATAGGTAGGGGAGTTGATCGTGGATACGATGGGTCGTAGTGGAGTGCCTTCTTTATGAATCTTGGGGAGACCATAGAATCTAGGGGGTCTTGCAGCAGAAGGTTTTAAGGAGGGACGTTTATTTGGTTTGATTAGGGAGGTCGAACTTGTGATGATCTTGTTGGTTTTTATAGTAAGCCTATTAGTAGGGTCATTTTTAATTTTTGAGTGACTTCCATCGTTGAGTAGGTTCTGGATTTTGTTGTTGTACGAATCTTTATCCATTATTACAGTAGCGTTGCCTTTGTCGGCTGAGAGGATGACTATATCACTTCTACATTATGAGACCTCCTTTGCCAGTAACAAGATATAGGAATAGGTTTTACCCTTTTAACTGGCACAAAAACTGACACCTTTATTCAAGGCATCATGTTTGCAATAACCAAAATGCAAACATTTGACTGCTTGTGTTGTGGTTATTGCAAACATGATGCCTTGAATAAAGGTGTCAGTTTTTGTTCCAGTTAAAAGGGTAAAACCTATTCCTTTATATCACTTCTGTTTGTTTAAATTCGCGAGTTCAGAGCGTTCATTTTTGCTGATGTTGCTAATGGGTTTCTTAGCATTCTTAAGAATAGTGGCTATTTCAGCTCTCGCAACGTCTGCTTGGATGTGTCCTATGCCTTTAAGGGCCACATCGACCTGAGAGATGATATCATCTACGTTGTACTGTCCCCTGACGATATCCTTGTCAGCTTCGATGTGGTCTCCCTGTTACCGGGGACCCGGTACCTGATACCATTGAAATAATTGAAAATTTGGTACAACATGGACTAGGCCCCGATACACCTGCACTGATTAGACACTGCCTCACCAATACCTACTTTACTTGGAATGGCACCTTCTACAAACAAAATGAGGGTACCCCCACGGGTTCTCCCTTATCACCAGTGATAGCCAATGTTTTGATGTAGAAATTTGAATCAGACGCCATCCAGACTTCCAACCTCAGACCTTCCCTGTGGAAGAGATATGTGGATGACACTTTCGTCATTTGGCCACATGGCCTCCCAGCTTTGAACCTTTTCCTACACCACATCAATTCTAGACATCCCACCATCAAGTTCACCATGGAAGTGGAGAAAGATGGCAAGCTACATTTCTTGGATGTTCTGTTTGAGAGGAGACCTGATGGCTCACTGGGGCATTCTGTCTACAGGAAACCCACCCACACAGATTCCTACTTGAAACCTGATTCCCACCACCACCCAGCTCAAAATAATTCTCTCATCAAAACGTTCTACCACAGGGCACATTGCATTTCGGACCAATACCACCTGACCAGTGAAATAAAACATGTACACCTGGCCCTCAAGAGAAACGGATACTCTGACCGTACCATCCGCCAAGCTGTTTCTCCCTCCATACAGAAACAACCACTTGATACTCCGGTCAAACCCATCACAGTACCATATATAACAGGCGTTACTAAAAAGATCTACAAAATTCTAAACAAACACAAGATCCTGGTCCGGTTCAATACAGTACACAGAATCCGTGACCTGATCCCATCCGTGAAGGATGTCGTTCCTAACTTTCAGTACCCCGGGGTTTACAAATTGAGCTGCACTTGTGGTGATTGCTATATCGGGGAGACGAAGCAACATGTCTCTGACCGAATTCGCGAGCACAAATTAGATTTGAAACACGGCAGAACGAATTCTTCTGCCGTAGCTGACCACTGTTACAACGCTGTGGGTGATCACAATATAGTTTTCTCCGATACCAAGGTTCTCTGCAAACCCACGGGTTTTTATCAGAGATTTGTCCACGAGGCAATTCAGATTTACAAACACGGACACAATTTCAACCGAGAGGATGGTTTCAAATAAAGTAATCATTGGAAAGATGTTCTAAATGAAACCAAACATTAAACTAATTTTCAATGGTACAGTAATTTTTTTCAAGTATTGGTATCCCAAACTTTCACAGCTGCTTATTTCTCTCCACTCACTCCACTCACTCACTCACACCACTCACTCACTCCACTCACTCCACTCACTCACTCCACTCACTCACTCCACTCACTCACTCCACTCACTCACTCCACTCACTCTACTCCCCCCCCCCCCGCTGCTGGTCCGTCATGGTCCCCACCCGTTCCTGGTCCATCATGGCCCATGCACCTCCTACGTACATCATGCTCATTTTTATGCTAATTGCTTTGTCAAAGCGTTTTGCTTCCTCCCACACAGCATAAAGGATGCGACCTGGGCTTGGCTGTTTTCACTCCAACGCTGTCCTCATGACAGCACGGTCCCTTCACCTGATGAAGGCCACTTGTGTTGTGGCTGAAACGTCGTGATTTTTGTTATTTTTTATTTTACCTACGTGACTTTACCGAATAGAACCAAAGAGTATGGATCCTTGCAGTCACGAAAGCTTAAAATCTAGAATATGAATAGTGTGTTGTACAGTGTATATTGTGTACTGTGTGTTGTTTAGGTGGTGTTGCATAAAGCGTGTATAATAAATTAAATGTGATGGAAAGTGTAGTGTGGTGTCAAGTGTAGCGTATGTGGTGTGATGTATAGTGTAGTGTGTGGCGAAAAACACATTTCCTAGGAGTTGAGCCATACTTCATCACGCTGGTGAGTGCAGGGTGGTAGGATCGGTTCAGGTATCACGAGCCAGTGATGCTCCCCATAGCTGGCAATTAAATTGAGATTGTAGGCTTCATTGACTCTATCATGGAGCTCTTGTGGTATTGCAGCCACACACCGTTGGTCATTGTATATTTACGTGCGGAATTAATGCATTCAAATGTAGCGGTTGTAATCGAGCTATTTAGTCCATGGGCCAGAGCAGTAATTGGTACAATGTAAGGTAGCATGTTTAATCACACTTTCGGATAAATACGCCTAATGAGTGTGTTACTTGATACACTCGGCTACATATGGTACGAAATAAATTCAACATGCATACAACACCTCTCATTTCAAATGTTTATCAAATAATTCACTGTTTTTGCCCCTACATTTGGAATTTGCAACCACTGAAGTGATGCCATCTCGTGGATTAAGTGGGTATCTGAACTGCATGGCAAAACAGCCATCAAAATTCACTACTTTATTAAACAGAAATAATGCAGTAGTCATTTCATAAAGTCACGTAGAATGAGAATAAAATAATAAATTGATAAAATAAAATAACACAATAATATTCTCACGACGTTTCGCCCACAACACAAGCGGCCTTCATCAGGTGAAGGGACGAGATTGTTTGGTAGGACAGCGCTGGAGTGAAAGAGCCACGTTCAGATCACGACCTTTAAGCTGTGTGAGAGGAAACAAAGCGCCTTGACAAAGGAATTAGCATATAATTTAGCATTGAAATGGCTGAGTGATTAGCTTGTGACTGGTCACAGAAATAGCTATGTTAAAAGTTAAAGCATACACATCCGCAGAGGCACCCCTTGATAAATGAATTAGCATAGAATTTAGCATTGAAATAGCTAAGTTAAAGCATACACATCCGCAGAGGCACCCCTTGACAAAGGAATTAGCATAGAATTTAGCATTGAAATAGCTGAGTGATTAGCTTGTAATTGGTCACAGAAATAGCTACGTTAAAGTCAGAGCATACACATTCACCGAGGCACTTAGTACAAATCAAACAGGAGAATTTAGCATTGAAATAACTAGGCGAATTTAGCATTGAAATAACTGAGTGATTAGCTAGTGACTGGTCACAGAAATGACTATGTTGAAGTCAAGGCCTACACAACTGAGCTATTCACAGTACTATATAGTCAACCAATAAAAAAAACTAAAATATAAATTACCTTAATGTTATCAATAAACTCTATATTCTCCAATCAGCTAAGCTACCAACAATAAGTCGTTATATATCACAATGCTATATGGCGAAAAAATGGGTGGATTCTTACCCTCAACTTTAGCACCACGTATAGCTACGGGCCCCGTTCAGACGGACGAGTTCATCCATGGTCGGAACAGAGGAGGGGGAGAGAGACAGCTGCGAGGCGCTATCATACTCCATGTTGTAAACCATACCATTAACCGTGGTGTGAGAGGTATTAAGAGTCAATGCTGGCGAAAGAGCTGCGGTCTGAAGGTCATCGTAAAATACAATTAATTAAGAACAGAAATGATTTAAAACATCTTTCCAATGGTTAATAAGCCAGAATCCATCTTCTCGGTTGAAATTGCCTCTGTGTTTGTATATGTGAATGGCCTCATGAACGAATCTCTCATGGTAGCCGGTTGGTTTGGAAAGAACCTCTGTCTTGGAGAAGTCAATGTCATGTGAGCCCACTGAATTATAACAGTGATCTGCCACGGCAGAGGAGTTCGTCCTACCGTGTTTCAAGTCTGCTTTATGTTCGCGGATGCGGTCCGAGATATGTCGTTTGGTTTTTCCAATGTAGCTACTACCACAGAGGCACTTTAGAACAGCATCTTTTACAGATGGAACTAAATCACGGATTTTATGTACTGTGTTGAATCGGACCTGGATCTTGTGTTTATTCAGGATTTTGGAGATCTTTTTAGTGACCCCTGCAATGTAGGGTAAGGTGATGGTTTTGAGTGGCTCCACAAGAGGATCCTTCTTCATGACTGGAGTGATGGCTTTGCGGATTGTGCAGTCGGAGTAACCATTAGCCCTGAGAGCCTGGTGTACGTGCTTGAGTTCACTGGTAATGTGTTCCTGGTCGGAAATGCATTGGGCTCTATGGTATAGAGTCTTGATGAGGGAGTTCTTCTGGGATAGATGGTGGTGGGAATCCGGTTTCAAGTAAGCATCTGTATGGGTAGCTTTACTTTAGACAGAGTGGCTCATTGAACCATCATGTCTCCTTTTAATTAAGACATCCAAAAAGGGTAGTTTGCCATCTTTTTCGACCTCCATGGTAAATCTGATGGCTGGGTGTATGGAATTGATGTGGTCGCGGAATTGGTCTAGAGCAGGCTGGCCATGTGGCCAGATGACAAAGGTGTCATCAACGTACCTCTTGCATAAGGTCGGGCGTAGAGTGGCAGTCTGGATGGTGTCAGTTTCAAATTTTTCCATGAATACGTTGGCTACAACCGGAGATAGGGGGGAGCCCATTGGGGTGCCCTCAGTTTGTTTGTAGAAAGTTCCATTCCAGGTGAAGTATGTGTTGGTTAAGCAATGTCTCACCAGGGGGGGTACATCAGTATGCAGTCCTTGATGAACCAGGTCTTCAATGATAGCGATGGTGTCAGGTACCGGGACTTTGGTGAACAAGGACACCACATCAAAACTGACAAGCAGGTCGTCTGGGGACAGGGAAATGCCTTTGATTGTCGATACCAGGTGAGTAGAATTTAGTACCGCAGAGGTGGTTTTTCCAGTGAAAGGTCGCAGTATATCAGCAAGAAAACGTGCCAGTTTGTAGGTGGGGGAGTTGATAGTAGAGACGATGGGACGAAGGGGTGTATCTTCTTTGTGTATCTTTGGAAGGCCATATAATCTTGGTGGTCTGGCAGCAGAGGGTTTCAACGAGAACTGTTTGATCTCATCAATTAATGCTGTTGAATCAGAGATGATTTTGTTCGATTTGGTGACCAGGCTGTTGGTGGGATCTCTTTTTATTTTTGTATAGCTGCCATCGTTGTTGTGGCCGAAACGTCGTGAGAATATTATTGCGTTATTTTATTTTATCAATTTATTATTTTATTCTCATTTTACATGACTTTACCGAAAGAACCAAAGAAGATGAATCATTGCAGTCACGAAAGCTTTAAATCGAAATTTAAGTCATTTCATAGGTTCACATTGCTGTATGGATGTCCCTTGGCTATTAGATCTGGACATGGCCTTACGAACTACATACAGAATCATTCCCAAGAATAAGAAATTGATTCAAACTTTTTTATTTTAAAGTACGTATTGTATTCACAAAATTATAAAATGTACACATTTACAATGGTAATAATCTTCTTTGTGGATGTGGTGCTGGCGCTGCTGGGCTGTGTTGTATCAGCGGTATTCATCAGGACCCGGTGTGCATCGCCCTTGCAGTGGTGGCAGCGGTGGTGGCAGGGGCAGCAACTTGACCACGTCCCTTGTGATATCATCCATCAGTGATGACGGTTGATCGCCGGGGTCGGGGGTCGTCGCTGCCGCCTCTTTTGATGCCATTTCCCATGTCCGCCGTTGATTTGACTGCACACGGGTATGGCCTTCATCTCTGGAGACCTGCACACAGCACATGGAACGACCGCTACGTGAGTTTCATTGGCCCAAAGGGCAACCTGGTGAACTTCCCGTGAGCTCAACAGAGATCGAGCCTTAACAGCAAAGGTGGAAGGCAACCTGCCCAACTTAGGTTAAAGTTAAAATGATAACGGCGTGGCTCAAATTTCTTGCTCATGCCACTGCTGGCAGAGGATCCTCGAGTAGACAAACTCTGGATGATATTTGGTCTACTCTTCCACATTGACCACACTTGTGTGCATACCCACAAATACAACTCGTGGGTTACTCACCTGACGTAGAAGAGGATGTATGCCTGTTTCTCCATGACCACCCTGGTGTCGACCGGCGTCACCAAGTCGTCGTCCATCCGGAACCATCTCCCATCGCAGATCTGTATGCAAACAACATCGAAGATTAATTACGACGATTATCCAATTGCACCTAAACTCCCCATATATTCGTAAAATGACACATGAGGAACAGAGGTGACCCTCTTATTCCACCTATTATTGTGTTGTTCTATAAGTTGAGTAATCGAACCGATAATCCATAAAAATAATTAATTACATTTGAAAGTTCAAATCCTGGTTGGGACTTCACTTGGTCCATCATCTATCCAGGGTCAATAAAGTAACTACACATTTTTGGTGAAGTCACCAGTGGTTGTTCTATGCATACGCTCTCCCTCAGTCACAGCAAAGGACAATTTTCACCACTGGCTGAGGCCTATAAATGGGAGATGAGCACCACCTCATGGCTCATAGGAGCAGGAATCGTTTTGATTTTATTCACTGAATCGAATTATTTAAAGGATCTACGCGTATGAATGATTGGCGTGTGATTGTGTGATAATGAATGCAGTACATCACCTTGTTGTAACAGTAGTAATGTCCCTCTGTGCTGCATTTCCCGGAGTGCACAAGGACTGAGTATAACCTGTACACTACAGGGTCTGCGTCCTCCTGCTGCGACATGAATGGCCGCACGTCCAGGTGCTCTGGGTACGGGCAATGCTGCAGTGGTGCGGAAGGAGGCAGTGATGCAGAAACAGAGATGGTGTTAGGCAGGGAAGAGGGGAAGAATGATGCAGGGTCGAGTTATTGATTATAATTTTTGTTCTATTTTTTTACTTTACCAGGTAATGCTGACTGAACTATATAGCTCTTTCTCAGAAGCGATCTAGCCACAAATGATAGCTCAACAAAGTGGCTTTTCACTGTGAATAGTTTTAGCAGCCAAATATTCTAGAAGCAACTGGAGGACCCGGAGAAAAACCCACGTGAATACAGGGAGAACATGCAAACTCCAAATATACAGGCATTAGGATCGGGATCAAACCCACGACCTGTATGCTTGGGGAGGGAGTTAAGATTTCACCGCCATAGAGCCCAGTTTAGGTAGATTAACCAGTTGGGCGCTCGAGAGAACATGAAAAGTCACATTTGTACGAGTGACCTCGGTTAAAACCGTGGCAAAAGAAATAACGCGAAATAAATCACAGAAATTACTCAAAAAGGAAGCAGCACAAAAACATGCAATGAGAAATTGGAGAAAATGCAGCCACATTTTAGGAGAAATGTAAAAAAAACTTGTATATTAACCAAACATTACCCGATTGATCTTGTTTCCAAACAGGTCATATCTCTTGATGGAGAGGGCCAAGACGTTCGGGAGATGGTGAAGGCTCATCCTCTTCGTGGCCTTCACCTTGCAACAGCACCTGCGCACCAAAAAGCAGCAGCGTCAGTTTAATGACCGAGATGCCCAGTGAATAACTGTACAAATATTTTTATTTGCTGATTGGCCGTGTCGGGTGGTGGAGGGTTACGACACATTTATAAATAAACGCGATCTAACCCAAAAACCTTTATTATGAATAATATTGGTCGCGAAAGCCTACGTGTTAAACTGTACAAATATGTTGGCGTGACAAAGTAGACAGACTCGCGTGACATTGACGTCGTGCCATACTCACCTTTGGCAAGTGTATTCGTCCAGTGTCTCTGTCTTGGTGAAATCTGCAAAAGCAGTCAGCAAATCTGGCGAATTCTGTCAAATAGAACGATGTGAAGGCAAATGAGTGCTTGAAAAGAACACTGGAAACATTTTGCAGCTGTTAAAACAGTGAGTCCTTATGTTGTACTGGCTGTTGTGTGACATAAGAGGGCATTATCATTAGTTGACAGTAATTAAGGACGTGCTCCCAATTTTCAGATTCATCCAATGTGCAGCATTCCAGACGATGGGCAAACTTAATGTGTTTGAGTGACGCGACTAGTGTAATGTACACGATCCGAAAAAGATCAAAAGTGTTGCTTGAAAATGAGAAAATATTCATCCCAACGTTTAAATTCGAAACTCGTCACGAGCAAAGATACCATTTAATTAAATCAAGAATTCCTCGATTCTCACGTTGATGTGAAGACTGATGTCCAGGCAGTTTTCGAATCTGTCCGAGGTGCAGGAACACTGCGTGCACTCCACTGTGGAACACAAGTAAACGCACGCGCACACATCCACACGTGCAATTAGAGGAAGTTAGCATTCTGATTAGCAGAATCGATTAAAATGTGTTTGTATCTGATCAAATGGGTTGTTGTGTCTGTGTGCTTGTGCATTTTTCTATTGTGCGGGGAGTGGAAATATAGCGGTTAGCGCACTGGTGAACTGAGTTCGATCCTCGCTCACGGTCGATTCAGCCTCAAATTAGTATCTGGTGCATTGTGTAACATCAGCACTGGTGCTAGCCACCCGAAGGTGGCCGGGCATGGTGCCAGCCACACCACCTTGTCATGTGCCCTGTTGGCCTACATAGGTACTTGCTAATAGCAATTGCTCCAGCATTCTGTTAAGGCTTCGGGGAGATCTCTGTATTTGTGTGTTTTGCTTATGTCCTGCTGGGTACATGCGTATGAGTGCAGGGTTCATCTGCACTGTGCAGCATGCGTCGTCATACTCGGTGTGATTGCTACTTGCAGCGATGATTTTGCACATGGAGCTGGCACACACCTGTCGATTTTAGCTGCCCTGTGAAGATCTGGTGAATCACCGAGGTCTTCTCCACATGTTCTTCTGGCCTGTACGTGGAAATGAATGACATCACACATTCGGTGGCTTCCAGATGCATCACCTTTACCAAGTGCGCTCATGGGAGAGTTATACTCCTTTTTGTTTCGACCCTACGTTACTTTGCAGCCAAGCGCTTATTTAAATAATATTCTATAAACTTTGTTGTGAATTTTTGGTAACAGGTTGGGAACCAGTGGCCTAGGACGTGCACTACTTACTTGTGGTGGTTGATTGGGCAGGAGAGATGCAGAGCTTCTACGATGTAGCAGAAGAACTCATGCACGTCCTCCTGTTTGCCAAACTGCAGGTGTTTGGCGATCCCTGTGGGTAAATGGATGGAGGTCATAAGCGGTTTGAACACAAGGTTACAAGGGAAACGTTTTACCAATGCGCCACTCCGCCACCCAATGAATATGTTCTAAATTCAATGTGCACAATTGTGTTGTACTGAACAGAACTCACGTTTGAGGTTTTGGACGATTTCCAAGGGCTTGATGACCTTGCCCTTGGAGCTGAATGTTGCAATGGTGTGCCTTTCCATTATGCACATCATGCAAAATCCATTATATGTACCTGTGAAATGAGGCAGAGGTGGCACATGCTATCAGTACAACACCGATCAAACAGCTCAGCTGTAGGTGCAGCACACAACAAGGACATCTTCACAGAACACAATTATTTTCAGCTTGGTATTTCAAAGTGTTCTGGGAACTCACATCTTCCTGAGTGGTGCCTGGAGATCAGGTAGTTTGCCAGTGGTGCGGTGTAAGTGAGGCACTGCAGGGTGGCATTGAGGAAACAGGTGTTCCCCATGTTGTCAAGGCCAGCACCCTCGCATGCATTCCACTGCCACGTGAGGCTCAGGTTTTCCCCCGATTCTGGCGCGAGTCGTGGAGCTCCATTATCGTTGTTATCTGCGCACAAAACATACAGGAAATTTTCTTTTTACACTCGAGGCACTCTGGAGACTGGCTCGAAAGTTGCGTGGTGAAGCCAGAACTTGTGATATTGTTTTAGCGGTGCTCTTTATTAACCCTTTCACAACCATGTATTTTTCAACTCTAGGTGACCTTGCAGTGAGCTGTTTCTTGACGTAATTTCTGTTAACGTGGTCAGGGTAACAATATTCAACGGATAGGGCATAAACCTGGTCCTTGTCCAATATTTTGACTATGCAAATTTTGCCACGAAATGAACGGTTATCGACGGGCATCGATGGATCCTGGATATCACGTTGATTTTCCTCCATAAATTGTGTCTCATGGCTTCGTGTCACTTTTGCCATCCCGATTATACGTAAGTATATAACAGTACATTGTGCAAATATCTGACAAACGTTTTATCTGGAACTAATCCCTACTGCAGAGTTGCTTATGAGATTGCAGTTGCACTACATTGACGTGTTTTTATCCACTGTTTCTGAACGCAGTCCCAAATGCCAAACACGTCAATTACCCAGCAGGGAAGTTATAGTAGATAAGCGTTAACACCTTTTTGGGATTAAGCAAGGTTATAAGAACTTGGGAGAAGATACCATGAGAGCGAATTCCAAAGTCAAGCTAGTGGTTACAGAGTCACTTTGGTACAAGCTTACCTTCCACGGCAATCTTTTCTGGCACAGGATGGGCAGCTAGCTTCTGGGAGGTGGGCCTGATGATGGCAGACGCTGTCGATGGAATGGCGTCCTTCTGTCTGTCATCTGGCATCCTCCCATGAGCGGTATGCTGGCTGCCCCTCCTTCGGGCAGCTTGGCCACCCCGGCGTCTTGGTCTCCTCACTTGAGCGGCTGCCTGGCCTAACCCGCAATTTGCTGCCTCGCCTTGCCCTTGACCAGCAGACTGAGCACTCCCGCAACCTGGACTGCCCTGGTGGCTTGTAACCTGGCATCCCTTCCATTCAGCAGCCTTGTTGCTAGCAGCACGAATATCTTGGTGGCTTGCAATTGGACTCGCTTTGTCCCCTTCATCTTGGCTCGGCTCCCGATCTACCACCGGGCTTGGCCCATGGTCTGCCACCCGGTTTGAACCGCTGTCCGCTATTGGGTTGGGCCCATAGCTACCCATCTGACTTGCCTCTTGGCTAGGCACCGGGCTCGTCTCAAGGCTAGCCACCAGGCTCATCTCATTGCTAGCCACGAAGCTAATCTCACAATTATCTTCTGGGTCCACCTTGTGGCTTGCTTCTAGGCCCATCTCATGTTTATCTACCAGGCTTGCCTCATGACTTGCCACCTCAGTCTTCTCATGGCTAGCCACCGGGCTCATCTCATAGTTATCCACTGGGTCCAACTTGCAGCTTGCCTCTGGGCCTATCTCATGGCTAGCTACCAGGCTCATCTCACGGTTATCCACTGTGTCCACCTCGCGGCTTGTCTCCAGGCCCATCTCATTGTTAGCCACTGGCCTCGCCTCAAGACTTGCCACCTCGGTCTTCTCATGACTAGCCACTGGGCTCGTCTCATGGCTTGCTGCAGAGCTCTGAACACAGCTGCTTGGCTCATAAACCTCATCATCTGAAACACTGCAGAAGCAACAGAAGATGTTCTTGAGATGTTTAATGAAGCCCTTTTTCTTGGCCTTCGACATTGTGGCGATGTGGTTGCAAAGTATAAAAATGCATCCAAAAACGTGTCCTCAAGATGATGATGGCTGGATTTGATTTTTTGAAAAATTTGCAACAGAAAACCCAGAACACGTCTGACCCTCACGGTGCCAGATGAGCAACTGAATTTGTGGGCGGATGTGACATCACAGTGATGTCATTGCACTGGAGTCACATGGTTGTGTATGTAATCGTGATATAATGGTGACGTCACAGTGATGTCATTGCACTGGAGTCACACGGTCTATGTATTCGTGATATAATGGTGACGTCACAGTGATGTCACAGCGCACTGAGGTCACATGGTGCCCCGTGGGAATGTGATTCTCGTTGCCTGTGCAACAAGCACCCTCTATTCATTTTATGTCTGTAATTGAACGAATGTTAATAATGAATTGTTTTTAAAAGTAATTTATCTCAAGATAACATTCGTTGCAGGAAATGTATTTTAGTTTATATTGATCTATGATTGTGCCCTTTTGCATGCTTTGTCTCACGATATATTCAATCGAGATGATTGTTGTACTTTATGTTCTTGTATTTGTAATTTTGGTGACTTAAGTTACTCTTGCAAATGACACCGTCCTTGTCTCTAAGCAAAATACATTTAAAACTGTCTTCAAATCGCTTCACTTAATGTAATAATCCCCGCAGCACTGGTGTAACGTCTAAGTTTGACTATGCAGCCACTCCCTCTCCTCTCCAGGCTTAACAGAACTCCAACTGCTATTTCTCCCCTATTTGTCTATTATCTCATTCCTGTGTTTAATTGCCCCAACCGACAGCCTCGTGGCTGCCCGTCGATCACGCCGCACGTCACAGCCACGAGCTGTAGGGGCGGGGCTCCGTCCACTCAGTGGTGCTCTTAACGTTCACATTCAGCAGCATGGGTCGGGAGTCTAATCTCTGCAGTTCCACGTTGTGGTTCCACCTCCCTATGTCATGTAGCCTCTCAATTTCTTTATTCACGAGGATTGTGTTTCATCGTACAAAACGGTACCGGCGACCTTTTTACGAGATTTGGCGGCGACGGCCATCTTGGTAAGGGTAATGCAAAGCGCCAGCTGAACCCGAGACGCCCCAGTGAAGAGGCACTAACGGCCATCTTCGTAATGGAAAACAAGTCCCCTGAGAATTAAAAGGACCTGCCATCTTGGATAGGGCAGTGCAAGGGGCAGCATCACCAAGGGAAACAGGAGCAGGCATCTTCGTAAGGGAAAGTGGCCGCGGCATAGATTGGCGGGAATCGCCATCTTGTCGAGAGCTCGGAGACACGGACATTCTCGGAGATAGGAGCAATCGTGATAATGATTTGTGCCGCGATGAAAGTTACTCAACTTTTGTTCACAGTTATGGTTAACGTTTGCGTGAGTACAAGCGCAGGGACAGTTGCCACTCGTCGGATTGTTGTCGTTTCTTCGTCACAAATTAATGTTTGCCTCAAATATTTGTTCAGCTGAGGTAAAATAACCACGTGCCCGTGGGCGGCGTGTAGGCACGCGGGAAGGCCTCGCGGCCTCTGTGTCGGTGTCTGCTGAGAGTAGAGACGAGGAACGAGAGACGCCGCGTCGCTCAACAGGGAGAAGAGTGTCGCGCGTCACAGTCGGCTTCTGCCATTGTCTCTCCACTGCTGGATGAAGGCATCTTCCACCGGTCGTCGCTCACGGTCCCTCGCTCCCAGCGTGCGTCCGTCTCTTGCACGTCAAGCTCGTTCCGTCTCTCCGTCTCCGCTCCAGTGGAAAGGGCTGAAATCAAAGTGTCGCTTTTTGCGTGCAGGTACATGAAATAAAGGGTCACTGGGTTGGTTTAATGTATTATACTTGGAGTTAAGTAGCAGTGGGATACGGTCGCCACTTGTACGCATAAGAGTTATTTGATTAAGGGTTTAACGCGTCTGCAAGCGTTCTGAGGTAAATCTTTAATAACATTACAGATTAAAGTTGCTAATGTCAACATTCATAGTAACAGTTATATAGTTGAGGTAATTCTCAAAACGCGGAATTATGACTAGAACCAAAAGTCGATATGATTGGTAAGAATTCTGTATAAAAAATATTTTTGAAATAAATATAGCATTTATAGCTGTTAAAGTCTATAAAAGCATGTTAAATATGTGATATGTATATTTAAACACTCACAATAACATAGTTCCGTAGCTTACACGATAAAAAAAAACTATTTTGCATGTTTGTATATGATTACAATAAAATCGATAGGGAAATATGCTGTAATTAAAGTTTTGAGGCAAATCATTAATTATTTGTCTTAAGGCTTAAATCATAATACTGTAATGGTTTAACCATTTTACAATAATTCTATATTTCAGTTTATTTTGGTATAGCCCTGTGAGCCATCCGGCTCTTGAAGCGGGTGCAACCACAACAAACAAAAAAACAAAAACACGAACAAGAAAAACATCTTAAAGTGACTATGTGACTGTGCAAACAGAAAATCCTTGAAAAAAAAAGCACCGTACACCAACGCTGTGTGCAAAAAATCCCAGTGGGATGCAAGTCAAACAACAATAACCACAAAAACTTAGATTAAGGCCATCAGTCTAACTCCGTACTGCAACAAAACAAACATGTCCAAGCCAAAAAACGTTTTCCTAATCACCAAAAAATAAAGCTATAATTGCAACGTAACAGTGATCACAAGGGCTGTAACCGAATTTTTACAATAAACTACATAAATAACATGTAACACCAAACCCTAGAAACATAGCTGGCTGCATTAGTTACTCCACAACAACAGAAGCATCGGTCGGAGTATCAAATTTTTCAATGCACCTTTAAGATCAGCACGCTAAATCAAAATACATAATACTTGGCAGCGTCATCCGGAGCGAAACATTTTATTTTATTTTACGCCAATGAATAGCAGTGGCAGCTAGGGGTGTACAACTCCTCTAGAGCAGTTTTGAGAGAAGATCTCATTGGTAGAGATTCAAGTTGCAGTTTATTGGCAATAGCATTCCAGACTCTGGGGGCATCAATAGCAAAGGCCCTCCCTCGAGTTTTTGTACGGCAATATTGAAGGTGAAGCTGGCAAATGAGCGAAGACCTGAGGTCAAATTTGTTCTTTGAAACAGAGAGGAGATCCAGCAGGTAGTCTGCGGATTTTTTTGTAAGTTCATCGTGAATAAATAAGATCTGGTGCACAAGCCGTCGAACATTAAGAGATGTTAAGTTTGACCCAATGTAGAGATCACAGTGGTGAGTCCTATATGGGCAGTTCAATGTAAATCTTAAGGCCGAGTGATAGATGGAATCAAGCTTCTTCAGTACAGTGCTTGGGGCTGATTTATACACGATGTCACAGTAGTCAAGTAGAGGCAGAATGGTAGCTTTTATCAATTCCAAACGGAACATTGGGGGGAAGCAGTGCTTGTGTCGATATAGAAAACCAATTTTTATTTTTGTCTTTTTTCCAATATAATCAATGTGATCTTCAAAATTCAGTTTTGAATCCAGATCAGAAAGTAATTTGTTAAATGTTTATTTTATTAAAAGTGACTGCTGTATTAATTTATATGATTACTCGCGACCAATAACAGTGCGGATATTTGAAGCGGTCCTGGGCATCTCCTAGGTCGACTCAGCCTTCGAATGAGTTACCCGGTGCGGTGTGTAAATATCAGCACTGGGGAGACACAGAGGCGGCCGGGTGAAGTTTTGGCCACCCACCCCCTCATATGCCGTATTTGTCTTCATAGGTGCTAGGGAACAGCACTTGCCCCAACAGTCTGTTAAGTTCATGTAGGGGTTTTGTATTGGCCCGCAAAAACTCCTATTCGGTCCTCAGTAAGGAAAATGTTCCCCACCCACTGCTCGCTTCAACGTTGATATATATATAAACTTGACTTGAAGAACGACAGACCCATTGGCCTCATCACAAGGATAGAAATTGAAGACAAGCTGGGTTGAAAATGCATTGGCTCAGTTACTATGTAGACAGTCTTTGAGTACTGCAATAATTAAATAAAAATAATGTATAGTTTACAGCGCCTTTGTCAGTCCCCTGCTGGATGAAGACCTCCCCCACGCCATGTTGGCGATGGTTGATTTTACTTCCCCCACGGTGTTCAGTGTTGGTGAAGTTGAGCGGGGTGGGGGGAGGGAGAAGTGGGCAGGATCGGTTCTAGTATTACTTTCCACTGTTAACCGTGGCCATAAATCAAACTCCGTTCATAACACAGCACGTTAACCACTGCACCACCGCTCCTCTCGCCAGTGAAGCCAGCCACACAGGACTCGTCACGAGAAGAGACGACGACCAGTGGTCGAGACTAACGACGGAGAGACACCCAAAGGGTGTGAACGCGCCCGCGGGGAGGAAATCCAGCGCGGAGATGGAGCGACGACATCAGCTCACGCGCTGGAGATGACATGGATTGTTGCGGCACCAGTTCGAGACAGGTGACGACGGATTTGGAGGAGTCCACCATCCAGCAGTGGATAGATCATAGCCGATTATTCTGATGGGTGGGTTGCCAGCACCTCGTCCGGCCGTCTTTGTCTGCCAAATGCTGGTGTTTACACAGGGAACCAGGTACTCATTTGAGGCTGAGTCGACCTAGGGGGTGCCCAGAACCGGTTAAAATATTCTGGACCCCCCCATGGACGCTTATATCCGCCTATTTTGGGTGCCCCGGTGGCGAGATATTAACTACCTCGCCTGGTGTGCAGGAGGTCGTGGATTCGATCCCGACCCTAACACCTTCTGTATATTTGATGTTTGCATGTCTCTCTCCCCAGGGTCGCGTCGTTTTTCTTCTCCGGGTTCTCCCCTTCACATTTATAAACATGCGTTTAGAGCAGTGGTTCTTAACCTTGTTGGAGGTACCGAACCCCACCAGTTTCATATGCGCATTCACAGAACCCCTCTTTAGTGAAAAATAAAATGTGATTTTTTTCAAATTCAAGACATAGATATGTTTTTTACTGGTACACAAAATGAGCCGTGCATGAACATTACCTTGTTCAAAGAATAAAACCAACACAATGCATAAACTCACAACAAATTATATACCTGGAAATCTATGTGACTTCTGCTGTTGCCTTTGAGAGATCAGTTCAGATATGCGTGGCTTCACCTTGGCAAGTGCCACTCTCATGTCATTTTCACAGCAAAGTCTGTTCCTTTTCTTCGTTTTTATGTCCAGCATCCTCGAAAAGGATTGCTCACAAAGATATGTTGTAACAAATGGTATAAAAAAAATCCAGGGCTTTCTTAGCAATAACTGGATACTTGTTCATTTGTCGACACCAAAACGTTGAGAGCGTTGTTGTTCTGAAGAGTTTCTGTTGAACCTGGCTCTGCTGAATTTCAATGATTTCGTCGAGGAATTCATCATTGACATCTGCTGTTTCAACAGCAAACGTGAACGGCTGTCTCACCCATGCTGGATATGACTCTCTTGTAGGGAAATATCCGTCGAGAGACTTTGCAAGCTCATCTAAGTGCGTGGCAATTGTTTGCTTCAGTTCCGTGGATACAGAAATATCTCCGATTCCAGACACATCTTCGATCTTACTTGCACAGTCGTCCAGAAGCGGGAAGTTTGCGAAGTTATTGTTCTCTGTTCGTCGTTTCCATAACGGTAGCTTTTTTTGAAAAGCCTTCAGGTGTTCTTCCGCTTCCATGATATTGACTCCACCACCCTGCATCTGCTGATTGAGATGATTGAGAGCTGCGAATATATCAGCCATGTACGCTAAAATGAGAATGAACTCAGGATTTTTGAAGCAATCTGCATGGCAGTGTTGGTGCTCTTGCAAAAACAGGGCTAATTCCACACGCATGGCAAAAACACGATTCAGCACCTGTCCCCGGGATAACCACCGAATATTAGAATGGAGCAGAAGTACCTCAAATTCAGACCCCATTTCTTTACACAGCTCACTGAAGATGCGGTGCCTCAGAGCACTTTTTCGCACATAGTTCACACATTCCACCACAGTTTTTAATACTTCTGCCATTTTTGGAGGTAAGGTTTTTGTTGCCAACGCATGCCTGTGCAGAATACAATGCGTCACAATGATGTGTGGTGCATCGGCCTTTACTAGCGCACCAAAACCAGACTTTCTTCCCAGCATGACTGGAGCTCCGTCCGTACAAACTGCAGAAACCATATCCCATGAAAGATTGTTGTCTCTGAAGAAGTCATCCACAAGCTTCTTCACATCGGCTGCCTTCGTTGTTGTTGTAAGAGGCTTACAAAATAAAAACTCTTCTTTTATCATGTCGTCTTTCACATAGCGTACAAAAACAGCAAGCTGGCTTAGATCAGAAACGTCTGTGGTTTCGTCGAGTTGAAGGCTGAATTTTGCCGGGCTTGAAATCAGATCCGCGCTACTTGAGCCAAGATGTCTTTACTCATGTCTTCTATTCTGTCACTGACGGTGTCATTTGAAAGGGGAATTTGGGATAATTTACCTTCGGCCGCTGTTCCGAGTATCAGATTCGCCATCTTTAATGCAGCTGGTTTCACAAGTGTTTCCCACCCAAAACAAGGGGAGAGAACAAACTCCACACAGAGAAATTGGCCCAAGTTGGGAATCGAACCCAGATCCCTCTAGCTATGAGGCACAGGTGTTCCAGCTCTGCCACCCGCACAAACACACAGACAATGCAAACCCCACATGTACATTCGGCTATATAAATGTTCTCCATAATTGGTTTCTGGGTGAGACCATGTAACAATGCGGCCATACATTCACCATGTAACCCTACATCCACTATATTGTTGCCAGACTAATGCTCGTTTCATGGCCAACTGCCAAGTTTATTTGTACTGCACAAGGATAGCTGCCATTGGGAGGAGGGGTGCCCCCTTTCAAATGCATTGAGACGAGAAATGCAAGATGTGAGTGGCTCATCACGTGTAAAGTGCTCTGAGATGCCATCAAAGTCAAAGGGGGCGACTTAGTCGACCACGAATCACCATAGATATTTTCCACAATCGTGCATGGGTGAAGCGGGCCAGCGATAGCGGGTTCATTACTCACTGCTCACAGTTCCGCTCTGGCGTCCTGCCCTGGGTATTACTGCTGCTGCGTTAACCACAAAGACACGCACACCCTCTCCTTCGTAGCAGACGTTAAAAATCTCCCCTGATGTCATTGGAAATGAGTAGGCCATTGTGTGCCAGGGATCAATTATAATACACATATACAAATGTCACTGCAAGTGATTCGATTGTATTTACACAGCAATGCCAGCCACTGCTGTGAAACTACAGGAGTCTGTGTTAGATTCAGCAGCATCTTTCTTCGTGCTAGCCTTGCATTGAGAGAATGACAGCTGCAATGCCAAGCGTACTCACTGATTGTGTTGTTTTGTGTAGTTATTAAATTCGAATTAATCCGCCACATAGTCCACCCACAGATTATAAGGAGACGACTGCGATGTCTGCCGTAGCAGGAAGGTTGAACGGTGTCATGTGCGTCTCTTCACAGAGCGGAGTCAGCGCAGCAATCCTCGCAGGCCGTTGAAGAGAAGAGAGAGGTTGTGGAGAAGAAGATGAAAGAGGAAGTGAAGGAGGAGGTGAAAGAGGAAATGGAGAAGGTGGAGAGGGAGTTGGAGAAGACAAATGAGGAGATAGCGGTGGAGGACGAAGAGGACGACAAGGAGATGGAGGAGAAGATGGCTGTGGAGGAGGAAAAGGAGAAGATGGTGGTGGTGGTGGTGGAAGAGATGGTGATGCAGGAGGTCGAAAAGACGGAGAAAGAGAAGACGGAGGAGACAGAGGAGGCGACGGGGAAGGAGACAGAGGAGGAGACAGGAGACAGAGTGGCAGGAGGCGGTGGTAGTGCAGGAACGAAAGGGTCTGGCTCGTGTGGCGAACGCGATCCGTGCGCTCTTCCGCAGCATGATGCTGTTTGGTTGCGGCCGGTCGACCGCACAGTTGGGGTGATGGAGGTGCCACTGGGACCGCAGCCGGGGAAGGAAACTGAGCAGCAGATGCCAGGACTGTACTGGACACTGACTGCTGCCAACAGACTAACTCTGTTAAGAGTTAGCATCAATCCAATGCATTATGTAATAATTATCATTGTTGTTTTTATTATAAACTTTATGACATAAACCTATGAGGAAACAATGTAACTTTGCATTGCTTGTGAGCGCTGCCTGGGTTGGTTCAATGTGCCTTGGCTCGTGTGCAGTGTCCCGGCTGTGTGTGCGGCGGTACAATGACAACTATGTCATGAGAGAAATTTCAGGCAATGGCCCTTCTTCAGAACGTGTACAAGCAGTGGTGGGAAAAGATCATCAGGCGATTCGTCTGACACATCCACCCCTTCACTGCCCCACTGCCCCTCTGCCAAGCTGCTTCCGCTGTCCTGCTGCCCCTCTGCCCACTGCCCCATTGCCTCACTGCCCCTCTGCTCCGCTGCCCCACTGCTTTGATGCCACTCTGCCCTAATGCCCCGCTGTTCCATTGCTCCACTTTCCCACTGCCATCACATCCATCACGAAGCAGCGAGACGTCCATACCACCTCATTAAATATTACCCTGATGTGCACGCAGAGAGAGAGACCCTCGTTTAGCATTGCATACTGAAGGGGGCTGCTATGATGCAATGGCTCGTAAACTTCACTGGCAATAGAGAGATTGCTGGTTCCACCTTCTGGCACAGCAGTTGAAACAAATGGTCGAGTATCTGAAGTTCCCCTGCCTCTGTCCGCCAAACAGTACAACTGGGTACACCAAAATCGAGTGGCAAGTTGCGTGTGGTGGGTAAAAGTGTGGGTACTCCTTCCTCTTCAAAATCATCTGACGAGTATGGAAGAATAGACCAAAATATCGTTCAAACGCCTTTCTAGAGGTCTCTATTGTGTAAATTATTCTTGCCAGCAGAGGCATGAGAAAGCAATTGCAGGACTGCTCCACAATACCAATTGTCTTGGCAAAGTATTCCAATAATGCTTCTTACTAAACAGGCTGCATATGTATTTAACATGGGGGGGGATGTTGATTGTTTAGAAATGGTCCAGTGGCTCAGAGGTCAGAGCACTAAAATGGGGTTGAATCCAGGCATTCACCTACGATTAAAGCAGGTTCTCAAGTCTGGTGAATTAATGGTCTCAGCGCGGTTGCCATTGACTGCACATTATAAACCATCACATTACTGCTTGGGTGAGTGAGAAATTGAGTAAGTGGGTGGGTAGGTGGTGGATGAATGAGTGCATCGGTGTGTGGATATGTGGGTGAGTGGATGGGTAATTGGATCAGTTGGTGCCTGGGTGAGTGGATGGTTGGTGGTTGAATGGGTGGATGGGTAATTGAATGAGTGGGTTAGTGTGTAAATTGGTGGATGTGTGAATGTGTTAATGAGTAAGTGGATGGTTGAGTTGGTGAATTATTAGGTGGGTGGATGAGTGAGTGGGTGGGTCAGTGAGTTAGTTTGAATGAATCAGTGGTTGAGTGGCTAATTAAATGAATGGGGAGCTGGATACATGATTTGGTGCTTGGGTGGGTCAGTGGGTAATTGAGCGAGTGGGTGAATGAGTATAGGGGTGAGTGGATTTTTGAATGAGTGATTGGGTGAATGGGTGAGTTCGTGAGTCTGTGTGTGAGAGGGTAATGGAGTGGTTGGATGTGTGAGTGGGTAAATTAGTGGGTGAATGAGTGGTGGGTGAGTGGGGAGGTGATTGAGTGAGTGGGTGAGTTAGCTGGTGGGCAAGTGGGTGCGTGGGTGGGTGGGAGAGCGGGTGGGTGAGTTAGTAGGTGGGTGAGTGAGTGAGCGGGTGAGTGAGTGAGTGAGTGGGTGGCTGGGTGAGTGGGTGGTTGAATGGGTGGGTGGGTGAGTGGGTGGGTGAGTGAGTGGGTGAGTGGGTGGGTGAGTAGTTGAGTGGGTGGGTGAGTGGGTAATTGAGTGAGTGGGTGAATAAGTACGTGGGTAAGTGGTATTTGAATGATTGAGTGATTGGGTGAGTTGCTGAGTGTGTGTATGAGTGAGTGAGTGGGTGGGTGAGTGAGAGTGGGTGGGTGAGTCAGAGTGGATGGGTGAGTAGGTGGGTGGATGGGTGAGGGTGAGTGGGTGGGTGGGAGATTGAGTGAGTGGATGAGTGGGTGGGTGAGTGAGTGTGTCGATATGTGGTGAGTCTGTCCCTGGTGAGTGTCTCTGGTGAGTCTGAGGACCAGACACTGTTCTGACCATTCCGTCCCTTTCGAGCGCCTTGCTGGCCTTCATCGGGACTCACTACCAACACGAGCTGCCCCAGATATGTATATAAGAATCAAAATCTGAATATGTAATCATACTGGAGGAATCCGATGAGCTATAAAGCTTTTTTCAGAGATGTCCAGTAGGGACGGCTTTGTACGTTACAGCAACAATCAATACAAAAAAAAACGATCGGAGTGCAAGGTATAGGAAAAGTAAACAAATCACTAAAAAAAGAATAAACTAAGCAATTTTTTAAAATATTATCAGGTAAAGTCCAATGAGGCATTAGCTTATTTTTAAGAAGCCACTTGACCACAAATGATAACTCATGTCTGGGGGCAGCTATTGAAGGCTGAATTTCTTTCGCACCGTACATAGCCAACCGTGCCAATCGGAGGTGCCGGGGAAGGACACCAAAAGTATTAGGTTAGGGTCAGGGCTATAGGGTCAGGGCTATAGGGTCAGGGCTATAGGGTCAGGGCTATAGGGTCAGGGCTATAGGGTCAGGGCTATAGGGTTAGGGCTACAGGATGTAGGGGCACTGCAGGTTCTCCACAAGGCACGTGATGCCCTCTAGTGGACAAACGCATAACTACAGCTGCTGCTGCAGCTCAAGGAACAAGATATCCGAGCTGTACAGCCTCCACATCGCCACTTCTCCACGCACACAATGCGAGTGGTGCTACTCAGCCGCACAAGCTTCTAAGAGTGCATCTCATCATCAACATTAACTCAACACAAGCAGCACCCTGAAACAGGCTTCGTCTCTCAGTGTCTCATCAGCAGTCAGGCTCGCTTGAACTGGTGAACTGCCAGATGTTACTGAGATGGGGGGGGGTACCATGTGGAGGACGTAACCTGTTCATGATTATCGAGGGCGGCTGTTCGATGTGGAGTGACGTCACTTGTTCATGATTATTAGTGAGGGGGGGAGTACTGCATCTTGAGTGACGTCACCCGCTTATGATTATGAATGAGGGGTGGGGGTGTGTCCATTTGGAGGACGTCACCTTCTCATGAATATTAATGAGGGGGGCTGGTCGATGTGGAGTGACGTCACGAACGTTAAGGACATACATTCCTGGGTGATTACAGTAGATAAATAACAACAGCCGCCATTCGCCACTAATTGGCGGTGACGTCACCACGACGCTTGTGCCAGGCCATGTGCACCTTGAGGCCACGTGAAGTGTTGAACGCCCGCTGGCAGGTCACGGGGCAGACCCAGGTGCCACGGGTCGACTGACTGAGATGACTGAGATGACTGGCTGATGCACCACCTGTGCCCCCTATTGTGCCAACCTGCTGTGCCCTAGCCACCCGGCGCTCCGCTCGTTGTTGTGAGCGTCGCTCCTCTGCCCTCCATTGTTGTTGGAGAGCGACTACCTCCAAATGCCCAGTAGCGTCCTTCATGAGCCTCCTCCACAGAGGCCGATTTTGACACTGCTGGTACCAGTCATCGGCAACTCCACTCAGCTCCACGTCCTCCTGTACCACATCACTCCATCTCTTCTCTAGCCCGTGCCGCGCACGTTTAGCCCCCTCGATCCGGCCGAACAAAAGCTGTTTCGGCATGCGGTGGCTGGGCATGCGGGCTACATGACCCAGCCATCGCAGCCTTGCCCGCCGGAGGAGCTCACCGATGGGACCTTGCCCAGATCTTTCAAGGATTTGTGAGCTCCTCACACAATCCAGTCTGGTTAAACCCAGGATGGATCGTAGGCAGGCCTGTCTAAATGTTTCTAACCGGCGAAGATGTTCCATTAGGGGGGTCCACGTTTCGCAAGCGTAGAGAAGTGAGGAAATGACCGTGACCGAGAAGACCCGAAGCTTCGTGTGGCGCGACAGACCAGGCAGCTTCCACACAACGTTACGCAACCGATGAAAAGATATTGCCACTCGACTTATTCAGAGTGAGACCTCTGCTGTTAAACTGGAGCCGGTCATAAGCACATTACCCAAGTATGGGAAACTCTCTACTCTCTCCACAACTGCCCCATCACCGATTGGGAGTTGTGGGTGTGGAGTGTCCGATGGTACAAAATACCCAGGCAGGTGCTTAGTTTTGGTGTTGCTGATGGTAAGGCCACATCTATTAGTAGTACGCTCCAGTCTCAGCAGCAGCATCTCCAACTCCTCCTCTGAATGAGCAGCTATTACCAAATCATCGGCTTACATAACGTGGTTGAGCAATAGGGAGCCATCCCTTGACCGCACCCGGGCATCGATCAGCCTCCCATTATATCTGTACCATATGGAGATTCCCCCGGTACAGCTATTGAAGGCTTCACGAACTACGTGGTCAAAATAGATGTTAAATAATGTGGGAGCTAGAGGACATCCCTGTCGTACCCCAAGGTATACAGGGAATGGCTCGGACTCCCGGCCACGTAGTTTTACCCGGGCCCGCTCACCCTCATGAAGGTCCTTAATGATCGTGAGCAAAGGGTCAGGTACTCCAAAAGCACGAAGAACAAACCAGAGCCCAGGCCTACTGATGGTATCATAGGCCTTGACCAGGTCAATAAAGCAGAGATGTAGGTCTTGCTGGAATTCCCTACACCTCTGCTGTAGCAGACGGACAGAAAATATGGCATCTGTGCAGGACCGCCCTTTCCTGAAACCGCATTGGGGCTCCGCAAGCCTCTGCTCAGCGTGCCTGGAAAGGCGATGTTGAATAATCCTTGCCAGGACCTTTCCCGGCACACTGAGGAGTGAGATGCCCCTGTAGTTGTTACAGTCTGTGCGGTCTCCCTTCTTAAAGAGGGGGACCACCAGGGCATCCTTCCAATCCTGCGTAACCTGTCAAGTGGTCCTGACTGTTGTTATGATGTCATATAGGGCAGTCTGTGCACCAACGCCACCCTCCCTCAGCATTTCGCTTGGGAGATCATCTTTGCCCGCTGCCTTTCCTGATCTCAGACTCCGGATTGCCTTCAGTACTTCCTCAACAGATGGCACTTCAGCCAGCCACTCACAGGCGGTGACTTCTTCCAATATTTGAGGCACCGCAGCCTCAGCAGAGTCATCCTCACTTTGTGCCACGATTTTTTCCTGGCTGAGGGATTTTCCTTCCCCCAGGACCTCACAGAAATGCTCAGCAGATCTGCAAACCTGTTTCACCGGGGGGTCAGAGATTGGATCACCGTTTTTTCCCCTAATGATGGTAATAGGTGTGGCGCTGCAGGTTACTTTTTTGATGGAGTTAAATAGAGATTTGTGATCGTGGGCCACTGAGGCAGACTCCATCTCCTCAGCAACCCGCGACCACCACCCATCCTTGCAGTGCCTCACGGCTCTCCGAACCTCCGAGCGAAGGCTGCGGTAAGCCTCCTCATTCTCTGACGTGGGATTCTGTAGCCGATGACAGTGGGCCTGTCGCTTTTTCTCAACCATCTTGAACGCCTCCTCTGTCAACCAGGGTATCTGGGGAGGTCTGGACCGCGTACCCAAAGCAGCCATTGCAGCTGCATGAGTCACAGTCCTAAACCTCGCCCATTTACCCTCGACATCAGGAGGAGTGGGGGACGATGCCAACCCCAGCCGCAGGCGATGATGAAATTCTCAGTAGATATATGGGCCCTGCTTCACCCACCCACCCATTCACTCCCTCATCCATCCACTCACCTACTCACCCATCCACTCACTTACTCAATGAGCCGCTCACCTTCTCACCCAGTACTTACACATTAACTGACCCTGCCACCCACTCAATTTCTAACCCACCCACTCAATTTCTAACCCACTCACTCACCCAACCAGCTGCCCACTCCCTCAGCCACTCACCTACTTACCCACCCACTTACACATCCACTTACCATGCAACCCACTCAATTTCTAACCCACCCACTCACCCAACCACCCGCCCACTCATCTACTTACCCATTACCACGGAATTATTCACCCACTCACCCATCAATCAACCACCCAATAATTCAACCACTCACAAGCTAAATCACCTATTAATTAAATCACCCACTAACTCAACCACCCACTAACTCGACCACCCACTAACTCAACCACCGAGCCACTCACCCACTCAGCAAGCCACCCACTACTATATCTCTAACCCACTATTTCACTCACACACCGACTCACTCACCTATCCACTTATGCACTCACTCACCCACCTCCCACTCACCTACACAATAAACTAAATCTAAATTATGTTTATTTTACCAGGTAAGGCACACTGAGCTATATAGCTCGTTTTCAAAACAACCTTCACCACAAATGATAGCTCAACAATGTGGCGTATCACGGATACATTTATAGCAGACAACTCCTCTAAATGCATGTTTCTAAATGTTTAGACTTTAAGGAAATAGAGACGCAACAAGGTAGGGATTGAACCTAGAAGCTCCTGGATACCAGGCAAGATAGTATCTCGTCACCATGGCGCTACGCTCTTGGACTCTCTCACCCACTCAAACACCTACCCACTAACTTAACCACTCACTAACTCAACCAGTCACTTACTCAACCACCCACAAACTCAACCACCGAGCCATTCACACACGCACCCACTCACCATGCCACCCACTGTTGTTATTCTGTCTCTCACTGTTCAAATAAACCTACCATTAAAATTATAGACTGATCATTTTTTTTGTCAGTGGGCAAACGTACAAAATCAGCAGGGGATCAATTATCGATTTAAAGCTTTCGTGACTGCAATGATTCATCTTCTTTGGTTCTTTCGGTAAAGTCACGTAAAATGAGAATAAAATAATAAATTGATAAAATAAAATAACACAATAATATTCTCACGACGTTTCGGCCACAACACAAGCGGCCTTCATCAGGTGAAGGGACGAGACTGTCTGGTAGGACAGCGCTGGAGTGAAAGAGCCACGTTCAGATCACGGCCTTTAAGCTGTGTGAGAGGAACAAAGCGCCTTGACAAAGGAATTAGCATATAATTTAGCATTGAAATGGCTGAATGATTAGCTTGTGACTGGTCACAGAAATAGTTATGTTAAAAGTTAAAGCATACACATCCGCAGAGGCACCCCTTGACAATGGAATTAGCATAGAATTTAGCATTGAAATAGCTAAGTTAAAGCATACACATCCGCAGAGGCACCCCTTGACAATGGAATTAGCATAGAATTTAGCATTGAAATAGCTGAGTGATTAGCTTGTAACTGCTCACAGAAATAGCTACTTTAAAGTCAGACCATACACATTCACCGAGGCACTTAGTACAAATCAAACAGGAGAATTTAGCATTGAAATAACTAGGCGAATTTAGCATTGAAATAACTGAGTGATTAGCTAGTGACTGGTCACAGAAATGACTATGTTGAAGTCAAGGCCTACACATCTGAGCTATTCACAGTACTATATAGTGAACCAATACAAAACTAAAATATAAATTACCTTCATGTTATCAATAAACTCTATATTCTCCAATCAGCTAAGCTACCAACAATAAGTCGTTATATATCACAATGCTATATGGCGAAAAAATGGGTGCATTCTTACCCTCAACTTCAGCACCACGGATAGCTACGGGCTCCGTTCAGACGGACGAGTTCGTCCATGGTCGGAACAGAGGAGGGGGAGAGAGACAGCTGCGAGGCCCTAGTTTACTCCATGTTGTAAAACCATACCATTAACCGTGGTGTGAGAGGTATTAAGAGGCAATGCTGGCGAAAGAGCTGCGGTCTGAAGGTCATCATAAAAATACAATTAATTAAGAACAGAAATGATTTAAAACATCTTTCCAGTTGTTACTAAGCCAGAATCCATCTTCTCGGTTGAAATTGTCTCTGTGCTTGTATATGTGAATGGCCTCATGAACGAATCTCTCATGGTAGCCGGTTGGTTTGCAAAGAACCTCCGTCTTGGAGAAGTCAATGTCATGTGAGCCCACTGAATTATAACAGTGATCTGCCACGGCAGAGGAGTTCGTCCTACCGTGTTTCAAGTCTGCTTTATGTTCGCGGATGCGGTCCGAGATATGTCTTTTGGTTTCTCCAATGTAGCTACTACCACAGAGGCACTTTAGTTTGTAAACGCCTGGGTACTGTATGTCTGGAACAGCATCTTTTAGAGATGGAACTAAATCACAAATTTTATGTACTGTGTTGAATCGGACCTGGATCTTGTTTATTCAGGATTTTGGAGATCTTTTTAGTGACCCCTGCAATGTAGGGTAAGGTGATGGTTTTGAGTGGCTCCACAAGAGGATCCTTCTTCATGACTGGAGTGATGGCTTTGCGGATTGTGTAGTCGGAGTAGCCATTAGCCCTGAGAGCCTGGTGTACGTGCTTGAGTTCACTGGTAATGTGTTCCTGGTCGGAAATGCATTGGGCTCTATGGTATAGAGTCTTGATGAGGGAGTTCTTCTGGGATGGATGGTGGTGGGAATCCGGTTTCAAGTAAGCATCTGTATGGGTAGCTTTCCTGTAGACAGAGTGGCTCATTGAACCATCATGTCTCCTTTTAATGAAGACATCCAAAAAGGGTAGTTTGCCATCTTTTTCGACCTCCATGGTAAATCTGATGGCTGGGTGTATGGAATTGATGTGGTCGCAGAATTGGTCTAGAGCAGGCTGGCCATGTGGCCAGATGACAAAGGTGTCATCAACGTACCTCTTCCATAAGGTCGGGCGTAGAGTGGCAGTCTGGATGGCGTCAGTTTCAAATTTTTCCATGAATACGTTGGCTACAACCGGAGATAGGGGGGAGCCCATTGGGGTGCCCTCAGTTTGTTTGTAGAAAGTTCCATTCCAGGTGAAGTATGTGTTGGTTAAGCAATGTCTCACCAGGGGGGGGTACATCAGTATGCAGTCCTTGATGAACCAGGTCTTCAATGATAGCGATGGTGTCAGGTACCAGGACTTTGGTGAACAAGGACACCACATCAAAACTGACAAGCAGGTCGTTTGGGGACAGGGAAATGCCTTTGATTGTCGATACCAGGTGAGTAGAATTTAGTACCGCAGATGTGGTTTTTCCAGTGAAAGGTCGCAGTATATCAGCGAGAAAACGTGCCAGTTTGTAGGTGGGGGAGCTGATAGTAGAGACGATGGGACGAAGGGGTGTATCTTCTTTGTGTATCTTTGGAAGGCCATATAATCTTGGTGGTCTGGCAGCAGAGGGTTTCAACGAGAACTGTTTGATCTCATCAATTAATGCTGTTGAATCAGAGATGATTTTGTTCGTTTTGGTGACCAGGCTGTTGGTGGGATCTCTTTTTATTTTTGTATAGCTGCCATCGTTGAGTAGTTCTTGAATTTTGTTGTTATATTCTGTTTTGTCCATGATGACAGTGGCATTGCCTTTGTCGGCTGAGAGGACGACAATATCATCCCTCTTTTTTAATTGAGATAATTCAAAACGTTCATCTTTGCTGATGTTGCTGGGTGGCAACTTAGCGTTTTTGAGGGTTGCAGCGATTTCAGATCTTGCTACGTCTGCAGAGATGTGACTCAAGCCCTTGAGTGCAACGTCGACATGGGCAATGATATCATTAACCGGTAAGTGTCTCGGTGTGACAGCAAAGTTTAGACCTTTAGCTAAAACGGATTTCAGACCATCAGAAATGGAACTGTTACTGCGATTAATTACGACTTTGTTGACGTCTATCTTTTCGGTGTGTGGATCCGATTTTTTGCTGGAGAAGTGATTGAATTTGGAAATCAAATTGTCCCTACATTTGTTCGACATAGTGGCAGCCGAAGAGGTAGTCATATTGTCTACATGTTCCCAATCCGATGTAGACATTGTTGCTGTCAATTTTAAGTGTGATTTGTAGAGTGTCTTGTCTAACTGATCGAGTTCGGTGCGTGTAAGTCTGATTTTTTTTCCGAGATAAGAGCGAAGCTAGTTCTAGCTAGAATTCGTTTTGCATTGAGAGAAGTTGCAACAGCAGAGGTTAGTGTAAATGCAGTTGGTATTACCTTAGAGTCGCGGCATCTCTTCAGAAAGGTGGGAGACTCGATTAGTTGAGCCTTCTTATCCCGAAGTCTGTTGAATGATCTTAAGGATGTGTGGAATCCCTCCCCGTAGAGGCGGTTAAATTTCGATTTAAAGCTTTCGTGACTGCAATGATTCATCTTCTTTGGTTCTTTCGGTAAAGTCACGTAGAATGAGAATAAAATAATAAATTGATAAAATAAAATAACAAAATAATATTCTCACGACGTTTCAGCCACAACACAAGCGGCCTTCATCAGGTGAAGGGACGAGACTGTCTGGTAGGACAGCGCTGGAGTGAAAGAGCCAACGTATTCATGGAAAAATTTGAAACTGACGCCATCCAGACTGCCACTCTACGCCCGACCTTATGGAAGAGGTACGTTGATGACACCTTTGTCATCTGGCCACATGGCCAGCCTGCTCTAGACCAATTCCGCGACCACATCAATTCCATACACCCAGCCATCAGATTTACCATGGAGGTCGAAAAAGATGGCAAACTACCCTTTTTGGATGTCTTAATTAAAAGGAGACATGATGGTTCAATGAGCCACTGTCTACAGGAAAGCTACCCATACAGATGCTTCCTTGAAACCGGATTCCCACCACCATCCATCCCAGAAGAACTCCCTCATCAAGACTATACCATAGAGCCCAATGCATTTCCGACCAGGAACACATTACCAGTGAACTCAAGCACGTACACCAGGCTCTCAGGGCTAATGGCTACTCCGACTACACAATCCGCAAAGCCATCACTCCAGTCATGAAGAAGGATCCTCTTGTGGAACCACTGAAAACCATCACCTTACCCTACATTGCAGGGGTCACTAAAAAGATCTCCAAAATCCTGAATAAACACAAGATCCAGGTCCGATTCAACACAGTACATAAAATCCGTGATTTAGTTCCATCTGTAAAAGATGCTGTTCCAGACATACAGTACCCGGGCGTTTACAAACTAAAGTGCCTATGTGGTAGTAGCTACATTGGAGAAACCAAAAGACATATCTCGGACCGCATCCGCGAACATAAAGCAGACTTGAAACACGGTAGGACGAACTCCTCTGCCGTGGCAGATCACTGTTATAATTCAGTGGGCTCACATGACATTGACTTCTCCAAGACGGAGGTTCTTTGCAAACCAACCGGCTACCAGGAGAGATTCGTTCATGAGGCCATTCACATATACAAGCACAGAGACAATTTCAACCGAGAAGATGGATTCTGGCTTAGTAACCACTGGAAAGATGTTTTAAATCATTTCTGTTCTTAATTAATTGTATTTTTACGATGACCTTCAGACCGCAGCTCTTTCGCCAGCATTGCCTCTTAATACCTCTCACACCACGGTTAATGGTATGGTTTTACAACATGGAGTAAACTAGGGCCTCGCAGCTGTCTCTCTCCCCCTCCTCTGTTCCGACCATGGACGAACTCGTCCGTCTGAACGGAGCCCGTAGCTATCCGTGGTGCTGAAGTTGAGGGTAAGAATCCACCCATTTTTTCGCCATATAGCATTGTGATATATAACGACTTATTGTTGGTAGCTTAGCTGATTGGAGAATATAGAGTTTATTGGTAACATGAAGGTAATTTATATTTTAGTTTTGTATTGGTTCACTATATGGTACTGTGAATAGCTCAGATGTGTAGGCCTTGACTTCAACAGTCATTTCTGTGAGCAGTTACAAGCTAATCACTCAGCCATTTCAATGCTAAATTATATGCTAATTCCATTGTCAAGGCACTTTGTTCCTCTCACACAGCTTAAAGGCCGTGATTTGAACGTGGCTCTTTCACTCCAGCGCTGTCCTACCAGACAGTCTCGTCCCTTCACCTGATGAAGGCCGCTTGTGTTGTGGCCGAAACGTCGTGAGAATATTATTGTTATTTTATTTTATCAATTTATTATTTTATTCTCATTCTACGTGACTTTACCGAAAGAACCAAAGAAGAGGGGATCAAATACTTTTTTCCCTCACTGTATATGTGATAAACCACTTTTTTTCCTGTCATTTGTAACAAGGTCGCTTTTGAAAAAGATCTATATATCTCTGTGGGCCTTAGCTAGTACGATGAAAAATAGTTCAGTTTTAGTTTATTGAGTGGGTAGGTGTGTGATTGAATCATGGGTGGTTGGGTAGGTGGGTGAGTAGGTAAGTGGCTGGGTGAGCGGGCGGGTGAGCGGGCGTGTGAGTGTGTGAGTTAGAGAGTGGGTGGGTGGATGGGTGGGTTTGTGAGTGGGGGAGTGAATAGGTGAGTGGGTGGGTGAGTGGAGTCTTGAGTGAGTGGGTCAGTGATTGAGTGAGTGGGTTGGTGGGTGGGTCGTAGAGTTAATGAGTGGGTGTGTAGGTGGGTGCACAGGTAAGTTTTTGAGTGGCTGGCTGTGTCCATGAGCGAGTGGGTTGGCGGCTGAGTGGGTGGCAGGGTGACTGGGTTTGTGAGTGGGTTTGTGAGTAAGTGTGTGGGTGGCTTTAGTAGTTGACTGGGTGGTGAGTCAGATAATGAGGCGCCACAGTGGCGAGATGTTAACTCCCTCGCTTGGTATATTGGACATTGTAAGAAATAAAATAAAACCCCTCTTATGGATGATATTGGTCGCGAAAGCTGACGTGTTAAACTGGTATATTGGAATTCATAGGTTTGACCCCAACCCTGATGCCTGTATATTTGGAGTTTGCATGTTCTCCCTGTGGTCGTGGGCATTTTTCTCTGGGTTCTCTGGGTTTTCCCTCCACATTTACAAACATGCCTTTATAGGAAATTAGCTGCTATACATTTATATGTGCTAACCCACTTGGTTGAGCCATCATTTGTGGCCACGTCGCTGCTGAAAAAGATCTATATAACTAACTTGTAGTTTTTTTTTTATTGAGTGAGTGAGTGGGTTCCTGGGTGGTTGGGTGGGTGGGTTTGTGGGTGTTTGAGTGAGTGGGTCATTGTGTGAGTGGATAGGTTAATATGTGAGTGGTGAGTAGGTGAATGTGTGGGTGGTTGAGTGAGTGGGTGGTTGGATAAATGGTTGGGTGACTGGTGGGTGGGTAATTTAGTGTGGGAGGTTGAGTGGGTGAGTTAGTGTGTGAGTGGGTGGTTGAGTCAGAAAATGGGTCACTATGGTGTTGAGATGTTAACTACCTCGCCCAGAATACAGGAAGTCATCAATCCCAACCCTGAGCCTGTATATTTGGAGTTTGCATCTTCTCCCGTGGTCGTGTCCATTTTTCTCTGATTCCTTCGGGTTTGTTTAACACGTAGACTTTCATGACCAATATCATCCATAAGAGGTTTCTTTGGGGGTTAGATCGCGTAAATCTATAAATGTGTCTTTAAAACCCACCACCACCCGACACAGCCAACTAGTAAGGGTTGTCACGTAAACAGAACATTCCAATTTGTAACTAGTACAGCACACCGGTGTGTTGGAGAGTCAAGCCACAACATTTACAATCTGAGTACGACGTTTCGCCAGTAATTACAACTAGCTTCAGCAGGCGACTGCCAGATTTGTGGAGGCGTTCACCCTGTTTCGTTCCTTATATAGAGACGTAGATGTCGTGCCCGTCTTTATCATTTGCCTGTTATCAATTTAAAAGTAGAAATAGTTGTTATTATTGTTGTAATCACGTTATAAGGAGAAAAAATTGTGATTATTTCGTTAAAAGAAGAAATAATTATTGTTATCAAGTTGTAAGTGGAAATAATAATTATTGGTATCATTCGCCTGTTCTTACCATTCGTCTGTTCTCATTCGCCTGTTGTTCTCATTCGCCTGTTGTTATCAAGTTATAAGTAGAAAGTTATTATTGTTATCATTCGCCTGGTGTTGGTAGCGCACGTCTCTAATCCAGCACTGTGGAAGGTAGCGAGGGTTGGCGAATCACCGCACAATGATGTTGTCAAATCCCCTTCCCGTGGGCGTCAAGGTGCTATAACCTGACTCGCCAGGAGAAGGCAGTAGAGCAAGTGGACTAATCACCATCTTCACCTTGTTGTATATCTGTACAGGGATAGAGTGTTTCACCCTCGCACGCATGGGTTTTCTATGGGTACTCCGGTTTCCCCCACGTGTATAAACACTCGTAATTAATTGGCGCATAATGCCTCCATAGAGGACTGCAGAGCTTGGACAATCGTTGGTACTGGCTCACCACGTGGCTTCCTTCCTGCACGTGTGTGGTTCCTCATGCCTCTGAGTCGTTCTTGTGCGCGCTATAAAACTTTAAATAATTACTATTATTCACCAGGCGGTCGTGTTGCAAGCCTGTAATCCAGCAGTGGAAGGCAGCAAGGGTTAGTGGACCACACAGTGAATGTTGTGAAACCCCCTTCCCGTGGGCGTCGAGGTGCCTTCTCCTGGCTGGCTGGCCAGGAGAAGACGGTACAGAAATTGGGATAATCGCCATCTTTGCATGTACGGTTTAAAGTGCTGCCCCCTCGTATGCGTGGGTTTTCTCCAGGTGCTCTGGTTTCCCCCACTTGTGTAAGCACTCATCATTCATTATAGCTTCAACCGAGAGGATGGTTTCAAATTAAGCAACCACTGGAAGGACGTTTTAAATCATACCAAACGTCAACTAATTTCTAACAGCAATTTCAAGTAGTGGTATACCAAGCATATTCCTTCCGAACTTTCTATTTCCCTTTTTTATACTTCCCCCTTACAGCACTTTCTTGCCGATCTTTAATTTTTATATTTTTTTCCCGTTTCTATTGCACACACACAGTGACCCATCCCACGCACCCTCTACACAACAAAAGACGGATTAACTCAGCCCCGCACCCCACCAAGGTCCCCCTACATGGCTCCTCCCCCCCCCCCCCCTTAACCTGCATTTAAGCTTTTCTATTTCCACGGTTTTCTACTCCGCACCTTGCTGCACATTCTTGCCGATCTTTATATTTTTTTCTATTGTTCCTTTTCTATTGCACACACACAGTGACCCACCCCCTCACCCTCTACACAGCAAAAGACGGATTAACTCAGCCCCTCACCCCACCAAGGTCCCCCTACATGGCTCCTCCCCCCCCCCCCTCCCTTAACCTGTATTTAAGCCAGAGGTTCCCAGAGCCTCGCCACTTGGTGCAGCATTTTTTTGCTGTGACTGTTTCCACCTGAAGACGGAAGCTTGTGTTGCCTCCGAAACGTCGTTTTAATTTTTTCATTTATTTAATTTTAATTTGTTTTTTACCTACGTGACTTAACCGAATAAAACCAAAGAGTATGAATTCTTGCAGTCACGAAAGCTTCAAATCTAGAATTAACAACTTCTACGGGGAAGATTTTCACCTATCTGTCAGAGCTTTTAACAGACAACGAGACAAGAAGTCACAGCTCATCGAGACGCTGACCTTCCTCAAAAGATGCCGCGACCAGAAGGTAATACCCATCACTTTCACTCTCACATCTGCAGCTGTATCTTCACCGAACTCTAAACAGATTCTATTTAAGGCAAGTCTATCATTAATCTCAGAGAGGATTAGGTTAATTCTAGATTTAAAGCTTTCGTGACTGCAAGGATCCATACTCTTTGGTTCTATTCGGTAAAGTCACGTAGGTAAAAAATAAAACAGCAAAAATCACGACGTTTCGGCCACAACACAAGCGGCCTTCATCAGGTGAAGGAACCAGGCTGTCTCGAGGACAGCGCTGGAGTGAAACACAGCCACGCTCAGACCGCGACCTTTAAGCTGTGTGCGAGGAAACAAGGTGCCTTGACAAAGGAATTAGCATAAGAATTAGCATTTGATTGGCCGACTTAGCATGATGAACGGTGTACATGCGGGTGCACATGCCGGTTGGCGCGGGGGGGGAGGGGGAGTTTACCTATTGATGGGTGTGAAAAGGGAATTTTTAAGAGCTGCGAAAGTTTGGGGTACCACTACTTGAAAAATATACTGTACCATTGAAAATTAGTTTAATGTTTGGTTCGATTTAGAACATCTTTCCAATGGTTGCTTAATTTGAAACCATCTTCTCGGTTGAAATTGTGTCTGTGTTTGTAGATCTGAATTGCCTCGTGAACAAATCTCTGATAAAAACCCGTGGGTTTGCAAAGAACCTTGGTATCGGAGAAAATTATATCATGATCAATCACAGCGTTGTAACAGTGATCAGCTACGGCAGAAGAATTCGTTCTGCCGTGTTTCAAATCTGATTTGTGCTCGCGAATTCGGCCAGAGACATGTCGCTTTGTCTCCCCGATATAGCAATCACCGCAGGTACAACTCAATTTGTAAACCCCGGGGTACTGTAAGTCAGGAATGACATCCTTCATGGATGTGATCAGATCACGAATTTTGTCTACTGTATTGAACCGGACCAGGATCTTGTGTTTGTTTAGAATTTTGGAAATCTTTTTGTAACGCCTGCTATATATGATAATGTGATGGTTTTGACCGGAGTATCAAGTGGTTGTTTCTGTATGGAGGGAGAAACAGCTTGGCGGTTGGTACGGTCAGAATATCCATTCCTTTTGAGGGCCAGTTGTACATGTTTTTAATTCACTGGTCAGGTGGTGTTGGTCCGAAATGCAATGAACCCTATGGTATAAAGTTTTGTTGAAAGAATTCTTTTGGGCTGGGTGGTGGTGGGAATCAGGTTTCAAGTAGGAATCTGTGTGGGTGGGTTTCCTGTAGACAAAATGCCCCAATGAGCCATCAGGTCTCCTCTCAAACAGAACATCTAAGAATGGTAGCTTGCCATCTTTCTCCACTTCCATGGTGAATTTGATGGCGGGATGTCTGGAATTGATGTGGTGTAGGAAAAGGTTCAGAGCTGGGAGGCCATGTGGCCAAATGACGAAAGTGTCATCCACATATCTCTTCCAAAGGGAAGGTCTGAGGGTGGAAGTCTGGATGGCATCTGATTCAAATTTCTCCATGAAAATATTGGCTATTACTGGTGACAAGGGGGATCCCATGGGGGTACCCTTATTTTGTTTGTAGAAGGAGCCATTCCAAGTAAAGTAGGTATTGGTGAGGCAGTGCCTAACCAGTGCAGGTGTATCGGGGTCTAGTCCATGTTGGACCAAATTTTCAATTATTTCAATGGTATCAGGTACTGGGACCTTGGTGAACAAAAAGACCACATCGAAGCTGACAAGAATATCATCAGGGGAGAGTACAACGTCTTTGACCATAGAGACCAATTGGGCTGAGTTAAGTACTGCTGAGGCGGTCTTGCCAGTGAAAGGCAGCAAGGTATCTGACAGAAAATGGGCTAGTCTATAGGTAGGACAGTTGATCGTGGATACGATGGGTCGTAGTGGGGTGCCTTCTTTATGAATCTTGGGAAGACCATAGAATTTAGGGGGTCTTGCAGCAGAAGGTTTTAGGGAGGGACGTTTAGTTGGGTCGATTAGGGAGGTCGAACTTGTGATGATCTTGTTGGTTTTTATCGCTAGGCTATTGGTAGGGTCATTTTTAATTTTTGAGTAACTTCCATCGTTGAGCAGATTCTGGATTTTGTTGTTGTATGAATCTTTATCCATAATACCAGTAGCGTTGCCTTTATCGGCTGAGAGGATGACTATATCACTTCTGTTTATT
This sequence comes from Petromyzon marinus, assembly GCF_048934315.1. Taxonomy (NCBI): domain Eukaryota; kingdom Metazoa; phylum Chordata; class Hyperoartia; order Petromyzontiformes; family Petromyzontidae; genus Petromyzon; species Petromyzon marinus. Next base: position 1,643,346 of record NC_133705.1, read on the forward strand.
TAAATTCGCGAGTTCAAAGCGTTCATTTTTGCTGATGTTACTAATGGGTTTCTTAGCATTCTTAAGAATAGTGGCTATTTCAGCTCTCGCAACGTCTGCTTGGATGTGTCCCACGCCTTTGAGGGCTACATCGACCTGAGAGATGATATCATCTACTGGTATGTGTTTTGGGGTGACAGCAAAATTCAGTCCCCTAGCCAGTACTGTTTTCAGATTGTCCGAAATCGGCGTGCTACTCTGATTAATGACGATTTAGTTGACGTCGAGTTTTGTTATATGTGGAACTGGGTTCTTCTTTAATAGCTGGTTGAATTTAGAAATCAGGTTAGCTTTACATTTGACTGACAATGAATCAGCAGAAGAAGCAGTCATGTTGGCTATGTGATTCCAATCCGCACCAACCGGCATGTGCACCCATATGTACACCACCTCTACACCGTTCATCATGCTAAGTCGGCCAATCAAATGCTAATTTTTATGCTAATTCCTTTGTCAAGGCACCTTGTTTCCTCGCACACAGCTTAACGGTCGCGGTCTGAGCGTGGCTGTGTTTCACTCCAGCGCTGTCCTCGAGACAGCCTGGTTCCTTCACCTGATGAAGGCCGCTTGTGTTGTGGCCGAAACGTCGTGATTATTGTTGTTTTATTATTTACCTACGTGACTTTACCGAATAGAACCAAAGAGTATGGATCCTTGCAGTCACGAAAGCTTTAAATCTAGAATTGATAACCTCTACGGGGAGGGCTTTCACCTATCTGTTAGAGCTTTTAACAGACAACGGGACAAGAAGTCACAGCTCATCGAGACGCTGACCTTCCTCAAAAGATGCCGCGATCACAAGGTAATACCCATCGCTTTCACACTCACTTCTTCTGCTGTATCTTCTCCGAATTCTAAACAGATTCTGTTTAAGGCCAGCCTATCTTAAATCTCAGAGAGGATAAGGCTACTCCGATTTGAACTCGATACTTTAGACAGGACTCTCCTACAAGCTCATTTAATGTTAACACAAAAAAATGTCACCTTCTGATTGGAATTACATTGACAACATGACTGCTTCTTCTGCTGATTCACTGTCAGTCAAATGTAAAGCTAACCTAATTTATTTCTGATTGAGAGGGGGTCAAATATATAACATTTTTGACATGCGTTTTTTCTGGATTTTGTTGTTGTTATTCTGTCTCTCACTGTTCAAATAAACCTACCATTAAAATTATAGACTGATAATTTCTTTGTCAGTGGGCAAACGTACAAAATCAGCAGGGGATCAAATACTTTTTTCCCTCACTGTATACATAAATAAATAGTGCATATTTAGTGTATTATTGAGTGCATGTTTACGTGCTCTAACCCAAAAATCTCGATCATGGACTCAAAAAACCGCTGGGAGACTTCTCACCCAGACCCGTAGCAAGACGATATCGCCCCAATATTCAAATTGTTCAAATATCCCCCGAACGAGTCCAGGATCAATTTAAAGATCATACTCGGCATTCTGAAGGTCCTCCGTGGTCTGACAATGATCACGTTGCCATGTTTACGCTTCTTACAAATATTTTTGCCCCGTTGAATCGATCGCCAAACCCAAGTGACGGTAATGTTACGATTAAAAAAATCTCAGTGGGTGACCTCTGGGCAGAGCATGACCTTGCAAACAGACGACCAATCGAGTGAAATAAACATGGGAAACGCACCTCGATGAACAGGCTGACTTCCCTGTGTGTTTGGACAAACTCATTCATCACAGGCAAAACGAACATGTCCCGAATGCCCACGTCCTTCAGGAACTGCATCTGGAGGTGTTGGCACACCAATTGCATCACCTAGCAAAAGAGGAAAACAGCAGGAACGACGTGAATACATCATCGCCATGCAGCAGTCTACGCCCGTCAATTTCTCACAGCGGTAGTAAGGTCCTTAGGTGTCTGGGAGCACAAGGCAGGTGCAGGTGGGTGAGTCATAATTTCCATCCCTGACGCCAAAACTTATTTCAGGCTGTGCAAGAGATAATGACATGGGTTAATTGTCACACAAGCCAATTAGAAAGCTGCCATGCTGTTAATGGTTAGTAAACTGAACTCACAGACCAGAGGTCGCTAAATGGGTACACCACAGTTAGCTGATCGGCAAGTCACGTGTGATGCAGCCAAGTGTGGCTTTCAGCCGGCTCTTCCAACACACCTGGTCAACGTGGAAAAGTAGAATATGGGACCTTCCTGGTGTGGACTAATCAGTTTCAAAGACAATGCATATATTATCAGAGCATGTTTGCATGTTCACCACAAGTACGTGTGGTTAATGCAGACAGGATTCCTTGAATAAGGATTCTGTTTGGTGTTTTAACATCTTAACACCTGTTGTATTGCCAGAAAGGGTAAAACCTATTGTTATATGGAAAAGTAGACCAAATACTCGAAAAGAGTTTGCTCTCATGAAGGTCATTTCACCAGCGGTGGTGTGACCAAGCAATTGCAGAGCTGCACTTTTATATAAGTCAGGTCAGAGCCAGATACACATTGGAGGATAAACATCCCACGGTGGCTGGGCAATTGTTGTGCAATAATGTCAGGTCAAACTTACTTAGGATATTTACAGGTGCGTTTTATTCATGCCGTATATATTAATGCACACATTGTGTAGTAGTGGTATTATTATTAAACTCACCTTTAATGACGATGACCATAAACATGATTAAGAGTGTGACTATTAAAGAATGTGCGACTGTACAATGTGGACGTAGCGGAGGGGCCCCCCACGGTGAGCGGTGACGCAACGCGCGCAGTGGCCCGCGTCACGTGGTTGGCACCTCACGTGCACAGAGCGAGGCAGGCAGAGCCAGAGGGGGGCGGCGTTGCCTAGGCGACTTTGGCGTCCTCGCGGTCTACTCCACGGTCAAGCTGCGTGTCACTTGGTGACCCCCCCACCGCCTCTTACTGGACACCTGTGAGTGAGAGCTTGATAGCGCTTCGGATTTCTCCAGGGTCAAAACAGATTTTGATTCCGAGTACAGTGTGCACAGCACCTGTACGACGGGTCCTCGTTTAACGCAGTAGATGCGTTCCTGAAAAGTGCCGCATTAAGCGAAAACTATTTCCCCCGTAATGAATGTCCAAGCGCAGTCAGAATTGGGTTACAAATAACTTGAGGGGACGCCGCCGCGTTACCGTCTCGTCTCGCTCAACCGCGCAGCTCAAGAAAGTAGTTCGGCGTCGACCGCTCACAAGTCGCCTTATGGCGGTGCGCGTTCCCTAAATGAAGGCAGCCGCATTATAGCGTGAACACGCGGGACAGACCCAGTTGTCGTGTGCGGGTCAACTCCCTGAGATAAACTTGCTGCCGACTTCATGCGTTGTATACGCCCAGTGCTCAGCCAATTGTTGTGAGCGTCGCTCCTCTGCCCTCTGTTGTTAATGGAGGGAGACTGCACCCAACTGCCAAGTATCATCCTTCGCGAGCCTCTTCAAAACGCTCATCTTGACACCGCTGGAAGCAGCCATCGGCCTTGACCTCACCCCACAACAGTGCAAGTTTAACCGCTCAACATTAAAACACAACGATGGGTCGCTTGCACCAATCGCACAACATCACAGCGTTGACTCTCAGCTGTTGCTTGTGTAGAGGGGGTCAGATTGTCCAGACATTCGGTTGATACTAATAGGGTTTATTTGCCAGTATTGTAGATTATTTGAATTCCATTTGTTTGGGCGTCAGGGTGGTGCAGTGGACACGCCCGTGCATGGCATCTTCTGAAGGAGTGCCTGGCTTCGCTTTCCTAATTCTGGTCCCTTTCTCTGCATGGGTTTACTCCCATAGCAAAACAACAACAAAAACATACACTGTAACTGGTACTAGCCAAACATCTGGGATTGTTTTTGTTATGCTGCATTGCCCAAAATGGCATTTGGTGATAAAAAAATTTGGCAGGAATTGATGCTCTAATGCAATTTGAACTCTTATATATTTTTTTTTCATGACTTGGTTAGCGTTCATATTCTTGGTTCTTTCGGTAAAGTCACGTAAATAGAAAACAAGAAATAAAATTCAAATGAAATAAAAAAATAAAAAAATAAATAACCCCCAAAAAATCAATTGAAAATAATAAAAGCAAAAAACCCAGGACGTTTCAATCGCAACACAAGCGATCTTTATTTTATTGTTTTTGTTTGTTGTTTACGTGACTTTACCGAAAGAACCAAGAATATGATTTCCTGCAGTCACGAAAGTTTTAAGTCAAAATTTGCTTCGCATTCCTTTACTTTGCCCTCCCATCTGTTTGTACTGTTGTTTGTTGTTGTAACTTTCTGACTCGCCCCGACTGGACATATGTGAAAAAAAGAGCTTTATAGCTCATCAGATTCGTCCAGCCTAATTAAAGATTCTGATTCGGACATTAACTGACCCAGTTTTCGCGTGGAGATCACGGCCAGGATGTGGAACAAAGGGACCCCCGGTCACCCTCACGTGGAATGCCTAAGTGGTGGCTTAGGGAAGGCCTTTATTCAACAATGTATATCATGGCCGATAAGAATTTTTATAGTCATACACCATAGCCCACGATTTCCTGCACCGTTCATTCACTTGAGGAGACTGCGCATGGTGGAGATGGATGACCCTCGGTATCCTGTCCCAAAGTGATTCCAGTGGTTCAGGTAGTGGAAGAGTTGCTAGCGCTTCTGGCTCTTGCCGAAGCCTTGTGACTTTGGGATGAGAGCGTGGTAGGATGAGTGAAGCGTGGAGCTAAAGCTCCTGGAACATCCTGTACCCAAACAACACCAAACATTCAAAATCTTACAATGCTGCTGTTCCAGCACGAACAACATAACAATGAACAACATTTTCACAAATTCAACGTAATGCAGAAAATTGAGTGGCTCGAGGTTAATTTCAATGTCAGAGCACCGACCCAATGCCATTGAGGTCCTCCGTTCAAAATTCAGTGAGCCATCTATCAACAAACGTTCCTGCGAATTGAGGGCAGGAATGCTGTGGTCTCAACTTGGTCACCAATGGCTGCACAGTAAACATCATGTCAAATGTGTTTTTGTTCACTGAAGCATATCCCAGCTCTGAGGGTTTGAATTCCATTTGACGTGTAATGAATTATCTTCAGCTTGGATTTCTGGTAAAGCACATCAGTGGCAACTTGTCTCTGAACCAGGGGTTCCTTGTTCGACAAACTGTGTTTTTGGAACATTCAAGCATCCTCAAGTGCCGTGGATAAGTAAGAGTTTTATCGTTCCACTATTGTTTTGTGCACCGTATCAGCTTTAACAGGATTTGCCCAAAAAGCCTTAGCAAGGAAGGATGAATCTTTGTAAGTTAGCAAATAGAGAGGGTGGAGACCTCAGCATGTAGACATCTCAACCACAACTCTACCTGGTCTCTGTTATTTATTTAATGAGCCAGCCCTTGCCACACTGAGGTTATACGAATGAACCTTGCATGCCACAGACAGGGCAGTGAACGGCAGTTGCTGCTATTGTTTTGGTTGTTTGTAGTTTTTTCTTACCCAGCGATGGCAAGCTCGTACTCCGAGTGCCCATAGAAGGAGGCTGGGTCAAAGATGACGGGCCCTTCATTTATCTCTGCAGCGTTCCCAGTCCATAGGTCACCGTGGAGCAGTGCCGGAACCACCTCTACGTCCCGGAAAAAATCCCCCAACCGAAGCTGCACACCACGCAAAAAACAACACCATTTTATTCATGATAACGTTTTTTTCGAGTTAGATCGCATAAATTTACATGCGTCGTACACCCACTCCAATTGCCATTAGGCAATTGCCAGAAGTCAGAACGCTTCTGGCAATTGCTTGATGATGCTGGTTGTAATCACCAGCTAAAGGTCGTACTCGTTTGAAAATGTTCTGCGTTTCCTCTCTAACACACCAGAGTGCCGAGCAATAACATAAATGGCACGTTCTGTTCATGTCAGAAACATTACTAATGGGCTGTGTTGGGTGGATGTGGGTGTACGACGCATTTACACTTACGCGATCTAAGCCAAAAAAAACTTTATCATGAATAATATTGGTCGCGAAAGCCTGCGTGTGAAACACCACTTTACCTTTGTGCACATGATGAACTACACTGCTGCATGTATTAACTCTTTCCTGCTCCGAGATGACTGCAAGTTGCGGGGTGCATCCCATTCACCGCTGAATCTCGTGTACGTCATCGGAACGTAATAGGAAGTAAATATTAAATAACTTTATCGGTACCGAGGATCCCACAAGGCCGTGCGGGAAGGTGTGTAGCACAGTTTGGTACCAGCTATAATAGAGTGCTGTCCTGTCGCTACGGTGCTCTGTGGCGTGTACAATGTCTTTAAAAACAACGGCGCTATGCCTCTCTAAATAAAATTACCGCTGAACCGCTTGCGCGTTCCGAGATTCGGTGGTGAACGAGACCCATTCTGAAATGAGCAGTCGTCTCGGAACGGTAAAGGGTTAAGGGCGAGAGTGAAACGGCTTACGAACCTGAAGCCGAGACCAGAGCTCGCGGGTTTCCCGTTCACCGTAGTCCTTCTCTATCATGTCCAGCTGAAGCTGCAGTCGCTGCCGTGAGAAGAACGTCACCCAGTCCTCCTGCCACTCATTCAGCTGGTGGCATAAATATAGTTTTATTACAGACATTTAAAAACATAAGCAAATAATACCTATTCTTAGTTTTTTCGGTAAAGTCACGTTGAAGAGAAACAACAAAATAACAAAATATATATAAAACAATAAAAAATTCTCACGACGTTTCGACCATAACTCAAACGGTCATCATCAGGTGTGTCGGTTTGCATAAATTTATTTTGAAAACGGCATCTTTATTTATTTATATAAAAATAACGTTTGCGTCACGCGCAACGATTGGCTGTTTGCCAGGACTAGTCCATCTATTTTTTGAAAAGAGGAGGGGGGAGACGAAATTTGTTTTTATGTATGCTGTCTGAAAGCCACTGTAAGCGTGAACAATCAATCAAGAACTGAAATGATTTATCAAATCTTTCCAATGATTGCTAAGATAGAATCCATCTTCTCGGTTGAAATTGTCTCTGTGTTTGTATATGTGGATAGCCTCATGAACGAATCTCTCATGGAAGCCAGATGGCTTACAAAGAACCTCCGTCTTGGAAAAGTCAATGGCATGTGAGCCTACTGAATTAGAACAATGATCTGCTACGGCCGAGGTGTTGGTCCTACCGTGTTTAAGGTCTGCTTTATGTTCACGAATGCGGTCCGAGATATGGCGTTTGGTTTCTCCAATGTAACTACTATCACAGAGGCAACTTAGTTTGTAGACACCAGGGTATTGTATGTCCGGAATCACATCTTTTACAGACGGAACCAGATCACGGATTTTATGTAATGTGTTGAAACGGACCTGGATCTTGTGTTTATTCAAGATTTTGGAGATCTTTTTTGTGATCCCAGCAATGTAGGGTAAAGTGATGGTTTTGAAAGGCTCCTCAAGAGGGTTCTTCTTCATGGTTTGAGTGATAGCTTTGCGGATTGTATAGTCGGAGTAACCATTAGCCCTAAGAGCTTGGTGTACGTGCTTGAGTTCACTGCTTATGTGTTCCTGGTCGGATATGCATTGGGCTTATTGATACAAAGTCTTGATGAGAGAATTCTTCTGTGATGGATGGTGGTGGGAATCCGGTTTCAGATAAGCATCCGTATGGGTAGCTTTCCTGTAGACAGAGTGGCTCATTGAACCATCAGGTCTCTTTTTAATTAGGACATCCAAAAAAGGTATCTTGCCATCTATTTCGACTTCCATGGTAAATCTGATGGCTGGGTGTATGGAATTGATGTGGTCGAAGAATTGGTCTAGAGCAGGCCGGCCATGTGGCCAGATGACAAAAGTGTCATCCACGTACCTCTTCCATAAGGTTGGGCGCAGAGTGGCAGTCTGGATGGCGTCAGTCTCAAATTTCTCCATGAAAATGTTAGCTATAACTGGAGAAAGGGGGGAGCCCATTGGGGTGCCCTCAGTTTGTTTGTAGAAAGTTCCATTCCAAGTGAAGTATGTATTGGTTAAACAGTGTCTCACCAGGGGGGGTACCTCAGTGTTTAGTCCTTGATGAACCAAGTCTTCAATGATTGCAATGGTGTCAGGTACAGGAACCTTGGTGAATAAGGAAACTACATCAAAACTGACAAGCAGGTCATCTGGGGACAGGGAAATACCCTTGATTGTTGATACCAGGTGAGTAGAATTTTGTACCGCAGAGGTGGTCTTTCCAGTGAAAGGACGCAGGATTTCAGACAAAAAACGAGCTAGTTTGTAGGTGGGGGAGCTGATAGTAGAGACTATGGGACGAAGAGGTGTATCAACTTTATGTATTTTTGGTAAGCCGTATAATCTTGGTGGCCTGGCAGCAGAAGGTTTCAATGAAAACTGTTTAGATTGATCAATTAATGCGGTTGAATCAGAAATTATTTTGTTGGTTTGTGTGACGAGGCTGTTGGTGGGATCTCTTTTTATTTTTGTATAACTACCATCGTCGAGTAATTCTTTAATTTTGTTGTTGTATTCTATTTTATCCATGATAACAGTAGCATTGCCTTTGTCAGCTGAGAGAACTACAATATCATTCCTCTTTTTTAATTTATATAATTCAAAACGCTCATTTTTGCTGAGGTTGCTAGCTGGCATCTTAGCGTTTTTGAGGGTTGCAGCGATTTCAGATCTTGCTACGTCTGCAGCGATGTGACCCAGGCCCCTGAGAGCAACGTCTACTTGGGCAATTATATCATTAACTGGTATGTGTTTAGGTGTGACTGCAAAGTTTAGACCTTTAGCTAAGACGGATTTCAGACCATCGGAAATAGAACTGTTACTGCGATTAATTACGACTTTATTAACGTCTAACTTTTTGGTGTGTGGGTCCGGTCTTTTGTTGAATAGGAGGTTAAATTTGGAAATCAGGTTTTCCTTACATTTGGTCGACATAGTAGCAGCTGAAGAGGCAGTCATATTGTCTACATGTTCCCAATCCGATGTGGACATTATTGCCGTCAATGATAAGTGTGATTTGTAGAGTGTCTTGTCTAACTGATCTAGTTCTGTGCGTATAAGTCTGATTTTTTCTGAGATAAGAGCTAAGCTAGTTTTGAAAAGAATTAGTTTCGCATTAGAAGAAGTTACAGTAGCAGAGGTGAGTGTAAATGCGATTGGGGTAATACCAATCGCATTTACACTCACCTCTGCTACTGTAACTTCTTCTAATGCGAAACGAATTCTTTTCAAAACTAGCTTAGCTCTTATCTCAGAAAAAATCAGACTTATACGCACAGAACTAGATCAGTTAGACAAGACACTCTACAAATCACACTTATCATTGACGGCAATAATGTCCACATCGGATTGGGAACATGTAGACAATATGACTGCCTCTTCAGCTGCTACTATGTCGACCAAATGTAAGGAAAACCTGATTTCCAAATTTAACCTCCTATTCAACAAAAGACCGGACCCACACACCAAAAAGTTAGACGTTAATAAAGTCGTAATTAATCGCAGTAACAGTTCTATTTCCGATGGTCTGAAATCCGTTTTAGCTAAAGGTCTAAACTTTGCAGTCACACCTAAACACATACCAGTTAATGATATAATTGCCCAAGTAGACGTTGCTCTCAGGGGCCTGGGTCACATCGCTGCAGACGTAGCAAGATCTGAAATCGCTGCAACCCTCAAAAACGCTAAGATGCCAGCTAGCAACCTCAGCAAAAATGAGCGTTTTGAATTATATAAATTAAAAAAGAGGAATGATATTGTAGTTCTCTCAGCTGACAAAGGCAATGCTACTGTTATCATGGATAAAATAGAATACAACAACAAAATTAAAGAATTACTCGACGATGGTAGTTATACAAAAATAAAAAGAGATCCCACCAACAGCCTCGTCACACAAACCAACAAAATAATTTCTGATTCAACCGCATTAATTGATCAATCTAAACAGTTTTCATTGAAACCTTCTGCTGCCAGGCCACCAAGATTATACGGCTTACCAAAAATACATAAAGTTGATACACCTCTTCGTCCCATAGTCTCTACTATCAGCTTCCCCACCTACAAACTAGCTCGTTTTTTGTCTGAAATCCTGCGTCCTTTCACTGGAAAGACCACCTCTGCGGTACAAAATTCTACTCACCTGGTATCAACAATCAAGGGTATTTCCCTGTCCCCAGACGACCTGCTTGTCAGTTTTGATGTAGTTTCCTTATTCACCAAGGTTCCTGTACCTGACACCATTGCAATCATTGAAGACTTGGTTCATCAAGGACTAAACACTGAGGTACCCCCCCTGGTGAGACACTGTTTAACCAATACATACTTCACTTGGAATGGAACTTTCTACAAACAAACTGAGGGCACCCCAATGGGCTCCCCCCTTTCTCCAGTTATAGCTAACATTTTCATGGAGAAATTTGAGACTGACGCCATCCAGACTGCCACTCTGCGCCCAACCTTATGGAAGAGGTACGTGGATGACACTTTTGTCATCTGGCCACATGGCCGGCCTGCTCTAGACCAATTCTTCGACCACATCAATTCCATACACCCAGCCATCAGATTTACCATGGAAGTCGAAATAGATGGCAAGATACCTTTTTTGGATGTCCTAATTAAAAAGAGACCTGATGGTTCAATGAGCCACTCTGTCTACAGGAAAGCTACCCATACGGATGCTTATCTGAAACCGGATTCCCACCACCATCCATCACAGAAGAATTCTCTCATCAAGACTTTGTATCATAGAGCCCAATGCATATCCGACCAGGAACACATAAGCAGTGAACTCAAGCACGTACACCAAGCTCTTAGGGCTAATGGTTACTCCGACTATACAATCCGCAAAGCTATCACTCAAACCATGAAGAAGAACCCTCTTGAGGAGCCTTTCAAAACCATCACTTTACCCTACATTGCTGGGATCACAAAAAAGATCTCCAAAATCTTGAATAAACACAAGATCCAGGTCCGTTTCAACACATTACATAAAATCCGTGATCTGGTTCCGTCTGTAAAAGATGTGATTCCGGACATACAATACCCTGGTGTCTACAAACTAAGTTGCCTCTGTGGTAGTAGTTACATTGGAGAAACCAAACGCCATATCTCGGACCGCATTCGTGAACATAAAGCAGACCTTAAACACGGTAGGACCAACACCTCGGCCGTAGCAGATCATTGTTCTAATTCAGTAGGCTCACATGCCATTGACTTTTCCAAGACGGAGGTTCTTTGTAAGCCATCTGGCTTCCATGAGAGATTCGTTCATGAGGCTATCCACATATACAAACACAGAGACAATTTCAACCGAGAAGATGGATTCTATCTTAGCAATCATTGGAAAGATTTGATAAATCATTTCAGTTCTTGATTGATTGTTCACGCTTACAGTGGCTTTCAGACAGCATACATAAAAACAAATTTCGTCTCCCCCCTCCTCTTTTCAAAAAATAGATGGACTAGTCCTGGCAAACAGCCAATCGTTGCGCGTGACGCAAACGTTATTTTTATATAAATAAATAAAGATGCCGTTTTCAAAATAAATTTATGCAAACCGACACACCTGATGATGACCGTTTGAGTTATGGTCGAAACGTCGTGAGAATTTTTTATTGTTTTATATATATTTTGTTATTTTGTTGTTTCTCTTCAACGTGACTTTACCGAAAAAACTAAGAATATGAATTACTGCAGTCACGAAAGCTTTAAATCAAAAAATAATACCTACTTTATTTGGCCAATCCTTGACCTAAAACAGTGATATTCACTCATTTTCGGAGGGGGGCCACTTTCGCGAATAAGACATTATCAGTGAAAGAGCCATCTCACATTTGAAACCATTGGGGGGTTTGACAGCATGATGGGGTGTTTTCACTTGTGTGTATTGTCGGGGACTGCACGTCAGGGGTCGCAGTAAAAAGGACACCAGGGACTGCCACCGGCCCGCGGGCCTTGCAATGAAGAACACGGACTTACGATGTCACCCAGAAACGTTGAATTTTACGTACAAATGGCTGGGTAATTCTTAAGACATAATTCGACACTCATGTTATGTACCGATTATCATGCTGTAGTCTTTGAACATCTCATTTTAGCCACCAATTGATATCCTCATAAAAAATTACAACAGCATTGATCCTAACGATAGGTTCTGCGCTTAATTCCCGCACCTCCGCTTAGCACGGTTGGCTATGTACGGTGGAAAGGAAGTTCAACATACATTCATACAAGTCTGTCATACCCGGCTGAGTGTAATTGGTAATTAGCGAAAACATAACTGATTATGTGAACACTGGTTATGCAAGATCGATCTCTCAGGGAACTTGAGTGACATCTGGTGATGTCAGTTGTAACTGTTTGCCCTGTTATCAATGGTACAACTGTGTGCAATGGAAGAAAATATATGCATTCTTTAATCAAATATATTGTTTTATAAATTTGTGTACTTATGCAAGATAAAATGTAAGTCAATCTAGTTCTTCTTAAAATGTAACCTTAAACCAATGTTACCATCATCAGTGGTTAATAGACTATTACACAAAGGACTCTCATATTTCTACGATGTAATACTAATTAGACTGACATCTGAACAACAGCTGATTTCACCGCTCCATGATAAAACTAATTTAATCAAGTAAACATTATTGCCGTTCCTATAAAACTTTGGTCACCCAGGCTGTCCTTCAACAAAAGGGTATATTAAATCTATAATATAGTTTTTTCTGGGTTAGATCGCATAAAAATAAATGAGCCGTTAAACCTAGCACCACCTAACAGCCAATTAGTAAGGTTGTCACGTAAACGGAACATGCCAATCCGCTACTAGTACAGCAAACCGAAGTGTTGGAGGGAAAATCCACAACATTTACAATCTGAGTATGACGTTTCGCCAGTAATAACAACTATCATCATTAGGTGGACAGCCAAATTCGTAGAGAAATCCTCCTGTTTCATTCCTTGGAGGGATAGATGTGATGATGTCACTTGTGAGCCCTTCACGAATTGGAATGTTCTGTTTATGTGACAAACCTTACGAATTGGCTGTGTCGGTGGTGGCGGGATTAACGACAAATTTATATTTCAACGATCTAACCCAAAAAAAAACGATATTATGGATGATATTGGCCGCGAAAGCCTACGTGTTAAACGGGTATATTAAAATTTAAATGGGCTACAACCAGTTTCATGACTTTAAAGCGGAGATCACATGTGGAATGTAACCACAGCATATAGCCGTATGAAACCCACATACTCTACATCCTCCTGCCCAGGGTCCATACCTGTTGGGAGAAATTCAAGACTGAAATTTTTATCAAAATCTGTAAAGCACATGAGAACCTTAATTTAGCAGTGTCAAACTGACTGGGACCCCTGTCGTGACGGAGCAGCTGAACATTGCACAAAATCATCAACGCATATACAGATATATACCAAGGGTGACCAACTTTCCTGACCCTACCAGCAGCATACCATAATCTTCAGATGGCCGCGGGAGCCACAAGAGATAAAGATTAGCCATACAGAATTTGACTCGTGTCGACTGGCTGTGGAATTTTGAGTTTAGAAATCTGAGTGCCCTGAGAGTACTCATGGCCTGCCTCCGATACCAGATTGTTCTCACTTCATATAAAGTTAAATTGAAGAGTTACAAATTAGCAGCGCCTCTGCAGAGCCACACTTGAACTGCCCAGGAGCCACATGCAGATGCCGAGCAATGGTCTGGCCAACCATGGTATTTTCTGTACATTACAGACTTGTAAATCTGGCGTATATAAAAAAAATTAGCTGGAAACATTTATTTTAGCATTTACTGTATTGCCCTTTAATGAATGAATAGCAAAACTACATGAACTCTCTCCTAAAGCCTTCTTTTGGCTAGCAGACCTTGACATTTATCTCCTGAACATATTGCGATTATATTCTTGGTTCTTTTGGCAAAGTCAAGTAGAAGGGAAATAATACAAATAAAACATAATATAATAAAATTCTCACGACATTTCGGCCACAACGCAAGCAGCCGTCCTCAGGTGAAGAAACAGAGCTGTCGGAAAGACAGCGTCTTAATGAACACTGGGCAGTGAACACTGGGCAGTGTTCATTAAGACGCTGTCTTTCCAACAGCTCTGTTTCTTCACCTGAGGACGGCTGCTTGCGTTGTGGCCGAAACTTCGTGAAAATTTTATTATATAATGTTTTATTTGTATTATTTTATTATTTCCCTTCCACGTGACTTTACCGAAAGAACCAAGAATATGAATCCCTGCAGTCATGAAAGCTTTAAATCGAAAAAAATTGCGATTAGCAAAAATATAAAGGGACGCAATGTTGAATGCTCTAAGTCTCCTTTGCAGAAGAGTTTGCCCTGATGGACTTAAATACAGATACTTTTAATAGCCATAATTCATATATTACCCAACATAATTCATATTCTGAAAAGTACATTGCACACACATGAACAATACAGTTCCCTTCATCACAAAGATGGCTAAAACAAAGAGATGAATGTGATTAGGTGTGGAAAATCATGACCGCTGGCTGGCTGGTTGTGTTCATGTATGAAATAATGACAGCATGTGTCTATCTCATTCACCAGCTCAATCGCTTGATTTTTACGATTAATAAACAGCTGTATGAAATGTGTTTGTTTACACATATTCATTAGATCCGATTAGCATGCCTACTCTCAGTGCGAAGGAATGTCAACATAATACATAGTTGACATGATGCTAGGGTTGGATCAGTGGGCCTAGTTTTACACATGTTTTACATTTTCATGATTCAATACCGATAGTTTTCTCTTCCTTGTGAAGCCTCTCTCCAATCTTCCTGTTGTGAAGGTGCATTTCAGCCAGATGCTGCCCCAACAAGCCTGAGCCCCTGTCAGAGTGTACAACACAATAGACCTGTCAAAGAAAACATTAACTTTATCATGTCAACAAACCCCAAGTAATAATTCATATGCAACCTAAACTACATCATATTTGTCCAGGTGGTCTGTGGCCGAGAACCTCGCTGGAAAATACGAATATATCAGTTCACATTCTGGTTTGGGTGACTCAAAACAATATTCTTCTGGGGTTTATACAATGTGTGTTACTTCCTGGGAAGTCAATCCTATGTAGATTATAAATGAAACCATTTTTTATTTTACAAGAGCTATTTTTCAGAACCGACCTGGCCACAAATGATAGCCTAACGAAGTAGCTTATCACATGGAAATTTATAGCAGCCAAATGCTCAAAATACTCATGTTTCTAAATGTGCAGGGAAAAACTGGAGAAACTGGAGAAAAACCTGCACGACCACGGGGAAAACATGCAAACTTCAAATATACAGCAGGCGTCAAGGTCGGGATCGAACCTACGAAGTTCAATATACCAGGCGAGGTAGTTAACATCTCATAGCCACCATGGCGCCCCATTCTCTGACTTATCCACCCACCCACCTACTCGTAAAGCCACCCACCCACTCACTCACCCTGCCACGTACCGAATCTCTAAACCAACAACTCAACCACCCACCCACTCATCCAACCTCTCACTTACTAAACCAGCCACTCACCAACCCACCGACCCACTCATCCAACCTCTCACTTACTAAACCAGCCACTCACCAACCCACCGACCCACTCATCCACCTATTCACTTAAAATAGTTCAACTACAATTGAATTATTTTAAATTCACCAGGTAAGGCCCACTGAGCTATACAGATCCTTGTCGGAAACGACGTGGCAAACAAATGATAGCTCAAAGAAGTGGCTTATCACGTGGACATTTATAGCAGCCAAAGCCTCTAAATGTATATTTCTAAATATGCATGAAAAACTCGGAGGTCCCAGAGAAAAATCCATGCAACCACAGGGAGAACATGCAAACTCCAAATATACAGGCGTCACGATCGGGATCGAACCCACGATGTCCTATACAAATGGCGAGGGAGTTAACATTCCGCTACCCTGGCGCTCCACTCTGACTCAGCCTCCCACCCACCCACTCAAACACCCAGCCAAGCGCTCATGAACCCAATCACCCTGGCACCCACTCAATCGCGAAACCCACTCACTCATCAACACACCCAGCCACTCACTTAAGCACTTACCTACGAACCCACCTGCATACCCCCCACTCACTAACTCAAAGACCCACTTCACTCAACACTCCACTAACCCACCCACTCACCTATTCATGCCCCAAATCACACACTGACCCATCCACCCACTTAATCTATAACTCACGCACTCACCCACCCACATGCTCACCAGCCACTTATCTACTCACCCACCCACTCATCCTGCCACCTACTCAACCTCTAACCCACCCACGCACCGAACTACCCACCTACCCAATCACCCATACAATAAACTACAACTAAACTATTTTGTCATTTACCAGGTAAGCCCCACAGAGCTATATAAACCATTTTAGAAGTGATCTGGTTACAACTGATACATGAACGAAGTGGCTGATCACGCTGACATTCATTGCAGCCAAATCTTCTAAACAAATCTTGACTCTAAATGCGGAGGGATAAATCTGGAGGACCGGGAGAAAGATCCACGAGGACACAGGCAAAAACATTAAAACTCATAATATACAGGCAGCAGGGTCAGAATCGAATACACGATTTCCTGTATACTCAGTGAGGTAGTTAATATCTCACCATAGTGGCACCCCGCTCTCTGACCCACTCACCCAATTACACACTAACTCACCCACTCAACCTCCCACATTAACTTACCCACCCACCAGTCACTCCCCCATTCACCCAACCACCCCCTCACTCACCCAACCACGCACCAACTCACCTACCCACTAACTCACCCACCCATCTTCTCCCGCACTCAGCCAGCCACCCGCTCAATCACGTGCCGACTAACTTACTCACACACTCACCGACCAATACACCCATTCACCCACTCACTTACCCACCCACAATCTCACTACCCAAGCCAACCACCCAGCCCCTCACTCACCCACTTATTCAATCACTCACTACCCCACACACTCACCCAACCACTTGCTCACCTACCCATACGCTAACCCAACCACTCACTCACCGACTCACCCACCCACTAACTCATCAAAATTAATTCTCAACCACTCACCCAACCACCCACGCAATCTCATACCCACTAACTCACTCACCTACCCATTTATGCACTCACGCACCCACTTACTCACTCACGCACCCACCAACCAACCCACCTACCCATCTCTTCACTCACTCACCCATCCACACAGTCAATCACTCACCTACATACCTACCCACTAATACTCACCCACTCATCCAACAACGAACTCACCAACCCACCCGCCGACTCACTCACTCAGGTACTAACCCACTCAACTTCTAACCCACACACTAACCACCTAACCACCTACCCACACACTCACTCACTCACCCACACACTCACTCACTCATCCACCCACCCAAACATCCACTCACCCACCCACTAATTCACCCACCCACTCACTCCCTCATCCATCCACTCACCTACTCGCCCATCCACTCACTTACTCAATGAGCCACTCACCTTCTCACCCAGTACTTACACATCAACTGACCCTGCCACCCACTCAATTTCTAACCCACCCACTAACCCAACCAGCTGCCCACTCCCTCAGCCACTCACCTACTTACCCACCCCACTTACACATCCACTTACCCTGCAATCCACTCAATTTCTAATCCCCCACTCACCCAACCACCCGCCCACTCATCTACTCACCCATTACCACGGAATTATTCACCCACCCATCAGTCAACCACCCAATAATTCAACCACTCACAAACTAAATCACCTATTAATTAAACCACCCACTACCTCAACCACCACTAACTTAACCACCGAGCCACTCACCCACTCAGCAAGCCACCCACTACTATATCTCTAACCCAATATCTCACTCACCCACCGCCCACTCACCTACACACGTATGCACTCACTCACACACCGCTCACTTACCTACACACTAAATGATGTTTATTTTACCAGGTGAGGCCCAATGAGCTACATAGCTCGTTTTCAAAACAACCTTCACCACAAATAAACCGACCATTAAAATTATAGACTGATCATTTCTTTGTCAGTGGGCAAACGTACAAAATCAGCAGAGGATCAAATACTTTTTTCCCTCACTGTAAATTGCGGGGGTCACAAAAATATCTCCAAAATCCTGAATAAACACAAGATCCAGGTCCGATTCAACACAGTACAAAAAATCCGTGATCTGGTTCCATCTGTAAAGGATGTGGTTCCAGACATACAGTACCCGGGCGTTTACAAACTAAAGTGCCTCTGTGGTAGCAGCTACATTGAAGAAACCATGCGACATATATGGGACCCCATCCGCGAACATAAAGCAGACTTGAAACACGGTAGGACGAACTCCTCTGCCATGGCAGATCACTGTTATAATTCAGTGGGCTCACATGACATTGACTTCTCCAAGACAGAGGTTCTTTGCAAGCCAACTGGCTACCATGAGAGATTCGTTCATGAGGCCATCCACATATACAAGCACAGAGACAATTTCAACCGAGAAGATGGATTCTGGCTTAGTAACCATTGGAAAGATGTTTTAAACCATTTCGGTTCTTAATTGATTGTATTTTATGGTGATTTTCAGACCGCAGCCCTTTCGCTGGCACTGCCTCTTAATACTTCTCACACCACGGTCAATGGTATGGTTTACAACATGTAGTATAATAATTAATAGTATAACATTGTAATGTTTAACATAACTCATAAGGCAATATATAGCATCGTAATTGCATAATGAATATACATCAGTGTGGTATATAGTTGGGTTCATAGAATAAGACATAGTGTAATATCACAAGTCTAATAGTTTATAATCTAAAGTATAGGGTAGTGTAAAGTAACGCATTGTATAA
Source organism: Petromyzon marinus (assembly GCF_048934315.1). NCBI lineage: Eukaryota > Metazoa > Chordata > Hyperoartia > Petromyzontiformes > Petromyzontidae > Petromyzon > Petromyzon marinus. The sequence goes on from NC_133705.1 coordinate 1,662,256, forward strand.
TTCAAAAGTGGAATTTGTCTATGATATGATGTTATACCATGTAGTTTAGATTGGAAGGTATACTATTGTATTATATAGTAGTCCAGTTTACAGCATAGTCATAAGGCAACTCAGGACACAACAGCGCACCTTGGCTGTTGCACTTGCCCCTTTTCTTGTTTCCTCTCTGCCTGTGTTCCCAGCCCCCTCCCTCCTCCTCTCCGGAAGTGATGCAGGTAACATGCAAATTCATATTTTAACTCCGCCCACACAGCTTAATAGACGCGGTCCTTGCATGTCAGCGTTCATTCAAGCTCTGTCTTCCGGACAGACCTGTCTCTTCACTTGAAGAAGGCCACTTGTGTTGTGGCCAAAACGTCGTGAGAATTTTATTGTCTTATTTTATTTTATTATTTTATTCCCATTCTACGTGACTTTACCGAAAGAACCAAGAAGATGAATCCTTGCAGTCATGAAAGCTTTAAACTGAAATTTACTTTTTATTTCACCAGGCAAGGCCCATTAAGCTATATAGATCATTTTCAGAATAGACCTGGCTACAAATGATAGATATACGAGTGGCTTATCACAGATACATTTATTGCAGCCAAATCCTCTAAACGCATGTTGCTTCTAAATGCAGAGGGAAAACCCTGAGGTTCTAGAACAAAATCCAGGCGACCACGGGTGAGAACTTTCAAACTCCAAATATACAGGCGACAGGGTCCGGATCGAATCTACCACCTCCTGTATACTAGGCAAAATAGTGAACATCTCACCACCTTGGCGCCTCACTCTCTGACTCAACCATCCACTCACTTACACGCTAACTTACCCACTCAACTTCCCATGTTAAATTACCCACCCAGCCGTCACTCACCAATTCACTCACTCACCCAACCTGTCACTCACCCCTCCGCTTACCCACCCACTCACTCATTAACTTGCCCACCTATCTTCCCAACCACTAACCCAGCATCCCACTCAATCTCATACCAAACTAATCTACACACACCCACTCACTTATGCACTCGCCCAACCACCCACTTACTCCCTCATGCACTCACCAACCCACCCACCCATCTGCTCACTCACACACCCACCCCATCAATCACCCACCCACTAACTAACACCGACACACTCACCTACTCACCCACTCACCGACCCAGCACTCACTCACCGAGCCACTCAATTGCTAACCCACCCACTTACCCACCCGCCTGCCCACTCACTCACCCAGTCACTAACGCACTCACTCAATGTATAACCCACCCACTACCCACCTAACCTCCTTCCCACACACTCATTCACCCAACCACATACCCACCCACACTCACCCATACACTCACCTACTCGCCCAGCTGCTCAATAATTTACCGAGCCACTCACCTAATTACCCAGCCACGCACCTACTCACTCACCCACTTACACATCCACTCACCCTGCCACCCACTCCATTTCTAACCCACACACTCACCCAACCACCTCCCACTCCCTCAGCCACTCACCGACTCACCAAATCACCCACTACCCAAATAACTAATCATCCACCCACCCATCACTCAACCAAACAATAATAAAGCCACCCAATAATTAAAGCACCCATTAACTCAACCACCCACTAACTCAACCAGGTTTATTTTACCAGGTCAGGCCCACCGAGCTATAAATATCGTTTTCAGAAGCACCATCGCCAAAAATTATAGCTCAAAAAAGTGGCTTATCATGTATACATTTATAGCAACCAACTCCTCTAAATACATGTTTCTAAATGTGGAGGGAAATATACAGGCATTAGGGTCAGGATCGAACCCACAACCTTCTGTATACGAGGCGAGGTAGTTGACATATCGCCACTGTGGCCCCCCACTATATGACTCTCCCACCCACTAACCCACACAGTCACCCACTCACTTAAACACCCACCGTCACATGCATCCAGGCACTGACTCACCCAGCCACTCAGTACCCATAAACCCACCCAGGCACTCACCCATGCACTTGCCCACTCATCCACCCACCCAATTATCCACACACTAAACTAAATTTTGAATATTTTTTTTTATATTTTACCAGGTCAGGCCCACAGCAAAATAGATATTTTTCAGAAGCCACGTGACGACAAATAACAGTTCAATGAAGTGGCTTTTCACGTAGAACGTTATAGCAGTCACATTCTATAAATGCATGTCTCTAAATACGGAGGGACAACCCGGAGAACCCGGAGAAAATTCCACCCGACCATGGGGAGAAGATGCAAACTCCAAATGTATACAGGCTTTAGGGTTGGGGGGAACCTACGAACTCCAATATACCGGGCGAGGGAGTTAACATCTCGCCACTGTGGCGCCTCATTATCTGACTCACCCACCAACTCAACTACTAAAGCCACCCACACACTCACTCACCCACTCACAAACCCACTCACTCACTAACCCACTGACTCATCAACACACCAAGCCACTCACTCAAGAACTTACCTATGCACCCACCTACACACCCACTCACTCTAAATATACAGACGTCAGGGTCGGGATCGAACCCATGACCTAGTTTATAAAAGACGAGGCAGTTAACAACTCGCCACCATGGCACTCCACTCTCCGGCTCAGCCACCTACTCACCCACCCACTCACAAACCCACCCACTGGATCTCAAACACACTCACTCACTCACCAATTTACCCACCCACTCACCCTGACACCCACTCAATCTCCAACTGAACCCACCCACGCACTCAAAATCCCACCTACCCACTCAACCATCCAATAAACTGAAACTAAACAATTTTTTTTTATTTTACCAGGTAAGGCCCACAGAGGTATATCAAGTGACCTGATTACAAATAATAGGTCGACGAAGTGGCTTATCACGTAAACATTTATTGCATTCAAATCCTTTAAACGCATGTTGATTTGAAATGCGGAGGGAAAACCCGGCTATTTTAATGCACACAATGGACCGGAAGGACAAGCGCAAAGGGTTCGCATAATGCGCATGCATAATGTACGTTGACTCATTAATCTCCCCCCCCTCCCCACTTTGCATCAAGAGCGCCAAAGTGTGGTCACCACATCTATGCCTCTTTATAAGAAACGAAACAGACTAACTTCTCCACAAATCTGGCTGTCGCCTGATGAAGCTAGTTGTAATTACTGGCGAAACGTTGTACTCAGATTGTAAATGTTGTGGCTTGACTCTCCAACACACCGGTGTGCTGTACTAGTGATAAATTGGCATGTTCTGATTACGTGACAACCCTTACTAGTTGGCTGTGTCGGGTGGTGGTGGGTTTTAACGACACATTTATATATTTACGCGATCTAACCCAAAAAAAACCTCTATTATGGATAATATTGGTCGCGAAAGCCTACGTGTAAAACAAACCCCAAGGAATCAAAAAAATCGACGCGACCACGGAAGAAGATGAAAACTCCAAATATACAGCTTCAGGGTCGGGATCGAATTGATTACAGCCTGTATTCTGGGCGAGGGAGTTAACATCTCGCCACTGCGGCGCCTCATTATCTGACTCACCCACCCGCTCAACTACAAAAGCCACCCACACACTTACTCACCCACTCACAAACCCACTCACCCTGCCACCCACCCACTCCTACAAATCGGGCATCAATACCGTTGCTTTGTATGATCTGTGAAACGCAGAATATTGCAGATAAAATCGGACATTTTGAGCTTGCTGCCGGATCGATTGAGTGGAATCAATACAATTAGTCTCGATTCACGATCAACAAAGACCATATATAGGAAAATCTCTGATCTGTGATTTTGATTGCATCATATTGCAGCGCCCCTTTGATGATGTTATAAAGCACTTGCCCCAACAGTCTGTTAAAGGCTACACGGGGGATCTTTGTGTGCGAGTAGCTCACAGATCCTTGAGAGATCTGGACACTGTCCGATCATCAGCGAGCTCCTCCGGCAGGCAAGGCTGAGTTGGCTGTTGTCTGTGCATTAAGAGGTGTTAAATATCCCACGTAGAGGAGTCTGCTTACAGGACAGATAAGAGGTTCTTCCCGTACCGTGCCCCGTGTCACCTGAACGTTAAATGGGGCCCCGGTAATTCAGTGTCCACCGCTGAATCATCTTTCACCATCACCACTCGTCCATGAAGGCCAATGCGACGAGGCCATAGATAGACGGCGCGTTATAACGGAGGGGGGGGGGGGACCAGGAGAAACGTCGTACTACGTGACATCACAACACCCTGCACACAACCGTAGTGGCAGATTAGGGTGCGCATCGTTAACAAATATGTGGTGTAAGTGGTTGAGAGTAGATGGGCGGGCACGCCATGGGCTGGAGTGGAGGTGGACTGATGCGGTACGGGAGGATGTGGAGCTGAGTGGGCTTTGCCGACGACTGGTACCAGCGGTGTCGGGATCGGCCTCTGCGAGGGAGGCTCGTGAAGGACGCTTCTACTGGACAGTTGGAGACAGTCGCCCTCCACCAACAACAGAGGAGTGACGCTCACAACAACGAGCGGAACACCGGATGATAAATATGCAGCAATTTGGCACAGTACAGGGAACAGGTGGTGCATCTGCCAGTCATCTCAGTCAGCGAGCCTTCGACACTTCACGTGGCTTCAAAGTGCACCTGGCCTGGCACAGGCGCCGTGGTGACGTCACTGTCACTTATTAGCGAATGGCGACGGTCGATAACGCAGCGGTGGTTGTGAAAAATGCCATTTTGGGGGGGGGGGGGGGGGGCGCCAAATCTGACCAGCTGTAAACCTCACGTCGCCTCGCAGCCACACAATGGCAACAGGGAGTTCTGGATGGGTGCAATGGGTTGGTAATCCCCCTCCACCTTCAACTAAATAACCACACACGCGAGCCCTTGGGTCTCTCTGTGAGTCGATGGATCTGTGTGTGGTGAGTCTATGGGTTTCTGTGAGAGTCCGTGGGTCTCTGTGTGGTGAGTTTATGTGTCTCTGTTTTATGAGTCTATAGGGCTCTGTGCGAGTCTGTTTGATTCGGTGGTTCTCTGTGTGATGAGTCTATGCGTTTTTGTATGACTCTATGGGTCTCTATGTGGTGATTCTATGGGTCTGTTTGGTGAGTCTATGGGTCTCTCTCTGAGTCTATGGGTCTCTGTGGTGAGTCTATGGGTCTCTATGTGAGTATGGGTACGATTGAGTCTATGGGTATCTGTCTGGTGAGTCTGTCTCTCTGTGGTGAGTCTATGTCTCTGTTTGGTGAGTCTATAGGGCTCTGTGCGAGCCTGTGGATCTGTTTGAGTCTGTGGTTCTCTGTCTGATGAGTCTATGGGTCTCTGTGGTGAGTCTATGGTTCTCTGTGCAAGTCTGAGGGTATGTGCGTGGTGAGTGTATAGGTCTATGTGTGATGACTCTATGGGTCTCTATGTGATGGATATCTCTGGTGCACATATCCTGGCACAAGCACCGTGGTGTCGTCACCACCACTAAGTGGAGAATGCTCCTACCCCTGCTCCTGCTTGTTGTTGTGCTCGGGAAGGAGAGAGAAAACTAGACTAAGGTCCACTGAGCTAAACATCTCTTCTTCAGAAGCGACTTGGCACCAATGATAGCTCAACGAAGTGGCTCATCATCACAGTCACTAAAGTTTTAAGTCAAAACTTTAAACGAATGTTTCTAAATGTGGAGGGAAAAACCGGAGGACCCGGAGAAAAAGTCCACACGACCACAGGGAGAGACAGAGACACGCAAACTCCAAATATACAGCAGGCATCAGGGTCGGGGTCGAACCCACAACCTCCTGTACACCAGGCGAGGTAGTTAGGGGGGAAAGCAGAGACAGCGAGAGGGAGGAGAATTAGTCAAACTCACACTCAGTATTACTAACTAACCATGATACACTCACCATTATACTCACCATCATACTCACGCATTCACCATCATACTCACACACAAGCCCACACACACCATTCACCACTACGTGGCGGTGATGTCCCCACAATAACTCAGGTGCCAAGGTTTGACGGCTGTGCCAGGCTAAGTTCAGGAGGAGGTCACGGGCCAGACTCAGGTGCCATGGGTTGACTGCTCTGCCTGGCTAGGTACAAGAGGAGGGCTAGACCCTGGTGCTATAGGTTAACTCGTGTGCCACCACCTGCACAACCACCACAATAACAACCACACAACAATAACCACGACCAACAACTGTAACCACAACTATAATTTAACCACAATTATAATTCCCATCAGCCACACGGCCCTCTGGGAGTGCCTCTCAACTGCAGCAGCAGCAGGGCCGAGCTCTGCTTGAAGCAGCGCCGTGAACTCAGCAGAACGTGACGGCTGTGGGCCAGGCGCCTCCTCTGTCTCCCCCCACCGCCGCCGACGCCACTGCTGATGTGGACACACCGCGCGAGGTTCTCACCTTCAGGCTGAGTCGACGTAGAGGAGGCCCAGCGAGCCGCCGCTTCAGAAGCTTTCGCGAGCCACTGACGGTGGCCATGAGCGGGAAACCAAATCAGCCGCTCGCCACCCACAATCCACAGCGCGCGCCGCCTCCACTCGGCCCCGGCCAAAGCGGAAGTAGCAGCGGGGGAGGGGGGCGGGGCATGGGGGGTGAGGGGGCGGGACACGAGGGGGAGGGCAGGGGGGGCAAGGGGGGGGCATAGAGGGGGTTCGTTAGGTGGAGAAAAAGGGGGGGCATGGGGGGTTGTGAGGGGGCATGGGGGGTTGCGAATGTGGAGGGGCGGGGGGGGGAAGGGGGGTCACGAGGAGGGGCAGGGGGGGCAGGGGGGTAGTGAGGGGGAGGGAAATGGCGGACCATGGGGCGTGGTCGCGAGGGGGGGGCAGAGGGGAGGAGCTCAGATGTGAGGGGGAGGAGCTCATGGCTCTGACGTCACGGGGGGCGTGGTTACCTTGTACCGCCCCCGCGTCTCGCGCCACGTGCTTCCGACTGGCAGTTTGGCCGTTAGAGAGACGCGGACCGACCCCAGAGCAGGAGTGGAACCGAGCTGTGGGTGAGTGGTGGCGGTGGTGGTGTGAGTCTCTCTGTGCGAGTCTGTGTTTGTGTGAGGCTTTCTATATGAGTCTGTGTGTGTAACTCTCTGTGTGTGTGTGAAGCTGTGTGTGTGTGTGAGTCTCTCTGTATGAGTCTGTGTGTGAGACTCTGTGTGTGTGTGCCTCTCTGTATGTGTGTGCCTCTCTGTATGTGTGTGACTCTCTGTATGTGTGTGAGTCTCTGTGTGAGTCTCTGTGTGTGTGTGAGACTCTCTGTGTGTGTGTGACTCTCTGTGTGAGTCTCTGTGTGTGTGTGACTCTCTGTATGTGTGAGTCTCTGTGTGTGTGTGTGTGAGTCTCTGTGTCTGTGTGTGTGTGAGTCTCTGTGTGAGTCTCTGTGTGTGTGTGTGAGTCTCTGTGTGAGTCTCTGTGTGTGTGTGAGTCTCTGTGTGAGTCTGTGTGTGTGTGTGAGTCTGTGTGAGTCTCTGTGTGTGTGAGTCTGTACGTGTGCGAGTCTCTGTGTGAGTCTGTGTGTGTGTGGAACGGTCGTAGAGCTGACAGCGCGCCGCGCTATGAACCCGGCGACCCCGAGTTGGATTCTCTCTAAAGGCCAACAGCAGTAACGATTATCTGAACCGGTGCTGGGCCTCCCCTAGGTCGACTCAACCTCGAATGAGTACCTGGTGTGGTGTGTAAAGATCGCCACTGGGGAGACAAAGGCGGCCGGGCGTGGTGCTGGCAATCCAACCCCCTCATGTGTCGTGCCGGCCTTCATACGTACTGCTGGCTAACAGCACTTGCCCCTACAGCCTGTTAAGTCTCTACGGGGATCTTTGTCTTTGGTGTCCCATACTGGCAGGGGGAGGAGTGGTGGTGTTAATGTTGGTGGTATTAGTGGTGGGGGTGCTCGTGATGCTGTTAGTTGTGTTAGTGATGGTGGTGTTAGTGATTGTGGTTGTTAGTAGTGGTGATAGTGGTGGTGTTACTGGTGTTAGTGATGGTGGTGTTGGTGGTATTAGTGATGGTGGTGTAAGTGAGGTGATCGGATGCCATGGTGGTCCCCATCTTTAAGAAGGGAGACCGCACAGACTGTAACAACTACAGGGGCATCTCACTCCTCAGTGTGCCGGGAAAGGTCCTGGCAAGGATTATTCAACACTGCCTTACCAGGCATGCTGAGGAGAGGCTTGTGGAGCCCCAATGTGGTTTCAGGAAAGGGTGGTCCTGCACAGATGCCATATTTTCTGTCCGTTTGCTAAAGCAGAGGTGTAGGGAATTCCAACAAGACCTACATCTCTGCTTTATTGACCTGGTAAAGGCCTATGACACCATCAGTAGGCCTGGGCTCTGGGTTCTTCGTGCTTTCGGAGTCCCTGACCCGCTGCTCACGATCTTTAAGGACCTTCATTATGGTCAGCGGACCCGGGTAAAACTACATTGCCGGGAGTCGGAGCCATTCCCTGTTCACCTTGGGGTCCGACAGGGATGTCCTCTGGCTCCAACATTATTTAACATCTATTTCGACCACGTAGTTCATGAGGCCTTCAGTAGCTGTACCGGAGGAATTTCCATCTGGTACAGATACAGTGGGAGGCTGATCAATGCCCGGATGCCGTCAAGGGATGGCTCCCTATTGGTCAACCACGTTATGTATGCCGATGACGTGATAATTGCGGCTCACTCAGAGGAGGAGTTGGAGGCGCTGCTGCTAAAACTGGAGTGTGCCACTAAGAGGTGGGGCCTTACCATCAGCCCCACCAAAACGAAGCACCTGCCTGGGTATTTTGTACCATCGGGCACTCCACCTCCACAACTCCCAATCGGTGATGGGGCAGTTGTGGAGAGAATGGAAAGTTTCCCATACCTGGGCAGTGTGCTCATGACCGTCTCCGGTTTAACAGCAGAGGTCTCACTCCGAATCATTCGAGCGGCATTATCTTTTCAGCAGTTGCGTAACGCTGTGTGGAAGCTACCTGGTCTGTCGCTCCACACGAAGCTTCGGGTCTTCTCAGCCACAGTCATTCTCTCCCTTCTCTATGCTTGTGAAACGTGGACCCCCCTAATGGAACATCTTTGCCGGTTAGAAACGTTGAGGCTGGCCTGCCTCCGATCAATCCTGGGTTTAACCAGGCTGGATTGTGTGAGGAGCTCACAAATCCTCGAAAGATCTGGACAAAGCCCCATCAGTGAGCTCCTCCGGCAGGCAAGGCTGCGTTGGCTGGGCCATGTAGCCCGCATGCCCAATCACCGCATGCCCAAGCAGCTTTTATTTGGCCGGATCGAGGGGGCTGAACGGACGCAGCACGGGCTAGAGAAGAGATGGAATGATGTGGTACAGCAGGATGTGGAGCTGAGTGGACTTGCCGATAACTGGTACCAGCTGTGTCAAGATCGGCCTCTGTGGAAGAGGCTCGTGAAGGACGCTACTGGGCAGTTGGAGGCAGTCGCCCTCCAACAACAACGGAGAGCGCAGGAACGACGCTCACAACAACGAGCAGAGCGCCGGATGGCTAAAGCACAGCAAGTTGGCACAGTAAGGGGCACAGGTGGTGCATCAGCCAGTCATCTCAGTCAGTCGACCTGTGGCACCTGGGTCTGCCCCGTGACCTCCTGCCAGCGGGCGGGCGTTCGACACTTCACGTGGCCTCAAGGTGCACATGGCCTGGCACAAGCGTCGTAGTGACATCACCGCCACTTAGAGGCGAATGGCGATTGTTGGTGTTAGTGATGGTGGAATTTTTGTTGCTGGTGTTAGTCGTGGTGGTGTTAGTGATGGTGGTATTATTGGTGCTGGTAGTGGTGTTCGTGGTGGTCTTAGTGGTGGTGTTAGTGTTGGTGGTATTATTGGTGGTGGTGTTAGTAGTGGTGTTAGTGATGGTGTTAGTGGGGTAGTGTAGCGGTTAGCGTGCTGCGCTAAGAACCTGGCGACCTGGGTTTGATTCCCGCCCACGGCCAACATTGGTGACGATTATCTGAACTGGTCCTGGGCCTCACCCTAGATCGACTCAGCCTTAAATGAGTACCTGGTGCGAGGTGCAAACATTGCCACTGGGGAGACAAAGGCGGCCGGGCGTGGTGTTGGCCACCCACCCCCTCGTGTGCCGTGCCGGCCTTCATAGGTGCTCGCGGACAGCACTTGCCCCAACAGTCTGTTAAGGCTATACGGGGGATCTTTGTCTTTGTTCGTGGTGTTAATTGTGGTGTTAGTAGTGGTGTTCGTAGTAGTGGTGTTCGTAGTGGTGGTGTTCGTAGTGGTGGTGTTCGTAGTGGTGGTGTTGGTGGTGTTAGGAGTAGTGTTAGTAGTGGTGTCCGAACAGAGGAGCAACGCTCACGACAACAACCTTTGAGCCGGGCATCTAAAATGCAGCAAGTTGGCACAGTCATCTCAGTCAGACAACTCATGGCACCTGGGTCTGACCTGACTGCCTGTCAGTGAGCCTTCGGCACTTCACGTGGTCTCAAAGTGCACCTGGCCTGGCACAGGCGCCGTGGTCACATCACCGCTACTTAGTGGCGAATGGCAGTTGTTGTTTTTTGTGTTTTTCGTATTGTGTGTGACTGGTGAGGATGTGAGTCCGTGTTGATGATGAGAGTCCGCATTGTGACGTGACGTGCGTTTAGACGTGGGTGTGTCACGCCCCTTCAACTCTGCGTGTCCCTCACCTCTGTCTCCCGCTCTCCACGCAGAGACCCGGACCGCGCGAGAGACACCGTGAGCTCTGAGCACCCTCGTCTGCAAGTTGCTACCATGGAGGTACATGTGGCTCCTCGACTCGTGTGGTGAAGTATGGGTGGACGTGTGTTCTCCCCACTGCGTGTGCCTACCTGTCACCTGTATACCTGGGTGTGCTTCTCCTTGCCCGCCTGAGTGTGTGCGCGTCTATCAGAGTGTCTCTCCGAGATCCTGTTGGTGTACGTGCCCGTCTACGCGCGAGCATCTACGGCGCTGTTTTCTATCCACTGATGGATGAACGCCTCCCTCCCTGAGACCCTGCTACCCTTCGCATGCTGTCATAGAATAATCCGCCAAGCGCCGATTTCGTCGCACCATCTCTCTGGCGGCTCGGCTCTCTGATGTGTTCCGTTCCTTGGTTGTCGCTCCGTTATTATTCCGTTAGCCATTGTTGTCCCTCCTAGCCATGGCTCGTCCTGCCCGAGTCCCACTCACTCCTCTTAACAGTTTGAACGATCCCATTGACCTGCGTGTGACCTCGAAATCCACACGTCTTTCATTGTAAATCCAAGCATGGCAACTGATATTGGCCAAATATCCCAACGCTGAGAACTGGCAACATCTCGGCAGGACCCTCCTGAATGTGGAGCCCAGGATGTCAGAGATGCTGGCTCAGTGCTCGCCCACTGCACTTGCTCCAACATCTTAATCAAGCCCATGTGGTGGACCTTTGTCTTTGCGTGTGTAGATCAGCCGAGCTGGAGAGGCTCGGAGTAACTGCGAGTCTTGCACCACGTGGAGTGCGCTATCCTCAGCGCGCACCGGCTCCATCCGCAGCAAATCGCCACAAGGTAAGAACAGAAATGAGTGACGTCAAGATGGCCACGCTGAATGGTGGGACATCACGACGGTCATGTTTCAAGGGGGACGTCACAGTGACCATGATGCATGGGGGACTTCATGGTGGCCATGTTGCATGGGTGATGTACCGTTCGAATTTTGCCGTTCTCTCGTCTAACACCGGCGAGACACGGTCATAAAGAAGGCTGTCTCTGGTGCAGGCCAGTCAGTTTCAAAGACAATGCCCATATATTATCGGAGCATGTTTGTTTGCATATTTTTCCACAAGTACGTGTGGTAAATGCAGACTTGATGCCTTGCAAAAGGTATCTATTTGGTGTTTGAACATATTAACACCTGTTTTTGTGCCAGAAAGGGTAAAAGCTATTCTTATTTTTTATAAAATCCTTCTTGCATATCTGTGTTATATTTATCTAATTCATTAACCCCGTTTTCAAACCCAAGCAACCTAAGATGTCCTCAGAGCTGCATATAGCTGGACATCGAACAAAGATGGTCACTGCATGGCACGCTTTCAGATGTGCTTCTGCAGTCATCTGGAATGCTCTTCCGACATTAGGCAGCCACTGGAGCGATGCACTTTTACATCAATCATTTTTGCGAACTTGTTAGTTTGTTGTCTTTCCCCCTCACTTCTGATTAGCAGGGCTGCCGAAGCACAGTTTAACATACGGACATAACTGGTATTGGCCAAAACATTCAAATCCCCTGCAAATTCCTCAAATTGGGATCACACAGCAGACGTAATGGCAGCAGCGTCGCCCCCATTCTCTGTAAATCATCTGCAGGAACCTCCTAAAAAGGAATCTTGAGACTTTTTGAGGCTGTGCTGCTTAAACGAAAGATCACCGACAGCTGTTTGTATTCTCTTGCCTGCAGCAATCCTGGCTCTCTTTGGCCCACAAATGACCCACCGGGAGAAGCTGGAGCTTGTCGCCATACAGAAAGTATGGTACTTTGCGCTCAGCAACAGATCCCGGGGACACAACAACGATGGATACGACGACCACGAACATCATTACATTCCGGTGAGACTCGCCACAAAGCCCCCACCGTGGGGGCGGTCACAGGGCGCAGCGGTCGCGGGGTTCGTGGCTTCTTGTCATTGCAACTTAAGCACCAACCAACCAGAGAAAGCACACGTGCACTCTCCCACACACTTCACAATCATAAGTTTATTTCCCAAGTTAAGCCCATTGAGCTAAAGAGCTTTTTTTAGGGTGACTCGGCCAGCAGACATCAGAGCATTCCACAATTACAGATTTAAGAAAGCCAAACACTTAATAAAAGCAATTATTTCGTAAAATAATGCTCACATGTTGTGATTTTTAAAATATAGTCAGTCTAAATTTGTGTAATTTTGTGCAGGTCCACCATGAGCACCTTCACTACCGCTATGAGGTGCTGAAGAAGATTGGGCACGGAGGTCAAGGCCAGGTGATCCGGTGCCTTGACCACAAGATGAACACCCTGGTGGCCGTGAAGATCTTGGTATCACCATTGAGGTAAGAATTCAGAATGGTGTCGTCACAAGGACGACGTTGTTGTTACGTCCAGTGCTGTGGGCGGCCGTGTGATGAGGTGGTGACAACTCGTGCCTCACGTAGAGGGTCCCCGGTTCGACTCCTGACTCGGGTGCCCTCCTGTGTGGAGTTTGTATGTTCTCCCCCTGTTCTGGATCAGTTCACTCTTACATTACATTAAGTCTTCATTTAACCTAGTAGAGGCATTCCTGAAAAGTGCCACGTTAAGGGAAAGCACATTAAGCAAACATAATATCCCCATATATAATGTAACGATAAAGTTTTGCAAGATATAATACATGCACACAGTGATGTGAAGAGACCAATAACGGAGGGCATGCTGTCACGTCACGTGATCATTCCGCATTCCGCCTACTGTGTCATACCGCTCAGCTGTGCAATTTTATAGTGGGCACATTCCACGTTATAATGGGCGCTTTCCTGCATTAGAACAGAAGCATTCCGGATTATAATGGGTGCGGTCCGCGTTATAACGGGAGCCTTCCACGTTATCATGGGCACGTTCCACGCTATAAAAGGCGTGTTCCACACTGTAATGGAGTTGTCCCATGTCATAACGGGCGCGTTCCGTGTTATAACGTGTGCGTTCTGCGTTATAGCAGCTACATCATGGGACCTCCTTTGCCAGTACCAAAATATACTCCCAAAGGAGGTCCCATGATGTAGCCATTCACCCCGAGCTCTCATTACTCTGAAAACGCTTGTCTTTGTGCTGTACGCCTTTTGGCGTCCCCTGGTCTAACACCGTTTTTGAGACGAGGCTCAAAAGAAAGGTGTTTCTGGTGTGGACCAATCAGTTTCAAAGACAATGCATATATTATCAGAGTATGTTTTTTGTTTGCATTCTGACCACAAGTATTGTGGTTAATGCAGACATTATTCCTTGTAAAAGGTTTCAGTTTGGTGTTTTAACATCTTAACACCTGTTTTCTTGCTAGAAAAAAGGAGAAAATATATTCTGATATTTTGCTACTGGCAAAGGAGGTCCCATGATATTCCACGTTATAATGCCTTGCTCTGTGAGAGCCACATTCAGTCACGACTCAGCTGTGGCTCAGTCTTTAAAACTCAGGCTCAGCTCTAGCTCAGCCATGGTTTGGCCCAGGCTTGAGCCGCTCAGCTGCTGTTAAAGATACATGAGTGGCTCAGCCGTGGCTTGGCTCAGCTCCTGGGAATCCTGAGTGTGGCTGGGGCCATGCTCAGAGTCGGTTCAATTCACACATTAGGGAATCACTACGTTCAGGCAGCACCCCAAACCCCCTTCTATCCCTTGCTTATTTGATCCTCTTCCCGATCCTTTCTGGAACCTTCCATGAGCGCACTACTGGAACTCACAATGCCATTACACTTGGGGAACTAATATTTATTCATTAATTCTGAATAGAATTTGTTTCTGGTCATTCCTTAAGCAAGTCTAAGTCATGATTCATTTGTGGATTTTCTCTGCACAGCTCCAAGCATGATAAATTTCAGAGAAAGGAGCTCCAGATGGCTCTGGAACTTCAGGGCGAGGGCAGTGATGAGGACTACAACGTCATCAAAGTCCTGAACCATTTTGACTTCAGAGGACACCACTGCATTGTCCTGGAGCTGTTGAAGTACGTACCATGTGTTCCCACCGCCCCCCCCCCCCCCATAGCGTGGTTAACTTCATTAGCTAAACTAAAACTTTTATTTAACAGGTAAAGCCCACTGCCCTATCAGTTATTTTTCACAAGCGGCCTGGCTACAAATGATAGCTAAAAAAAGTGGCTGATGTGGAAATGTATAGTAGCCAAATACTCTAAAAGCAAGTTTCTAAATGTGGAGGGACAAACCAGAGAACCCGGAGAAAAATCCACGTGACCAGGGGTAGAACATGCAAACTCAAAATATACATGCGTCACGGTCGGGATCAAAGCCCCGATCTCTTCCACACCAGGGGAGGGTGATAACGTCACACCACCGGGGCTAGATGTTACTTTTGGGATTCCTGTGCCACCCACGCATTGTGATACTGTGGAGCTGTCATGTGTCCCGGGTGCACGAGGCCACACCTCTTTTCTCAATCAGCCCCGCCCACTTTTATATAGCCACGCCTCCACTCGATCAGCGCAGTGGTAATGCTTGAGCCCCTCGGTGAAAATCCCTGAGTTCGATTCTCAACTCGGACGCCTTTCTCTGTGGAGTTTGTATCTCCTAATGGATAATTCCACCACCCGGAAACAGAGCCAATGAAAGCAAGTGGACAAATGTGCTAACTGATTTGGTTTATCAGCAAACCGATGACCTAAACCCACACTGAGCTATGAATCATATTAGTCGTGAATGTGCAAATAGAATATTAATATTGTCGTTATCAGAATCCACGCAGTATTGCAGGGTATGACACTGACGCTGGTTCGTTGTTGTCATTGTTGTTGCTGCTGCTGCCTCTTTCACAGGGAGAGCCTCTATGATGTGATTACGGAAGGGAGGCTCCGGAAATTGCACATGGGGATGGTGAAAACTTACACCAGGGGCATCCTCAAGTTCCTTTGCCACACCAAGGCCAGGAGCATCATCCATGCAGACATCAAGCCAGTGAGTGGACACAGCATTCAGCGCGACTTTGTTCCGGAGTTGTGTCATTATTGGGGACTCGGTCCATAGAGAAAACTAACCACGTTGGTCACAGGGTCGATGTTTTAGCTCTGTCCGTCTATCTGGAAGGAAGCAGGGTCACGTTACCTCTGGTGATGATCTGGTATGAATTCAACTGTCGTGTAGAGTCGTGTCGCTATTGCGGGACTCACCACAGATAAAACCAGCAATGTAGATCACAGCGTTGCCCCAAACTTTGGGAAACACAAACCGGAGCTGAAAAGAATGAATTTCAAAACGTGCCAAATACGCGTTTGAACTGACAGCTGCTCATTGTCAGCTTCCCAAGACAAACGCGCGGTGGAAAGCGTCACGAAATCCGTGCGCCCTTGAGTGTGGTTTTTGGTCCGTAACTTGTTATCGGGCAGCTGTGAGCATCTATGATAAGTTGTCTATAGAGCTGCACCCTTTTACTTAGATGGTGCTTCAGAGAGCTTTAAATGTGATGAGCCTCGACTAACATCGCTCATCTTGACACATTTGAAAGGGGCACCCCCAGTGGCAGCTGTCAGAAAACAGCGAATGTTGCACTTGACTCAAGGTTGATGACGGTGCTACGCCTCACCTAGTTCCCTGTTTAGCTTGTACCGTGGTACGTAATTGATCCACTGCTGGCTGAATGCTATCGGCGTAACCTCCGAGTGTGAATTCCTTCTGCCTTTCTTCCTTTAGGAAAATGTTCTACTCAAGGATACCGTGACTGGCACTGTCAGGGTCACGGACTTCGGCACCAGCTTTTTTGTGAAAAGGCAACGTGAGTAACCTCACCTGGGTGTGAGTTTCTGCGTGTGGGTGTGAGTTTCTGCGTGTGGGTGTGTCTGTGTTCCAGTGTGTGTGTGTGTGTGCAAGTCTCTTAGTGTCTGTACATGTGACAGTGTGTGATAACGATGCTGTTCATGACACAGTGAGTATACACACACACGTACATATATATTTGTTGTTGTTGTGCAGCTCTGCATGTTGGTGGGACCCTGCCATACCTATCTCCGGAGGTATTGCTGGGCTACAGATTAACGTGTGCAGTGGACATGTGGGCACTGGGCTGCACAGTGGCGGAGTTGGCAACCGGCAGGGAATTATTCCATTCGGACAGCCGCGACGACCACCTCCCGTGCTGCATGGAGGTATTTCCAACTGGGCGTTCACCCGCTCGTGATTCCCCCCTCCTTTCTTGAAGTTGTAGGCTATGGGGGGGGGGGGGAGCCAGGAGAGGGGGGGCGATTGGCTACTTGGTGATCTGGCGAATGGCAGCCATCGTATGTTTTATGTGTGTACACGTGTGTGTCTTGTACGTGTGGGGGGAGCAGTGGTGTAGCAATTAGCGTGCTCAGCTACAAACCCGGTAATGCGAGTTTGATTCCAATTCACGGCCAACATCAGTGATGATTATCTGAACCGGTACTGGGCATCCCCTAGTACAAATCAGCCTCAAATGAGTACCTGGTGCCGTGTGTACCTGCTTCAATATGGCCAACCATCCCCTCTCTGTGTGTGCCACAGTCCTGGCCCTCAACAGGTGCCGCTACTGTTGCTGCTGCTGTTTCTACTCACTACTAAAAGCACTTGCCCCTACAGTCTGCTGCGGCTACACGGGTGACTTTTGCCTTTATCTCAACCATGTGCAGATCCTCGGGTTGCCTCCAAGATGCATGATGGATGCAGCTCCTGACGGAATGCACTACTTTGGTGAGTTGAAGGGTGGGGCGAGCAACCGGCCGGATTCAGTGTTAGGGTGTGGCCTGGAGCTGTTGTAGTTCTTTTTGGGGGGGTGGCCATGGGGGGGGGGGCCTCTTTGTATTTTCAATTCCTTGGGTGAGTGGGTGGGTAAATGGGCGCGTGGGCAAGTGGGAAGGTGGGCAAAGTGGTGGTTGGTGACTGTGTGTCTCTCCTGCTGTGCATGTCTCCTGCAGATCGTTTGGGCATGATGTTCACCCCAGTCAAGAGAAGGGTGCCAGGGAGCTTGTCACTTCACGGGGCACTCAAAAGCCACGACCCGGAGTTTGTTGACTTTGTCAGCTCCTGCCTGCGGTAAGAATCATCCCCCACCACCTCCCCCCTCCCCATGAGGATTTCTCCCACCAAGGTGATCAACGAATGCCCTCCACCGATCACCAGGAAGATGTGGAGCTGAGTGAACCTGCCGATAACCAGTACCACCGGTGTTAAGATCGCCCTCTTTGGAGGTCCGTTAAAGATGATCCTCGGCAGTGCGAGGCTCAGGGCATTTTTAGAGTACTGCGTATTGAAGGATTGCCGCTGCTACCGCGACTACCGCTGATGCTGTGCGATCCTGGACCTCATGGGAGAAGGGAAGGAACGTCAATCCTCTCACCACGCCTCTCTCACCACGTGCGCTGCGTGTGACCCCGGTGCGTCTCTCAACAGATGGGATCCGGATTGTCGCATGACGCCAGCGCAGGCGCTGGGTCACAGCTGGCTCCGGACCGTGACCACCAGCACCACCAGCAACGCCACCGCCATCACCATTGCTGCTCCTGGCAGTGTACAGTGTTTTGGAGCTGCTGAGCGACGGTAAGCCATGAGCTGCTTGTCCAATGTTCAAGGCAGTCCATAGGGAGGTGTGGGGCCCGGGGCAAGTCACAATTAAATCGGAAGTATTACCAACAATACAGGGGTTGTTTCGGTTAGATCGCATAGATATACATGTGTTGTTAAACTCACCACCACCCAACACAGCCAATTAGTAAGGTGTATCATGTAAACAAAATGTGCCAATTAGTTACTAGATCAGCACACCAGTGTGTTGGAAAGTAAACCCACCACATTTACTATTCGAATACGACATTTTGCCGGGGATTGCAACCAGCCTCATAAGGTGACGGCCAGAATTGTGGAGAAATACTCCTGTTTCGGTCTTAAATAGTGATAAATGTGAATGTGATGTCATCATTTGTGAGCCAATCTGGTGCGAAAGCCTACGTGTTAAAAAGACATTTTACGTCTGACACCGTAACATCGAAGCACAGGGCCGCCAAAAGCACGGTGCCTGGGGCGGTTTCCCCAGTACACCGTACCCGGGGGACGGCTCTGCTCCTGTTAATGTATTTACATTTATTACTACTACCCTTATTTAGCCAGCATGAGCCTCACTCAGTCTCAAGACTCTTTTTCAGTAGAGTCCTGCCAAGTTGTTTGCAGTACAGAACAAATTTGCTTTTGCTACTGCTGCTATGCGATCCCAATTGAGTGATTTGGAGGTTCAATTTCTAACACTGGCGAGGATGTCCATCCAACACTGGTTGCGTTGCGTGTGTCAGGGTTCAGTTACGTGGAGGAAAATGCCAAACCCAAAGGAATGAAAGTTACATTTTAATGTACAATTTTATTGAGGGACTGTGTGTTGTCTTGGTGGGGTCTGGGGCTGTTTTGTTGATGTTTTGCTGCCTTGCCCAAGTTTACATTTAGTGTTGAAAATCTGGCCAGATTTTATGTACTTTGTGCTTATGTGCTCAATTTTTTGTGACTTGCTTACATTTTTACACGTTGCACTCCTTTTGTTTGTTGTTGTAACTTGCTGACCCTGTGCCTCGACTGCATATCTGTAAAGGAAGAGCTTCATAGCTTATCGGATTCCTCTTCATCCAGTCTAAATAATGTATTCTGATTTTGGAAACCAATGCAGGACAAAACGAGGGGGGGGGGTAGAACACACTCCACATTCCACACGGAGAAGTGGCCCAAGTATGGGAATCAAACCCAGGTCCCTCTTTGACCGAGTTCCAGCCCTGCTGCCTGCAAACGAACACATGTACAGTTCAAACCCCACGTATACATTCAGTTATATACGGATGTATTTTTATAATTGGTTCCTGGGTGAGGACAAATAATGAGGCAGCCATATCTTTGCCATGTAGCCCTTCATCCAGTGTGATATCGCAAGACTAATGACGATTCTGTAACCAGACCCACGATGGGCATGGTATGCTGCATTATTGCAGCGTTATTAACCTGGTTAATATATCTCCGCACACAGTTAGTCCGTACGCGGATGATGGTGGGGGGGGGGGACTGCGATCTCTGCTGTAGCAGGAAGTTGGAACGGTGTCGTGCGCATCTCTTCACAGAGCGGAGCCGGCGCTGCCCCCATCCTCCGCGTTTGCCCTGGCCTCTAAATGTAAGCTGACGGTTGTGGTGGAAGAGGAGACCCTGGTGGAGGAGCTGGTGGTGCAGGAGGAGACCCTGGTGGAGGAGCTGGTGGTACAGGAGGAGGAGACTCTGCTGGAGGAGCTGGTGGTGCAGGAGGAGACCTGGGTGGAGGAGCTGGTGGTGCAGGAGGAGACCCGGGTGGAGGAGCTGGTGGTGCAGGAGGAGACCTGGGTGGAGGAGCTGGTGGTGCAGGAGGAGGAGACCCGGGTAGAGGAGCTGGTGGTGCAGGAGGAGGAAACCCGGGTGGAGGAGCTGGTGGTGCAGGACGAAGAGGAGATGGGGGGGGAGACAGAGGAGGTGGAGACGAAGAAGGAGCAGATGGTGGTGCAGGAGATGGTGGTGGAGGAGGAGATGACAAGGAAAGAGGATCAGGCGATGGTGATGCAGGAGGAGAAGAGGAAGCGAGGGGGCCTGGCCCGCATAGGGAGAACCATCCGTGCACTCCTCCGACGCGCGCTGCTGTGTGGTGGCCGGTCCACCACACAGTAGAGGTGGTGGTCATGGATAGTTGTGAACCACGACCACTATCACCACACCCACCACGCACACTCCACACATACACCCCCCTGTGATACCCACCACCCACCACACACACCCTGCACCCACCTACCCCGTGATACCCACCACACACTACACAAAGAGCTAGTGGTTTAGAGGGTTAGGGGTTTATAAAGTTATGGGTTTAGAGGTTTTGGGGTATTTTGGGGATACGGGGTTTATATGTTTAGGTATTTTGAGGGTTATAGGGTTTAGGGGTTGAGAGTGTTAGGGGTTTAGGGGATTCTAGAGTTAGGGGTTTAGAGGGTTAGAGTTTTAAGGGTAAAGGGGTTTAAAGGGCTAGGTGTTTAGAGGATTAGGCTATTAGGGGTATAGGGGTTTAAAGAGTTAGGGGTTTAGGGGTTCAGAGGGTTATGGTTTTAAGGGTAGAGGGGTTAAGAGGGTTAGGGATTTAGAGGGTTTTGGGTTTAAAGATTTTGTGTTTAAGGGTTTAGGTTAGGGGTTCAGTGGGTTAGAGGTTTGGGGGTTTATGGGTTAGGATTTTAGAGGGTGATGGGTTTAGACTGTTATGGTTTTAAGGGTAAAGGGGTTTTGAGGGTTGAGTTCTAGAGGGTTACAGTTTAGAAGGTTGTGGTTTTAGAGGGTTCTCGATTTAGAGAATTAGGGGTTTATGGGGTTTGATTGTTAAAGGGTTAGTGGTTTAGAGGGTTAGGAGTTTATAAGGTTATGGACTTAGGGGTTTAGAGGTTTTGGGGCTTTTAGGGGGTAAGCAGTTTAGAGGTTTGGGTGGTTTTAAGGGTTATGATGTTTAGGGGTTGAGCATATTAGGGGTTTTGAGGGTTAGGGTTTTAGTGGGTTAAGGGTGTAGAGGGTTAGGGGATTAGAGGGTGAGGGGTTTAGAGGGTTGGGGTTTTCGGGGTATTTGGGTTAGGATTTCAAAGGGTGAGGAGTTTAGACGGATAGGGTTTTAAGGGTGAAGGGGTTGAGGTTTTTATTTAGTAGAGTTTAGAAGGTTATGGGTTTAGAGGGTTAAGGGTTTAGAGTTACTGTCGGTGTTTAGAGGTTTAGGGGGTTTATGGGTTTTGATTGCTCGGTGTTGTGGTTTACAAGGTTACGAGTTTTAGAAGGTTTTGGGTTTAGAGGTTTCAGTGTTTCGGGGATTAGAGGTTTATAAGGTGAGGGGTTTACAGGGTTATGGTTTTACAGGTTTAGGGGTCTAGACAGTTTGGGGTTTAAGGGTTTAGAACAGGGGTGGGCAAATTTTTTGACTCGCGGGCCACAATGGGTTCTAAAATTTGACAGAGGGGCCGGGCCAGGAACAGATGGATGGAGTGTTTGTGTGAACTAATATAAATGTCGTGTAAAAATAATAACATGAAAGGATTTGGCCTTTAACAGGTAGCAAAGCATTTATTTGCAAGGCAATTTAACAAATTGCATGAACAATACAAAAACGTCGTAACTCCCGGTCAAAGTGCGCCATCTAATGGGGAAATGGGGGCATTACAGGAGAAAGGTAAAATTTAATTTAATAATAATAATTGTACAAGTTCGGCGGGCCGGATTAAAAATCCCAACGGGGCCGTATACGGCCCGGGGGCCGTACTTTGCCCATGTCTGGTTTAGAAGGTTAAGGGTTTAGACAGTTAAGAGTTTTTGGGGTTTATGGGTTAGGGTTCTAAAGGGTGAGGTGTTTAGACGGTTGGAGTCTTCAGGGTAAAGTCCTTTATAGGATTTGGTGTTTAGAGGGTTAGAGTTTAGAACGTTTTGAGTTTAGAGGGTTTAGAGGTTTATGGGTTTCGATTGTTAGAGGTTGAATGGTTTAGATGGTTAGGAGTTGAGGAGGTTATAAGGGTATGTGTTTAGGGGTTTAGAGGTATAGGGGTTTCAAGGGTTAGGGATTTAGAGTGTTAGGGGTTTAGTGGTTAGAGAGTTTAGAGGGTTTAACACCTAGACTTTCACAACTAATATTGGGTTAGTCTCCAACACTAAATGGCACTTTTTGTTGATGTGACAAATTTTCCTAATTGGCTGTGTCGGGTGGTGGCTGGTTTAACGACACATTTATATTTACACAATCTAACCCCAAAAAAACATTTATGGGTTTAGAGAGTTAGGGGTTTAGTGGGTTATGTGTTTAGAGGGTTAGCATTTTAGGGGTATGGGTGTTTTAAGGGTTAGGCATCTAGAGGGTTAGTTCTTTAGAGGGTTGGGGTTTAAATGTGTTGGGATTAGATTAGGGATTTAGGGTTTTAGAACGTTAGGGTTTTGAGGGTTAGGGTTTTAGAAGTTGAGGATTTAGAAGGTTATGAGTTCAGAGGGTTAGGGGTCTAGAGGGTTAGTTCATTAGAGGGTTGTGGTTTAGATTGGTTGGTATTTAGAATTTTAGGGATTTAGGGTTTTAGAAGGATAGAGTTTCAAGGTTAAGAGGGTTAGGGATTCAGAGGGTTGAGGGTTTGGTTTTTAATGGCTTCGAAGGTTAGGGTTAAAAGACTAAGGGGTTTGGAGAGTGAGGGGTTTTTGGTGGGTTAGGGTTTTAAGGGTAAAGGGTTTGAGAGGGTTAGCGGTTTAGATGGTTATGGGTTTAAATGGTTAGGGATTTAGATAGTTACGGGGTTTAGAGGTTTAGAGGGTTTTATTTGTTCGAGGTTTAGTGGTTAAGGTCTCTGTGCGAGTCCAACAGGTTTATTTTAGTCTATGGTAAGATAAAAACAGTTCAGTTTAATTTGTATATATTTAAACAATTTGTTTACCTTTCCTGTCATGTTTTTGTATTGTATTTTTGTTATGTTCTGACCCGCCCGATTGGACGTCTGTGAAAACAGATCGTCATAGCTCATCAGATTCATCCAGTATAAATAAATATTCAAATTAAAATTCTATTGACCTCTGTGCGAATCTATGGATTTCTGTGTGAGTTTTTGGGTCTCTTGAGTGTATGGATCTCTGTGTGAGGCTATTGGTCTCTGTGCATGTCAAAAGGACTCTGAGTGAGTCTATGGGGTTGCCGTGTGAGTCTGAGTGTCTGTAGGAATGCATGGGTCTCTGTTGGAGTCTATGGGTTTCTGGGTATGGTTGTTTGTGCGAGTTTTACATGCATAAATGGAACTTAAAAAGGCCATTGAGGGTTGCAGAATCCAAATTGAATATTAAGTTCCCCGCAGTGCAAGCCAGCTCGCTAGTCGTGTCATCAAACAGCCCCTGTAATTCTTTATAATAATAAAAGACACTCCAAGAAATCCACACAGTAAGGTCCTGAATTGGGGTTTTATTTTATAATCTTTGGTTTTATTCGGTTAAGTCACGAAGGTAAAAAATAAATTAAAATTAAATAAAAGAAAAAAATAAAACACGACGTTTTGAAGGCAACACAGGCTTCCTTCTTCAGGTGGAAACAGTCACAGCAAAAAATCGCTGCACCAAGTGGCGAGGCTCTGGGAACCTCTGGCTTATATACAGGTTAAGGGAGGGGGGGGGGGGAGCCATGTAGGGGGACCTTAGTGGGGTGCGGGGCTGAGTTAATCCGTCTTTTGTTGTGTAGAGGGTGCGGGGGATGGGTCACTGTGTGTGTGCAATAGAAACGGAAAAAAATAGAAAAATTAAAGATCGGCAAGAATGTGCTGTAAGGGGGAAGTAGAAAAAAGGGAAATAGAAAGTTCGGAAGGAATATGCTTGGTATACCACTACTTGAAATTGCTGTTAGAAATTAGTTGACGTTTGGTATGATTTAAAACGTCCTTCCAGTGGTTGCTTAATTTGAAACTATCCTCTCGGTTGAAGGTATGCCTGTATTTGTATATCTGAATGGCTTGGTGAACACATCTCTGGTGATAACCTATAGGTTTACAGAGAACCTTGGTATCGGAGAAGACAATCTCATGATCACCCATAGCGTTGTGACAATGATCAGCCACAGCAGAAGAATTCGTCCTGCCGTGTTTCAAATCTCATTTGTGCTCGTGAATTCGGTCAGAGACATGTCGCTTTGTCTCCCCGATATAGCAATCACCACAGGTACAACTCAATTTGTAAACCCCGGGGTACTGTAAGTCAGGAATGACATCCTTCACGGATGGGATAAGATCACGAATTTTGTGTACTGTATTGAACCGGACCTGGATCTTGTGTTTGTTTAGAATTTTGGAAATCTTTTTAGTAACGCCTGCTATATATGGTAGTGTGATGGTTTTGACCAGAGTATCAAGTGGTTGTTTCTGTATGGAGGGAGAAACAGCTTGGCGGATGGTACGGTCAGAATATCCATTCCTTTTGAGGGCCAGGTGCACATGTTTTAATTCACTGGTCAGGTGGTGTTGGTCCGAAATGCAATGAATCCAATGGTATACAGTTTTGATGAGATAATTCTTTTGGGCTGGGTGGTGGTGGGAATCAGGCTTCAAGTAGGAATCTGTGTGGGTGGGTTTCCTGTAGACAGAATGCCCCAATGAGCCATCAGGTCTCCTCTGAAACAGAACATCTAAGAATGGTAGCTTGCCATCTTTCTCCACTTCCATGGTGAATTTGATGGCGGGATTGTCTGGAATTGATGTGGTGTAGGAAAAGGTTCAAAGCTGGGAGGCTATGTGGCCAAATGACGAAAGTGTCATCCACATATCTCTTCCCCTGGGAAGGTCTGAGGGTGGAAGTCTGGATGGCGTCTGATTCAAATTTCTCCATGAAAATATTGGCTATCACTGGTGACAAGGGGGAACCCATGGGGGTACCCTCATTTTGTTTGTAGAAGGAGCCATTCCAAGTAAAGTAGGTATTGTTGAGGCAGTGCCTAACCAGTGCAGGTGTATCGGCGTCTAGTCCATGTTGGACAAAATTTTCAATTATTTCAATGGTATCAGGTACTGGGACCTTGGTGAACAAAGAGACCACATCGAAGCTGACAAGGATATCGTCAGGGGACAGTACAACGTCTTTGACCATAGAGACAAATTGGGCTGAGTTAACTACTGCTGAGGCGGTCTTGCCAGTGAAAGGCAGCAAGGAATATGACAGAAAACGGGCTAGTCTATAGGTAGGGGAGTTGATTGTGGATACGATGGGTCGTAGTGGGGTGCCTTCTTTATGGATCTTGAGAAGACCATAGAATCTAGGGAGTCTTGCAGCAGAAGGTTTTAGGGAGGGACGTTTAGTTGGGTCGATTAGGGAGGTCTAACTTGTGATGATCTTGTTGGTTTTTATCGCTAGGCTATTGGTAGGGTCATTTTTAATTTTTGAGTAACTTCCATCGTTGAGCAGATTCTGGATTTTGTTGTTGTATGAATCTTTATCCATAATTACAGTACCGTTGCCTTTATCGGCTGAGAATATGACTATATCACTTCTGTTTTTTTAAATTCGCGAGTTCAGAGCGTTCATTTTTGCTGATGTTACTAATGGGTTTCTTAGCATTCTTAAGAATAGTGGCTATTTCAGCTCTCGCAACGTCTGCTTGGATGTGTGCCACGCCTTTGAGGGCTACATCGACCTGAGAGATGATATCATCTACTGGTATGTGTTTTGGGGTGACAGCAAAATTCAGTCCCCTAGCCAGTACTGTTTTCAGATTGTCCGAAATCGGCGTGCTACTCTGATTAATGACGATTTTGTTGACGTCGAGTTTTGTTATACGTGGAACTGGGTTCTTCTTTAATAGCTGGTTGAATTTAGAAATCAGGTTAGCTTTACATTTGATTGACAGTGAATCAGCAGAAGAAGCAGTCATGTTGTCTATGTGATTCCAATCCGCACCAACCGGCATGTGCACCCACATGTATACCACCTCTACACCGTTCATCATGCTAGGTCAGCCAATCAAATGCTAATTTTTATGCTAATTCCTTTGTCAAGGCACCTTGTTTCCTCGCACACAGCTTAACGGTCACGGTCTGAGCGTGGCTGTGTTTCACTCCAGCGCTGTCCTCGAGACAGCCTGGTTCCTTCACCTGATGAAGGCCGCTTGTGTTGTGGCCAAAACGTCGTGATTTTTGTTGTTTTATTATTTACCTACGTGACTTTACCGAATAGAACCAAAGAGTATGGATCCTTGCAGTCACGAAAGCTTTAAATCTAGAATTGATCACCTCTACGGGGAGGGCTTTCACCTATCTGTTAGAGCTTTTAACAGACAACGGGACAAGAAGTCACAGCTCATCGAGACGCTGACCTTCCTCAAAAGATGCCGCGATCACAAGGTAATACCCATCGCTTTCACACTCATTTCTTCTGCTGTATCTTCTCCGAATTCTAAACAGATTCTGTTTAAGGCCAGCCTATCTTAAATCTCAGAGAGGATAAGGCTACTCCGATTTGAACTCGATACTTTAGACAGGACTCTCCTACAAGCTCATTTAATGTTAACACAAAAAATGTCACCTTCTGATTGGAATCACATAAACAACATGACTGCTTCTTCTGCTGATTCACTGTCAGTCAAATGTAAAGCTAACCTAATTTCTTTCTGATTGGGAGGGGGTCAAATATATAACATTTTTGACATGCTTTTTTTCTGGATTTTGTTGTTGTTATTCTGTCTCTCACTGTTCAAATAAACCTACCATTAAAATTATAGACTGATAATTTCTTTGTCAGTGGGCAAACGTACAAAATCAGCAGGGGATCAAATACTTTTTTCCCTCACTGTATATATAAATAAATAGTGCATATTTAGTGTATTATTGAGTGCATGTTTACGTGCTCTAACCCAAAAATCTCGATTATGGACTCAAAAAACGGCTGGGAGACTTCTCACTCAGACCCGTAGCAAGACGATATCGCCCCAATATTCAAATTGTTCAAATATCCCCCGAACGAGTCCAGGATCAATTTAAAGATCATACTCGGCATTCTGAAGGTCCTCCGTGGTCTGACAATGATCACGTTGCCATGTTTACGCTTCTTACAAATATTTTTGCCCCGTTGAATCGATCACCAAACCCAAGTGACGGTAATGTTACGGTAAAAAAAATCTCAGTGGGTGACCTCTGGGCAGAGCATGACCTTGCAAACAGACGACCAATCGAGTGAAATAAACATGGGAAACGCACCTCGATGAACAGGCTGACTTCCCTGTGTGTTTGGACAAACTCATTCATCACAGGCAAAACGAACATGTCCCGAATGCCCACGTCCTTCAGGAACTGCATCTGGAGGTGTTGGCACACCAATTGCATCACCTAGCAAAAGAGGAAAACAGCAGGAACGACGTGAATACATCATCGCCATGCAGCAGTCTACGCCCGTCAATTTCTCACAGCGGTAGTAAGGTCCTTAGGTGTCTGGGAGCACAAGGCAGGTGCAGGTGGGTGAGTCATAATTTCCATCCCTGACGCCAAAACTTATTTCAGGCTGTGCAAGAGATAATGACATGGGTTAATTGTCACACAAGCCAATTAGAAAGCTGCCATGCTGTTAATGGTTAGTAAACTGAACTCACAGACCAGAGGTCGCTAAATGGGCACACCACAGTTAGCTGATCGGCAAGTCACGTGTGATGCAGCAAAGTGTGGCTTTCAGCCGGCTCTTCCAACACATCTGGTCAACGTGGAAAAGTAGAATATGGGACCTTCCTGGTGTGGACTAATCAGTTTCAAAGACAATGCATATATTATCAGAGCATGTTTGCATGTTCACCACAAGTACGTGTGGTTAATGCAGACAGGATTCCTTGAATGAGGATTCTGTTT
The DNA here is from genome assembly GCF_048934315.1 of Petromyzon marinus. Taxonomy (NCBI): domain Eukaryota; kingdom Metazoa; phylum Chordata; class Hyperoartia; order Petromyzontiformes; family Petromyzontidae; genus Petromyzon; species Petromyzon marinus. The sequence goes on from NC_133705.1 coordinate 1,690,234, forward strand.
GGTGTTTTAACATCTTGACACCTGTTGTATTGCCAGAAAGGGTAAAACCTATTGTTATATGGAAAAGTAGACCAAATACTCGTAAAGAATTCGCTCTCATGAAAGTCTTTTCACCAGCGGTGGTGTGACCAAGCAATTGCAGAGCTGCACTTTTATATAAGTCAGGTCAGAGCCAGATACACATTGGAGGATAAACATCCCACGGTGGCTGGGCAATTGTTGTGCAATAATGTCAGGTCAAACTTACTTAGGATATTTACAGGTGCGTTTTATTCATGCCGTATATATTAATGCACACATTGTGTAGTGGTATTATTATTAAACTCACCTTTAATGACGATGACCATAAACATGATTAAGAGTGTGACTATTAATGAATGTGCGACTGTACGATGTGGACGTAGCGGAGGGGCCCCCCACGGTGAGCGGTGACGCAACGCGCGCAGTGGCCCGCGTCACGTGGTTGGCACCTCACGTGCACAGAGCGAGGCAGGCAGAGCCAGAGGGGGGCGGCGTTGCCTAGGCGACGTTGGCGTCCTCGCGGTCTACTCCACGGTCAAGCTGCGTGTCACTTGGTGACCCCCCCACCGCCTCTTACTGGACACCTGTGAGTGAGAGCTTGATAGCGCTTCGGATTTTGATTCCGAGTACAGTGTGCACAGCACCTGTACGGCGAGTCCTCGTTTAACGCAGTAGATGCGTTCCTGAAAAGTGCCGCGCTAAGCGAAAACTATTTCCCCCGTAATGAATGTCCAAGCGCAGTCAGAATTGGGTTACAAACAACTTGAGGGGACGCCGCCGCGTTACCGTCTCGTCTCGCTCAACCGCGCAGCTCAAAAAAGTAGTTTGGCGGCGACCACTCACAAGTCGCCTTATGGCGGTGCGCGTTCCCTAAATGAAGGCAACCGCGTTATAGCGTGAACACGCGGGACAGACCCAGTTGTCGTGTGCGGGTCAACTCCCTGAGATAAACTTGCTGCCGACTTCATGCGTTGTATACGCCCAGTGCTCAGCCAATTGTTGTGAGCGTCGCTCCTCTGCCCTCTGTTGTTAATGGAGGGAGACTGCACCCAACTGCCAAGTATCATCCTTCGCGAGCCTCTTCAAAACGCTCATCTTGACACCGCTGGAAGCAGTCATCGGCCTTGACCTCACCCCACAACAGTGCAAGTTTAACCGCTCAACATTAAAACACAACGATGGGTCGCTTGCACCAATCGCACAACATCACAGCGTTGACTCTCAGCTGTTGCTTGTGTAGAGGGGTCAGATTGTCCAGACATTCGGTTGATACTAATAGGGTTTATTTGCCAGTATTGTAGATTATTTGAATTACATTTGTTTGGGCGTCAGGGTGGTGCAGTGGTCACGCCCGTGCAAGGCATCTTCTGAAGGACTGCCTGGCTTCGCTTTCCTAATTCTGGTCCCTTTCTCTGCATGGGTTTACTCCCATAGCAAAACAACAACAACAAGAAAACATACACTGTAACTGGTACTAGCCAAACATCTGGGATTGTTTTTGTTATGCTGCATTGCCCAAAATGGCATTTGGTGATAAAAAAAAATTGGCAGGAATTGATGCACTAATGCAATTTGAACTCTTATATATTTTTTATTTCCTGACTTGCTTAGCGATCATATTCTTGGTAAAGTCACGTAAATAAAGTCACGTAAATAGAAAACAAGAAATAAAATTCAAATTAAATAAAAATAAATAAATAACAAATTCATTGAAAATAATAAAAGCAAAAAACCCAGGACGTTTCAATCGCAACACAAGCGGTCTTTATTTTATTGTTTGTTGTTTACGTGACTTTACCGAAAGAACCAAGAATATGAATTCCCGCAGTCACGAAAGTTAAGTCAAAATTTGCTTCGCGTTCCTTTACTTTGCCCTCCTATCTGTTTGTATTGTTGTTTGTTGTTGTAATTTTCTGACTCGCCCCGACTGGATAGCTCCTCAGATTCGTCCAGCCTAATTAAAGATTCTGATTCGGACATTAACTGACCCAGTTTTCGCGTGGAGTTCACGGCCAGGATGTGGAACAAAGGGACCCCCGGTCACACTCACGTGGAATGCCTAGGGCATTGCACAGCATGTAAATGGACTAGTTTTGTGAGATTGAGTGGTGGCTTAGCGAAGGCCTTTATTCAACAATGTATATCATGGCCGATAAGAATTTTTATAGTCATACACCATAGCCCACGATTTCCTGCACCGTTCATTCACTTGAGGAGACTGCGCATGGTGGAGATGGATGACCCTCGGTATCCTGTCTCAAAGTGATTCCAGTGGTTCAGGTAGTGGAAGAGTTGCTAGAGCTTCTGGTTCTTGCCGAAGCCTTGTGACTTTGGGATGAGAGCGTGGTAGGATGAGTGAAGCGTGGAGCTAAAGCTCCTGGAACATCCTGTACCCAAACAACACCAAACATTCAAAATCTTACAATGCTGCTGTTCCAGCACGAACAACATAACAATGAACAACATTTTCACAAATTCAACGTAATGCAGGAAATTGAGTGACTCGAGGTTAATTTAAATGTCAGAGCACCGAGCCAATGCCATTGAGGTCCTCCGTTCAAAATTCAGTGAGCCATCTATCAACAAACGTTCCTGCTAATTGAGGGCAGGAATGCTGTGGTCTCAACTTGGTCAGAACGCTTCTGGCAATTGCTTGATGATGCTGGTTGTAATCACCAGCGAAAGGTCGTACTCGTTTGAAAATGTTCTGCGTTTCCTCTCTAACACACCAGAGTGCTGAAGCAATAACATAAATGGCACGTTCTGTTCATGTCAGAAACATTATTAATGGGCTGTGTTGGGTGGATGTGGGTGTACGACGCATTTACACTGACACGATCTAAGCCAAAAAAAACTTTATCATGAATAATATTGGTCGCGAAAGCCTGCGTGTGAAACACCACTTTACCTTTAAAGTCACCTCGAAAACCCACTGCGATCAAATGGGTTTCCCATATGGCTGTGCACATGATGAGCTACACTGCTGCATGTATTAACTCTTTCCTGCTCCGAGATGACTGCAAGTTGCGGGGTGCATCCCGTTCACCGCTGAATCTCGTGTACGTCATCGGAACGTAATAGGAAGTAAATATTAAATAACTTTATCGGTACCGAGGATCCCACAAGGCCGTGCGGGAAGGTGTGTAGCACAGTTTGGTACCAGCTATAATAGAGTGCTGTCCTGTCGCTACGGTGCTCTGCGGCGAGTACAATGTCTTTAAAAACAACGGCGCTATGCCTCTCTAAATAAAATTACCGCTGAACCGCTTGCGGGTTCCGAGATTCGGTGGTGAACGAGACCCATCCTGAAATGAGCAGTCGTCTCGGAACAGGAAAGGGTTAAGGGCGAGAGTGAAACAGCTTACGAACTTGAAGCCGAGACCAGAGCTCGCGGGTTTCCCGTTCACCGTAGTCCTTATCTATCATGTCCAGCTGAAGCTGCAGTCGCTGCCGTGAGAAGAACGTCACCCGGTCCTCCTGCCACTCATTCAGCTGGTGGCCTAAATATAGTTTTATTACGGACATTTAGAAACATAAGCAAATAATACCTACTTCATTTGGCCAATCCTTGACCTAAAACAGTGATATTCACTCATTTTCGGATGGGGGCCACTTTCGCGAATAAGACATTATCAGTGAAAGAGCCATCTCACATTTGAAACCATTGGGGGGTTTGACAGCATGATGGGGTGCTTTCACTTGTGTGTATTGTCGGGGACTGCACGTCAGGGGTCGCAGTAAAAAGGACACCAGGGACTGCCACCGGCCCGCGGGCCTTGCAATGAAGAACACAGTCACCCAGAAACGTTGAATTTTATGTACAAATGGCTGGGTAATTCTTAAGACATAATTCGACACTCATGTTATGTACCGATTATCATGCTGTAGTCTTTGAACATCTCATTTTAGCCACCAATTGATATCCTCATAAAAAAATTACAACAGCATTGATCCTAACGATAGGTTCTGCGCTTAATTCCCGCAACTCCGCTTAGCACGGTTGGCTATGTACGGTGGAAAGGAAGTTCAACATACATTCATACAAGTCTGTCAAACCCGGCTGAGTGTAATTGGTAATTAGCGAAAACATAACTGATTATGTGAACACTGGTTATGCAAGATCGATCTCTTAGGGAACTTGAGTGACATGTGGTGATGTCAGTTGTAACTCTGTGCCCTGTTATCAATGGTACAACTGTGTGCAATAGAAGAAAATATATGCATTTTTTAATCAAATATATTGTTTTATAAATTTGTGTACTTATGCAAGATAAAATGTAAGTCAATCTAGTTCTTCTTAAAATGTAACCTTAAACCAATGTTACCATCATCAGTGGTTAATAGACTATTACACAAAGGACTCTCATATTTCTTCGATGTAATACTAATTAGACTGACATCTGAACAACAGCTGATTTCACCGCTCCATGATAAAACTAATTTAATCAAGTAAACATTATTGCCGTTCCTATAAAACTTTGGTCACCCAGGCTGTCCTTCAACAAAAGGGTATATTAAATCTATAATATAGTTTTTTTCTGGGTTAGATCGCATAAAAATAAATGAGCCGTTAAACCTACCACCACCTAACAGCCAATTAGTAAGGTTGTCACGTAAACGGAACATGCCAATCCGCTACTAGTACAGCAAACCGAAGTGTTGGAGAGAAAATCCACAACATTTACAATCTGAGCATGACGTTTCGCCAGTAATTACAACTATCATCATTAGGTGGACAGCCAAATTCGTAGAGAAATCCTCTTGTTTCATTCCTTGGAGGGATAGATGTGATGACGTCACTTGTGAGCCCTTCACGAATTGGAATGTTCTGTTTATGTGACAAACCTTACGAATTGGCTGTGTCGGTGGTGGCGGGTTTAACGACAAATTTATATTTCAACGATCTAACCCAAAAAAAACGATATTATGGATGATATTGGCCGCGAAAGCCTACGTGTTAAACGGGTATATTAAAATTTAAATGGGCTACAACCAGTTTCATGACTTTAAAGCGGAGATCACATGTGGGATGTAACCACAGCATATAGCCGTATGAAACCCACATACTCTACATCCTCCTGCCCAGGGTCCATACCTGTTGGGAGAAATTCAAGACTGAAATTTGTATCAAAATCTGTAAAGCACATGAGAACCTTAATTTAGCAGTGTCAAACTGACTGGGACCCCTGTCGTGACGGAGCAGCTGAACATTGCACAAAATCATCAACGCATATACAGATATATACCAAGGGTGACCAACTTTCCTGACCCTACCAGCAGCATACCATAATCTTCAGATGGCCGTGGGAGCCACAAGAGATAAAGATTAGCCATACAGAAGTTGACTCGTGTCGACTGGCTGTGGAATTTTGAGTTTAGAAATCTGAGTGCCCTGTGTTGTATATGCCCCCCTTTCCATCTTAATATTAACAAGTATTTTTTCAATACATATAGATACATATTTCTATTGTTTCTTTTAATTTTAATAATGAATAAAAACACCAAACCAGGCCTCAGCATGGCATGTGGAGGTCATATTTACCTTGACCCACTAACACGATTTTGACGTTCAGAGCCCTCCCAGGGTCAGAGGGAGCAGATAGAGAGCAGAGCGCAGCGGATTGCAAAGGGGCTGACGTAAACACAAAGCCAGGGTCACTGGGAGGTTGCGTTAGCCTAGATCTAGTTAAGTCAAAAAAGCTAATTGGTTCTGCATTACTATTAAAGTAACTTAAAGTCGGAATTTAACGACAGGGTTGGCTAAAGTTATTGATCTTCACACCCACTTCAATTGAACCCTGCCACAAGCTACGTCAATGTAACCATCACCCGTCTATTAATTTAATATGAAATGTATTTACATATTTTAATAATTTCTATACGACTTGACCCGAAGCCTAACAATAAGGTTTTCCTAAATCAACATGAATGCTCAAATCCACCCATACACAAATAATAAGCAGGGTTAAAGTAAGAGTAGAGAGGAAAAGAAATGCAAGCGCACAGCAAAACTGCCACGTAAGCAAAGGGTGATGTTAAACCCAGGGTCGGAGAGAAAGGGAAATCCCGGCCGTCTTTGTATCCCTGCAGCGCGGGGTAGGAGTGTGTATACGCTTGGGGAAACACGAGTCAAACACCACAACGGGAAGCTGACCCAGACCTTGGATTAATACAGAATCATAACTGTGGAACTCTGATGAAATGAAATGTTAACTTAAAACTTTTTAACCATTTCTTTGTGCGTCGGTGAAAGTCGGAGGGAATATCGCCCCTCCCTCCAGGTTGTGCATCCAGACAGAGAGGCGCCTTCGAGACAATTTATAACATTTGATTGTTTTACTTGTGGGTTTTATGGTAGGAGTATGACAACGGAATATACCGTGGGTGATGCACAAGGACACACACTGACACACGTACGGACACACACGGACACAGATACATACGGACAAATCCTGACACAGCAAAAATCGAAAGAAACCCCGCCTTATGGGCAGGATCCGAGTGAAGGGATTTTTGGGCATAAAAAGAGGGTCCTGAGCATTGAAACTCGGAAGAGTTCGACTGGGGGGGGGTCGGCTCACCAGAGTTCGACCGGGGGGTCGACTCTCGGGAGACAGTTCGACTCGGAGGAGTTCAACTCGAGGGAGTTCGACCAGGGGGGGTCGACTCACCAGAGTTCGACCAGTGGGTCGACTCTCGGGAGACAGTTCGACTCGGAGGAGCAACTCGGGGAGTTCGACCAGGGGGGTTGGAACTCGGGGAGTTCGACTCGGAGGAGGTCGGAACGCGGGGAGTTCGACCAGTGGGCCGGCTCAGGAGCAGTTCCAATCGGGAACGAGAGCAACAGGTCGCCAGCCGGCGAGCTGCAGAGCAGGGGGCGGCGAGCAGAAGCCAAAGTGGCCCCGTCGCTACCCACTGACGTTGGCAAGACTCGCAGGGTAGTGAGGCGTCACCTAGTGTGATTTCCAAGAGCTGAAAGACAGAGTATTGCTGAAAGATTATTCTACATTGAGTCCAGCTGCAGAGCGACCGACGCACCAAGCAAGAGCTTCTGCAAACCAGAGCAAGAGCACGTGCGACTTGAGTCATCCAGCAGTGGAGAAAAACCTGCTTTCAGCAAACCAGCAACGAGCACGTTCGAGTTCTCCACCCAGAGAGAGGGAGCGTGCCAATGCAGCTCATCCAACAGCGGAGAGAAACTGCTGTCAGCGAACCAGCACGAGCGTGATCGCGCAGCTCATCCAGCAGTGGAGAGAGGTGTCCACTGAGCAGAACTGAGAGCGATCAAGCAACTCTCCCCCGTGGACAGAGGCTGGCTGCTGCGTGGAGGAGGGCGGCGATACGTATGATGCACTCCCACACACCTCACCGCTCTAAAGGGAGCGAGGCTACTTCTCCTACAAGCGATGCCAACTTCAGCGTATGGCAACGCAAATAATTAATTCCAAACACTGACTATTCAAAACAATTCATATCACTCAAACATACACAGGTCCTTAACCAGAAGCGAACACTCAAGTCCGTGAACCATCTGGCTGTGGAAGCATCGTTCGTGTGATAACAGTCCGTCATTTATAAGTATATTCATAATTTCCCTCTTTAATATTTTGTTTTGGACTGTACTTCTAATCGCATAAGTTACCAACCGATCCATCAATACGAATTAACCCTTGGCACCTTCGCCACGGAGCTACGCTCCCGGGGAGGAATCGTGCTAAACCGATTTTCTGATCATACAATCTTGTTCACGAATTAATTAATTAATCTCCCGTGAGATAACACGTTCCGCCGCATACCCTCGCACTAAGCCATTTCGGTAATCTTATAGTCTGTCCGGTGGATCTGTTGTTACATTTATGCCTTTGGAAATAATAACTGTTTGATTGTCGTTTTATATGAATACCGTTGCATGTTAATCAATCGCCTGTGATAATGTGCTGACCATTTTAAGCATAATGATCGTTTATATTATAATGTATAAGCTTTTGTGTAGCATAGCATTTGCATGTCCTGACTCTCTCTCACTAACAGCAATCGCTTTATGCGGGGTCCATGTGTTATCAAAGTGAAATCGTACAGTCGTTGATGATACTGTCTTGATACCGTGTGGATACCGTGTTGAAGTTCCGAGATTGAGAGTCACATACATATTATAGTTAAGGTTTAATTAGAAATACATTGATTAATACAGAAGTGGTCGTGTGATTCTTTCCTGAAATTTTTGCATAAAATCTGTATCCTGCGACGAGATATGTACTCGGGAACCTAAACTATAAACACACCAATCCACACTCATTAAACTAAAGCGAACGATATGAACATGGGAACCTAAAATATAAACACACCAATCCACACTCATTAAACGTTAATTAAAGCGAATGATATGAACTTGGGACCTAAATATGAACACTCGGGGAGTGTTAAAGCGAGAATCATTGTATTATGCTGATCAATAATACGAAGTTAGACAACGAGGCCGAATTGACACTAGCGTAACTGCACAGGATTGCGTTATCCTGATTGATAACCCCACCTCGTCAACGAGGCGGGGCCTGATTATCATAAAGGCTATCATTAACACAACCACACCCACTCGTATAAATTAATACGATTACCTCTCTAATTAGCATAGTTACACGCATAATTACACGAATTAGCATAATTTCGGATTAATTATGAAAATTTCGAATTTCATTAAATTTTAATTATTTTTCATCAATTTTCACACATCCACATATACAACACTGCTCGACACAATTTAAGATTATTTCTTTCATTTCTATAATATTGTAAATGTTACAATAGTTTTTTCATAAGATGACATTTAAAAAAGTATTATTTTACATTTTCACCACAAAGTAGGCTCAAATATTCATAATATTGTGGTAATTGGATGGTCTGCTATCTAACTGAGACAATTAGATTCGTTACTTGGTATATCGCTTCATATATTGCTGTTTAATCTTGCTTTGAATCTTGATTTCCTGTTTCTAACATTGTTTAGACCGAAACCGTGTAACCATTCAAAACGTTGATAACGAGCCTGTTTAAGTCATCTAGATTAAGAATACAATGTACACAATCAGAATTTTCACATCACTGGGACAATTGTGCCCGAAATTAAATTTAAACATTAGGAAGGGGTCTGCTCTTCAGGTCAGATCCTGGCTGATGACGTAGTTGTCTCCAGTCTGTGATGTCACAGCCATGTGGGTGGTACCTTTGACATCATGATGACTATGTCATCATGCACCACGTGTCATTGATATAGGAAGAGCTGTGTTTATTGGTGGCTGTGTTTCTTGTCTCATTTCAAAGAAGCGTGAGATAATTTAGCCTCGTGGTTATTAAAGCCTGCACTACTGTTGATCAAACTAAAATTCATCTCAGCAGTTGTAAGCCTGCATATCATTAGCTTTAACTGGTGAGACTGAAAGGGGTGGTTTCAGGATTGTTTGCGTATTAATGGGGTTTTTTATTGAGGCTTTCAAGGGTGTGGGAGTCTCACTCACTACATGAGCATGAGGGGTTTGGGGGTTTAGCTCAGCATATGGAACGTGTTGTAACAAATAGTTTTAAACATCAAATTTTAGCATATGTTTTCAGAAACTCAAACTGCAATGTCGTGGATATTGTGTTTTTTGGATTATTGACGGTAGAATTAATATGAATGTGGATATTTCTTACATTGTCGTTTTATGCGACTGATTATTGGTGTAAAATTTCGTTTTAAATAAAAGCGGTAAGCTAACAAGGTGAACGTTAATCATTAAAGTATTCCCAACTGTTTATTTTTTATGTGTTGCAGTGTATGAAGTCTGCTTGACACGATTTAAGATTATTTCTGTCATTTCTATAATATTGTGTATGTTACCATAGTTTTTTCATAAGATGACATATATAAAAGTATTATTTTACATTTTCACCAGAAATTATCCTCAAATATTCATAATATTGTGGTAATTGGATGGTCTGTCATCTAATTGAGACAATTAGATTCGTTACGTGGTATATAGCTTCATATATTGCTGTTTAATCTTGCTTTGAATCTTGATTTCCTGTTTCTAACATTGTTTAGACCGTAACCGTGTAACCATTCAAAACGTTGATAACGAGCCTGTTTAAGTCATCTAGATTACGAAGAAAATGTACACAATCGTAACTTTCTTATCACTGGGACAATTGTGCCCGATATAAAATGAGTTACATTACATTTAACATTAGGAAGGGGTCTGCTCTTCAGGTCAGATCCTGGCTGATGACGTAGTTGTCTCCAGTCTGTGATGTCACAGCCATGTGGGTGGTACCTTTAACATCATGATGACTATGTCATCATGCACTACGTGTCATTCATATTGGAAGAGCTGTTTTTATTGGTGGCTGTGTTTCTTGTCTCATTTCAAAGAAGCATGAGATAATTTAGCCTCGTGGTTATTAAAGCCTCCACTACTGTTGATTAAACTAAAATTCATCTCAGCAGTTGTAAGCCTGCACATCAATAGCTTTAACTTGTGAGCGTGAAAGGGGTGGTTTCAGGATTGTTTGCGTATTCATGGGGTTTATTATTGAGGCTTTCAAGGGTGTGGGGGTCTCACTCACAACATGAGCATGAGGGGTTTGGGGGATTAGCTCAGCTTATGGAACGTGTTGTAACAAATACATTTAAACATCTAATTTTAGCATATGTTTTCAGAAACTCAAACTGCAATGTCGTGGATATTGTGGTTTTTTTTATTATTGACGGTAGAATTAGTATAAATGTGGATATTTCTTACATTGTCGTTTTATGCGACTGATTATTGATGTAAAATTTCGTTTCAAATAGAAACGGTAAGCTAACAAGGTGAACGTTAATCATTAAACTATTCCCAACTGTTTGTTTTTTATGTGTTGCAGTGTATGAAGTCTGCTTGACACGATTTAAGATTATTTCTTTCATTTCTATAATATTGTAAATGTTACAATAGTTTTTTCATAAGATGGCATATATAAAAGTATTATTTTACATTTTCACCACAAATTAGTCTCAAATATTCATAATATTGTGGTAATTGGATGGTCTGTCATCTAATTGAGACAATTAGATTCGTTACATGGTATATAGCTTCCTATATTGCTGTTTAATCTTGCTTTTAATCTTGATTTGCTGTTTCTAACATTGTTTAGACCGTAACCGTGTAACCATTCAAAACGTTGATAACGAGCCTGTTTAAGTCATCTAGATTACGAAGAAAATGTACACAATCTTAACTTTCTTATCACTGGGACAATTGTGCCCGAAATAAAATGAGTTACCTTACATTTAACATTAGGAAGGGGTCTGCTCTTCAGGTCAGATCCTGGCTGATGACGTAGTTGTCTCCAGTCTGTGATGTCACAGTCATGTGGGTGGTACCTTTGACATCATGATGTCTATGTCATCACACACCACGTTTCATTCATATTGGAAGAGCTGTGTTTATTGGTGGCTGTGTTTCTTGTCTGAGCCTAAAGAAGCGTGAGATCATTTAGCCTCCTGTTAAATTTACGCTTCCACTACTGTTGATGAAACTAAAATTCATCTCAGCAGTTGTCAGCCTGCACATCATTAGCTTTAACTGGTGAGCCTGAAAGGAGTGGTTTAAGGATTGTTTGCGTATTAATGGGGTTTATTATCGAGGCTTTCAAGGGTGTGGGGGTCTCACTCACTACGTGAGCATGAGGGGTTTGGGGGTTTAGCTCAGCCTATGGTAACGTGTTGTAACAAATACTTTCAAACATCAAATTTTAGCATATGTTTTCAGAAAATCAAACTGCAATGTCGTGGATATTGTGATTTTTGGATTCTTGACGGTAGAATTAATATTAATGTGGATATTTCTTACATTGTCGTTTCATGCGACTGATTATTGATGTATAATTTCGTTTCAAAAAGAAATGGTAAGCTAACAAGGTGAACGTTAATCATTAAACTATTCCCAACTGTTTTTTTGTATGTGTTGCAGTGTATGAAGTCTGCCTGACACAATTTCAGATTATTTCTTTCATTTTTATAATATTGTAAATGTTTCAATAGATTTTTTCATAAGATGACATATATAAAAGTATTATTTTACATTTTCACCACAAATTAGGCTCAAATATTTATAATATTGTGGTAATTGGATGGTCTGTCATCTAATTGAGACAATTAGATCCGTTACGTGGTATATAGCTTCATATATTGCTGTTTAATCTTGCTTTGAATCTTGATTTCCTGTTTCAAACATTGTTTAGACCGTAACCGTGTAACCATTCAAAACGTTTATAACGAGCCTGTTTAAGTCATCTAGATTACGAATACAATGTACACAATCAGAATTTTCTTATCACTGGGACAATTGTGCCCGAAATTAAATTTAAACATTAGGAAGGGGTCTGCTCTTCAGGTCAGATCCTGGCTGATGACGTAGTTGTCTCCAGTCTGTGATGTCACAGCCATGTGGGTGGTACCTTTGACATCATGATGACTATGTCATCATGCACCACGTGTCATTCATATTGGAAGAGCTGTGTTTATTAGTGGCTGTGTTTCTTGTCTCATTTAAAAGAAGCGTGAGATAATTTAGCCTCGTGGTTATTAAAGCCTCCACTACTGTTGATTAAAATAAAATTCATCTCAACAGTTGTAAGCCTGCACATCATTAGCTTAAACTGGTGAGACTGAAAGGGGTGGTTTCAGGATTGTTTGCGTATTCATGGGGTTTTTTATTGAGGCTTTCAAGGGTGTGGGGGTCTCACTCACTACATGGACATCAGGGGTTTGGGGGTTTAGCTCAGCTTATGGAACGTGTTGTAACAAATAGTTTTAAACATCAAATTTTAGCATATGTTTTCAGAAACTCAAACTGCAATGTCGTGGATATTGTGTTTTTTGGATTATTGACGGTAGAATTAATATTAATGTGGATATTTCTTACATTGTCGTTTTATACGACTGATTATTGATGTAAAATTTCGTTTTAAATAGAAGCGGTAAGCTAACAAGGTGAACGTTAATCATTAAAGTATTCCCAACTGTTTATTTTTTTATGTGTTGCAGTGTATGAAGTCTGCTTGACACAATTTAAGGTTATTTCTTTCATTTCTATAATATTGTGTACGTTACCATAGTTTTTTCATAAGATGACATATATAAAAGTATTATTTTACATATTCACCACAAATTAGTCTCAAATATTCATAATATTGTGGTAATTGGATGGTCTGTCATCTAATTGAGACAATTAGATTCGTTACGTGGTATATAGCTTCATATATTGATGTTTAATCTTGCTTTGAATATTGATTTCCTCTTTCTAACATTGTTTAGACTGTAACCGTGTAACCATTCAAAACGTTGATAACGAGCCTGTTTAAGTCATCTAGATTACGAATAAAATGTACTCAATCGTAACTTTCTTATCACTGGGACAATTGTGCCCGAAATAAAATGAGTTACATTACATTTAACATTAGGAAGGGGTCTGCTCTTCAGGTCAGATCCTGGCTGATGACGTAGTTGTCTCCAGTCTGTGATGTCACAGTCATGTGGGTGGTACCTTTGACATCATGATGTCTATGTCATCACGCACCATGTTTCATTCATATTGGAAGAGCTGTGTTTATTGGTGGCTGTGTTTCTTGTCTAAGCCTAAAGAAGCGTGAGATCATTTAGCCTCCTGTTAAATTAACGCCCCCACTACTGTTGATGAAACTAAAATTCATCTCTGCAGTTGTCAGCCTGCACATCATTAGCTTTAACTGGTGAGCCAGAAGGGGTGGTTTAAGGATTGTTTGCGTGATAATGGGGTTTATTATTGAGGCTTTCAAGGGTGTGGGGGTCTCAATCACTACGTGAGCATGAGAGGTTTGGGGGTTTAGCTCAGCCTATGGTAACGTGTTGTAACAAGTACTTTCAAACATCACATTTTTGCATATGTTTTCAGAAACTCAAACTGCAATGTCGTGGATATTGTGTTTTTTGTATTAATGACGGTAGAATTAATATTAATGTGGATATTTCTTACATTGTTGTTTTATGCGACTGATAATTGTTGTAAAATTTCGTTGTAAATAGAAACGGTAAGCTAACAAGGTGAACGTTAATCATTAAAGTATTTCCAACTGTTTATTTTTTACGTGTTGCAGTGTATGAAGTCTGCTTGACACAATTTAAGGTTATTTCTTTCATTTCTATAATATTGTAAATGTTACCATAGTTTTTTCATAAGATGACATATATAAAAGTATTATTTTACATTTTCACCACAAATTATGCTCACATATTCATAATATTGTGGTAATTGGATGGTCTGTCATCTAATTGAGACAATTAGATTCGTTACATGGTATATAGCTTCATATATTGCTGTTTAATCTTGCTTTTAATCTTGATTTGCTGTTTCTAACATTGTTTAGACCGTAACCGTGTAACCATTCAAAACGTTGATAACGAGCCTGTTTAAGTCATCTAGATTACGAAGAAAATGTACACAATCTTAACTTTCTTATCACTGGGACAATTGTGCCCGAAATAAAATGAGTTACTTTACATTTAACATTAGGAAGGGGTCTGCTCTTCAGGTCAGATCCTGGCTGATGACGTAGTTGTCTCCAGTCTGTGATGTCACAGTCATGTGGGTGGTACCTTTGACATCATGATGTCTATGTCATCACGCACCACGTTTCATTCATATTGGAAGAGCTGTGTTTATTGGTGGCTGTGTTTCTTGTCTGAGCCTAAAGAAGCGTGAGATCATTTAGCCTCCTGTTAAATTTACGCTTCCACTACTGTTGATGAAACTACAATTCATCTCAGCAGTTGTCAGCCTGCACATCATTAGCTTTAACTGGTGAGCCTGAAAGGAGTGGTTTAAGGATTGTTTGCGTATTAATGGGGTTTATTATCGAGGCTTTCAAGGGTGTGGGGGTCTCACTCACTACGTGAGCATGAGGGGTTTGGGGGTTTAGCTCAGCCTATGGTAACGTGTTGTAACAAATACTTTCAAACATCAAATTTTAGCATATGTTTTCAGAAAATCAAACTGCAATGTCGTGGATATTGTGATTTTTGGATTCTTGACGGTAGAATTAATATTAATGTGGATATTTCTTACATTGTCGTTTCATGCGACTGATTATTGATGTATAATTTCGTTTCAAATAGAAACGGTAAGCTAACAAGGTGAACGTTAATCATTAAACTATTCCCAACTGTTTTTTTTTTATGTGTTGCAGTGTATGAAGTCTGCCTGACACAATTTCAGATTATTTCTTTCATTTCTATAATATTGTAAATGTTTCAATAGATTTTTTCATAAGATGACATATATAAAAGTATTATTTTACATTTTCACCACAAATTAGGCTCAAATATTTATAATATTGTGGTAATTGGATGGTCTGTCATCGAATTGAGACAATTAGATCCGTTACGTGGTATATAGCTTCATATATTGCTGTTTAATCTTGCTTTGAATCTTGATTTCCTGTTTCTAACATTGTTTAGACCGTAACCATGTAACCATTCAAAACGTTTATAACGAGCCTGTTTAAGTCATCTAGATTACGAATACAATGTACACAATCAGAATTTTCTTATCACTGGGACAATTGTGCCCGAAATTAAATTTAAACATTAGGAAGGGGTCTGCTCTTCAGGTCAGATCCTGGCTGATGACGTAGTTGTCTCCAGTCTGTGATGTCACAGCCATGTGGGTGGTACCTTTGACATCATGATGACTATGTCATCATGCACCACGTGTCATTCATATTGGAAGAGCTGTGTTTATTAGTGGCTGTGTTTCTTGTCTCATTTAAAAGAAGCGTGAGATAATTTAGCCTCGTGGTTATTAAAGCCTCCACTACTGTTGATTAAACTAAAATTCATCTCAACAGTTGTAAGCCTGCACATCATTAGCTTGAACTGGTGAGACTGAAAGGGGTGGTTTCAGGATTGTTTGCGTATTAATGGGGTTTTTTTATTGAGGCTTTCAAGGGTGTGGGGGTCTCACTCACTACATGGACATCAGGGGTTTGGGGGTTTAGCTCAGCTTATGGAACGTGTTGTAACAAATAGTTTTAAACATCAAATTTTAGCATATGTTTTCAGAAACTCAAACTGCAATGTCGTGGATATTGTGTTTTTTGGATTATTGACGGTAGAATTAATATTAATGTGGATATTTCTTACATTGTCGTTTTATGCGACTGATTATTGATGTAAAATTTCGTTTTAAATAGAAGCGGTAAGCTAACAAGGTGAACGTTAATCATTAAAGTATTCCCAACTGTTTATTTTTTATGTGTTGCAGTGTATGAAGTCTGCTTGACACAATTTAAGGTTATTTCTTTCATTTCTATAATATTGTGTACGTTACCATAGTTTTTTCATAAGATGACATATATAAAAGTATTATTTTACATTTTCACCACAAATTAGGCTCACATATTCATAATATTGTGGTAATTGGATGGTCTGTCATCTAATTGAGATAATTAGATTCGTTACGTGGTATATAGCTTCATATATTGCTGTTTAATCTTGCTTTGAATATTGATTTCCTCTTTCTAACATTGTTTAGACCGTAACCGTCTAACCATCCAAAACGTTGATAACGAGCCTGTTTAAGTCATCTAGATTACGAAAAAAATGTACACAATCATAACTTTCTTATCACTGGGATAATTGTGCCCGAAATAAAATGAGTTACATTACATTTAACATTAGGAAGCGGTCTGCTCTTCAGGTCAGATCCTGGCTGATGACGTAGTTGTCTCCAGTCTGTGATGTCACAGTCATGTGGGTGGTACCTTTGACATCATGATGTCTATGTCATCACGCACCACGTTTCATTCATATTGGAAGAGCTGTGTTTATTGGTGGCTGTGTTTCTTGTCTGAGCCTAAAGAAGCGTGAGATCATTTAGCCTCCTGTTAAATTTACGCTTCCACTACTGTTGATGAAACTACAATTCATCTCAGCAGTTGTCAGCCTGCACATCATTAGCTTTAACTGGTGAGCCTGAAAGGAGTGGTTTAAGGATTGTTTGCGTATTAATGGGGTTTATTATTGAGGCTTTCAAGGGTGTGGGGGTCTCACTCACTACGTGAGCATGAGTGGTTTGGGGTTTAGCTCAGCCTATGGTAACGTGTTGTAACAAATACTTTCAAACATCAAATTTTAGCATATGTTTTCAGAAAATCAAATTGCAATGTCGTGCATATTGTGATTTTTGGATTCTTGACGGTAGAATTAATATTAATGTGGATATTTCTTACATTGTCGTTTCATGCGACTGATTATTGATGTATAATTTCGTTTCAAATAGAAACGGTAAGCTAACAAGGTGAACGTTAATCATTAAACTATTCCCAACTGTTTATTTTTTATGTGTTGCAGTTTTTGACGTCTGCTCGACACAATTTATGATTATTTCTTTCGTTTCTATAATATTGTAAATGTTACAATAGTTTATTTTCATAAGATAACATTTGAAAAAGTATAATTTTATATTTTCACCACAAAGTAGGCTCAAATGTTCATAATATTGTGGTAATTGGATGGTCTGCCATCTAACTGAGACAATTTGATTCGTTACTTGGTATATCGCTTCATATATTGCTGTTTAATCTTGATTTTAATCTTGATTTCCTGTTTCTAACATTGTTTAGACCGTAACCGTGTAACCATTCAAAATGTTGATAACGAGCCTGTTTAAGTCATCTATATTACGAATACAATGTACACAATCATAACTTTCTTATCACTGGGACAATTGTGCCCGAAATACAATAAGTTACATTACATTTAACATTAGGAAGGGGTCTGTTCTTCAGGTCAGATCCTGGCTGATGACGTAGTTGTCTCCAGTCTGTGATGTCACAGCCATGTGGGTGGTACCTTTGACATCATGATGACTATGTCATCATGCACCACGTGTCATTCATATTGGAAGAGCTGTGTTTATTGGTGGCTGTGTTTCTTGTCTCATTTCAAAGAAGTGTGAGATAATTTAGCCTCGTGGTTATTAAAGCCTCCACTACTGTTGATTAAACTAAAATTCATCTCAACAGTTGTAAGCCTACACATCATTAGCTTTAACTGGTGAGCCTGAAAGGGGTGGTTTCAGGATTGTTTGCGTATTAATGGGGTTTATTATTGAGGCTTTCAAGGGTGTGGGGGTCTCACTCACTACATGAGCATGAGCGGTTTGGGGGCTTAGCTCAGCTTACGGAACGTGTTGTAACAAATACTTTTAAACATCAAATTTTAGCATATGTTTTCGGAAACTCAAACTGCAATGTCGTGGATATTGTGTTTTTTGGATTATTGATGGTAGAATTAATATAAATGTGGATATTTCTTACATTGTCGTTTTATGCGACTGATTATTGATGTAAAATTTCGTTTCAAATAGAAACGGCAAGCTAACAAGGTGAACGTTAATCATTAAACTATTCCCAACTGTTTTTTTTATGTGTTGCAGTGTATGAAGTCTGCTTGACACGATTTAAGATTATTTCTTTCATTTTTATAATATTGTAAATGTTACAATAGTTTTTTCATAAGATGACATATATAAAAGTATTATTTTACATTTTCACTACAAATTAGGCTCAAATATTCATAATATTGTGGTATTTGGATGGTCTGTCATCTAATTGAGACAATTAGATTCGTTACGTGGTATATAGCTTCATATATTGCTGTTTAATCTTGCTTTGAATCTTGATTTCCTGTTTCTAACATTGTTTAGACCGTAACCGTGTAACCATTCAAAACGTTGATAACGAGCCTGTTTAAGTCATCTAGATTACGAAGAAAATGTACATAATCGTAACTTTCTTATCACTGGGACAATTGTGCCCGAATAAAATGAGTTACATTACATTTAACATTAGGAAGGGGTCTGCTCTTCAGGTCAGATCCTGGCTGATGACGTAGTTGTCTCCAGTCTGTGATGTTACAGCCATGTGGGTGGTACCTTTGACATCATGATGACTATGTCATCATGCACCACGTGTCATTCATATTGGAAGAGCTGTGTTTATTGGTGTCTGTGTTTCTTGTCTGAGCCTAAAGAAGCGTGAGATCATTTAGCCTCCTGTTAAATTAACGCCTCCTCTACTGTTGATGAAACTAAAATTCATCTCAGCAGTTGTAGGCCTGCACATCATTAGCTTTAACTGGTGAGCCTGAAAGGAGTGGTTTAAGGATTGTTTGCATGTTAATGGGGTTTATTATTGAGGCTTCAAGGGTGTGGGGGTCTCACTCACTACGTGAGCATGAGGGGTTTGAGGGTTTAGCTCAGCTTATGGAACGTGTTGTAACAAATACTTTCAAACTTCAAATTTTAGCATGTGTTTTCAGAAAATCAAACTGCAATGTCGTGGATATTGTGTTTTTTGGATTATTGACGGTAGAATTAATATTAATGTGGCTATTTCTTACATTGTCGTTTCATGCGACTGATTATTGATGTAAAATTTCGTTTCAAATAAAAACGGTAAGCTAACAAGGTGAACGTTAATCATTCAACGATTCCCAACTGTTTTTTTTTGTATGTGTTGCAGTGTATGAAGTCTGCCTGACACAATTTCAGATTATTTCTTTCATTTCTATAATATTGTAAATGTTTCAATAGATTTTTTCATAAGATGACATATATAAAAGTATTATTTTACATTTTCACCACAAATTAGGCTCAAATATTTATAATATTGTGGTAATTGGATGGTCTGTCATCTAATTGAGACAATTAGATCCGTTACGTGGTATATAGCTTCATATATTGCTGTTTAATCTTGCTTTGAATCTTGATTTCCTGTTTCTAACATTGTTTAGACCGTAACCGTGTAACCATTCAAAACGTTTGTTGAGGTGTTAACTACGCGCTGTTGCGTAACCCGCGTTGCCACCAGGGCGGTGCAACATTACCCCTGGGTACAACGGTTGGGGTCAGTCGAGGTGAAACGGATCGTGGCCAGGGTTTGGTGCGAACCAATCAGACGGTTCCACGTGGGAATGTATGATTGGTTCTACCTGGCCACGAAGGGGTATAAGACGGTTGACCCAACGGACCTCGAGGAGTTCTCTCCCTGCACGAAGACAGAAGACTGGGCTGAAGCCTAGCTAGGACCCTGGACCAGCCTTTCAGCCCTTCTAAGGGCTAAGGCTCGGCATACCCAGTGGTCAGGACCCACCGGGCCAGCGGTGGTTCAGATAGCCTCCCCTAGGTCCTAGCCGGAGGACTAGGATAGCGGTAGACGTGTGAGTCCCGCCAGGTCCGGAGGCTGTACCTCCCTAGGGTATCGGGTGAGGGGACCGAATATCCCTCTGTGTGTGTTAAGCGTTGTATAAGGAAATAATACAATAAACAGAGTGTGCCTCCATAAGAAGTCTGCTCGTCCTTACAACACTACAACTGGAGTCAGAAGTGGTTGGAAATGGAAACCAGAAGTTCAGCCCACGCGCGGAGCCAGAACGAAGATAACGCTGTCTCACCTGCATGCACCGCCAGCTCCGCTGAAAACGCTGCCGCGTTGACGGCCGCCCAGCCACCGGTTGAGCAGCCGGTTGCTCCCCCTGCCATGGGGGACGGACTCAGGGCAGCACACGGCCGTCTCGCTCAACTCCTACACGCCGCGGCCTCCATTCTCGAAGAGATCAACTTGGAGGTTGCGGGCAGGCCGAGTCAACCGCCGGCAGACGTTCCCGCCATCGGCCAGGGCAGACATTTTGATTTTCCCGCCGGGGAACCACGTGATTCCGCCGGAAGCGGAAGCCAGGGACATCCTGGGAACGCGGGGGGCCCATCACAACCCGCAACGTCATCAGCACGCGACGCTGCGAATTCAAGTTTCTCAGCGGACGCTGCGTCATCACTGTACCGACACGGTACAGTAGACTCTATCGGCCGGGAAATCGCCGATCTCCGGCTCGAGACGGTACAAGCTGAGGGGGAGACGACGTCCGCCCTCCAACAACGCCTGCCCATCTTCCGAGAATTCACATCTGAAGGGGGCGACTGGGCGGCGTTCCAGCGTCACTTCCTGAGCCACCAAGAGATGGTGGGCTGGTCGGACGCACAGGCGCTCCGAGCACTACCGGCCACTTTGGATGACGACTCTCTCGCCTCGCTCCTCACCATCCCCAGGCAACAAAGGGCGACTCTTCAATCGGCCCTTCGACGGATGTCCGACGTGTACGGGCCTCCATCTGACGTCCGCAGCCGATTTTACGACAGGCGACGCCGCCCTAAAGAGTCTCCGTTGGCATTCCGGACCGCTCTACTGGCGATGGCAAGAGCGGGTTACCCTCGCATGGACGACGAGGCCATCGATGCCATCGTTCTCCAGAAGATGCTGGAGCTGGCGCGCGAGCTGCGCATCGTCATCCAAGCGGTGGACGACGACAGTATGTGCTCGCTACGAGCTGCTCGGTGCATCCACGCACATCTGCTGCTCCACACGGAATCGACCATCGCCGCCTCGGCTTCGACGTCGGAGCCTGCCAGCAGGGATGCCGAGTTCTCCCCCGACCGGGCCTTCATGGCGACCAGGTCAACGGGCCGGCGATCGTCCGACCACGCTGGTCGCCGCAACGACCAGCAGCGGGGACGGCCTGCTCCACGCGGCGACGTGACGTGCTTCAACTGTGGCCGACGAGGTCACATCTCCTCTGACTGCCGTGCGCCTCGACGACGCCCCTCCGCATCCCGGGGCCAAGACTACAGGACGTCCACGGCATCGCGGCAAAACCAGGCAAGTCGCGACGCCTCTCACGCTCGGCCCTCATTCACACCATACACACTGCAACGCACCATAAGAAGGGCTCGCGATTCGGCGTGTGATGGGGGGTATTCTGGCGTTTGTTCGCGGCCACTCGGACCTGGGCAGTGGTCTGAGTTGGCCCATAGGGTAGTCGCGGCGACGGCAGGTTCGTCCGTGGTTGTCGGATCAATCGAGGGTGTGGAATTTCGCGTGTTGGTCGATACTGGTGCGTCGGCTACGATCATTTCGGATCTGATTTACAATATACTGCCCGTACGATGCCGCCCCTTGGAACGGGTTTCTATCCCATGTTTCGCCGCTAATGGCAGTTCACTTGGCATTATTGGGCAAATTCGGGCGCAAATTTCGATTGGAGACATTAAATTGGCAGGGCCTATTTTGGTCTCTTCTTCCCTCGCCGTGCCGTGTTTGTTAGGCACTGATTTTCTCGCGAAAATGCCTATTAAGATCCTTGTAGATCAAGGCTGCATCGAACTCCCGTCGGGTGGACGGATGGCGTTCTTGCCCACACCCTCACATCCGCGCATGGCTAGTGCCTCGGTGCAGGCGTTTGTTGCGAGCACAGTCCGCATTCCACCAGGGACACAAATGCTCGTGCCCTTGCAACTTAAAAAACCGCTAGCCCCGGAGGCCTCGGCACATGGCATTTTGCTGGGGCCTTCAAACGCAGCTGCTAAGGGGTTAGATTTGGTGGCTGCACAGACCCTCGTAGCAGCCGACAGGGAGCCGTTCTTGCAGGTTTTGAATGTCGGATTGTCCACAACCGTCATTCCGCAAGGAACTGTGCTCGCTCACGCGACCCCGGTGCCGTTGGGGACCAGAGTCGCGGGACACGTGCGTGACACGCCGCAGGTCCCACCTCCTTCCGAATCGGATGAGAGATGGTTGGACGCGCTCTGCACAGACACGGGTGATCTGTCTCATTCGCAGCGAATTAAATTGCGCGCTCTTCTGCGAGAATTTTCCGATGTCTTTAGTAAATCTAAATTTGATATTGGCTGCACCAAGCTGCTGCGTCACCACATTGATACTGGTGACGCTGCCCCGATTCGACAAAACCCGTTTCGGCTTAGCCCGGCGGAGAAACAGCATGTTAAATCGGCTGTGGATGACATGCTGAAGGCCGATATAATTTCTCCCTCCACTAGTCCCTGGGGTGCTCCAATAGTGCTGGTCAAAAAGCACGATGGCAGTCTCCGTTTTTGCGTTGATTTTCGGCGCCTAAATAAAATCTCGGTAGCGGACGCCTACCCTCTCCCTCGTATGGACGAGTCATTGGATGCCCTGGCAGGGGCGCACTATTTCTCCACCTTGGACCTTCTGTCGGGGTTTTGGCAACTCCCCCTCGACGAATCGTCAAAACCTAAGACTGCTTTTCGGACACCACAGGGCCTTTTCGAGTTTAATAGATTGCCCATGGGTCTCCACTCGGCCCCAGCGACGTTCCAGAGGCTCATGGAGCTGGTCCTCGCTGGGCTCCAGTGGGACTCATGTCTCATTTATCTTGACGACGTCATCGTCTTTAGCCGCACGTTCGGCGAACACATCGAACGGTTGCGTGCTGTCTTCTTGAAAATGCGGGCCGCTAACTTGAAATTCAAGCCGCAGAAGTGTCACCTTCTGCGTGAGTCTGTGCGCTATCTGGGCCACTTAGTTAGCCGCTCGGGCATTTCTACCGACCCTGAAAAAACCAAATGTGTTCAACATTGGCCGACCCCTACATCTGCGGGCGATGTTCGTAGTTTTATTGGTTTTGCGTCGTACTACCGCTGGTTTGTTGCTGGGTTCGCGACGATTGCCAAGCCGCTCCACGCCCTTACGTCAAAAGGGGTGACGTTTTATTGGGGGGACGCAGAACAGGCTGCGTTCGACTCCTTGCGGAACGCGCTCGTGACGGCACCGTCCCTTGCGTACCCCGATTTTTCCGTGCCATTCGTGTTGGACACCGACGCTAGCAATACGGGGATTGGGGGTGTTCTGTCACAAAAAGTTGATGGCATTGAAAGGGTTGTTGCCTATGGTAGCAGAGTCTTGTCTCTTGCTGAACAAAGATACTGTGTGACCAGACGTGAGCTGCTGGCCATTGTTTTTTTTATTCAGCAATGCAGGCCGTACCTGTATGGTCAGCATTTTACCGTGCGATCTGATCATTCGGCTTTACAGTACGCTCTGCGGGTTGACCAACCGTCCGGGCAGCTTTCTCGGTGGCTCGAAGTCCTTCAGGACTACGATTTCAATGTCACTTACCGTAGGGGTGCACAACACACGAATGCCGATGCGTTGTCTCGCCTTCCGCCGGCTCAAAAATGTGCGTGTTTTTTGGGCTCGGGCCGTTGTAAGCCGCCACTGCCTGCGCAGGTCGCGCCTCTCACAACGGTGTCAGCCGCACTTCCCGCCGCCTCAGCGCCGATGTTGGATCATGCAGATCCAATGGCCAGTGACGATTTGCTGGGGCTAACTTTGGCCGAATAGGGTCGGCACCAGGGCGAGGACATGTCATTATTGAGGTTGCGTCGCCACGCGAATAATGCGGTTCCAAGACAGGGCAAATTTAATTCATTTGTCATGAAGCGTGGCTTGTTGATGCATTGGGATGCTGACTCGTGTCAACATAAAATCGTCGTGCCATCCGCCTTGCGATGCAAGGCCGTATGGGCGGCGCATGAGCGTTTATTGCACCTGGGTGTTCATAAGACCATTGGGTTGTTGCGGTTGCAATTTTTCTGGCCAGGCATGCTGCGCGACGTCACTGACATTTTGCTGGGATGCACCCATTGTGCGCAACGTAAACCGCCGGCTAAACCGGCATGTCCACCCCTGCAACCCATTTCGGTCTCTCGTATAAATGAGTTGGTGGCTCTCGATATTTTGGGCCCTTTTCCTACTACGCCACGGGGTAATAAGTACCTTCTGGTTGGGGTAGAGTATTTTACACGGTGGCCTATGGCCTGGGCCCTCCCCAACCAGTCGGCGGCGGCCGTTGTGGACGCCTTTGTTCAAGGCTACGTCCTGGACAAGGGCGCACCAGAACGGTTGCTGACCGATCAGGGAAGAAATTTTTCAGGAGCCTTGCTGACTGATGTGTGCCGCCTGTTGGGCACTAAGAAAGTGCGCACTTCGCCCTACCATCCCCAGACCGACGGCATGGTGGAGCGCCTTCATAGAACTCTCACCGCTATGTTATGCCATCAGGTCGATGAATCCCACCTCGATTGGGACTTGCAGGTTCCGGGGGTCCTCGCCGCATACCGTATGGCACCTCACGCGGCGACGGGATTTTCCCCGTTCTTTCTAATGTACGGCAGGGATGCCTTTCCTCTCGCCGACGTTCGGCTGGAAATCGAACAGCCACCGCAAAAGTCAAAGCTCGTTGACCACTTGCGATTCAACCTCCGTAAGTTGGCCGAGGCACGGGAGGCCGCCATTGAAAATTCGGCTTCCCGCCAAAGGGCGAATTTGCGACTGCGGGACCCTCGGTCGTACACGCATCGGTGGGCACCGGGGGACAGGGCATGGCTCCACTGCCCCCAGGTGCCGGTGTCCACGTCGGCCAAACTCCTCAGACCATGGCGAGGCCCGGTTGAGGTAGTGGAAGTCCTGCGTCCCCAATGTGTTAAAATTAGCTGGGGACGGCGTCGCTGGTGCGTTCACCCCTCTCGGTTAAAACCCTTCGTCACGCCACGCGTCCCTCCACAACACACACGACATGGGGGCCGAGTGTGCGACGCGTCCGACGAGCCGGATGTTGCCCCGTTGGTGCCTAACCCGCAGCGCAGGCGTGTCATTCCTCCTGCAGATGACGCGGGAGTGACGGCTCCATGCAGGCCACGTTCGGCCTCAATGGACCGTGGAGCAGCAGGTGTCCCCGTGGAGATGCATAAAGGCCCACCGGATGCTCTGGCTCATCCTCCTCCTTCCCTTGTGCCGCCGACAAAGCCTGCCATCCCCTACGATGGTCCCGCGAAACGCACGCGCGCGAAATCTCGCCGGTTGTTATAATGTTTTTTTGGCATGTCTAGTGCCTTGTACATACGTTATGTTGTTAAGGGGGGTATTTATAGGGGTTTAATTGTTCTTGTTGTTCGTGAGGCACACTCACAATTCTTCTACCATTGGTAATTTCGGAGTTTCCCATTGTTGCAGCCGGGACGGCTGGAGCTTCCGAAGGAGGGGGTGATGTAGAGGTGTTGACTACGCGCTGTTGCGTCACCCGCGTTGCCACCAGGGCGGTGCAGCATTACCCCTGGGTACAACGGTTGGGGTCAGTCGAGGTGAAACGGATCGTGGCCAGGGTTTGGTGCGAACCAATCAGACGGTTCCACGTGGGAATGTATGGTTGGTTCTACCTGGCCACGAAGGGGTATAAGACGGGTGACCCAACGGACCTCGAGGAGTTCTCTCCCTGCACGAAGACAGAAGACTGGGCTGAAGCCTAGCTAGGACCCTGGACCAGCCTTTCAGCCCTTCTAAGGGCTAAGGCTCGGCATACCCAGTGGTCAGGACCCACCGGGCCAGCGGTGCGTCAGATAGCGTCCCCTAGGTCCTAGCCGGAGGACTAGGATAGCGGTAGACGTGTGAGTCCTGCCAAGTCCGGAGGTTGTACCTCCTTAGGTATCAAGGAGGTTAGCGGTAGACGTGTGAGTCCCGCCAGGTCCGGAGGCTGTACCTCCCTAGGGTATCGGGTGAGGGGACCGAATATCCCTCTGTGTGTGTTAAGCGTTGTATAAGGAAATAATACAATAAACAGAGTGTGCCTCCATAAGAAATCTGCTCGTCCTTACAACACTACACGTTTATAACGAGCCTGTTTAAGTCATCTAGATTACGAATACAATGTACACAATCAGAATTTTCTTATCACTGGGACAATTGTGCCCGAAATTAAATTTAAACATTAGGAAGGGGTCTGCTCTTCAGGTCAGATCCTGGCTGATGACGTAGTTGTCTCCAGTCTGTGATGTCACAGCCATGTGGGTGGTACCTTTGACATCATGATGACTATGTCATCATGCACCACGTGTCATTCATATTGGAAGAGCTGTGTTTATTAGTGGCTGTGTTTCTTGTCTCATTTAAAAGAAGCGTGAGATAATTTAGCCTCGTGGTTATTAAAGCCTCCACTACTGTTGATTAAACTAAAATTCATCTCAACAGTTGTAAGCCTGCACATCATTAGCTTTAACTGGTGAGACTGAAAGGGGTGGTTTCAGGATTGTTTGCGTATTAATGGGGTTTTTTATTGAGGCTTTCAAGGGTGTCGGGGTCTCACTCACTACATGGACATGAGGGGTTTGGGGGTTTAGCTCAGCTTATGGAACGTGTTGTAACAAATACTTTTAAACATCAAATTTTAGCATATGTTTTCAGAAACTCAAACTGCAATGTCGTGGATATTGTGTTTTTTGGATTATTAACGGTAGAATTAATATTAATGTGGCTATTTCTTACATTGTCGTTTTATGCGACTGATTTTTGATGTAAAATTTCGTTTCAAATAGAAACGGTAAGCTAACAAGGTGAACGTTAATCATTAAACTATTCCCAACTGTTTATTTTTTATGTGTTGCAGTGTATCAAGTCTGCTTGACACGATTTAAGATTATTTCTTTCATTTCTATAAAATTGTAAATGTTACAATAGTTTTTTCATAAGATGACATGTCTAAATGTATTATTTTACATTTTAACCACAAATCATGCTCAACTATTCATAATATTGTGGTAATTGGATGGTCTGTCATCTAATTGAGACAATTAGATTCGTTACGTGGTATATAGCTTCATATATTGCTGTTTAATAATGCTTTGAATCTTGATTTCCTGTTTCTAACATTGTTTAGACCGTAACCGTGTAACCATTCAAAACGTTGATAACGAGCATGTTTAAGTCATCTAGATTACGAATAAAATGTACACAATCTTAACTTTCTTATCACTGGGACAATTGTGCCCGAAATAAAATGAGTTACATTACATTTAACATTAGTAAGGGGTATGCTCTTCAGGTCAGATCCTGGCTGATGACGTAGTTGTCTCCAGTCTGTGATGTCACAGTCATGTGGGTGGTACCTTTGACATCATGATGTCTATGTCATCACGCACCACGTTTCATTCATATTGGAAGAGCTGTGTTTATTGGTGGCTGTGTTTCTTGTCTGAGCCTAAAGAAGCGTGAGATCATTTAGCCTCCTGTTAAATTTACGCCTCCACTACTGTTGATGAAACTAAAATTCATCTCAGCAGTTGTAAGCCTGAACATCATTAGCTTTAACTGGTGAGCGTGAAAGGGGTGGTTTAAGGATTGTTTGCGTGTTAATGGGGTTTATAATTGAGGCTTTCAAGGGTGTGGGGGTCTCACTCACCACATGAGCATGAGGGGTTTGGGGGTTTAGCTCAGCCTATGGTAACGTGTTGTAACAAATACTTTCAAACTTTAAATTTTAGCATATGTTTTCAGAAACTCAAACTGCAATGTCGTGGATATTGTGTTTTTTGGATTATTGACGGTAGAATTAATATAAATGTGGATATTTCTTACATTGTCGTTTTATGCGACTGATTATTGATGTAACATTTCGTTTCAAATAGAAACGGTAAGCTAACAAGGTGAACGGAAATCATTAAACTATTCCCAACTGTTTATTTTGTATGTTTTGCAGTGTATGAAGTCTGCTTGACACGATTTAAGATTATTTCTTTCATTTCTATAATATTGTAAATGTTACCATAGTTTTTCAATAAGATGACATATTTAAAAGTATTATTTTACATTTTCACCACAAATTAAGCTCCAATATTCATAATATTGTGGTAATTGAATGGTCTGTCATCTAATTAAGACAATTAGATTCGTTACTTGGTATATAGCTTAATATATTGCTGTTTAATCTTGCTTTGAATCTTGATTTCCTGTTTCTAACATTGTTTAGACCGTAACCGTGAAACCATTCAAAACGTTGATAACGAGCCTGTTTTAGTCATCTAGATTACGAAGAAAATGTACACAATCGTAACTTTCTTATCACTGGGACAATTGTGCCCGAAATAAAATAAGTTACATTACATTTAACATTAGGAAGGGGTCTGCTCTTCAGGTCAGATCCTGGCGGATGACGTAGTTGTCTCCAGTCTGTGATGTCACAGTCATGTGGGTGGTACATTTGACATCATGATGTCTATGTCATCACGCACCACATTTCATTCATATTGGAAGAGCTGTGTTTATTGGTGTCTGTGTTTCTTGTCTGAGCCTAAAGAAGCGTGAGATCATTTAGCCTCCTGTTAAATTAACGCCTCCACTACTGTTGATGAAACTAAAATTCATCTCAGCAGTTGTAAGCCTGCACATCATTAGCTTTAACTGGTGAGCCTGAAAGGAGTGGTTTCAGGATTGTTTGCGTGTTAATGGGGTTTATTATTGAGGCTTTCAAGGGTGTGGGGGTCTCACTCACTACATGAGCATGAGGAGTTTGGGGGTTTAGCTCAGCTTATGGAACGTGTTGTAACAAATACTTTTAAACATCAAATTTTAGCAAATGTTTTCAGAAACTCAAACTGCAATGTCGTGGATATTGTGTTTTTGGATTATTGACGGTAGAATTAATATTAATGTGGATATTTCTTACATTGTTGTTTCATGCGACTGATTATTGATGTAAAATTTTATTTCAAATAGAAACGGCATGCAATAAAAGTGAACGTTAATCATTAAACAATTCCCAACTGTTATTTTATGTTGCAGTATTTGACGTCTGCTCGACACAATTTATGATTACTTCTTTCATTTCTATAATTTTGTAAATGTTACAATAGTTTTTTCATAAGATGACATTTAAAAAAGTATAATTTTACATTTTCACCACAAAGTAGGCTCAAATATTCATAATATTGTGGTAATTGGATGGTCTGCCATCTAACTGAGACAATTAGATTCGTTACTTGGTATATCGCTTCATATATTGCTGTTTTATCTTGATTTGAATCTTGATTTGCTGTTTCTAACATTGTTTAGACCGTAACCGTGTAACCATTGAAAACGTTGATAACGAGCCTGTTTAAGTCATCTAGATTACGAATACAATGTACACAATCTTAATTTTCTCATCACTGGGACAATTGTGCCCGAAATAAAATGAGTTACATTACATTTAACATTAGGAAGGGGTCTGCTCTTCAGGTCAGATCCTGGCTGATGACGTAGTTGTCTCCAGTCTGTGATGTCACAGCCATGTGGGTGGTACCTTTGACATCATGATGACTATGTCATCATGCACCACGTGTCATTCATATTGGAAGAGCTGTGTTTATTGGTGGCTGTGTTTCTTGTCTCATTTCAAAGAAGCGTGAGATAATTTAGCCTCGAGGTTATTAAAGGCTCCACTACTGTTGAATAAACTAAAATTCATCTCAGCAGTTGTAAGCCTGCACATCATTAGCTTTAACTGGTGAGCCTGAAAGGGGTGGTTTCAGGATTGTTTGCGTATTAATGGGGTTTATTATTGAGGCTTTCAAGGGTGTGGGGGTCTCACTCACTACATGAGCATGAGGGGTTTGGGGGTTTAGCTCAGCTTATGGAACGTGTTGTAACAAATACTTTTAAACATCAAATTTTTGCATATGTTTTCAGAAAATCAAACTGCAATGTCGTGGATATTGTGATTTTTGGATTCTTGACGGTAGAATTAATATTAATGTGGATATTTCTTACATTGTCGTTTCATGCGACTGATTATTGATGTAAAATTGTGTTTCAAATAGAAACGGCATGCAATAAAGGTGAACGTTAATCATTAAACAATTCCCAACTGTTATTTTATGTGTTGCAGTATTTGACGTCTGCTTAACACAATTTATGATTATTTCTTTCATTTCTATAATATTGTAAATGTTACAATAGTTTTTTCATAAGATGACATTTAAAAAAGTATAATTTTACATTTTCACCACAAAGTAGGCTCAAATATTCATAATATTGTGGTAATTGGATGGTCTGCCATCTAACTGAGACAATTAGATTCGTTACTTGGTATATCGCTTCATATATTGCTGTTTAATCTTCATTTGAATCTTGATTTGCTATTTCTAACATTGTTTAGACCGTAACCGTGTAACCATTCAAAACGTTGATAACGAGCCTGTTTAAGTCATCTAGAATACGAATACAATGTACACAATCAGAATGTTCTTATCACTGGGACAATTGTGCCCGAATTTAAATTTGAACATTAGGAAGGGGTCTGCTCTTCAGGTCAGATCCTGGCTGATGACGTAGTTGTCTCCAGTCTGTGATGTCACAGCCATGTGGGTGGTACATTTGACATCATGATGACTATGTCATCATGCACCACGTGTCATTCATATAGGAAGAGCTGTGTTTATTGGTGGCTGTGTTTCTTGTCCCATTTCAAAGAAGCGTGAGATAATTTAGCATCGTGGTTATTAAAGCCTCCACTACTGTTGATTAAACTAAAATTCATCTCAGCAGTTCTAAGCCTGCACATCATTAGCTTTAACTGGTGAGCGTGAAGAGGGTGGTTTAAGGATTGTTTGCGTATTAATGGGGTTTTTTAATTGAGGCTTTCAAGGGTGTGGGGGTCTCACTCACTACGTGAGCATGAGGGGTTTGGGGGTTAACCTCAGCTTATGGAACGTGTTGTAACAAATACTTTCAAACTTCAAATTTTAGCATTTGTTTTCAGAAAATCAACTGCAATGTCGTGGATATTGTGATTTTTGGATTCTTGACGGTAGAATTAATATTCATGTGGATATTTCTTACATTGTCGTTTCATGCGACTGATTATTGATGTAAAATTTTGTTTCAAATAAAACGGCATGCAATAAAGGTGAACGTTAATCATTAAACAATTCCCAACTGTTATTTTATGTGTTTCAGTATTTGACGTCTGCTCGACACAATTTATGATTATTTCTTTCATTTCTATAATATTGTAAATGTTACAATAGTTTTTTCATAAGATGACATTTAAAAAAGTATAATTTTACATTTTCACCACAAAGTAGGCTCAAATATACATAATATTGTGGTAATTGAATGGTCTGCCATCTAACTGACACAATTAGATTCGTTACTTGGTATATCGCTTCATATATTGCTATTTAATATTGATTTGAATCTTGATTTGCTGTTTCTAACATTGTTTAGACCGTAACCGTGTAACCATTTAAAACGTTGATAAGGAGCCTGTTTAAGTCATCTAGATTACGAAGAAAATGTACACAATCGTAACTTTCTTATCACTGGGACAATTGTGCCCGAAATAAAATGAGTTACATTACATTTAACATTAGGAAGGGGTCTGCTCTTCAGGTCAGATCCTGGCTGATGACGTAGTTGTCTCCAGTCTGTGATGTCACAGCCATGTGTGGTGGTACCTTTGACATCATGATGACTATGTCATCATGCACCACGTGTCATTCATATTGGAAGAGCTGTGTTTATTGGTGGCTGTGTTTCTTGTCTCATTTCAAAGAAGCGTGAGATAATTTAGCCTCGTGGTTATTACAGCCTCCACTACTGTTGATTAAACTAAAATTCATCTTAGCAGTTGTAAGCCTACACATCATTAGCTTTAACTGGTGAGCCTGAAAATGGTGGTTTCAGGATTGTTTGCGTATTAATGGGGTTTTTTATTGAGGCTTTCAAGGGTGTGGGGGTCTCACTCACTACATGAGCATGAGGGGTTTGGGGGTTTAGCTCAGCTTATGGAACGTGTTGTAACAAATACTTTTAAACATCAAATTTTAGCATATGTTTTCAGAAACTCAAACTGCAATGTCGTGGATATTGTGTTTTTGGATTATTGACGGTAGAATTAATATTAATGTGGATATTTCTTACATTGTTGTTTCATGCGACTGATTATTAATGTAAAATTGTGTTTCAAATAGAAACGGCATGCAATAAAGGTGAACGTTAATCATTAAACTATTCCCAACTGTTTATTTTTTATGTGTTGCAGTGTATGAAGTCTGCTTGACACATTTTAAGATTATTTCTTTCATTTCTATAATATTGTAAATGTTACCATAGTTTTTTCATAAGATGACATATATAAAGAATTATTTTACATTTTCACCACAAATTAGGCTCACATATTCATAATATTGTGGTAATTGGATGGTCTGTCATCTAATTGAGACAATTAGATTCGTTACGTGGTATATAGCTTCATATATTGCTGTTTAATCTTGCTTTGAATCTTGATTTGCTGTTTCTAACATTGTTTAGACCGTAACCGTGTAACCATTCAAAACGTTGATAACGAGCCTGTTTAAGTCATCTAGATTACGAATACAATGTACACAATCAGAATTTTCTTATCACTGGGACAATTGTGCCCGAAATTAAATTTAAACATTAGGAAGGGGTCTGCTCTTCAGGTCAGATCCTGGCTGATGACGTAGTTGTCTCCAGTCTGTGATGTCACAGTCATGTGGGTGCTACCTTTGACATCATGATGTCTATGTCATCACGCACCACGTGTCATTCATATTGGAAGAGCTGTGTTTATTGGTGGCTGTGTTTCTTGTCTCATTTCAAAGAAGCGTGAGATAATTTAGCCTCGTGGTTATTACAGCCTCCACTACTGTTGATTAAACTAAAATTCATCTTAGCAGTTGTAAGCCTACACATCATTAGCTTTAACTGGTGAGCCTGAAAATGGTGGTTTCAGGATTGTTTGCGTATTAATAGGGTTTTTTATTGAGGCTTTCAAGGGTGTGGGGGTCTCACTCACTACATGGACATGAGGGGTTTGGGGGTTTAGCTCAGCTTATGGAACGTGTTGTAACAAATACTTTTAAACATCAAATTTTAGCATTGTTTTCAGAAACTCAAACTGCAATGTCGTGGATATTGTGTTTTTTGGATTATTGACAGTAGTATTAATGTTAATGTGGATATTTCTTACATCGTCGTTTTATGCGACTGATTATTGATGTAAAATTTCGTTTCAAATAGAAACGGTAAGCTAACAAGGTGAACGTTAATCATTAACCTATTCCCAACTGTTTATTTTTTATGTGTTGCAGTGTATGAAGTCTGCTTGACACATTTTAAGATTATTTCTTTCATTTCTATAATATTGTAAATGTTACCATAGTTTTTTCATAAGATGACATATATAAAAGCATTATTTTACATTTTCACCACAAATTAGGCTCACATATTCATAATATTATGGTAATTGGATGGTCTGTCATCTAACTGAGACAATTAGATTCGTTACTTGGTATATCACTTTATATATTGCTGTTTAATCTTGCTTTGAATCTTGATTTCCTGTTTCTAACATTGTTTAGACCGTAACCGTGTAACCATTCAAAACGTTGATAACGAGCCTGTTTAAGTCATCTAGATTACGAAGAAAATGTACACAATCATAACTTTCTTATCACTGGGACAATTGTGCCCGAAATAAAATGAGTTACATTACATTTAACATTAGGAAGGGGTCTGCTCTTCAGGTCAGATCCTGGCTGATGACGTAGTTGTCTCCAGTCTGTGATGTCACAGTCATGTGGGTGCTACCTTTGACATCATGATGTCTATGTCATCACGCACCACGTGTCATTCATATTGGAAGAGCTGTGTTTATTGGTGGCTGTGTTTCTTGTCTCATTTCAAAGAAGCGTGAGATAATTTAGCCTCGTGGTTATTACAGCCTCCACTACTGTTGATTAAACTAAAATTCATCTTAGCAGTTGTAAGCCTACACATCATTAGCTTTAACTGGTGAGCCTGAAAATGGTGGTTTCAGGATTGTTTGCGTATTAATGGGGTTTTTTATTGAGGCTTTCAAGGGTGTGGGGGTCTCACTCACTACATGAGCATGAGGGGTTTGGGGGTTTAGCTCAGCTTATGGAACGTGTTGTAACAAATACTTTTAAACATCAAATTTTAGCATTGTTTTCAGAAACTCATCTGCAATGTCGTGGATATTGTGTTTTTTGGATTATTGACAGTAGTATTAATGTTAATGTGGATATTTCTTACATCGTCGTTTTATGCGACTGATTATTGATGTAAAATTTCGTTTCAAATAGAAACGGTAAGCTAACAAGGTGAACGTTAATCATTAACCTATTCCCAACTGTTTATTTTTTATGTGTTGCAGTGTATGAAGTCTGCTTGACACATTTTAAGATTATTTCTTTCATTTCTATAATATTGTAAATGTTACCATAGTTTTTTCATAAGATGACATATATAAAAGCATTATTTTACATTTTCACCACAAATTAGGCTCACATATTCATAATATTATGGTAATTGGATGGTCTGTCATCTAACTGAGACAATTAGATTCGTTACTTGGTATATCACTTTATATATTGCTGTTTAATCTTGCTTTGAATCTTGATTTCCTGTTTCTAACATTGTTTAGACCGTAACCGTGTAACCATTCAAAACGTTGATAACGAGCCTGTTTAAGTCATCTAGATTACGAAGAAAATGTACACAATCATAACTTTCTTATCACTGGGACAATTGTGCCCGAAATAAAATGAGTTACATTACATTTAACATTAGGAAGGGGTCTGCTCTTCAGGTCAGATCCTGGCTGATGACGTAGTTGTCTCCAGTCTGTGATGTCACAGTCATGTGGGTGCTACCTTTGACATCATGATGTCTATGTCATCACGCACCACGTGTCATTCATATTGGAAGAGCTGTGTTTATTGGTGGCTGTGTTTCTTGTCTCATTTCAAAGAAGCGTGAGATAATTTAGCCTCGTGGTTATTACAGCCTCCACTACTGTTGATTAAACTAAAATTCATCTTAGCAGTTGTAAGCCTACACATCATTAGCTTTAACTGGTGAGCCTGAAAATGGTGGTTTCAGGATTGTTTGCGTATTAATGGGGTTTTTTATTGAGGCTTTCAAGGGTGTGGGGGTCTCACTCACTACATGAGCATGAGGGGTTTGGGGGTTTAGCTCAGCTTATGGAACGTGTTGTAACAAATACTTTTAAACATCAAATTTTAGCATTGTTTTCAGAAACTCATCTGCAATGTCGTGGATATTGTGTTTTTTGGATTATTGACAGTAGTATTAATGTTAATGTGGATATTTCTTACATCGTCGTTTTATGCGACTGATTATTGATGTAAAATTTCGTTTCAAATAGAAACGGTAAGCTAACAAGGTGAACGTTAATCATTAACCTATTCCCAACTGTTTATTTTTTATGTGTTGCAGTGTATGAAGTCTGCTTGACACATTTTAAGATTATTTCTTTCATTTCTATAATATTGTAAATGTTACCATAGTTTTTTCATAAGATGACATATATAAAAGCATTATTTTACATTTTCACCACAAATTAGGCTCACATATTCATAATATTATGGTAATTGGATGGTCTGTCATCTAACTGAGACAATTAGATTCGTTACTTGGTATATCACTTTATATATTGCTGTTTAATCTTGCTTTGAATCTTGATTTCCTGTTTCTAACATTGTTTAGACCGTAACCGTGTAACCATTCAAAACGTTGATAACGAGCCTGTTTAAGTCATCTAGATTACGAAGAAAATGTACACAATCATAACTTTCTTATCACTGGGACAATTGTGCCCGAAATAAAATGAGTTACATTACATTTAACATTAGGAAGGGGTCTGCTCTTCAGGTCAGATCCTGGCTGATGACGTAGTTGTCTCCAGTCTGTGATGTCACAGTCATGTGGGTGCTACCTTTGACATCATGATGTCTATGTCATCACGCACCACGTGTCATTCATATTGGAAGAGCTGTGTTTATTGGTGGCTGTGTTTCTTGTCTCATTTCAAAGAAGCGTGAGATAATTTAGCCTCGTGGTTATTACAGCCTCCACTACTGTTGATTAAACTAAAATTCATCTTAGCAGTTGTAAGCCTACACATCATTAGCTTTAACTGGTGAGCCTGAAAATGGTGGTTTCAGGATTGTTTGCGTATTAATGGGGTTTTTTATTGAGGCTTTCAAGGGTGTGGGGGTCTCACTCACTACATGAGCATGAGGGGTTTGGGGGTTTAGCTCAGCTTATGGAACGTGTTGTAACAAATACTTTTAAACATCAAATTTTAGCATTGTTTTCAGAAACTCAAACTGCAATGTCGTGGATATTGTGTTTTTTGGATTATTGACAGTAGTATTAATGTTAATGTGGATATTTCTTACATCGTCGTTTTATGCGACTGATTATTGATGTAAAATTTCGTTTCAAATAGAAACGGTAAGCTAACAAGGTGAACGTTAATCATTAACCTATTCCCAACTGTTTATTTTTTATGTGTTGCAGTGTATGAAGTCTGCTTGACACATTTTAAGATTATTTCTTTCATTTCTATAATATTGTAAATGTTACCATAGTTTTTTCATAAGATGACATATATAAAAGCATTATTTTACATTTTCACCACAAATTAGGCTCACATATTCATAATATTATGGTAATTGGATGGTCTGTCATCTAACTGAGACAATTAGATTCGTTACTTGGTATATCACTTTATATATTGCTGTTTAATCTTGCTTTGAATCTTGATTTCCTGTTTCTAACATTGTTTAGACCGTAACCGTGTAACCATTCAAAACGTTGATAACGAGCCTGTTTAAGTCATCTAGATTACGAAGAAAATGTACACAATCATAACTTTCTTATCACTGGGACAATTGTGCCCGAAATAAAATGAGTTACATTACATTTAACATTAGGAAGGGGTCTGCTCTTCAGGTCAGATCCTGGCTGATGACGTAGTTGTCTCCAGTCTGTGATGTCACAGTCATGTGGGTGCTACCTTTGACATCATGATGTCTATGTCATCACGCACCACGTGTCATTCATATTGGAAGAGCTGTGTTTATTGGTGGCTGTGTTTCTTGTCTCATTTCAAAGAAGCGTGAGATAATTTAGGCTCGTGGTTATTACAGCCTCCACTACTGTTGATTAAACTAAAATTCATCTTAGCAGTTGTAAGCCTACACATCATTAGCTTTAACTGGTGAGCCTGAAAATGGTGGTTTCAGGATTGTTTGCGTATTAATGGGGTTTTTTTATTGAGGCTTTCAAGGGTGTGGGGGTCTCACTCACTACATGAGCATGAGGGGTTTGGGGGTTTAGCTCAGCTTATGGAACGTGTTGTAACAAATACTTTTAAACATCAAATTTTAGCATATGTTTTCAGAAACTCAAACTGCAATGTCGTGGATATTGTGTTTTTGGATTATTGACGGTAGAATTAATATTAATGTGGATATTTCTTACATTGTTGTTTCATGCGACTGATTATTAATGTAAAATTGTGTTTCAAATAGAAACGGCATGCAATAAAGGTGAACGTTAATCATTAAACTATTCCCAACTGTTTATTTTTTATGTGTTGCAGTGTATGAAGTCTGCTTGACACATTTTAAGATTATTTCTTTCATTTCTATAATATTGTAAATGTTACCATAGTTTTTTCATAAGATGACATATATAAAGAATTATTTTACATTTTCACCACAAATTAGGCTCACATATTCATAATATTGTGGTAATTGGATGGTCTGTCATCTAATTGAGACAATTAGATTCGTTACGTGGTATATAGCTTCATATATTGCTGTTTAATCTTGCTTTGAATCTTGATTTGCTGTTTCTAACATTGTTTAGACCGTAACCGTGTAACCATTCAAAACGTTGATAACGAGCCTGTTTAAGTCATCTAGATTACGAATACAATGTACACAATCAGAATTTTCTTATCACTGGGACAATTGTGCCCGAAATTAAATTTAAACATTAGGAAGGGGTCTGCTCTTCAGGTCAGATCCTGGCTGATGACGTAGTTGTCTCCAGTCTGTGATGTCACAGTCATGTGGGTGCTACCTTTGACATCATGATGTCTATGTCATCACGCACCACGTGTCATTCATATTGGAAGAGCTGTGTTTATTGGTGGCTGTGTTTCTTGTCTCATTTCAAAGAAGCGTGAGATAATTTAGCCTCGTGGTTATTACAGCCTCCACTACTGTTGATTAAACTAAAATTCATCTTAGCAGTTGTAAGCCTACACATCATTAGCTTTAACTGGTGAGCCTGAAAATGGTGGTTTCAGGATTGTTTGCGTATTAATAGGGTTTTTTATTGAGGCTTTCAAGGGTGTGGGGGTCTCACTCACTACATGGACATGAGGGGTTTGGGGGTTTAGCTCAGCTTATGGAACGTGTTGTAACAAATACTTTTAAACATCAAATTTTAGCATTGTTTTCAGAAACTCAAACTGCAATGTCGTGGATATTGTGTTTTTTGGATTATTGACAGTAGTATTAATGTTAATGTGGATATTTCTTACATCGTCGTTTTATGCGACTGATTATTGATGTAAAATTTCGTTTCAAATAGAAACGGTAAGCTAACAAGGTGAACGTTAATCATTAACCTATTCCCAACTGTTTATTTTTTATGTGTTGCAGTGTATGAAGTCTGCTTGACACATTTTAAGATTATTTCTTTCATTTCTATAATATTGTAAATGTTACCATAGTTTTTTCATAAGATGACATATATAAAAGCATTATTTTACATTTTCACCACAAATTAGGCTCACATATTCATAATATTATGGTAATTGGATGGTCTGTCATCTAACTGAGACAATTAGATTCGTTACTTGGTATATCACTTTATATATTGCTGTTTAATCTTGCTTTGAATCTTGATTTCCTGTTTCTAACATTGTTTAGACCGTAACCGTGTAACCATTCAAAACGTTGATAACGAGCCTGTTTAAGTCATCTAGATTACGAAGAAAATGTACACAATCATAACTTTCTTATCACTGGGACAATTGTGCCCGAAATAAAATGAGTTACATTACATTTAACATTAGGAAGGGGTCTGCTCTTCAGGTCAGATCCTGGCTGATGACGTAGTTGTCTCCAGTCTGTGATGTCACAGTCATGTGGGTGCTACCTTTGACATCATGATGTCTATGTCATCACGCACCACGTGTCATTCATATTGGAAGAGCTGTGTTTATTGGTGGCTGTGTTTCTTGTCTCATTTCAAAGAAGCGTGAGATAATTTAGCCTCGTGGTTATTACAGCCTCCACTACTGTTGATTAAACTAAAATTCATCTTAGCAGTTGTAAGCCTACACATCATTAGCTTTAACTGGTGAGCCTGAAAATGGTGGTTTCAGGATTGTTTGCGTATTAATGGGGTTTTTTATTGAGGCTTTCAAGGGTGTGGGGGTCTCACTCACTACATGAGCATGAGGGGTTTGGGGGTTTAGCTCAGCTTATGGAACGTGTTGTAACAAATACTTTTAAACATCAAATTTTAGCATATGTTTTCAGAAACTCAAACTGCAATGTCGTGGATATTGTGTTTTTGGATTATTGACGGTAGAATTAATATTAATGTGGATATTTCTTACATTGTTGTTTCATGCGACTGATTATTAATGTAAAATTGTGTTTCAAATAGAAACGGCATGCAATAAA
Organism: Petromyzon marinus; assembly: GCF_048934315.1. NCBI lineage: Eukaryota > Metazoa > Chordata > Hyperoartia > Petromyzontiformes > Petromyzontidae > Petromyzon > Petromyzon marinus. The sequence continues at coordinate 1,730,550 of NC_133705.1, forward strand.
GGTGAACGTTAATCATTAAACTATTCCCAACTGTTTATTTTTTATGTGTTGCAGTGTATGAAGTCTGCTTGACACATTTTAAGATTATTTCTTTCATTTCTATAATATTGTAAATGTTACCATAGTTTTTTCATAAGATGACATATATAAAGAATTATTTTACATTTTCACCACAAATTAGGCTCACATATTCATAATATTGTGGTAATTGGATGGTCTGTCATCTAATTGAGACAATTAGATTCGTTACGTGGTATATAGCTTCATATATTGCTGTTTAATATTGCTTTGAATCTTGATTTGCTGTTTCTAACATTGTTTAGACCGTAACCGTGTAACCATTCAAAACGTTGATAACGAGCCTGTTTAAGTTATCTAGATTACGAATACAATGTACACAATCAGAATTTTCTTATCACTGGGACAATTGTGCCCGAAATTAAATTTAAACATTAGGAAGGGGTCTGCTCTTCAGGTCAGATCCTGGCGGATGACGTAGTTGTCTCCAGTCTGTGATGTCACAGCCATGTGGGTGGTACCTTTGACATCATGATGACTATGTCATCATGCACCACGTGTCATTCACATTGGAAGAGCTGTGTTTATTGGTGGCTGTGTTTCTTGTCTCATTTCAAAGAAGCGTGGGATAATTTAGCTTCGTGGTTATTAAAGCCTCCACCACTGTTGATTAAACTAAAATTCATCTCAGCAGTTGTAAGCCTGCACATCATTAGCTTTAACTGGTGAGCGTGAAAGGGGTGGTTTAAGGATTGTTTGCGTGTTAATGGGGTTTATTATTGAGGCTTTCAAGGGTGTGGGGGTCTCACCCACTACATGAGCATGAGGGGTTTGGAGGTTTAGCTCAGCTTATTGAACGTGTTGTAACAAATACTTTTAAACATCAAATTTTAGCATATGTTTTCAGAAACTCAAACTGCAACGTCGTGGATATTGTGTTTTTTGGATTATTGACGGTAGAATTAATATAAATGTGGATATTTCTTACATTGTCGTTTCATGCGACTGATTATTAATGTAAAATTTCGTTTCAAATAGAAACGGTAAGCTAACAAGGTGAACGTTAATCATTAAACTATTCCCAACTGTTTGTTTTTTATGTGTTGCAGTGTATGAAGTCTGCTTGACACGATTTAAGATTATTTCTTTCATTTCTATAATATTGTAAATGTTACAATAGTATTTTCATAAGATGACATATATAAAAGTATTATTTTACATTTTCACCACAAACTAGGCTAAAACATTCATAATATTGTGGTAATTGGATGGTCTGTCATCTAATTGAGACAATTAGATTCGTTACGTGGTATATAGCTTCATATATTGCTGTTTAATCTTGCTTTGAATCTTGATTTCCTGTTTCTAACATTGTTTAGACCGTAACCGTGTAACCATTCAAAACGTTGATAACGAGCCTGTTTAAGTCCTCTAGATTACGAAGAAAATGTACACAATCGTAACTTTCTTATCACTGGGACAATTGTGCCCGAATAAAATGAGTTACATTACATTTAACATTAGTAAGGGGTCTGCTCTTCATGTCAGATCCTGGCTGATGACGTAGTTGTCTCCAGTCTGTGATGTCACAGTCATGTGGGTGGTACCTTTGACATCATGATGTCTATGTCATCACGCACCACGTTTCATTCATATTGGAAGAGCTGTGTTTATTGGTGTCTATGTTTCTTGTCTGAGCCTAAAGAAGCGTGAGATCATTTAGCCTCCTGTTAAATTAACGCCTCCACTACTGTTGATGAAACTAAAATTCATCTCAGCAGTTGTAAGCCTGCACATCATTAGCTTTAACTGGTGAGCCTGAAAGGGGTGGTTTAAGGATTGTTTGCGTATTAATGGGTTTTTTTTTTTATTGAGGCTTTCAAGGGTGTGGGGGTCTCACTCACTACATGAGCATGAAGGGTTTGGGGGTTTAGCTCAGCTTATGGAACGTGTTGTAACAAATACTTTCAAACTTCAAATTTTAGCATATGTTTTCAGAAAATCAAACTGCAATGTCGTGGATATTGTGATTTTTGGATACTTGACGGTAGAATTAATATTCATGTGGATATTTCTTACATTGTCGTTTCATGCGACTGATTATTGATGTAAAATTTTGTTTCAAATAGAAACGGCATGCAATAAAGGTGAACGTTAATCATTAAACAATTCCCAACTGTTATTTTATTTGTAGCAGTATTTGACGTCTGCTCGACACAATTTATGATTATTTCTTTCATTTCTATAATATTGTACATGTTACAATAGTTTTTTCATAAGATGACATTTAAAAAAGCATAATTTTACATTTTCACCACAAAGTAGGCTGAAATATTCATAATATTGTGGTAATTGGATGGTCTGCCATCTAACTGAGACAATTATATTCGTTACTTGGTATATCGCTTCATTTATTGCTGTTTAATCTTGATTTGAATCTTGATTTGCAGTTTCTAACATTGTTTAGACCGTGACCGTGTAAGCATTCAAAACGTTGATAACGAGCCTGTTTAAGTCATCTAGATTACGAATACAATGTACACAATAATAATTTTCTTATCACTGGGACAATTGTGCCCGAAAAAACAATAAGTTACATTACATTTAACATTAGGATGGGGTCTGCTCTTCAGGTCAGATCCTGGCTGATGACGTAGTTGTCTCCAGTCTGTGATGTCACAGCCATGTGGGTGGTACCTTTGACATCATGATGACTATGTCATCATGCACCACGTGTCATTCATATTGGAAGAGCTGTGTTTATTGGTGGCTGTGTTTCTTGTCTTATTTCAAAGAAGCGTAAGATAATTTAGCCTCGTGGTTATTAAAGCCTCCACCTCTGTTGATTAAACTAAAATTCATCTCAGCAGTTGTAAGCCTGCACATCATTAGCTTTAACTGGTGAGCCTGAAAGGGGTGGTTTCAGGATTGTTTGCGTATTAATGGGTTTTATTATTAAGGCTTTCAAGGGTGTGGGGGTCTCACTCACTACATGAGCATGAGGGTTTGGGGGTTTAGCTCAGCTTATGGAACGTGTTGTAACAAATACTTTTAAACATCAAATTTTAGCATGTGTTTTCAGAAACTCAAACTGCAATGTCGTGGATTTTGTGTTTTTTGGATTATTGACGGTAGAATTAATATTAATGTGGATATTTCTTACACTGTCGTTTTATGCGACTGATTATTGATGTAAAATTTCGTTTGAAATAGAAACGGTAAGCTAACAAGGTGAACGTTAATCATTAAACTATTCCCAACTGTTTATTTTGTATGTGTTGCAGTGTATGAAGTCTGCTTGACACGATTTAAGATTATTTCTTTCATTTCTATAATATTGTAAATGTTACAATAGTTTTTTCATAAGATGACATATTTTCACCACAAATTAGGCTCAAATATTCATAATATTGTGGTAATTGGATGGTCTGTCATCTAATTGAGACAATTAGATTCGTTATGTGGTATATAGCTTCATATATTGCTGTTTAATCTTGCTTTGAATCTTGATTTGCTGTTTCTAACATTGTTTAGACCGTAACCGTGTAACCATTCAAAACGTTGATAACGAGCCTGTTTAAGTCATCTAGATTAAGAAGAAAATGTACACAATCATAACTTTCTTATCACTGGGACAATTGTGCCCGAAATAAAATGAGTTACATTACATTTAACATTAGGAAGGGGTCTGCTCTTCAGGTCAGATGCTGGCTGATGACGTAGTTGTCTCCAGTCTGTGATGTCACAGTCATGTGGGTGGTACCTTTGACATCATGATGTCTATGTCATCACGCACCACGTTTCATTCATATTGGAAGAGCTGTGTTTATTTGTGTCTGTGTTTCTTGTCTGAGCCTAAAGAAGCGTGAGATCATTTAGCCTCCTGTTAAATTAACGCCTCCACTACTTTTGATGAAACTAAAATTCATCTCAGCAGTTGTCAGCCTGCACATCATTAGCTTTAACTGGTGAGCCTGAAAGGAGTGGTTTAAGGATTGTTTGCGTATTAATGGGGTTTATTATCGAGGCTTTCAAGGGTGTGGGGGTCTCACTCACTACGTGAGCATGAGGGGTTTGGGGGTTTAGCTCAGCCTATGGTAACGTGTTGTAACAAGTACTTTCAAACATCAAATTTTAGCATATGTTTTCAGAAAATCAAACTGCAATGTCGTGGATATTGTGATTTTTGGATTCTTGACGGTAGAATTAATTTTAAAGTGGATATTTCTTACATTGTCGTTTCATGCGACTGATTATTGATGTAAAATTTTGTTTCAAATAGAAACGGCATGCAATAAAGGTGAACGTTAATCATTAAGCAATTCCCAACTGTTATTTTATGTGTTGCAGTATTTGACGTCTGCTCGACAAAATTTATGATTATTTCTTTCATTTCTATAATATTGTAAATGTTACAATAGTTTTTTCATAAGATGACATTTAAAAAAGTATAATTTTACATTTTCATCACAAAGTAGGCTCAAATATTAATAATATTGTGGTAATTGGATGGTCTGCCATCTAACTGAGACAATTAGATTCGTTACTTGGTATATCGCTTCATTTATTGCTGTTTAATCTTGATTTGAATCTTGATTTGCAGTTTCTAACATTGTTTAGACCGTAACCGTGTAAGCATTCAAAACGTTGATAACGAGCCTGTTTAAGTCATCTAGATTACGAATACAATGTACACAATCATAACTTTCTTATCACTGGGACAATTGTGCCCGAAAAAACAATAAGTTACATTACATTTAACATTAGGATGGGGTCTGCTCTTCAGGTCAGATCCTGGCTGATGACGTAGTTGTCTCCAGTCTGTGATGTCACAGCCATGTGGGTGGTACCTTTGACATCATGATGACTATGTCATCATGCACCACGTGTCATTCATATTGGAAGAGCTGTGTTTATTGGTGGCTGTGTTTCTTGTCTCATTTCAAAGAAGCGTGAGATAATTTAGCCTCGTGGTTATTAAAGCCTCCACTACTGTTGATTAAACTAAAATTCATCTCAGCAGTTGTAAGCCTGCACATCATTAGCTTTAACTGGTGAGCCTGAAAGGGGTGGTTTCAGGATTGTTTGTGTATTAATGGGGTTTATTATTAAGGCTTTCAAGGGTGTGGGGGTCTCGCTCACTACATGAGCATGAGGGTTTGGGGGTTTAGCTCAGCTTATGGAATGTGTTGTAACAAATACTTTTAAACATCAAATTTTAGCATATGTTTTCAGAAACTCAAACTGCAATTTCGTGGATATTGTGTTTTTTGGATTATTGACGGTAGAATAAATATTAATGTGGCTATTTCTTACATTGTCGTTTTATGCGACTGATTATTGATGTAAAATTTCGTTTCAAATAGAAACGGTGAGCTAACAAGGTGAACGTTAATCATTAAACTATTCCCAACTGTTTATTTTTCATGTGTTGCAGTGTATGAAGTTTGCTTGACGATTTAAGTTTATTTCTTTCATTTCTATAATATTGTAAATGTTACAATAGTTTTTTCATAAGATGACATATATAAAAGTATTATTTTACATTTTCACCACAAATTAGGCTCACAAATTCATAATATTGTGGTAATTGGATGGTCTGTCATCTAATTGAGACAATTAGATTCGTTACGTGGTATATAGCTTCATATATTGCTGTTTAATCTTGCTTTGAGTCTTGATTTCATGTTTCTAACATTGTTTAGACTGTAACCGTGTAACCATTCAAAACGTTGATAACGAGCCTGTTTACGTCATCTAGATTACGAAGAAAATGTACACAATCAGAATTTTCTTATCACTGGGACAATTGTGCCCGAAATTAAATTTAAACATTAGGAAGGGGTCTGCTTTTCAGGTCAGATCCTGGCTGATGACGTAGTTGTCTCCAGTCTGTGATGTCACAGCCATGTGGGTGGTACCTTTGACATCATGATGACTATGTCATCATGCACCACGTGTCATTCATATTGGAAGAGCTGTGTTTATTGGTGGCTGTGTTTCTTGTCTGAGCCTAAAGAAGCGTTAGATCATTTAGCCTCCTGTTAAATTAACGCCTCCACTACTGTTGATGAAACTAAAATTCATCTCAGCAGTTGTCAGCCTGCACATCATTAGCTTTAACTGGTGAGCCTGAAATGGGTGGTTTAAGGATTGTTTGCGTATTAATGGGGCTTTTTTTATTGAGGCTTTCAAGGGTGTGGGGGTCTCACTCACTACATGAGCATGAGGGGTTTGGGGGTTTAGCTCAGTTTATGGAACGTGTTGTAACAAATACTTTTAAACATCAAATTTTAGCATATGTTTTCAGAAAATCAAACTGCAATGTCGTGGATATTGTGTTTTTTGTATTATTGACGGTAGAATTAATGTAAATGTGGATATTTCTTACATTGTCGTTTTATGCGATTGATTATTGATGTAAAATTTCGTTTCAAATAGAAACGGTAAGCTAACAAGGTGAACGTTAATTATTTAACTATTCCCAACTGTTTATTTTTTTGTGTTGCAGTGTATGAAGTCTGCTTGACACGATTTAAGATTATTTCTATAATATTGTAAATGTTACAATAGTTTTTTTCATAAGATGACATATATAAAAGTATTATTTTACATTTTCACCACAAAGTAGGCTCAGATATTCATAATATTGTGGTAATTGGATGGTCTGCCATCTAACAGAGACAATTAGATTCGTTACTTGGTATATCGCTTCATATATTGATGTTTAATCTTTATTTTAATCTTGCTTTGCTGTTTCTAACATTGTTTAGACAGCAACCGTGTAACCATTCAAAACGTTGATAACGAGCCTGTTTAAGTCATCTATATTACGAATACAATGTACACAATCATAATTTTCTTGTCACTGGGACAATTGTGCCCGAAATACAATAAGTTACATTACATTTAACATTAGGAAGGGGTCTGTTCTTCAGGTCAGATCCTGGCTGATGACGTAGTTGTCTCCAGTCTGTGATGTCACAGCCATGTGGGTGGTACCTTTGACATCATGATGACTATGTCATCATGCACCACGTGTCATTCATATTGGAAGAGCTGTGTTTGTTGGTGGCTGTGTTTCTTGTCTCATTTCAAACAAGCGTGAGATAATTTAGCCTCGTGGTTATTAAAGCCTCCACTACTGTTGATTAAACTAAAATTCATCTCAGCAGTTGTAAGCCTACACATCATTAGCTTTAACTGGTGAGCCTGAAAGGGGTGGTTTCAGGATTGTTTGTGTATTAATGGGGTTTATTATTAAGGCTTTCAAGGGTGTGGGGGTCTCGCTCACTACATGAGCATGAGGGTTTGGGGGTTTAGCTCAGCTTATGGAATGTGTTGTAACAAATACTTTTAAACATCAAATTTTAGCATATGTTTTCAGAAACTCAAACTGCAATTTCGTGGATATTGTGTTTTTTGGATTATTGACGGTAGAATTAATATTAATGTGGCTATTTCTTACATTGTCGTTTTATGCGACTGATTATTGATGTAAAATTTCGTTTCAAATAGAAACGGTGAGCTAACAAGGTGAACGTTAATCATTAAACTATTCCCAACTGTTTATTTTTCATGTGTTGCAGTGTATGAAGTCTGCTTGACGATTTAAGTTTATTTCTTTCATTTCTATAATATTGTAAATGTTACAATAGTTTTTTCATAAGATGACATATATAAAGGTATTATTTTACATTTTCACCACAAATTAGGCTCACAAATTCATAATATTGTGGTAATTGGATGGTCTGTCATCTAATTGAGACAATTAGATTCGTTACGTGGTATATAGCTTCATATAATTGCTGTTTAATCTTGCTTTGAGTCTTGATTTCATGTTTCTAACATTGTTTAGACCGTAACCGTGTAACCATTCAAAACGTTGATAACGAGCCTGTTTACGTCATCTAGATTACGAAGAAAATGTACACAATCAGAATTTTCTTATCACTGGGACAATTGTGCCCGAAATTAAATTTAAACATTAGGAAGGGGTCTGCTTTTCAGGTCAGATCCTGGCTGATGACATAGTTGTCTCCAGTCTGTGATGTCACAGCCATGTGGGTGGTACCTTTGACATCATGATGACTATGTCATCATGCACCACGTGTCATTCATATTGGAAGAGCTGTGTTTATTGGTGGCTGTGTTTCTTGTCTGAGCCTAAAGAAGCGTTAGATCATTTAGCCTCCTGTTAAATTAACGCCTCCACTACTGTTGATGAAACTAAAATTCATCTCAGCAGTTGTCAGCCTGCACATCATTAGCTTTAACTGGTGAGCCTGAAATGGGTGGTTTAAGGATTGTTTGCGTATTAATGGGGCTTTTTTTATTGAGGCTTTCAAGGGTGTGGGGGTCTCACTCACTACATGAGCATGAGGGGTTTGGGGGTTTAGCTCAGTTTATGGAACGTGTTGTAACAAATACTTTTAAACATCAAATTTTAGCATATGTTTTCAGAAAATCAAACTGCAATGTCGTGGATATTGTGTTTTTTGTATTATTGACGGTAGAATTAATGTAAATGTGGATATTTCTTACATTGTCGTTTTATGCGACTGATTATTGATGTAAAATTTCGTTTCAAATAGAAACGGTAAGCTAACAAGGTGAACGTTAATTATTTAACTATTCCCAACTGTTTATTTTTTTGTGTTGCAGTGTATGAAGTCTGCTTGACACGATTTAAGATTATTTCTATAATATTGTAAATGTTACAATAGTTTTTTTCATAAGATGACATATATAAAAGTATTATTTTACATTTTCACCACAAAGTAGGCTCAGATATTCATAATATTGTGGTAATTGGATGGTCTGCCATCTAACAGAGACAATTAGATTCGTTACTTGGTATATCGCTTCATATATTGATGTTTAATCTTTATTTTAATCTTGCTTTGCTGTTTCGAACATTGTTTAGACAGCAACCGTGTAACCATTCAAAACGTTGATAACGAGCCTGTTTAAGTCATCTATATTACGAATACAATGTACACAATCATAATTTTCTTGTCACTGGGACAATTGTGCCCGAAATACAATAAGTTACATTACATTTAACATTAGGAAGGGGTCTGTTCTTCAGGTCAGATCCTGGCTGATGACGTAGTTGTCTCCAGTCTGTGATGTCACAGCCATGTGGGTGGTACCTTTGACATCATGATGACTATGTCATCATGCACCACGTGTCATTCATATTGGAAGAGCTGTGTTTGTTGGTGGCTGTGTTTCTTGTCTCATTTCAAACAAGCGTGAGATAATTTAGCCTCGTGGTTATTAAAGCCTCCACTACTGTTGATTAAACTAAAATTCATCTCAGCAGTTGTAAGCCTACACATCATTAGCTTTAACTGGTGAGCCTGAAAGGGGTGGTTTCAGGATTGTTTGCGTATTAATGGGGTTTATTATTGAGGCTTTCAAGGGTGTGGGGGTCTCACTCACTACATGAGCATGAGCGGTTTGGGGGCTTAGCTCAGCTTATGGAACGTGTTGTAACAAATACTTTTAAACATCAAATTTTAGCATATGTTTTCGGAAACTCAAACTGCAATGTCGTGGGTATTGTGTTTTTTGGATTATTGATGGTAGAATTAATATAAATGTGGATATTTCTTACATTGTCGTTTTATGCGACTGATTATTGATGTAAAATTTCGTTTCAAATAGAAACGGCAAGCTAACAAGGTGAACGTTAATCATTAAACTATTCCCAACTGTTTATTTTTTATGTGTTGCAGTGTATGAAGTCTGCTTGACACGATTTAAGATTATTTCTTTCATTTCTATAATATTGTAAATGTTACAATAGTTTTTTCATAAGATGACATATATAAAAGTATGATTTTACATTTTCACTACAAATTAGGCTCAAATATTCATAATATTGTGGTATTTGGATGGTCTGTCATCTAATTGAGACAATTAGATTCGTTACGTGGTATATAGCTTCATATATTGCTGTTTAATCTTGCTTTGAATCTTGATTTCCTGTTTCTAACATTGTTTAGACCGTAACCGTGTAACCATTCAAAACGTTGATAACGAGCCTGTTTAAGTCATCTAGATTACGAAGAAAATGTACACAATCATAATTTTCTTATCACTGGGACAATTGTGCCCGAAATGAAATGAGTTACATTACATTTAACATTAGGAAGGGGTCTGCTCTTCAGGTCAGATCCTGGCGGATGACGTAATTGTCTCCAGTCTGTGATGTCACAGCCATGTGGGTGGTACCTTTGACATCATGATGACTATGTCATCATGCACCACGTGTCATTCATATTGGAAGAGCTGTGTTTATTGGTGGCTGTGTTTCTTGTCTGAGCCTAAAGAAGCGTTAGATCATTTAGCCTCCTGTTAAATTAACGCCCCCACTACTGTTGATGAAACTAAAATTCATCTCAGCAGTTGTAAGCCTGCACATCAATAGCTTTAACTGGTGAGCGTGAAAGGCGTGGTTTAAGGAGGATTGTTTGCGTATTAATGGGGTCTATTATTGAGGCTTTCGAGGGTGTGGGGGTCTCACTCACTACGTGAGCATGAGGGGTTTGGGGGTTTAGCTCAGCCTTTGGTAAAGTGTTTTAACAAGTACTTTCAAACATCAAATTTTAGCATATGTTTTCAGAAAATCAAACTGAAATGTCGTGGATATTGTGATGTTTGGATTCTTGACGGTAGAATTAATATTCATGTGGATATTTCTTACATTGTCGTTTCATGCGACTGATTATTGATGTAAAAGTTTGTTTCAAATAGAAACGGCATGCAATAAAGGTGAACGTTAATCATTAAACAATTCCCAACTGTTATTTTATGTGTTGCAGTATTTGACGTCTGCTCGACACAATTTTTGATTATTTCTTTCATTTCTATAATATTGTAAATGTTACAATAATTTTTTCATAAGATGACATTTAAAAAAAGTATAATTTTACATTTTCACCACAAAGTAGGCTCAAAAATTCATAATATTGTGGTAATTGAATGGTCTGCCATCTAACTGAGACAATTAGATTCCTTACTTGGTATATCGCTTCATATATTGCTGTTTAATCTTGATTTGAATCTTGATTTGCTGTTTCTAACATTGTTTAGACCGTAACCGTGTAACCATTCAAAACGTTGATAACGAGCCTGTTTAAGTCATCTATATTACGAATACAATGTACACAATCGTAATTTTCTTGTCACTGGGACAATTGTGCCCGAAATACAATAAGTTACATTACATTTAACATTAGGAAGGGGTCTGTTCTTCAGGTCAGATCCTGGCTGATGACGTAGTTGTCTCCAGTTTGTGATGTCACAGCCATGCGGGTGGTACCTTTGACATCATGATGACTATGTCATCATGCACCACATGTCATTCATATTGGAAGAGCTGTGTTTATTGGTGGCTGTGTTTCTTGTCTCATTTCAAAGAAGCGTGAGATAATTTAGCCTCGTGGTTATTAAAGCCTCCACTACTGTTGATTAAACTAAAATTCATCTCAGCAGTTGTAAGCCTACACATCATTAGCTTTAACTGGTGAGCCTGAAAGGGGTGGTTTCAGGATTGTTTGCGTATTAATGGGGTTTATTATTGAGGCTTTCAAGGGTGTGGGGGTCTCACTCACTACATGAGCATGAGCGGTTTGGGGGCTTAGCTCAGCTTAGGGAACGTGTTGTAACAAATACTTTTAAACATCAAATTTTAGCATATGTTTTCGGAAACTCAAACTGCAATGTCGTGGATTTTGTGTTTTTTGGATTATTGATGGTAGAATTAATATAAATGTGGATATTTCTTACATTGTCGTTTTATGCGACTGATTATTGATGTAAAATTTCGTTTCAAATAGAAACGGCAAGCTAACAAGGTGAACGTTAATCATTAAACTATTACCAACTGTTTATTTTTTATGTGTTGCAGTGTATGAAGTCTGCTTGACACGATTTAAGATTATTTCTTTCATTTCTATAATATTGTAAATGTTACAATAGTTTTTTCATAAGATGACATATATAAAAGTATTATTTTACATTTTCACTACAAATTAGGCTCAAATATTCATAATATTGTGGTATTTGGATGGTCTGTCATCTAATTGAGACAATTAGATTCGTTACGTGGTATATAGCTTCATATATTGCTGTTTAATCTTGCTTTGAATCTTGATTTCCTGTTTCTAACATTGTTTAGACCGTAACCGTGTAACCATTCAAAACGTTGATAACGAGCCTGTTTAAGTCATCTAGATTACGAAGAAAATGTACACAATCGTAACTTTCTTATCACTAGGACAATTGTGCCCGAATAAAATGAGTTACATTACATTTAACATTAGGAAGGGGTCTGCTCTTCAGGTCAGATCCTGGCTGATGACGTAGTTGTCTCCAGTCTGTGATGTCACAGCCATGTGGGTGGTACTTTTGACATCATGATGACTATGTCATCATGCACCACGTGTCATTCATATTGGAAGAGCTGTGTTTATTGGTGTCTGTGTTTCTTGTCTGAGCCTAAAGACGCGTGAGATCATTTAGCCTCCTGTTAAATTAACGCCCCCACTACTGTTGATGAAACTAAAATTCATCTCAGCAGTTGTCAGCCTGCACATCATTAGCTTTAACTGGTGAGCCTGAAAGGAGTGGTTTAAGGATTGTTTGCGTGTTAATGGGGTTTATTATTGAGGCTTTCAATGGTGTGGGGGTCTCACTCACTACGTGAGCATGTGGGGTTTGGGGGTTTAGCTCAGCTTATGGAACGTGTTGTAACAAATACTTTCAAACATCAAATTTTAGCATATGTTTTCAGAAAATCAAACTGCAATGTCGTGGATATTATGATTTTTGGATTCTTGACGGTAGAATTAATATTTATGTGGATATTTCTTACATTGTCGTTTCATGCGACTGATTATTGATGTAAAATTTTGTTTCAAATAGAAACGGCATGCAATAAAGGTGAACGTTAATCATTAAACAATTCCCAACTGTTATTTTATGTGTTGCAGTATTTGACGTCTGCTCGACACAATTTATGATTATTTCTTTCATTTCAATAATATTGTAAATGTTACAATAGTTTTATCATAAGATGACATTTAAAAAAGTATAATTTTACATTTTCACCACAAAGTAGGCTCAAATATTCATAATATTGTGGTAATTGGATGATCTGCCATCTAATTGAGACAATTAGATTCGTTACGTGGTATATCGATTCATATATTGCTGTTTAATCTTGATTTGAATCTTGATTTGCTGTTTCTAACATTGTTTAGACCGTAACCGTGTAACCATTCAAAACGTTGATAACGAGCCTGTTTAAGTCATCTATATTACGAATACAATGTACACAATCATAATTTTCTTGTCACTGGGACAATTGTGCCCGAAATACAATAAGTTACATTACATTTAACATTAGGAAGGGGTCTGTTCTTCAGGTCAGATCCTGGCTGATGACGTAGTTGTCTCCAGTCTGTGATGTCACAGCCATGTGGGTGGTACCTTTGACATCATGATGACTATGTCATCATGCACCACGTGTCATTCATATTGGAAGAGCTGTGTTTATTGGTGGCTGTGTTTCTTGTCTCATTTCAAAGAAGCATGAGATAATTTAGCCTCGTGGTTATTAAAGCCTCCACTACTGTTGATTAAACTAAAATTCATCTCAGCAGTTGTAAGCCTGCACATCATTAGCTTTAACGGGTGAGCATGAAAGGAGTGGTTTAAGGATTGTTTGCGTGTTAATGGGGTTTATTATTGAGGCTTTCAAGGGTGTGGGGGTCTCACTCACAACGTGAGCATGAGGGGTTTGGGGGTTTAGCTCAGCCTATGGTAACGTGTTGTAACAAGTACTTTCAAACATCAAATTTTAGCATATGTTTTCAGAAAATCAAACTGCAATGTCGTGGATATAGTGATTTTTGGATTCTTGACGGTAGAATTAATATTAATGTGGATATTTCTTACATTGTCGTTTCATGCGACTGATTATTGTTGTAAAATTTTGTTTCAAATAGAAACGGCATGCAATAAAGGTGAACGTTAATCATTAAACAATTCCCAACTGTTATTTTATGTTGCAGTATTTGACGTCTGCTCGACACAATTTATGATTATTTCTTTCATTTCTATAATATTGTAAATGTTACAATAGTTTTTTCATAAGATGACATTTAAAAAAGTATAATTTTACATTTTCACCACAAAGTAGGCTCAAACATTCATAATATTGTGGTAATTGGAAGGTCTGCCATCTAACTGAGACGATTAGATTCGTTACTTGGAATAGCGCTTCATATTTTGCTGTTTAATCTTGATTTGAATCTTGATTTGCTGTTTCTAACATTGTTTAGACCGTAACCGTGTAACCATTCAAAACGTTGATAACGAGCCTGATTAAGTCATCTAGATTACGAATACAATGTACACAATCGTAATTTTCTTATCACTGGGACAATTGTGCCCGAAATACAATAAGTTGCATTACATTTAACATTAGGAAGGGGTCTGATCTTCAGGTCAGATCCTGGCGGATGACGTAGTTGTCTCCAGTCTGTGATGTCACAGCCATGTGGGTGGTACCTTTGACATCATGATGACTATGTCATCATGCACCACGTGTCATTCATATTGGAAGAGCTGTGTTTATTTGTGGCTTTGTTTCTTGTCTCATTTCAAAGAAGCGTGAGATAATTTAGCCTCGTTTTTATTAAAGCCTCCACTACTGTTGATTAAACTAAAATTCATCTCAGCAGTTGTAAGCCTGCACATAATTAGCTTTAACTGGTGAGCGTGAAAGGGGTGGTTTCAGGATTGTTTGCGTATTAATGGGGTTTATTATTGAGGCTTTCAAGGGTGTGGGGGTCTCACTCACTACATGAGCATGAGGGGTTTGGGGGTTTAGCTCAGCTTATGGAACGTGTTGTAACAAATACTTTTAAACATCAGCTTTTAGCATATGTTTTCAGAAACTCAAACTGCAATGTTGTAGATATTGTGTTTTTTGGATTATTGATGGTAGAATTAATATAAATGTGGATATGTCTTACATTGTCGGTTTATGCGACTGATTATTGATGTAAAATGTCGTTTCAAATAGAAACGGAAAGCTAACAAGGTGAACGTTAATCATTAAACTATTCCCAACTGTTTATTTTTTATGTGTTGCAGTGTATGAAGTCTGCTTGACACGATTTATGATTATTTCTTTCATTTCTATAATATTGTAAATGTTACAATAGTTTTTTCATAAGATGGCATATATAAAAGTATTATTTTACATTTTCACCACAAATTAGGCTTAAATATTCATAATATTGTGGTAATTGGATGATCTGTCATCTAATTGAGACAATTAGATTCGTTACGTGGTATATAGCTTCATATATTGCTGTTTAATCTTGCTTTGAATCTCGATTTCCTCTTTCTAACATTGTTTAGACCGTAACCGTGTAACCATTCAAAACATTGATAACGAGCCTGTTTAAGTCATCTAGATTACGAATAAAATGTACACAATCGTAACTTTCTTATCACTGGGACAATTGTGCCCGAAATAAAATGAGTTACATTACATTTAACATTAGGAAGGTGTCTGCTCTTCAGGTCAGATCCTGGCTGATGACGTAGTTGTCTCCAGTCTGTGATGTCACAGTCATGTGGGTGGTACCTTTGACATCATGATGTCTATGTCATCACGCACCACGTTTCATTCATATTGGAAGAGCTGTGTTTATTGGTGGCTGTGTTTCTTGTCTGAGCCTAAAGAAGCGTGAGATCATTTAGCCTCCTGTTAAATTTACGCCTCCACTACTGTTGATGAAACTAAAATTCATCTCAGCAGTTGTCAGCCTGCACATCATTAGCTTTAACTGGTGAACCTGAAAGGAATGGTTTAAGGATTGTTTGCGTGTTAATGGGGTTTATTATTGAGGCTTTCAAGGGTGTGGGGGTCTCACTCACAACGTGAGCATGAGGGGTTTGGGGGTTTAGCTCAGATTATGGTAACGTGTTGTAACAAGTACTTTCAAACATCAAATTTTAGCATGTGTTTTCAGAAAATCAAACTGCAATGTCGTGGATATTGTGATTTTTGGATTCTTGACGGTAGAATGAATATTCATGTGGATATTTCTTACATTGTCGTTTCATGCGACTGATTATTGATGTAAAAGTTTGTTTCAAATAGAAACTGCATGCAATAAAGGTGAACGTTAATCATTAAAAAATTCCCAACTGTTATTTTATGTGTTGCAGTATTTGACGTCTGCTCGACACAATTTATGATTATTTCTTTCATTTCTATAATATTGTAAATGTAACAATTGTTTTTTCATAAAATGACATTAAAAAAAGTATAATTTTACATTTTCACCACAAAGTAGGCTCAAATATTCATAATATTGTGGTAATTGGATGGTCTGCCATCTAACTGAGACAATTAGATTCGTTACTTGGTATATCGCTTCATATATTGCTGTTTAATCTTGATTTGAATCTTGATTTGCTGTTTCTAACATTGTTTAGACCGTAACCGTGTAACCATTCACAACGTTGATAACAAGCCTATGTAAGTCATCTAGATTAAGAATACAACGTACACAATCGTAATTTTCTCATCACTGGGAAAATTGTGCCCGAAATAAAATTTAAACATTAGGAAGGGGTCTGCTCTTGAGGTCAGATCCTGGCTGATGACGTAGTTGTCTCCAGTCTGTGATGTCACAGCCATGTGGGTGGTATCTTTGACATCATGATGACTATGTCATCACGCACCACGTGTCATTCATATTGGAAGAGCTGTGTTTTATTAGTGGCTGTGTTTCTTGTCTCATTTAAAAGAAGCGTGAGATAATTTAGCCTCGTGATTATTAAAGCCTCCACTACTGTTGATTAAACTAAAATTCATCTCAGCAGTTGTAAGCCTGCACATCATTTGCTTTAACTGGTGAGCCTGAAAGGAGTGGTTTCAGGATTGTTTGCGTATTAATGGGGTTTATTATTGAGGCTTTCAAGGGTGTGGGGGTCTCACTCACTACATGAGCATGAGGGGTTTGGGGGTTTAGCTCAGCTTATGGAACGTGTTGTAACAAATACTTTTAAACATCAAATTTTAGCATATGTTTTCAGAAACTCAAACTGCAATGTCGTGGATATTGCGTTTTTTGGATTTTTGACGGTAGAATTAATATTCATGTGGATATTTCTTACATTGTCGTTTCATGCGACTGATTATTGATGTAAAATTTCGTTTCAAATAAAAACGGTAAGCTAACAAGGTGAACGTTAATCATTAAACTATTCCCAACTGTTTATTTTTTATGTGTTGCAGTGTATGAAGTCTGCTTGACACAATTTAAGATTATTTCTTTCATTTCTATAATATTGTAAATGTTACAATAGTTTTTTCATAAGATGACATATATAAAGGTATTATTTTACATTTTCACCACAAATTATGCTCAAATATTCATAATATTGTGGTAATTGGATGGTCTGTCATCTAAATGAGACAATTAGATTCGTTACGTGGTATATCGCTTCATATATTGCTGTTTAATCTTGCTTTGAATCATCATTTCCTGTTTCTAACATTGTTTAGACCGTAACCGTGTAACCATGCAAAACGTTGATAACGAGCCTGTTTAAGTCATCTAGATTACGAAGAAAATGTACACAATCGTAACTTTCTTATCACTGGGACAATTGTGCCCGAAATAAAATGAGTTACATTACATTTAACATTAATAAGGGGTCTGCTCTTCAGGTCAGATCCTGGCTGATGACGTAGTTGTCTCCAGTCTGTGATGTCACAGTCATGTGGGTGGTACCTTTGACATCATAATGTCTATGTCATCATGCACCACGTTTCATTCATATTGGAAGAGCTGTGTTTATTGGTGGCTGTGTTTCTTGTCTGAGCCTAAAGAAGCGTGAGATCATTTAGCCTCCTGTTACATTTACGCCTCCACTACTGTTGATGAAACTAAAATTCATCTCAGCAGTTGTCAGCCTGCACATCATTATCTTTAACTGGTGAGCGTGAAAGGGGTGGTTTCAGGATTGTTTGCGTATTAATGGGGTTTATTATTGAGGCTTTCAAGGGTGTGGGGGTCTCACTCACAAATGAGCCTTAGGGGTTTGGAGGTTTAGCTCAGCTTATGGAACGTGTTGTAACAAATACTTTTAAACATCCAATTTTGGCATATGTTTTCAGAAACTCAAACTGCAATGTCGTGGATATTGTGTTTTTTGGATTATTGACGGTAGAATTAATATTAATGTGGATATTTCTTACATTGCCGTTTTATGCGACTGATTATTGATGTAAAATTTCGTTTCAAATAAAAACGGTAAGCTAACAAGGTGAACGTTAATCATTAAAGTATTCCCAACTGTTTATTTTTTATGTGTTGCAGTGTATGAAGTCTGCTTGACACGATTTAAGATTATTTCTTTCATTTCTATAATATTGTAAATGTTACAATCGTTTTTTCATAAAATGACATATATAAAAGTATATTTTACATTTTCACCACAAAGAAGGCTCAAAAATTCATAATATTGTGGTAATTGGATGGTCTGCCATCTAACTGAGACAATTAGATTCGTTACTTGGTATATCGATTCATATATTGCTGTTTAATCTTGATTTGAATCTTGATTTGCTGTTTCTAACATTGTTTAGACTGTAACCGTGTAACCATTCAAAACGTTGATAACGAGCCTGTTTAAGTCATCTAGATTACGAATACAATGTACACAATCGTAATTTTCTCATCACTGGGACAATTGTGCCCGAAATTAAATTTAAACATTAGGAAGGGGTCTGCTCTTGAGGTCAGATCCTGGCTGATGACGTAGTTGTCTCCAGTCTGTGATGTCACAGCCATGTGGGTGGTATCTTTGACATCATGATGACTATGTCATCACGCACCACGTGTCATTCATATTGGAAGAGCTGTGTTTTATTAGTGGCTGTGTTTCTTGTCTCATTTAAAAGAAGCGTGAGATAATTTAGCCTTGTGATTATTAAAGCCTCCACTACTGTTGATTAAACTAAAATTCATCTCAGCAGTTGTAAGCCTGCACATCATTTGCTTTAACTGGTGAGCCTGAAAGGAGTGGTTTCAGGATTGTTTGCGTATTAATGGGGTTTATTATTGAGGCTTTCAAGGGTGTGGGGGTCTCACTCACTACATGAGCATGAGGGGTTTGGGGGTTTAGCTCAGCTTATGGAACGTGTTGTAACAAATACTTTTAAACATCAAATTTTAGCATATGTTTTCAGAAACTCAAACTGCAATGTCGTGGATATTGCGTTTTTTGGATTTTTGACGGTAGAATTCATATTCATGTGGATATTTCTTACATTGTCGTTTCATGCGACTGATTATTGATGTAAAATTTCGTTTCAAATAGAAACGGTAAGCTAACAAGGTGAACGTTAATCATTAAACTATTCCCAACTGTTTATTTTTTATGTGTTGCAGTGTATGAAGTCTGCTTGACACAATTTAAGATTATTTCTTTCATTTCTATAATATTGTAAATGTTACAATAGTTTTTTCATAAGATGACATATATAAAAGTATTATTTTACATTTTCACCACAAATTATGCTCAAATATTCATAATATTGTGGTAATTGGATGGTCTGTCATCTAATTGAGACAATTAGATTCGTTACGTGGTATATCGCTTCATATATTGCTGTTTAATCTTGCTTTGAATCATCATTTCCTGTTTCTAACATTGTTTAGACCGTAACCGTGTAACCATGCAAAACGTTGATAACGAGCCTGTTTAAGTCATCTAGATTACGAAGAAAATGTACACAATCGTAACTTTCTTATCACTGGGACAATTGTGCCCGAAATTAAATTTAAACATTGGAAGGGGTCTGCTCTTCAGGTCAGATCCTGGCTGATGACGTAGTTGTCTCCAGTCTGTGATGTCACAGCCATGTGGGTGGTACCTTTGACATCATGTCATCATGCACCACGTGTCATTCATATAGGAAGAGCTGTGTTTATTGGTGGCTGTGTTTCTTGTCTCATTTAAAAGAAGCGTGAGATAATTTAGCCTCGTGGTTATTAAAGCCTCCACTACTGTTGATTAAACTAAAATTCATCTCAGCAGTTGTAAGCCTGCACATCATTAGCTTTAACTGGTGAGACTGAAAGGGGTGGTTTCAGGATTGTTTGATGAGCATGAGGGGTTTCGGGGTTTAGCTCAGTCTATGGTAACGTGTTGTAACAAGTACTTTCAAACATCAAATTTTGGCACATGTTTTCAAAAAATCAAACTTCAATGTCGTGGATATTGTGATTTTTGGATTCTTGACGGTAGAATTAATATTAATGTGGATATTTTTACATTGTCGTTTCATGCGACTGATTATTGATGTAAAATTTTGTTTCAAATAGAAACGGCATGCAAAAAAGGTGAACGTTAATCATTA
This sequence comes from Petromyzon marinus, assembly GCF_048934315.1. NCBI lineage: Eukaryota > Metazoa > Chordata > Hyperoartia > Petromyzontiformes > Petromyzontidae > Petromyzon > Petromyzon marinus. The sequence continues at coordinate 1,751,035 of NC_133705.1, forward strand.
AACAGTTCCCAACTGTTATTTTATGTGTTGCAGTATTTGACGTCTGCTTGACACAATTTATGATTATTTCTTTCATTTCTATAATATTGTAAATGTTACAATAGTTTTTTTCATAAGATGACATTTAAAAAAGCATAATTTTACATTTTCACCACAAAGTAGGCTCAAATATTCATAATATTGTGGTAATTGGATGGTCTGCCATCTAACTCAGACAATTAGATTCGTTACTTGGTATATCGATTCATATATTGCTGTTTAATCTTGATTTGAATGTTGATTTGCTGTTTCTAACATTGTTTAGACCGTAACCGTGTAACCATTCAAAACGTTGATAACGAGCCTGTTTAAGTCATCTAGATTACGAAGAAAATGTACACAATCGTAACTTTCTTATCACTGGGACAATTGTGCCCGAATTAAAATGAGTTACATTACATTTAACATTAATAAGGGGTCTGCTCTTCAGGTCAGATCCTGGCTGATGACGTAGTTGTCTCCAGTCTGTGATGTCACAGCCATGTGGGTGGTACCTTTGACATCATGATGACTATGTAATCATGCACCACGTTTCATTCATATTGGAAGAGCTGTGTTTATTGGTGGCTGTGTTTCTTGTCTCATTTCAAAGAAGCGTGAGATAATTTAGCCTCGTTGTTATTAAAGCCTCCACTACTGTTGATTAAACAAAAATTCATCTCAGCAGTTGTAAGCCTGCACATCATTAGCTTTAACTGGTGAGCGTGAAAGGGGTGGTTTAAGGATTGTTTGCGTATTAATGGGGTTTATTTTTGAGGCTTTCAAGGGTGTGGGGGTCTCACTCACTACATGAGCATGATGGGTTTGGGGGATTAGCTCAGCTTATGGAACGTGTTGTAACAAATACTTTTAAACATCAAATTTTAGCATATGTTTTCAGAAACTCAAACTGCAATGTCGTGGAAATTGTGTTTTTTGGATTTTTGACGGTAGAATTAATATAGATGTGGATATTTCTTACATTGTCGTTTTATGCGACTGATTATTGATGTAAAATTTCGTTTCAAATAGAAACGGTAAGCTAACAAGGTGAACGCTAATCATTAAACTATTCCCAACTGTTTATTTTTTATGTGTTGCAGTGTATGAAGTTTGATTGACACGATTTAAGATTAATTCTTTCATTTCTGTAATATTGCAAATGTTACAATAGTTTTTCCATAAGATGACATATATAAATGTATTATTTTACATTTTCACCACAAATTAGGCTCAAATAATCATAATATTGTGGTAATTGGATGGTCTGTCATCTAATTGAGACAATTAGATTCGTTACGTGGTATATAGCTTCATATATTGCTGTTTAATCTTGCTTTGAATCTTGATTTCCTGTTTCTAACATTGTTTAGACTGTAACCGTGTAACCATTCAAAACGTTGATAACGAGCCTGTTTAAGTCATCTAGAATACGAAGAAAATGTACACAATCGTAACTTTCTTATCACTGGGACAATTGTGCCCGAAATAAAATGAGTTACATTACATTTAACATTAGTAAGGGGTCTGCTCTTTAGGTCAGATCCTGGCTGATGACGTAGTTGTCTCCAGTCTGTGATGTCACAGTCATGAGGGTGGTACCTTTGACATCATGATGTCTATGTCATCACGCACCACGTTTCATTCATATTGGAAGAGTTGTGTTTAAGGTTTCTATGTTTCTTGTCTGAGCCTAAAGAAGCGTGAGATCATTTAGCCTCCTGTTAAATTAACGCCTCCACTACTGTTGATGAAACTAAAATTCATCTCAGCAGTTGTAAGCCTGCACATCATTAGCTTTAACTGGTGTGCCTGAAAGGGGTGGTTTAAGGATTGTTTGCGTATTAATGGATTTTTTTTATTGGGGCTTTCAAAGGTGTGGGGGTCTCACTCACTACGTGAGCATGAGGGGTTTGGGGGTTTAGCTCAGCTTATGGAACGTGTTGTAACAAGTACTTTCAAACATCAAATTTTAGCATATGTTTTCAGAAAATCAAACTGCAATGTCGTGGATATTGTGATTTTTGGATTCTTGACGGTAGAATTAATATTCATGTGGATATTTCTTACATTGTCGTTTCATGCGACTGATTATTGATGTAAAATTTTGTTTCAAATAGAAACGGCATGCAATAAAGGTGAACGTTAATCATTAAACAATTCCCAACTGTTATTTTATGTGTTGCAGTATTTGACGTCTGCTCGACACAATTTAAGATTATTTCTTTCATTTCTATAATATTGTAAATGTTACAATAGTTTCATCATAAGATGACATTTAAAAAAGTATAATTTTACATTTTCACCACAAAGTAGGCTCAAATATTCATAATATTGTGGTAATTGGATGGTCTGTCATCTAATTGAGACAATTAGATTCGTTACGTGGTATATAGCTTCATATATTGCTGTTTAATCTTGCTTTGAATCTTGATTTCCTGTTTCTAACATTGTTTAGACCGTAACCGTGTAACCATTCAAAACGTTGATAACGAGCCTGTTTAAGTCATCTAGATTACAAAGAAAATGTACACAATCAGAATTTTCTCATCACTGGGACAATTGTGCCCGAAATTAAATTTAAACATTAGGAAGAGGTCTGCTCTTCAGGTCAGATCCTGGCTGATGACGTAGTTGTCTCCAGTCTGTGATGTCACAGCCATGTGGGTGGTACCTTTCACATCATGATGACTATGTCGATGTAGAGGTGTTAACTACGCGCTGTTGCGTAACCTGCGTTGCCACCAGGGCAGTGCAGCATTACCCCTGGGTACAACGGTTGGGGTCAGTCGAGGTGAAACGGATCGTGGCCAGGGTTTGGTGCGAACCAATCAGACGGTTCCACGTGGGAATGTATGATTGGTTCTACCTGGCCACGAAGGGGTATAAGACGGGTGACCCAACGGACCTCGGGGGGTTCTCTCCCTGCACGAAGACAGAAGACTGGGCTGAAGCCTAGCTAGGACCCTGGACCAGCCTTTCAGCCCTTCTAAGGGCTAAGGCTCGGCATACCCAGTGGTCAGGACCCACCGGGCCAGCGGTGGGTCAGATAGCCTCCCCTAGGTCCTAGCGGAGGACTAGGATAGCGGTAGACGTGTGAGTCCCGCCAAGTCCGGAGGTTGTACCTCCTTAGGTATCAAGGAGGTTAGTGGTAGACGTGTGAGTCCCGCCAGGTCCGGAGGCTGTACCTCCCTAGGGTATCGGGTGAGGGGACCGAATATCCCTCTGTGTGTGTTAAGCGTTGTATAAGGAAATAATACAATAAACAGAGTGTGCCTCCTAAAGAAGTCTGCTCGTCCTTACAACACTACATCATCATGCACCACGTGTCATTCATATAGGAAGAGCTGTGCTTATTGGTGGCTGTGTTTCTTGTCTCATTTAAAAGAAGCGTGAGATAATTTAGCCTCGTGGTTATTAAAGCCTCCACTATTGTTGATTAAACTAAAATTCATCTCAGCAGTTGTAAGCCTGCACATCATTAGCTTTAACTGGTGAGCCTGAAAGGGGTGGTTTCAGGATTGTTTGCGTATTAATGGGGTTTTTTATTGAGGCTTTCAAGGGTGTGGGGGTCTCACTCACTACGTGAGCATGAGGGGTTTTGGGGTTTAGCTCAGCTTATGGAACGTGTTGTAACAAATACTTTTAAACATCAAATTTTAGCATATGTTTTCAGAAACTCAAACTGCAATGTCGTGGATATTGTGTTTTTTTTGGATTATTGACGGTAGAATTAATATTAATGTGGATATTTCTTGCATTGTCGTTTTATGCCACTGATTATTGATGTAAAATTTCGTTCTAAATAGAAGCGGTAAGCTAACAAGGTGAACGTTAATCATTAAAGTATTCCCAACTGTTTATTTTTTATGTGTTGCAGTGTATGAAGTCTGCTTGACACGATTTAAGGTTATTTCTTTCATTTCTATAATATTGTAAATGTTACAATAGTTTTTTCATAAGATGACATATATAAAAGTATTATTATACATTTTCACCACAAAGTAGGCTCAAATATTCATAATATTGTGGTAATTGGATGGTCTGTCATCTAATTGAGACAATTAGATTCGTTACGTGGTATATAGCTTCATATATTGCTGTTTAATAATGCTTTGAATCTTGATTTCCTGTTTCTAACATTGTTTAGACCGTAACCGTGTAACCATTCAAAACGTTGATAACGAGCCTGTTTAAGTCATCTAGATTACGAAGAAAATGTACACAATCGTAACTTTCTTATCAATGGGACAATTGTGCCCGAAATAAAATGAGTTACATTACATTTAACATTAGGAAGGGGTCTGCTCTTCAGGTCAGATCCTGGCTGATGACGTAGTTGTCTCCAGTCTGTGATGTCACAGTCATGTGGGTGGTACCTTTGACATCATGATGTCTATGTCATCACGCACCACGTTTCATTCATATTGGAAGAGCTGTGTTTATTGGTGTCTGTGTTTCTTGTCTGAGCCTAAAGAAGCGTGAGATAATTTAGCCTCCTGTTAAATTTGCGCCTCCACTACTGTTGATGAAACTAAAATTCATCTCAGCAGTTGTAAGCCTGCACATCATTAGCTTTTACTGGTGAGCCTGAAAGGAGTGGTTTAAGGATTGTTTGCGTGTTAATGGGTTTTATTATTGAGGCTTTCAAGGGTGTGGGGGTCTCACTCACTACGTGAGCATGAGGGGTTTGGGGGTTTAGCTCAGCCTATGGTAACCTGTTGTAACAAGTACTTTCAAACATCAAATTTTAGCATATGTTTTCAGAAAATCAAACTGCAATGTCGTGGATATTGTGATTTTTGGATTCTTGACGGTAGAATTAATATTAATGTGGATATTTCTTACATTGTCGTTTCATGCGACTGATTATTGATGTAAAATTTTGTTTCAAATAGAAACGGCATGCAAAAAAGGTGAACGTTAATCATTAAACAATTCCCAACTGTTATTTTATGTGTTGCAGTATTTGACGTCTGCTCGACACAATTTATGATTATTTCTTTCAATTATAAAATATTGTAAATGTTACAATAGTTTTTCATAAGATGACATTTAAAAAGTATAATTTTACATTTTCACCACAAAGTAGGCTCAAATATTCATAATATTGAGGTAATTGGATGGTCTGCCATCTAACTGAGACAATTAGATTCGTTACTTGGTATATCGCTTCATATATTGCTGTTTAATCTTGATTTGAATCTTGATTTGCTGTTTCTAACATTGTTTAGACCGTAACCGTGTAGCCATTCAAAACGTTGATAACGAGCCTGTTTAAGTCATCTAGATGACGAATACAATGTACACAATCGTAATTTTCTTATCACTGGGACAATTGTGCCTGAAATAAAATGAGTTACATTACATTTAACATTAGGAAGGGGTCTGCTCTTCAGGTGAGATCCTGGCGGATGACGTAGTTGCCTCCAGTCTGTGATGCCACAGCCATGTGGGTGGTACCTTTGACATCATGATGACTATGTCATCATGCACCACGTGCCATTCATATTGGAAGAGCTGTGTTTATTGGTGGCTGTGTTTCTTGTCTCATTTCAAAGAAGCGTGAGATAATTTAGCCTCGTGGTTATTAAAGCCTCCACTACTGTTGATTAAACTAAAATTCATCTCAGCAGTTGTAAGCCTGCACATCATTAGCTTTAACTGGTGAGCGTGAAAGGGGTGGTTTCAGGATTGTTTGCGTATTAATCTGTTTTTTTTATTGAGGCTTTCAAGGGTGTGGGGGTCTCACTCACTACGTGAGCATGAGGGGTTTGGGGGTTTAGCTCAGCTTATGGAACGTGTTGTAACAAATACTTTTAAACATCAAATTTTAGCATGTGTTTTCAGAAACTCAAATGTCGTGGATATTGTGTTTTTTGGATTATTGACGGTAGAATTAATATAATGTGGATATTTCTTACATTGTCGTTTTATGCGACTGATTATTGATTTAAAATTTCGTTCTAAATAGAAGCGGTAAGCTAACAAGGTGAACGTTAATCATTAAAGTATTCCCAACTGTTTATTTTTTATGTGTTGCAGTGTATGAAGTCTGCTTGACACGATTTAAGGTTATTTCTTTCATTTCTATAATATTGTAAATGTTACAATAGTTTTTTCATAAGATGACATATATAAAAGTATTATTATACATTTTCACCACAAAGTAGGCTCAAATATTCATAATATTGTGGTAATTGGATGGTCTGTCATCTAATTGAGACAATTAGATTCGTTACGTGGTATATAGCTTCATATATTGCTGTTTAATAATGCTTTGAATCTTGATTTCCTGTTTCTAACATTGTTTAGACCGTAACCGTGTAACCATTCAAAACGTTGATAACGAGCCTGTTTAAGTCATCTAGATTACGAAGAAAATGTACACAATCGTAACTTTCTTATCAATGGGACAATTGTGCCCGAAATAAAATGAGTTACATTACATTTAACATTAGGAAGGGGTCTGCTCTTCAGGTCAGATCCTGGCTGATGACGTAGTTGTCTCCAGTCTGTGATGTCACAGTCATGTGGGTGGTACCTTTGACATCATGATGTCTATGTCATCACGCACCACGTTTCATTCATATTGGAAGAGCTGTGTTTATTGGTGTCTGTGTTTCTTGTCTGAGCCTAAAGAAGCGTGAGATAATTTAGCCTCCTGTTAAATTTGCGCCTCCACTACTGTTGATGAAACTAAAATTCATCTCAGCAGTTGTAAGCCTGCACATCATTAGCTTTTACTGGTGAGCCTGAAAGGAGTGGTTTAAGGATTGTTTGCGTGTTAATGGGTTTTATTATTGAGGCTTTCAAGGGTGTGGGGGTCTCACTCACTACGTGAGCATGAGGGGTTTGGGGGTTTAGCTCAGCCTATGGTAACCTGTTGTAACAAGTACTTTCAAACATCAAATTTTAGCATATGTTTTCAGAAAATCAAACTGCAATGTCGTGGATATTGTGATTTTTGGATTCTTGACGGTAGAATTAATATTAATGTGGATATTTCTTACATTGTCGTTTCATGCGACTGATTATTGATGTAAAATTTTGTTTCAAATAGAAACGGCATGCAAAAAAGGTGAACGTTAATCATTAAACAATTCCCAACTGTTATTTTATGTGTTGCAGTATTTGACGTCTGCTCGACACAATTTATGATTATTTCTTTCAATTATAAAATATTGTAAATGTTACAATAGTTTTTCATAAGATGACATTTAAAAAGTATAATTTTACATTTTCACCACAAAGTAGGCTCAAATATTCATAATATTGAGGTAATTGGATGGTCTGCCATCTAACTGAGACAATTAGATTCGTTACTTGGTATATCGCTTCATATATTGCTGTTTAATCTTGATTTGAATCTTGATTTGCTGTTTCTAACATTGTTTAGACCGTAACCGTGTAGCCATTCAAAACGTTGATAACGAGCCTGTTTAAGTCATCTAGATGACGAATACAATGTACACAATCGTAATTTTCTTATCACTGGGACAATTGTGCCTGAAATAAAATGAGTTACATTACATTTAACATTAGGAAGGGGTCTGCTCTTCAGGTGAGATCCTGGCGGATGACGTAGTTGCCTCCAGTCTGTGATGCCACAGCCATGTGGGTGGTACCTTTGACATCATGATGACTATGTCATCATGCACCACGTGCCATTCATATTGGAAGAGCTGTGTTTATTGGTGGCTGTGTTTCTTGTCTCATTTCAAAGAAGCGTGAGATAATTTAGCCTCGTGGTTATTAAAGCCTCCACTACTGTTGATTAAACTAAAATTCATCTCAGCAGTTGTAAGCCTGCACATCATTAGCTTTAACTGGTGAGCGTGAAAGGGGTGGTTTCAGGATTGTTTGCGTATTAATCTGTTTTTTTTATTGAGGCTTTCAAGGGTGTGGGGGTCTCACTCACTACGTGAGCATGAGGGGTTTGGGGGTTTAGCTCAGCTTATGGAACGTGTTGTAACAAATACTTTTAAACATCAAATTTTAGCATGTGTTTTCAGAAACTCAAATGTCGTGGATATTGTGTTTTTTGGATTATTGACGGTAGAATTAATATAATGTGGATATTTCTTACATTGTCGTTTTATGCGACTGATTATTGATTTAAAATTTCGTTTCAAATAGAAACGGTAAGCTAACAAGGTGAACGTTAATCATTAAACTATTCCCAACTGTTTATTTTTTATGTGTTGCAGTGTATGACGTCTGCTTGACACGATTTAAGATTTTTTCTTTCATATCTATAATATTGTAAATGTTACTATAGTTTTTTCATAAGATGACATATACAAACGTATTATTTTACATTTTCAACACAAAGTAGGCTCAAATATTCATAATATTGTGGTAATTGGATGGTCTGTCATCTAATTGAGACAATTAGATTCGTTACGTGGTATATAGCTTCATATATTGCTGTTTAATCTTGCTTTGAATCTTGATTTCCTGTTTCTAAAATTGTTTAGACCGTAACCGTGTAACCATTCAAAACGTTGCTAACGAGCCTGTTTAAGTCATCTAGATTACGAAGAAAATGTACACAATCGTAACTTTCGTATCACTGGGACAATTGTGCCCGAAATAAAATGAGTTACATGGAAGGGGTCTGCTCTTCAGGTCAGATCCTGGCTGATGACGTAGTTGTCTCCAGTCTGTGATGTCACAGTCGTGTGGGTGATACCTTTGACATCATGATGTCTATGTCATCACGCACCACGTTTCATTCATATTGGAAGAGCTGTGTTTATTGGTGTCTATGTTTCTTGTCTGAGCCTAAAGACGCGTGAGATCATTTAGCCTCCTGTTAAATTAACGCCTCCACTACTGTTGATGAAACTAAAATTCATCTCAGCAGTTGTAAGCCTGCACATCATTAGCTTTAACTGGTGAGCCTGAAAGGGGTGGTTTAAGGATTGTTTGCGTATTAATGGGTTTTTTTTAATTGAGGCTTTCAAGGGTGTGGGGGTCTCACTCACTACGTGAGCATGAGGGGTTTGGGGGTTTAGCTCAGCTTTTGGAACGTTTTGTAAGAAATACTTTCAAACTTCAAATTTTAGCATATGCTTTTAGAAAATCAAATTGCAATGTCGTGGATATTGTGATTTTTGGATTCTTGATGGTAGAATTAATATTAATGTGGATATTTCTTACATTGTCGTTTCATGCGACTGATTATTGATGTAAAATTGTTTCAAATAGAAACGGCATGCAATAAAGGTGAACGTTAATCATTAAACAATTCCCAACAGTTATTTTATCTGTTGCAGTATTTGACGTCTGCTCGACACAATTCATGATTATTTCTTTCATTTCTATAATATTGTAAATGTTACAATAGTGTTTTCATAAGATGACATTTTAAAAAGTATAATTTTACATTTACACCACAAAGTAGGCTCAAATATTCATAATATTGTGGTAATTGGATGGTCTGCCATCTAACTGAGAAAATTAGATTCGTTACTTGGTATATCGCTTCATATATTGCTGTTTAATTTTGATTTGAATCTTGATTTGCAGTTTCTAACATTGTTTAGACCGTAACCGTGTAAGCATTCAAAACGTTGATAACGAGCCTGTTTAAGTCATCTAGATTACGAATACAATGTACACAATCATAATTTTATTATCACTGGGACAATTGTGCCCGAAAAAACAATAAGTTACATTACATTTAACATTAGGATGGGGTCTGCTCTTCAGGTCAGATCCTGGCTGATGACGTAGTTGTCTCCAGTCTGTGATGTCACAGCCATGTGGGTGGTACCTTTGACATCATGATGACTATGTCATCATGCACCACGTGTCATTCATATTGGAAGAGCTGTGTTTATTGGTGGCTGTGTTTCTTGTCTCATTTCAAAGAAGCGTGAGATAATTTAGCCTCGTGGTTATTAAAGCCTCCACTACTGTTGATTAAACTAAAATTCATCTCAGCAGTTGTAAGCCTGCACATCATTAGCTTTAACTGGTGAGCCTGAAAGGGGTGGTTTCAGGAGTGTTTGCCTATTAATGGGGTTTATTATTAAGGCTTTCAAGGGTGTGGGGGTCTCACTCACTACATGAGCATGAGGGGTTTGGGGTTTAGCTCAGCTTATGGAACGTGTTGTAACAAATACTTTTAAACATCAAATTTTAGTATATGTTTTCAGAAACTCAAACTGCAATGTCGTGGATTTTGTGTTTTTTGGATTATTGACGGTAGAATTAATATTAATGTGGATATTTCTTACACTGTCGTTTTATGCGACTGATTTTTGATGTAAAATTTCGTTTGAAATAGAAACGGTAAGCTAACAAGGTGAACGTTAATCATTAAACTATTCCCAACTGTTTATTTTTTATGTGTTGCAGTGTATGAAGTCTGCTTGACACGATTTAACATTATTTCTTTCGTTTCTATAATATTGTAAATGTTACAATAGTTTTTTCATAAGATGACATATATAAAAGTATTATTTTCCATTTTCACCACAAATTAGGCTCACATATTCATAATATTGTGGTAATTGGATGGTCTGTCATCTAATTGAGACAATTAGATTCGTTACGTGGTATATCGCTTCATATATTGCTGTTTAATCTTGCTTTGAATCTTGATTTCCTGTTTCTAACATTGTTTAGACCGTAACCGTGTAACCATTCAAAACGTTGATAACGAGCCTGTTAAAGTCATCTAGATTACGAAGAAAATGTACACAATCGTAACTTTCTTATCACTGGGACAATTGTGCCCGAAATAAAATTAGTTACATTACATTTAACATTAGTAAGGGGTCTGCTCTTCAGGTCAGATCCTGGCTGATGACGTAGTTGTCTCCAGTCTGTGATGTCACAGTCATGTGGGTGGTACCTTTGACATCATGATGTCTATGTCATCATGCACCACGTTTCATTCATATTGGAAGAGCTGTGTTTATTGGTGTCTGTGTATCTTGTCTGAGCCTAAAGAAGCGTGAGATCATTTAGCCTCCTGTTAAATTTACGCCTACACTACTGTTGATGAAACTAAAATTCATCTCAGCAGTTGTCAGCCTGCACATCATTAGCTTTAACTGGTGAGCCTGAAAGGAGTGGTTTAAGATTGTTTGCGTGTTAATGGGGTTTATTATTGAGGCTTTCAAGGGTGTGGGGGTCTCACTCACTACATGAGCATGAGGGGTTTGGGGGTTTAGCTCAGCTTATGGAACGTGTTGTAACAAATACTTTCAAACTTGAAATTTTAGCATATGTTTTCAGAAAATCAAACTGCAATGTCGTGGATATTGTGATTTTTGGATTCTTGACGGTTGAATTAATATTCATGTGGATATTTCTTACATTGTAGTTTCATGCGACTGATTATTGATGTAAAATTTTGTTTCAAATAGAAACGGCATGCAATAAAGGTGAACGTTAATCATTAAACAATTCCCAACTGTTATTTTATGTGTTGCAGTATTTGACGTCTGCTCGACACAATTTATGATTATTTCTTTCATTTCTAAAATATTGTAAATGTTACAATAGTTTTTTCATAAGATGACATTTGAAAAAGTATAATTTCACATTTTCACCACAAAGTAGGCTCAAATATTCATAATATTGTGGTAATTGGGTGGTCTGCCATCTAACTGAAACAATTAGATTCGTTACGTGGTATATTGCTTCATATATTGCTGTTTAATCTTGCTTTGAATCTTGATTTCCTGTTTCTAACATTGTTTAGACCGTAACCGTGTAACCATTCAAAACGTTGATAACGAGCCTGTTAAAGTCATCTAGATTACGAAGAAAATGTACACAATCGTAACTTTCTTATCACTGGGACAATTGTGCCCGAAATAAAATGAGTTACATTACATTTAACATTAGTAAGGGGTCTGCTCTTCAGGTCAGATCCTGGCTGATGACGTAGTTGTCTCCAGTCTGTGATGTCACATTCATGTGTGTGGTACCTTTGACATCATGATGTCTATGTCATCACGCACCACGTTTCATTCATATTGGAAGAGCTGTGTTTATTGGTGTCTGTGTTTCTTGTCTGAGCCTAAAGAAGCGTGAGATCATTTAGCCTCATGTTAAATTAACGCCTACACTACTGTTGATGAAACTAAAATTCATCTCAGCAGTTGTAAGCCTGCACATCATTAGCTTTAACTGGTGAGCCTGAAAGGAGTGGTTTAAGGATTGTTTGCGTGTTAATGGGGTTTATTATTGAGGCTTTCAAGGGTGTGGGGGTCTCACTCACTACGTGAGCATGAGGGGTTTGGGGGTTTAGCTCAGCCTATGGTAACGTGTTGTAACAAGTACTTTCAACCATCAAATTTTAGCATATGTTTTCAGAAAATCAAACTGCAATGTCGTGGATATTGTGTTTTTTGGATTATTGACGGTAGAATTAATATAAATGTGGATATTTCTTACATTGTCGTTTTATGCGACTGATTATTGATTTAAAATTTCGTTTCAAATAGAAACGGTAAGCTAACAAGGTGAACGTTAATCATTAAACTATTCCCAACTGTTTATTTTTTATGTGTTGCAGTGTATGACGTCTGCTTGACACGATTTAAGATTTTTTCTTTCATTTCTATAATATTGTAAATGTTCCTATAGTTTTTTCATAAGATGACATATACAAACGTATTATTTTACATTTTCACCACAAAGTAGGCTCAAATATTCATAATATTGTGGTAATTGGATGGTCTGTCATCTAATTGAGACAATTAGATTCGTTACGTGGTATATAGCTTCATATATTGATGTTTAATCTTGCTTTGAATCTTGATTTCCTGTTTCTAAAATTGTTTAGACCGTAACCGTGTAACCATTCAAAACGTTGCTAACGAGCCTGTTCAAGTCATCTAGATTACGAAGAAAATGTACACAATCGTAAATTTCTTATCACTGGGACAATTGTGCCCGAAATAAAATGAGTTACATTACATTTAACATTAGTAAGGGGTCTGCTCTTCAGGTCAGATCCTGGCTGATGACGTAGTTGTCGCCAATCTGTGATGTCACAGTCATGTGGGTGGTACCTTTGACATCATGATGTCTATGTCATCACGCACCACGTTTCATTCATATTGGAAGAGCTGTCTTTATTGGTGGCTGTGTTTCTTGTCTGAGCCTAAAGAAGCGTGAGATCATTTAGCCTCCTGTTAAATTTACGCCTCCACTACTGTTGATGAAGCTAAAATTCATCTCAGCAGTTGTAAGCCTGCACATCATTAGCTTTAACTGGTGAGGCTGAAAGGGGTGATTTAAGGATTGTTTGCGTGTTAATAGGGTTTTATATTGAGGCTTTCAAGGGTGTGGGGGTCTCACTCACTACATGGACATGAGGGGTTTGGGGGTTTAGCTCAGCTTATGGAACGTGTTGTAACAAATACTTTTAAACATCAAATTTTAGCATATGTTTTCAGAAACTCAAACTGCAATGTCGTGGATATTGTGTTTTTTTGATTATTGACGGTAGAATTAATATTAACGTGGATATTTCTTACATTGTCGTTTATGCGACTGATTATTGATGTAAAATTTCGTTTCAAATAGAAAAGGTAAGTTAACAAGGTGAACGTTAATCATTAAACTATTCCCAACTGTTATTTTTTTATGTGTTGCAGTGTATGAAGTCTGCTTGACACAATTTAAGATTATTTCTTTCATTTCTATAATATTGTAAATGTTACAATAGTTTTTTCATAAGATGACATATATAAAAGTATTATTTTACATTTTCACCACAAATTAGGCTCAAATATTCATAATATTGTGGTAATTGGATGGTTTGTCATCTAATTAAGACAATTAGATTCGTTACGTGGTATATAGCTTCATATATTGCTGTTTAATCTTGCTTTGAATCTTGATTTCCTGTTTCTAAGATTGTTTAGACCGTAACCGAGTAACCATTCAAAACGTTGATAACGAGCCTGTTTAAGTCATCTAGATTACAAATACAATGTACACAATCAGAATTTTCTCATCACTGGGACAATTGTGCACGAAATTAAATTTAAACATTAGGAAGGGGTCTGCTCTTCAGGTCAGATCCTGGCTGATGACGTAGTTGTCTCCATTCTGTGATGTCACAGCCATGTGGGTGGTACCTTTGACATCATGATGACTTTCGATTTAAAGCTTTTGTGCCTGCAATGATTCATCTTCTTTGGTTCTTTCGGTAAAGTCACGTAGAATGAGAATAAAATAATAAATTGATAAAATAAAATAACATGATAATATTCTCACGACGTTTCGGCCACAACACAAGCGGCCTTCTTCAGGTGAAGGGACGAGACTGTCTGGTAGGACAGCGCTGGAGTGAAAGAGCCACGTTCAGATTAAGACCTTTGAGCTGTGTGAGAGGAAACAAAGCGCCTTGACAAAGGAATTAGCATATAATTTAGCATTGAAATGGCTGAGTGATTAGCTTGTGACTGGTCACACAAATAGCTATGTTAAAAGTTAAAGCATACACATCCGCAGAGGCACCCCTTGATAAAGGAATTCGCATAGAATTTAGCATTGAAATAGCTAAGTTAAAGCATACACATCCGCAGAGGCACCCCTTGACAAAGGAATTAGCATAGAATTTAGCATTGAAATAGTTGAGTGATTAGCTTTTAGCTATTTCTGTGACCAGTTACAAGCTAATCACTCAGCTATTTCAATGCTAAATTCTATGCTAATTCCTTTGTCAAGGGGTGCCTCTGCGGATGTGTATGCTTTAACTTTTAACATAGCTATTTCTGTGACCAGTCACAAGCTAATCACTCAGCTATTTCAATGCTAAATTAAATGCTAATTCCTTTGTCAAGGCGCTTTGTTTCCTCTCACACAGCTTAAAGGTCGTGATCTGAACGTGGCTCTTTCACTCCAGCGCTGTCCTACCAGACAGCCTCGTCCCTTCACCTGATGAAGGCCGTTTGTGTTGTGGCCGAAACGTCGTGAGAATATTTTTGTGTTATTTTATTTTATCAATTTATTATTTTATTCTCATTCTACATGACTTTACCGAAAGAACCAAAGAAGATCATGATGACTATGTCATCTTGCACCACGTGTCATTCGTATAGGAAGAGCTGTGTTTATTGGTGGCTGTGTTTCTTGTCTCATTTAAAAGAAGCATGAGATAATTTAGCCTCGTGGTTATTAAAGCCTCCACTTCTGTTGATTAAACTCAAATTCATTACAGCAGTTGCAAGCCTGCACATCATTAGCTTTAACTGGTGAGCCTGAAAGGGGTGGATTCAGGATTGTTTGCGTATTAATGGGGTTTTCTATTGAGGCTTTCAAGGGTGTGGGGGTCTCACTCACATCATGGACATGAGGGGTTTGGGGGATTAGCTCAGCTTATGGAACGTGTTGTAACAAATACTTTTAAACATCAAATTTTAGCATATGTTTTCAGAAACTCAAACTGCAATGTCGTGGATATTGTGTTGTTTGGATTATTGACGGTAGAATTAATATTAACGTGGATATTTCTTACATTGTCGTTTATGCGACTGATTATTGATGTAAATTTTCGTTTCAAATAGAAACGGTAAGCTAACAAGGTGAACGTTAATCATTAAACTATTCCCAACTGTTTATTTTTTATGTGTTGCAGTGTATGAAGTCTGCTTGACACAATTTAAAATTATTTCTTTCATTTCTATAATATTGTAAATGTTACAATAGTTTTTTCATAAGATGACATATATAAAAGTATTATTTTACATTTTCACCACAAATTAGGCTCAAATATTCATAATTTTGTGGTAATTGGATGGTCTGTCATCTAATTGAGACAATTAGATTCGTTACGTTTTATATAGCTTCATATATTGCTGTTTAATCTTACTTTGAATCTTGATTTCCTGTTTCTAACATTGTTTAGACCGTAACCGTGTAACCATTCAAAACGTTGATAACGAGCCTGTTTAAGTCATCTAGATTACGAAGAAAATGTACACAATCGTAACTTTCTTATCACTGGGACAATTGTGCCCGAAATAAAATGAGTTACATTACATTTAACATTAGTAAGGGGTCTGCTCTTCAGGTCAGATCCTGGCTGATGACGTAGTTGTCGCCAGTCTGTGATGTCACAGTCATGTGGGTGGTACCTTTGACATCATGATGTCTATGTCATCACGCACCACGTTTCATTCATATTGGAAGAGCTGTCTTTATTGGTGGCTGTGTTTCTTGTCTGAGCCTAAAGAAGCGTGAGATCATTTAGCCTCCTGTTAAATTTACGCCTCCACTACTGTTGATGAAGCTAAAATTCATCTCAGCAGTTGTAAGCCTGCACATCATTAGCTTTAACTGGTGAGGCTGAAAGGGGTGATTTAAGGATTGTTTGCGTGTTAATAGGGTTTTATATTGAGGCTTTCAAGGGTGTGGGGGTCTCACTCACTACATGGACATGAGGGGTTTGGGGGTTTAGCTCAGCTTATGGAACGTGTTGTAACAAATACTTTTAAACATCAAATTTTAGCATATGTTTTCAGAAACTCAAACTGCAATGTCGTGGATATTGTGTTTTTTTGATTATTGACGGTAGAATTAATATTAACGTGGATATTTCTTACATTGTCGTTTATGCGACTGATTATTGATGTAAAATTTCGTTTCAAATAGAAAAGGTAAGTTAACAAGGTGAACGTTAATCATTAAACTATTCCCAACTGTTAATTTTTTATGTGTTGCAGTGTATGAAGTCTGCTTGACACAATTTAAGATTATTTCTTTCATTTCTATAATATTGTAAATGTTACAATAGTTTTTTCATAAGATGACATTTTAAAAAGTATAATTTTACATTTACACCACAAAGTAGGCTCAAATATTCATAATATTGTGGTAATTGGATGGTCTGCCATCTAACTGAGAAAATTAGATTCGTTACTTGGTATATCGCTTCATATATTGCTGTTTAATTTTGATTTGAATCTTGATTTGCAGTTTCTAACATTGTTTAGACCGTAACCGTGTAAGCATTCAAAACGTTGATAACGAGCCTGTTTAAGTCATCTAGATTACGAATACAATGTACACAATCATAATTTTCTTATCACTGGCACAATTGTGCCCGAAAAAACAATAAGTTACATTACATTTAACATTAGGATGGGGTCTGCTCTTCAGGTCAGATCCTGGCTGATGACGTAGTTGTCTCCAGTCTGTGATGTCACAGCCATGTGGGTGGTACCTTTGACATCATGATGACTATGTCATCATGCACCACGTGTCATTCATATTGGAAGAGCTGTGTTTATTGGTGGCTGTGTTTCTTGTCTCATTTCAAAGAAGCATGAGATAATTTAGCCTCGTGGTTATTAAAGCCTCCACTACTGTTGATTAAACTAAAATTCATCTCAGCAGTTGTAAGCCTGCACATCATTAGCTTTAACTGGTGAGCCTGAAAGGGGTGGTTTCAGGAGTGTTTGCGTATTAATGGGGTTTATTATTAAGGCTTTCAAGGGTGTGGGGGTCTCACTCACTACATGAGCATGAGGGGTTTGGGGTTTAGCTCAGCTTATGGAACGTGTTGTAACAAATACTTTTAAACATCAAATTTTAGTATATGTTTTCAGAAACTCAAACTGCAATGTCGTGGATTTTGTGTTTTTTGGATTATTGACGGTAGAATTAATATTAATGTGGATATTTCTTACACTGTCGTTTTATGCGACTGATTTTTGATGTAAAATTTCGTTTGAAATAGAAACGGTAAGCTAACAAGGTGAACGTTAATCATTAAACTATTCCCAACTGTTTATTTTTTATGTGTTGCAGTGTATGAAGTCTGCTTGACACGATTTAACATTATTTCTTTCGTTTCTATAATATTGTAAATGTTACAATAGTTTTTTCATAAGATGACATATATAAAAGTATTATTTTCCATTTTCACCACAAATTAGGCTCACATATTCATAATATTGTGGTAATTGGATGGTCTGTCATCTAATTGAGACAATTAGATTCGTTACGTGGTATATCGCTTCATATATTGCTGTTTAATCTTGCTTTGAATCTTGATTTCCTGTTTCTAACATTGTTTAGACCGTAACCGTGTAACCATTCAAAACGTTGATAACGAGCCTGTTAAAGTCATCTAGATTACGAAGAAAATGTACACAATCGTAACTTTCTTATCACTGGGACAATTGTGCCCGAAATAAAATTAGTTACATTACATTTAACATTAGTAAGGGGTCTGCTCTTCAGGTCAGATCCTGGCTGATGACGTAGTTGTCTCCAGTCTGTGATGTCACAGTCATGTGGGTGGTACCTTTGACATCATGATGTCTATGTCATCATGCACCACGTTTCATTCATATTGGAAGAGCTGTGTTTATTGGTGTCTGTGTATCTTGTCTGAGCCTAAAGAAGCGTGAGATCATTTAGCCTCCTGTTAAATTTACGCCTACACTACTGTTGATGAAACTAAAATTCATCTCAGCAGTTGTCAGCCTGCACATCATTAGCTTTAACTGGTGAGCCTGAAAGGAGTGGTTTAAGATTGTTTGCGTGTTAATGGGGTTTATTATTGAGGCTTTCAAGGGTGTGGGGGTCTCACTCACTACATGAGCATGAGGGGTTTGGGGGTTTAGCTCAGCTTATGGAACGTGTTGTAACAAATACTTTCAAACTTGAAATTTTAGCATATGTTTTCAGAAAATCAAACTGCAATGTCGTGGATATTGTGATTTTTGGATTCTTGACGGTTGAATTAATATTCATGTGGATATTTCTTACATTGTAGTTTCATGCGACTGATTATTGATGTAAAATTTTGTTTCAAATAGAAACGGCATGCAATAAAGGTGAACGTTAATCATTAAACAATTCCCAACTGTTATTTTATGTGTTGCAGTATTTGACGTCTGCTCGACACAATTTATGATTATTTCTTTCATTTCTAAAATATTGTAAATGTTACAATAGTTTTTTCATAAGATGACATTTGAAAAAGTATAATTTCACATTTTCACCACAAAGTAGGCTCAAATATTCATAATATTGTGGTAATTGGGTGGTCTGCCATCTAACTGAAACAATTAGATTCGTTACGTGGTATATTGCTTCATATATTGCTGTTTAATCTTGCTTTGAATCTTGATTTCCTGTTTCTAACATTGTTTAGACCGTAACCGTGTAACCATTCAAAACGTTGATAACGAGCCTGTTCAAGTCATCTAGATTACGAAGAAAATGTACACAATCGTAACTTTCGTATCACTGGGACAATTGTGCCCGAAATAAAATGAGTTACATGGAAGGGGTCTGCTCTTCAGGTCAGATCCTGGCTGATGACGTAGTTGTCTCCAGTCTGTGATGTCACAGTCGTGTGGGTGATACCTTTGACATCATGATGTCTATGTCATCACGCACCACGTTTCATTCATATTGGAAGAGCTGTGTTTATTGGTGTCTATGTTTCTTGTCTGAGCCTAAAGACGCGTGAGATCATTTAGCCTCCTGTTAAATTAACGCCTCCACTACTGTTGATGAAACTAAAATTCATCTCAGCAGTTGTAAGCCTGCACATCATTAGCTTTAACTGGTGAGCCTGAAAGGGGTGGTTTAAGGATTGTTTGCGTATTAATGGGTTTTTTTTAATTGAGGCTTTCAAGGGTGTGGGGGTCTCACTCACTACGTGAGCATGAGGGGTTTGGGGGTTTAGCTCAGCTTTTGGAACGTTTTGTAAGAAATACTTTCAAACTTCAAATTTTAGCATATGCTTTTAGAAAATCAAATTGCAATGTCGTGGATATTGTGATTTTTGGATTCTTGATGGTAGAATTACTATTAATGTGGATATTTCTTACATTGTCGTTTCATGCGACTGATTATTGATGTAAAATTGTTTCAAATAGAAACGGCATGCAATAAAGGTGAACGTTAATCATTAAACAATTCCCAACAGTTATTTTATCTGTTGCAGTATTTGACGTCTGCTCGACACAATTCATGATTATTTCTTTCATTTCTATAATATTGTAAATGTTACAATAGTGTTTTCATAAGATGACATTTTAAAAAGTATAATTTTACATTTACACCACAAAGTAGGCTCAAATATTCATAATATTGTGGTAATTGGATGGTCTGCCATCTAACTGAGAAAATTAGATTCGTTACTTGGTATATCGCTTCATATATTGCTGTTTAATTTTGATTTGAATCTTGATTTGCAGTTTCTAACATTGTTTAGACCGTAACCGTGTAAGCATTCAAAACGTTGATAACGAGCCTGTTTAAGTCATCTAGATTACGAATACAATGTACACAATCATAATTTTCTTATCACTGGGACAATTGTGCCCGAAAAAACAATAAGTTACATTACATTTAACATTAGGATGGGGTCTGCTCTTCAGGTCAGATCCTGGCTGATGACGTAGTTGTCTCCAGTCTGTGATGTCACAGCCATGTGGGTGGTACCTTTGACATCATGATGACTATGTCATCATGCACCACGTGTCATTCATATTGGAAGAGCTGTGTTTATTGGTGGCTGTGTTTCTTGTCTCATTTCAAAGAAGCGTGAGATAATTTAGCCTCGTGGTTATTAAAGCCTCCACTACTGTTGATTAAACTAAAATTCATCTCAGCAGTTGTAAGCCTGCACATCATTAGCTTTAACTGGTGAGCCTGAAAGGGGTGGTTTCAGGAGTGTTTGCGTATTAATGGGGTTTATTATTAAGGCTTTCAAGGGTGTGGGGGTCTCACTCACTACATGAGCATGAGGGGTTTGGGGTTTAGCTCAGCTTATGGAACGTGTTGTAACAAATACTTTTAAACATCAAATTTTAGTATATGTTTTCAGAAACTCAAACTGCAATGTCGTGGATTTTGTGTTTTTTGGATTATTGACGGTAGAATTAATATTAATGTGGATATTTCTTACACTGTCGTTTTATGCGACTGATTTTTGATGTAAAATTTCGTTTGAAATAGAAACGGTAAGCTAACAAGGTGAACGTTAATCATTAAACTATTCCCAACTGTTTATTTTTTATGTGTTGCAGTGTATGAAGTCTGCTTGACACGATTTAACATTATTTCTTTCGTTTCTATAATATTGTAAATGTTACAATAGTTTTTTCATAAGATGACATATATAAAAGTATTATTTTCCATTTTCACCACAAATTAGGCTCACATATTCATAATATTGTGGTAATTGGATGGTCTGTCATCTAATTGAGACAATTAGATTCGTTACGTGGTATATCGCTTCATATATTGCTGTTTAATCTTGCTTTGAATCTTGATTTCCTGTTTCTAACATTGTTTAGACCGTAACCGTGTAACCATTCAAAACGTTGATAACGAGCCTGTTAAAGTCATCTAGATTACGAAGAAAATGTACACAATCGTAACTTTCTTATCACTGGGACAATTGTGCCCGAAATAAAATTAGTTACATTACATTTAACATTAGTAAGGGGTCTGCTCTTCAGGTCAGATCCTGGCTGATGACGTAGTTGTCTCCAGTCTGTGATGTCACAGTCATGTGGGTGGTACCTTTGACATCATGATGTCTATGTCATCATGCACCACGTTTCATTCAAATTGGAAGAGCTGTGTTTATTGGTGTCTGTGTATCTTGTCTGAGCCTAAAGAAGCGTGAGATCATTTAGCCTCCTGTTAAATTAACGCCTACACTACTGTTGATGAAACTAAAATTCATCTCAGCAGTTGTCAGCCTGCACATCATTAGCTTTAACTGGTGAGCCTGAAAGGAGTGGTTTAAGATTGTTTGCGTGTTAATGGGGTTTATTATTGAGGCTTTCAAGGGTGTGGGGGTCTCACTCACTACATGAGCATGAGGGGTTTGGGGGTTTAGCTCAGCTTATGGAACGTGTTGTAACAAATACTTTCAAACTTGAAATTTTAGCATATGTTTTCAGAAAATCAAACTGCAATGTCGTGGATATTGTGATTTTTGGATTCTTGACGGTTGAATTAATATTCATGTGGATATTTCTTACATTGTAGTTTCATGCGACTGATTATTGATGTAAAATTTTGTTTCAAATAGAAACGGCATGCAATAAAGGTGAACGTTAATCATTAAACAATTCCCAACTGTTATTTTATGTGTTGCAGTATTTGACGTCTGCTCGACACAATTTATGATTATTTCTTTCATTTCTAAAATATTGTAAATGTTACAATAGTTTTTTCATAAGATGACATTTGAAAAAGTATAATTTCACATTTTCACCACAAAGTAGGCTCAAATATTCATAATATTGTGGTAATTGGGTGGTCTGCCATCTAACTGAAACAATTAGATTCGTTACGTGGTATATTGCTTCATATATTGCTGTTTAATCTTGCTTTGAATCTTGATTTCCTGTTTCTAACATTGTTTAGACCGTAACCGTGTAACCATTCAAAACGTTGATAACGAGCCTGTTCAAGTCATCTAGATTACGAAGAAAATGTACACAATCGTAACTTTCGTATCACTGGGACAATTGTGCCCGAAATAAAATGAGTTACATGGAAGGGGTCTGCTCTTCAGGTCAGATCCTGGCTGATGACGTAGTTGTCTCCAGTCTGTGATGTCACAGTCGTGTGGGTGATACCTTTGACATCATGATGTCTATGTCATCACGCACCACGTTTCATTCATATTGGAAGAGCTGTGTTTATTGGTGTCTATGTTTCTTGTCTGAGCCTAAAGACGCGTGAGATCATTTAGCCTCCTGTTAAATTAACGCCTCCACTACTGTTGATGAAACTAAAATTCATCTCAGCAGTTGTAAGCCTGCACATCATTAGCTTTAACTGGTGAGCCTGAAAGGGGTGGTTTAAGGATTGTTTGCGTATTAATGGGTTTTTTTTAATTGAGGCTTTCAAGGGTGTGGGGGTCTCACTCACTACGTGAGCATGAGGGGTTTGGGGGTTTAGCTCAGCTTTTGGAACGTTTTGTAAGAAATACTTTCAAACTTCAAATTTTAGCATATGCTTTTAGAAAATCAAATTGCAATGTCGTGGATATTGTGATTTTTGGATTCTTGATGGTAGAATTAATATTAATGTGGATATTTCTTACATTGTCGTTTCATGCGACTGATTATTGATGTAAAATTGTTTCAAATAGAAACGGCATGCAATAAAGGTGAACGTTAATCATTAAACAATTCCCAACAGTTATTTTATCTGTTGCAGTATTTGACGTCTGCTCGACACAATTCATGATTATTTCTTTCATTTCTATAATATTGTAAATGTTACAATAGTGTTTTCATAAGATGACATTTTAAAAAGTATAATTTTACATTTACACCACAAAGTAGGCTCAAATATTCATAATATTGTGGTAATTGGATGGTCTGCCATCTAACTGAGAAAATTAGATTCGTTACTTGGTATATCGCTTCATATATTGCTGTTTAATTTTGATTTGAATCTTGATTTGCAGTTTCTAACATTGTTTAGACCGTAACCGTGTAAGCATTCAAAACGTTGATAACGAGCCTGTTAAAGTCATCTAGATTACGAAGAAAATGTACACAATCGTAACTTTCTTATCACTGGGACAATTGTGCCCGAAATAAAATGAGTTACATTACATTTAACATTAGTAAGGGGTCTGCTCTTCAGGTCAGATCCTGGCTGATGACGTAGTTGTCTCCAGTCTGTGATGTCACATTCATGTGTGTGGTACCTTTGACATCATGATGTCTATGTCATCACGCACCACGTTTCATTCATATTGGAAGAGCTGTGTTTATTGGTGTCTGTGTTTCTTGTCTGAGCCTAAAGAAGCGTGAGATCATTTAGCCTCATGTTAAATTAACGCCTACACTACTGTTGATGAAACTAAAATTCATCTCAGCAGTTGTAAGCCTGCACATCATTAGCTTTAACTGGTGAGCCTGAAAGGAGTTGTTTAAGGATTGTTTGCGTGTTAATGGGGTTTATTATTGAGGCTTTCAAGGGTGTGGGGGTCTCACTCACTACGTGAGCATGAGGGGTTTGGGGGTTTAGCTCAGCCTATGGTAACGTGTTGTAACAAGTACTTTCAACCATCAAATTTTAGCATATGTTTTCAGAAAATCAAACTGCAATGTCGTGGATATTGTGTTTTTTGGATTATTGACGGTAGAATTAATATAAATGTGGATATTTCTTACATTGTCGTTTTATGCGACTGATTATTGATTTAAAATTTCGTTTCAAATAGAAACGGTAAGCTAACAAGGTGAACGTTAATCATTAAACTATTCCCAACTGTTTATTTTTTATGTGTTGCAGTGTATGACGTCTGCTTGACACGATTTAAGATTTTTTCTTTCATTTCTATAATATTGTAAATGTTCCTATAGTTTTTTCATAAGATGACATATACAAACGTATTATTTTACATTTTCACCACAAAGTAGGCTCAAATATTCATAATATTGTGGTAATTGGATGGTCTGTCATCTAATTGAGACAATTAGATTCGTTACGTGGTATATAGCTTCATATATTGATGTTTAATCTTGCTTTGAATCTTGATTTCCTGTTTCTAAAATTGTTTAGACCGTAACCGTGTAACCATTCAAAACGTTGCTAACGAGCCTGTTCAAGTCATCTAGATTACGAAGAAAATGTATACAATCGTAACTTTCTTATCACTGGGACAATTGTGCCCGAAATAAAATGAGTTACATTACATTTAACATTAGTAAGGGGTCTGCTCTTCAGGTCAGATCCTGGCTGATGACGTAGTTGTCGCCAGTCTGTAATGTCACAGTCATGTGGGTGGTACCTTTGACATCATGATGTCTATATCATCACGCACCACGTTTCATTCATATTGGAAGAGCTGTCTTTATTGGTGGCTGTGTTTCTTGTCTGAGCCTAAAGAAGCGTGAGATCATTTAGCCTCCTGTTAAATTTACGCCTCCACTACTGTTGATGAAGCTAAAATTCATCTCAGCAGTTGTAAGCCTGCACATCATTAGCTTTAACTGGTGAGGCTGAAAGGGGTGATTTAAGGATTGTTTGCGTGTTAATAGGGTTTTATATTGAGGCTTTCAAGGGTGTGGGGGTCTCACTCACTACATGGACATGAGGGGTTTGGGGGTTTAGCTCAGCTTATGGAACGTGTTGTAACAAATACTTTTAAACATCAAATTTTAGCATATGTTTTCAGAAAATCAAACTGCAATGTCGTGGATATTGTGTTTTTTTTATTATTGACGGTAGAATTAATATTAACGTGGATATTTCTTACATTGTCGTTTATGCGACTGATTATTGATGTAAAATTTCGTTTCAAATAGAAAAGGTAAGTTAACAAGGTGAACGTTAATCATTAAACTATTCCCAACTGTTATTTTTTTATGTGTTGCAGTGTATGAAGTCTGCTTGACACAATTTAAGATTATTTCTTTCATTTCTATAATATTGTAAATGTTACAATAGTTTTTTCATAAGATGACATATATAAAAGTATTATTTTACATTTTCACCACAAATTAGGCTCAAATATTCATAATATTGTGGTAATTGGATGGTTTGTCATCTAATTAAGACAATTAGATTCGTTACGTGGTATATAGCTTCATATATTGCTGTTTAATCTTGCTTTGAATCTTGATTTCCTGTTTCTAAGATTGTTTAGACCGTAACCGAGTAATCATTCAAAACGTTGATAACGAGCCTGTTTAAGTCATCTAGATTACAAATACAATGTACACAATCAGAATTTTCTCATCACTGGGACAATTGTGCACGAAATTAAATTTAAACATTAGGAAGGGGTCGGCTCTTCAGGTCAGATCCTGGCTGATGACGTAGTTGTCTCCATTCTGTGATGTCACAGCCATGTGGGTGGTACCTTTGACATCATGATGACTTTCGATTTAAAGCTTTTGTGCCTGCAATGATTCATCTTCTTTGGTTCTTTCGGTAAAGTCACGTAGAATGAGAATAAAATAATAAATTGATAAAATAAAATAACATGATAATATTCTCACGACGTTTCGGCCACAACACAAGCGGCCTTCTTCAGGTGAAGGGACGAGACTGTCTGGTAGGACAGCGCTGGAGTGAAAGAGCCACGTTCAGATTAAGACCTTTGAGCTGTGTGAGAGGAAACAAAGCGCCTTGACAAAGGAATTAGCATATAATTTAGCATTGAAATGGCTGAGTGATTAGCTTGTGACTGGTCACACAAATAGCTATGTTAAAAGTTAAAGCATACACATCCGCAGAGGCACCCCTTGATAAAGGAATTCGCATAGAATTTAGCATTGAAATAGCTAAGTTAAAGCATACACATCCGCAGAGGCACCCCTTGACAAAGGAATTAGCATAGAATTTAGCATTGAAATAGTTGAGTGATTAGCTTTTAGCTATTTCTGTGACCAGTTACAAGCTAATCACTCAGCTATTTCAATGCTAAATTCTATGCTAATTCCTTTGTCAAGGGGTGCCTCTGCGGATGTGTATGCTTTAACTTTTAACATAGCTATTTCTGTGACCAGTCACAAGCTAATCACTCAGCTATTTCAATGCTAAATTAAATGCTAATTCCTTTGTCAAGGCGCTTTGTTTCCTCTCACACAGCTTAAAGGTCGTGATCTGAACGTGGCTCTTTCACTCCAGCGCTGTCCTACCAGACAGCCTCGTCCCTTCACCTGATGAAGGCCGCTTGTGTTGTGGCCGAAACGTCGTGAGAATATTTTTGTGTTATTTTATTTTATCAATTTATTATTTTATTCTCATTCTACATGACTTTACCGAAAGAACCAAAGAAGATCATGATGACTATGTCATCTTGCACCACGTGTCATTCGTATAGGAAGAGCTGTGTTTATTGGTGGCTGTGTTTCTTGTCTCATTTAAAAGAAGCATGAGATAATTTAGCCTCGTGGTTATTAAAGCCTCCACTTCTGTTGATTAAACTCAAATTCATTACAGCAGTTGCAAGCCTGCACATCATTAGCTTTAACTGGTGAGCCTGAAAGGGGTGGATTCAGGATTGTTTGCGTATTAATGGGGTTTTCT
This sequence comes from Petromyzon marinus, assembly GCF_048934315.1. NCBI lineage: Eukaryota > Metazoa > Chordata > Hyperoartia > Petromyzontiformes > Petromyzontidae > Petromyzon > Petromyzon marinus. The sequence goes on from NC_133705.1 coordinate 1,778,074, forward strand.
ATTGAGGCTTTCAAGGGTGTGGGGGTCTCACTCACATCATGGACATGAGGGGTTTGGGGGATTAGCTCAGCTTATGGAACGTGTTGTAACAAATACTTTTAAACATCAAATTTTAGCATATGTTTTCAGAAACTCAAACTGCAATGTCGTGGATATTGTGTTGTTTGGATTATTGACGGTAGAATTAATATTAACGTGGATATTTCTTACATTGTCGTTTATGCGACTGATTATTGATGTAAATTTTCGTTTCAAATAGAAACGGTAAGCTAACAAGGTGAACGTTAATCATTAAACTATTCCCAACTGTTTATTTTTTATGTGTTGCAGTGTATGAAGTCTGCTTGACACAATTTAAAATGATTTCTTTCATTTCTATAATATTGTAAATGTTACAATAGTTTTTTCATAAGATGACATATATAAAAGTATTATTTTACATTTTCACCACAAATTAGGCTCAAATATTCATAATTTTGTGGTAATTGGATGGTCTGTCATCTAATTGAGACAATCTAATTGAGACAATTAGATTCGTTACGTTTTATATAGCTTCATATATTGCTGTTTAATCTTACTTTGAATCTTGATTTCCTGTTTCTAACATTGTTTAGACCGTAACCGTGTAACCATTCAAAACGTTGATAACGAGCCTGTTTAAGTCATCTAGATTACGAAGAAAATGTACACAATCGTAACTTTCTTATCACTGGGACAATTGTGCCCGAAATAAAATGAGTTACATTACATTTAACATTAGTAAGGGGTCTGCTCTTCAGGTCAGATCCTGGCTGATGACGTAGTTGTCGCCAGTCTGTGATGTCACAGTCATGTGGGTGGTACCTTTGACATCATGATGTCTATGTCATCACGCACCACGTTTCATTCATATTGGAAGAGCTGTCTTTATTGGTGGCTGTGTTTCTTGTCTGAGCCTAAAGAAGCGTGAGATCATTTAGCCTCCTGTTAAATTTACGCCTCCACTACTGTTGATGAAGCTAAAATTCATCTCAGCAGTTGTAAGCCTGCACATCATTAGCTTTAACTGGTGAGGCTGAAAGGGGTGATTTAAGGATTGTTTGCGTGTTAATAGGGTTTTATATTGAGGCTTTCAAGGGTGTGGGGGTCTCACTCACTACATGGACATGAGGGGTTTGGGGGTTTAGCTCAGCTTATGGAACGTGTTGTAACAAATACTTTTAAACATCAAATTTTAGCATATGTTTTCAGAAACTCAAACTGCAATGTCGTGGATATTGTGTTTTTTTGATTATTGACGGTAGAATTAATATTAACGTGGATATTTCTTACATTGTCGTTTATGCGACTGATTATTGATGTAAAATTTCGTTTCAAATAGAAAAGGTAAGTTAACAAGGTGAACGTTAATCATTAAACTATTCCCACCTGTTAATTTTTTATGTGTTGCAGTGTATGAAGTCTGCTTGACACAATTTAAGATTATTTCTTTCATTTCTATAATATTGTAAATGTTACAATAGTTTTTTCATAAGATGACATATATAAAAGTATTATTTTACATTTTCACCACAAATTAGGCTCAAATATTCATAATATTGTGGTAATTGGATGGTTTGTCATCTAATTAAGACAATTAGATTCGTTACGTGGTATATAGCTTCATATATTGCTGTTTAATCTTGCTTTGAATCTTGATTTCCTGTTTCTAAGATTGTTTAGACCGTAACCGAGTAACCATTCAAAACGTTGATAACGAGCCTGTTTAAGTCATCTAGATTACAAATACAATGTACACAATCAGAATTTTCTCATCACTGGGACAATTGTGCACGAAATTAAATTTAAACATTAGGAAGGGGTCTGCTCTTCAGGTCAGATCCTGGCTGATGACGTAGTTGTCTCCATTCTGTGATGTCACAGCCATGTGGGTGGTACCTTTGACATCATGATGACTTTCGATTTAAAGCTTTTGTGCCTCCAATGATTCATCTTCTTTGGTTCTTTCGGTAAAGTCACGTAGAATGAGAATAAAATAATAAATTGATAAAAAAAATAACATAATAATATTCTCACGACGTTTCGGCCACAACACAAGCGGCTTTCTTCAGGTGAAGGGACGAGACTGTCTGGTAGGACAGCGCTGGAGTGAAAGAGCCACGTTCAGATTAAGACCTTTGAGCTGTGTGAGAGGAAACAAAGCGCCTTGACAAAGGAATTAGCATATAATTTAGCATTGAAATGGCTGAGTGATTAGCTTGTGACTGGTCACACAAATAGCTATGTTAAAAGTTAAAGCATACACATCCGCAGAGGCACCCCTTGATAAAGGAATTAGCATAGAATTTAGCATTGAAATAGCTAAGTTAAAGCATACACATCCGCAGAGGCACCCCTTGACAAAGGAATTAGCATAGAATTTAGCATTGAAATAGTTGAGTGATTAGCTTTTAGCTATTTCTGTGACCAGTTACAAGCTAATCACTCAGCTATTTCAATGCTAAATTCTATGCTAATTCCTTTGTCAAGGGGTGCCTCTGCGGATGTGTATGCTTTAACTTTTAACATAGCTATTTCTGTGACCAGTCACAAGCTAATCACTCAGCTATTTCAATGCTAAATTAAATGCTAATTTCTTTGTCAATGCGCTTTGTTTCCTCTCACACAGCTTAAAGGTCGTGATCTGAACGTGGCTCTTTCACTCCAGCGCTGTCCTACCAGACAGCCTCGTCCCTTCACCTGATGAAGGCCGCTTGTGTTGTGGCCGAAACGTCGTGAGAATATTTTTGTGTTATTTTATTTTATCAATTTATTATTTTATTCTCATTCTACATGACTTTACCGAAAGAACCAAAGAAGATCATGATGACTATGTCATCTTGCACCACGTGTCATTCGTATAGGAAGAGCTGTGTTTATTGGTGGCTGTGTTTCTTGTCTCATTTAAAAGAAGCATGAGATAATTTAGCCTCGTGGTTATTAAAGCCTCCACTTCTGTTGATTAAACTCAAATTCATTACAGCAGTTGTAAGCCTGCACATCATTAGCTTTAACTGGTGAGCGTGAAAGGAGTGGTTTAAGGATTGTTTGCATGTTAATGGGGTTTATTATTGAGGCTTTCAAGGGTGTGGGGGTCTCACTCACTACGTGAGCATGAGGTGTTTGGTGGTTTAGCTCAGCTTATGGAACGTGTTGTAACAAGTACTTTCAAACATCAAATTTTAGCATATGTTTTCAGAAAATCAAACTGCAATGTCGTGGATATTGTGATTTTTGGATTCTTGACGGTAGAATTAATATTAATGTGGATATTCCTTACATTTTCGTTTCATGCGACTGATTATTGATGTAAAATTTTGTTTCAAATTGAAACGGCATGCAATAAAGGTGAACGTTAATCATTAAACAATTCCCAACTGTTATTTTATGTGTTGCAGTATTTGACGTCTGCTCGACACAATTTATGATTATTTCTTTCATTTCTATAATATTGTAAATGTTGCAATAGTTTTTTCATAAGATGACATTTAAAAAAGTACAATTTTACATTTTCACCACAGAATAGGCTCAAATATTCATAATATTGTGGTAATTGGATGGTCTGCCATCTAACTGAGACAATTAGATTCGTTACTTGGTATATCGCTTCATATATTGCTGTTTAATCTTGATTTGAATCTTGATTTGCTGTTTCTAACATTGTTTAGACCGTAACCGTGTAACCATTCAAAACGTTGATAACGAGCCTGTTTAAGTCATTTAGATTACGAATACAATGTACACAATCAGAATTTTCTTATCACTGGGACAATTGTGCCCGAAATTAAATTTAAACATTAGGAAGGGGTCTGCTCTTCAGGTCAGATCCTGGCTGATGACGTAGTTGTCTCCAGTCTGTGATGTCACAGCCATGTGGGTGGTACCTTTGACATCATGATGACTATGTCATCATGCACCCCGTGTCATTCATATTGGAAGAGCTGTGTTTATTGGTGGCTGTGTTTCTTGTCTCAGCTAAAAGAAGCATGAGATTATTTAGCCTCGTGGTTTTTAAAGCCTCCACTACTGTTGATGAAACTAAAATTCATCTCAGCAGTTGTAAGCCTGCACATGATTAGCTTTAACCGTTGAGCCTGAAAGGGGTGGTTTAAGGATTGTTTGTGTGTTAATGGGGTTCATTATTGAGGCTTTCAAGGGTGTGGGGGGGGCTCACTCACTACATGAGCATGAGGGGTTTGGTGGTTTAGCTCAGTTTATCGTAACGTGTTGTAACAAATACTTTTAAATATCAAATTTTAGCATATGTTATCAGAAAATCAAACTGCAATGTCGTGGATAATGTGATTTTTTGGATTCTTGACGGCAGAATTAAAATTAATGTGGATATTTCTTACATTGTCGTTTCATGCGACTGATTATTTACGTAAAATTTTGTTTCAAACAGAAACGGCATGCAAAAAAGGTGAACGTTAATCATTAAACAATTCTCAACTGTTATTTTATGTGCCCGAAATAATGTGTTACATTACATTTAACATTAGGAAGGGGACTGCTCTTCAGGTCAGATCCTGGCTGATGACGTATTTGTCTCCAGTCTGTGATGTCACAGTCATGTGGGTGGTACCTTTGACAACATGATGTCTATTCCGTCATGCACGATGTGTCATTGATACTGGCAGAGCTGCGTTTATTGGCTGCTGTGTTGCTCGTCTCAGCTAACAGAAGCGTGAGATTATTTAGCAATGTGGTTCTTAAAAGCTGCACAGCTGTTGAATAAACTCAAATCCATCTCGGCAGTTGTGAGTCTGCTCATCATCAGCTAACAAAAGTGAGCCTGAAAGTGGTGGGTTAAAGATTTTTTTGATGTTTATGAGGTCTGTTGCTGAGGGTTTCAAGGATGTTGGGGCTTCCCTCAGTACGTGAGAGTGAGGGGTTGCAGGTGTCAGCTCGGGTCATGGTTACAGTTTATAACAAATACTTTTAAACATATCATTTTGGCATATGTTATCAGAAAATCAATCTTAAAGTTCTTGGATATTGTGATGTTTGGATTCCTGACTCCCAAATTAGCAATAATGCAGATACTCCTGCTATTTGTCTTGTTAGTCAACAATTATTCAATTGATGGAAAACATCGTTTGTAAAGCAAGATTATGGAATGCATTTACAATTAAATAAGGTGCAACTGGACGCGATTATTTCGCATTCCAGTTTTTAAAAGATGCACAACCGGTGATAAAAGTAAAGTTTATCTCGTGATTAGTGAGCCTGGCCTTCATCACATCTGAAAAGTGAACCCACCACGGGCGTTTTAAAAATGATCAGGGATTGTTGTTAATGATTAGGGATGAAAAGTTGTGGTTATGGGCTACAGGCTGAGTTTTAGTGTTTGGGGTTATAGTGAAGGGTTAGAGTTCCGAGTTATAATTAGTGGTTGGAGTTTGCCATAGGGGTAAGTGTGATACAGTTTCTTTTTTGGAGTTAGAGTTACGGTTGTGTATTAGGGTTTGGGTATTAAGGGTTAGGGTTCGGTATGATGGGTTAGGGTTGCCTATCAGGTGTTCGGGTTATGCTTGAGTTATAGTATTTGGAAGTTTGGGCGAGGGATATTGCTCAGGTTATTCGATTGGTTGACTATGAATAGGTTACCCGTTATGTGCCTGATTTCATCAGGTCTCAGGAGCTAAGCAGGGTCTAGCTTGGGAAGTGATTGGATGTCCTTGCATTGGGTGACCACCACGTGCAATAAATGGTATAATAGCCATTGTGAGCATTGGAGGGCAGTGCAGAAATATATTTTCTTTTGCAGTCTCCCCAACCTTCACCAACCCACACTGACCAGCATTTTTAAGTATGGTTACATAACTCTCATCATCCATGAGGCATTTGGGAGGCCTTTATCAACCAGTGGAATTATACAAATGGGCTCTACATGAACAGGGTTAAGTCTGACGATTATGTTCAATGGAATAGTGGTTTGAAATAAACATGTGTGAGTGGGTGAGTGAATGAGTGAGTGAGCAGATGCACAAGTGAGTGAGTTGGCAATCAGCGAGTAAATGAAGGGGCTTGTAAATCAACATGCACAAGAGTGAGTGAACTGGTACTGTGAGTGGGAAATGGTAATAATTTAGAGGATTAGTGATTAGTTGAGTTGATACATTTGATCCTTGTTCTAACCTCTCCAGGCCGCCACCATCAAACAGACACAACAGCGACACCATGGACAAACAACTTAAGTGGGCTGAGATCTTGGAGCACTATGAGAGTAAGTTACATATACCTACATAAAATGGTTTGTTAGAATGATAATATTTATTTTTTATGGAGGATTCTGATGAGCTATAAACTTACTTTTCACAAATTACTAGGAAATGCAGAGGAGAACTCCATAATAATGACATTCAGTAGAACTGGCTTGGTGGGTAAGGGATTAGACACTGATCCAGCATGGCAGAGAACGTTGGTTAAGCTCTGGGTTTCAGCAACCTATAATTAAACTAGGGTCTCAAGTTTATGGAATGAATTATCTCAACATGCTCACAAAAATATGACATGTAAAGTGTTACTGCCATGTGATGAATATTTCTCAATAGCAGGGCCTGTAGTGTTATAAGAGGTAACTAGAGGGATCTCAGAATGAGTTATGTGAAATATCCATGTGCTTCGTTCTCTAATCCATTACTCATCCTTTGAATTAAATGTCTGTGCTCCGTAGCCCGGAAGATGCAGCTCCAGTCGACCACGTGGGGGGACATTATTGACAGAGTTCACCCTTTCCCGAACCAAAGTGACAACAATAGCGACCAAAAGGTGTGTATGTGGTCGGTGAGGGTCAAACACACCTTCTCTACACAATAGCACACTATGCCACCACACGATCAAACTACAACATGACTAAATATCACATCACCAAACCATCTCTCCACACCACCTTTCCCATCACACCACCCCACCACCCAGTCAATAAACCATCATAGAACCTCACCATGTGTCTACACCATCACATGACACGATCTCTCCACAACATTCCAACACATCACATCTAAATACCACTACAGCATTTCCCGACATCACCCCATCTTTCCACCATGTCATGCCATATCCCACTCATGCATGCACATAAATTGGCCTTTTTTCAGGCAGTGACACGACCTCTGTCTGTGAGCTCATTGAAAGGTGCTATTCCAGTTGCCCACGTTGAGCGCTGCAGTTTGATTTTTCCAGATTATGGGCAGCTAGATCCTTACAATGGAACATTCTGTTGGCACCTGTTGCCCGTGATGAATGTTGATAACAATCGCCATGAAATCATCGCAGTTGATCAAGGCCTTAATTGGGTTCATGAGGTCTGTGGGGTCGATAGGGGTCTGTGGGAATATACGAGGGTGTAACATGTATCATGAATTTGTAGGGTTTAGGTGAATTAGGGGTTAGGGCTACATCAATGCTGTGTTCAAAAGTACCGATTGGTAAAAGTTTGTTTAACATCAGGTGATTGTGCATATGTACGTGTGTGCTCAGCATATTTGGATGAGTCAAAATGTAGTGGTTGAACTTTACACGAACAACTTTTGTCTTTCTTCAACCACTTCTTTATTTTTATCGTGTAACACGTCCTCCACACTCCACCGTATCCCAGACACCGTGGCTCGCTCGCCGTGCTTCGCCCATCTCGCTCACCACCTTGGTTCCCAGTATCACGTCGCTCTGCTCCGCACACACGTCTTCAACTCCTCTATTCCTACGCCCTCTCCACTGCTGGCCATCCTCCTCAGCTCCTCCGCTATACAGCGTCGTCGCACACAGCGAAACCCAATCTCACTTCTCTGTCTCCGCACGCCTCGTCTCCAGCTCCTCTATTACTACGCTCTCTCCACTGCTAACTGCTCCGTCTTCTTCAGCTTCGCTATAACTATGCTCACTCCACTGCTAACTGCTTCGTCTTGCTTCAGCTTCACTATCACTATGCTCACTCCACTGCTAACTGCTTCGTCTTGCTTCAGCTTCGCTATCACTATGCTCACTCCACTGCTAACTGCTTCGTCTTGCTTCAGCTTCGCTATCACTATGCTCACTCCACTGCTAACTGCTTCGTCTTGCATCATCTTCGCTATCACTATGCTCCAACTCTCTTCTAAACTCTGTTTCCGAACTTCACGTCTTCACCGCACAGCTCCCAACTCCAATCTCCCTCTCTCTCTGTCTCCCCCCAATTTATCCCCATTCTCATTATCGCTAATTAATTGGTCCGCGTGCCTCCGCACGCCTCGCGTCTTCAACCACCTCCCTTTTTCCAGACACCTCGACGCCTCCTCGGCCCCAGCAACAGCACCAACCAATCACAGCCCTCCTGGCTTAATTGGCCCGACCGTTACCTCATCACTCCAGCCTCTTCACCTGGCTGTCCTAACACGACCCCACTGTTTCCGCCGTCTCCTCAAGCTGACCCCAGATAAACCCTACACTGTCCGTGTGATCAATACAATCGCGCAGTTTCCCCAGCACACCTTCCTACTCCACTACATCACCCCCCCCTTCCCCCCCCCGTGATAAAAAAATCTAGCCGTCCCGGCTACGACGATATTTTGAACCTGGAGTAGTGGAGTACCACGGACATAACAATGAACAACACAACAACTTTGTACAAGAACCGCAACATGCAAACCAACACAACAACTTTGTACAAGAACCGCGACACACAAAGTCAATGGAAGGTCCGTCCTCGGGAGCGAGTTCCAGCTGCCGGCCCATTTCCCCGACACGGGACACCGTGGGGCAAGGGCGGGCCTCGCTCCTCCGTTAAGCGAGGGCGCTCCTGGTCCTCGACACACACCCGTCCCTGTCCCAGCAACCATCCGCTGGCAGGACTGTCCGTCGTCCATGCTCGGGCTGGACAGCATTTCGAAGTTGCGGCCACTCAACCGGCATCCAGCCAGCAAACCTGCTCGAACCCCCTCGTCGAGTCAATAGGGATGGTCCTGCAGGCACACGGGGAGCAGATTTCTGAGGCGCGTACACATGCGACCTCCTCACAGGCTCGTCGGACACATCCAATACAGGCCGCACTGGGATGGGAGATGACGCATCATATGGCAATACAAACTTCTTAAGGCGCGACGGGTGAACATACCATGTCCGACGACCGAATCGAATCCATACACTTTGATCTCGGAGAACCTCAACAATCTCAACGGGCCCCTGCCAGGGCCGATGGAACTTTGGGGACATTCCCACCGGTACCATGGGGCAATGTAACCACGCTTTATCCCCAACACAACACGGCTCTCGAGGCCGCTGCGTACCATGCAACCGTTCATTGGTGGCTTGTCGTCGCGCCGTGTTACTCAACGCGGTCTCCCGAGCCTCTCTCTGCGCACATTCATGGCATGCTTTTACATATCGCTGAACATCGTTATACATTCCTGGCCAATAGAAATATTTTCCCAAAGTCATCGCGGTCTTCTTCTCCCCCAAATGCATCAACTTGTCATGCGTATCACTAATGAGTTTCCCGCGCAACACAATCGGAACAACAATGCAAAACTTCTGTGCTTCAACATCCCAGCGAACGAGGAGACCATCGATAAGTTTTAGAAAGGGACAATCTTCCGATCCCCTTGAGCGAGAGGCACGCAGCCTCATCCTGGTCAGGGAGGAGTCATCCACCTGCAATCGTTTCCACTGACCCAACGTCAACCCCAGCAAACCCGATTCCACGGCAGGAATCGCTTCTGGCCTAATTGAATCCGCTGCAGCGACCATTGACGGAACGTCCTGCAGCGGCGGACCGCAACGCAGCGAGCCCTCCGGACACTGACATGAGTCAGTCGGTCGCGGCAATCTCGATAATGCATCAGCGTTAACATGACGCGTCCCCAAAAATTTCATACATTTCCCCGATGGCAATTCCAAACACCCCGTCTCTATCGAAATTTTAAGCGGCATCCTTCGCAAAAAATCCGTTCCCAGCAAACACGGTACCGCCAAGGCCGTAGAAACCAAGACATTCCTCGTAACGCTCACTTCCCCAATTTGAAACGTCGCGACCATACAACCCATATGACCAAGGCTGCCACCGTTTGCCGCTATGCACGGCCCATCTACCGGTTCCAGGGTCCGGGGCAAAGTCGGCAGCGATCGAAAAGTTTGTAACAAAATAAGGGTCGCAGAAGCCCCTGTATCAACAATAACCCTGACCATTACTCCTTGAATACGTGCCATCACATCCGACGACCCCGGCGCGGCACCCAACACACGATGCACCAACGCGCCCCACACGTCTCGACCTTGCTCAACATACGAATTTGATGGGAACGGGTGAGATGACGCGGATGGGTGACGTGGAAAGAGCGACCATGTATTGAATGTATCGCGACTCACCCGGAATCCTCGGTCCTGGGGAAATCTCCGGTCGTAGCTGGTCGGCGCCCTTGGAGGGCGGCCCCTGCGCCGCCAGCAGTCGCGGGCGAGATGTCCTCTCCGTCCGCACTCGTAGCACGTTCGCGCGTGCCACCTACATACACCTCGGGACGACGCAGCACGCCCGCGGATGGCACCCCGGCCGCAGCTGCAATCGGCGGCGCCTCGTTCACCGCCACCATGCTCTCGGCCACGGCAGCGCTCATCAGCAGCGGCTGCACACCCACCACCGCTGGCTCGTCCCGGAGGTCGAGGTTGACTTGGATGTTCTTGGCGATCTGCAGAGACGACATGTCGCCGTCATCGTTGCTGTCCGGGAGCGAAAGGACGATCCTTAGCTCCTTTGCCAACTGCAAAAGTTTATCTTGCAGTAAGGAATCTAGGGCCTCTTGGTCCATCGCCGGGTATGCCACTTGAGCGAGGGCCAACAAGGCACTTCGGAATGCAAGAGAGGATTCCGTGACCTCCCGCTTCCTTTGCTGAAATCTACGTTTGGCGACCGACCGCAGCTCGTAGACCTTTCTCATTGCCGCGAGTGCCCCGTCCAGTGTTGACCTGACGGCGGCAGGGAGCCCATTAAATGTCGCCAAAGAGTCACCATCGAGGGCCATCGGCAGGCCTACAGCGCGGCACTCTCAGTCCACTCCAGAGATTCATAAGCTGCACGGAATCGTCGTGTAAACGCCGTCCAATCCCCAACTTTGGTCTCGAACCGCTGCACGTGAAGTCGCCGTGCCGTTCCCGACAGCTACACTTCCTCGTCGTCGGATTCCTCCAATTGCTCCGATGCCGCGGCAACCTCTGCTGGTCGACTTGACACCGTTGGTTGTATGCGGTTTGATGTCATAAAGTAGTGGAACTCCTCCGTCAGCGTCGCCATCCTGGCCTCCCACAGGGCCATGAGGACTCTCCAATCCCCCGATGGTCCCGGGCCTTCAGCCCCACTCGAACCACCGTCTCGTTCTGTTGTTTCCCGATCGACCAGACCCGCTGGGGGAGTATCGGCCACTTGGCCGGACACGGGCAGCACGTCCTCATCGTTGCTGTCGTCGCACGAGTCCACCGGCACGTTCTTCCTCTTTGCCGCCTTCTTTGACATCTCAGCGTGGTTCGTAGTTACTCTGACACCAAATGTAGTGGTTGAACTTTACACGAACAACTTTGTCTTTCTTCAACCACTTCTTTATTTTCATCATTTAACACTTTCTCCACACTCCACCGTATCCCAGACACCGTGGCTCGCTCGCCATGCTTCGCCCATCTCGCTCACCACCTTGGTTCCCAGTATCACGTCGCTCTGCTCCGCACACACGTCTTCAACTCTATTCCTACGCTCTCTCCACTGCTGGCTATCCTCCTCAGCTCCTCCGCTATACAGCGTCGTCGCACACAGCGAAACCTAATCTCACTTCTCTGTCTCCGCACACCTCGTCTCCAGCTCCTCTATTACTACGCTCTCTCCACTGCTAACTGCTCCGTCTTCTTCAGCTTCGCTATCACTATGCTCACGCCACTGCTAACTGCTTCGTCTTGCTTCAGCTTCGCTATCACTATGCTCACTCCACTGCTAACTGCTTCGTCTTGCTTCAGCTTTGCTTTCACTATGCTCACTCCACTGCTAACTGCTTTGTCTTGCTTCAGCTTCGCTATCACTATGCTCCAACTCTCTTCTAAACTCTGTTTCCGATCTCCACGTTTTCACCGGACAGCTCCCAACTCCAATCTCCCCCTCTCTCTCTGTCTCCCCCCAATTTATCCCCATTCTCATTATCGCTAATTAATTGGTCCGCGTGCCTCCGCACGCCTCGCGTCTTCAACCACCTGCCTATTTCCAGACACCTCGACGCCTCCTCGGCCCCAGCAACAGCACCAACCAATCACAGCCCTTCTGGCTTAATTGGCCCGACCGTTACCTCATCACCCCAGCCTCTTCACCTGGCTGTCCTAACACGACCCCACTGTTTCCGCCGTCTCCTCAAGCTGACCCCAGATAAACCCCACACTGTCCGTGTGATCAATACAATCGCGCAGTTTCCCCAGCACACCTTCCTTCTCCACTACAAATATGCATTTGTTTGCGTCCATGCATAGGTGTGTGAGTATGCAGTTGTGTATGGGTGTATATGCATGTTTGCGTGCGTGTGGGTATGATTTTGTGCATGTCTGAATGTTCCTGTGCTCATCGTTGCGCATATGTATGAATAGAAGCAGCTCAAGTGTAGGCGTCCCAAGAACCAAAGGAGCATTCGGGAGGTGAAGAACCTCGGCGAGGTGAAGCGTCTCGAGGAAGAGAAGCACCTTGCAGAGGAGAAGCGGCTTGCAGAGGAGAAGTGGCTTGCAGAGGAGAAGCACCTTGCAGAGGAGAAGCAGCTTGCAGAGGAGAAGCAGCTTGCAGAGGAGAAGCACCTTGCAGAGAAGAAGCGGCTTGCAGAGGAGAAGCGGCTTGCAGAGGAGAAGCGGCTTGCAGAGGACAAGACAAAGGAAGAAGAAACAGTGGTGGGGGAAAAGATGGAGGAGATAGACGAAGGGGAAAAGATAGTGCTGCAGGAGGGTGAGGAGAAGATGGGAGAGGAAGAGATGATGCTAATGGGACAGGAGAAGTTAGAGGAGAAGATAGAGATGGAAGGAGAGAAGATTGAGGTAGAGGAGAAGCACCTCGCAGAGTAGCGTCTCATGGAAGTGAAGCGTCTCGAGGAGGAGAAGCGCATCACCAAATTGAAGCACCACTGCCTCCGGACCACGGCCACCAGCACCACCGCCAGCACCACCACCAGCACCACCGCCAGCACCACCGCCAGCACCACCACCAGCACCACCACCAGCACCAGCACCACCACCAGCACCACGGCCAGCACCACCACCAGCACCACCGCCAGCACCGCCGCCACCTCCTCTGCTACCGCTACCACCACCACTACCACTCCTGTGCAGGGCCCAATCACACTACACATTCGAGAAGAGGTCTTTAGAGAAGGAGCCGCTGAGCCAGGGTAAGCAACACTGCGTGTGTCCTGTGTGTATTTATTATTATTGTTTACGCAGGATAAGCATCACTGAGTCTCAAGACCTTTTTTCAGCAGGGTCCTGCCAAGTTTTGTTAGTAATCGGGAACAAAATGTTTGTGATCCCAATTGAGTGATTTACATTGCTTATGTGGTTTCAGTTATGGGGAGAAAGCTGCAGAACCCACCCAAAACAAGGGGAGAGAACAAACTCCACACAGAGAAATTGGCCCAAGTTGGGAATCGAACCCAGATCCCTCTAGCTATGAGGCACAGGTGTTCCAGCTCTGCCACCCGCACAAACACACAGACAATGCAAACCCCACATGTACATTCGGCTATATAAATGTTCTCCATAATTGGTTTCTGGGTGAGACCATGTAACAATGCGGCCATACATTCACCATGTAACCCTACATCCACTATATTGTTGCCAGACTAATGCTCGTTTCCTGGCCAACTGCCAAGTTTATTTGTACTGCACAAGGATAGCTGCCATTGGGAGGAGGGGTGCCCCCTTTCAAATGCATTGAGACGAGAAATGCAAGATGTGAGTGGCTCATCACGTGTAAAGCGCTCTGAGATGCCATCAAAGTCAAAGGGGGCGACTTAGTCGACCACGAATCACCATAGATATTTTCCACAATCGTGCATGGGTGAAGCGGGCCAGCGATAGCGGGTTCATTACTCACTGCTCACAGTTCCGCTCTGGCGTCCTGCCCTGGGTATTACTGCTACTGCGTTAACCACAAAGACACGCACACCCTCTCCTTCGTAGCAGACGTTAAAAATCTCCCCTGATGTCATTGGAAATGAGTAGGCCATTGTGTGCCAGGGATCAATTATAATACACATATACAAATGTCACTGCAAGTGATTCGATTGTATTTACACAGCAATGCCAGCCACTGCTGTGAAACTACAGCAGTCTGTGTTAGATTCAGCAGCACCTTTCTTCGTGCTAGCCTTGCATTGAGAGAATGACAGCTGCAATGCCAAGCGTACTCACTGATTGTGTTGTTTTGTGTGGTTATTAAATTCGAATTAATCCGCCACATAGTCCACCCACAGATTATAAGGAGACGACTGCGATGTCTGCCGTAGCAGGAAGGTTGAACGGTGTCATGTGCGTCTCTTCACAGAGCGGAGTCAGCGCAGCAATCCTCGCAGGCCGTTGAAGAGAAGAGAGAGGTTGTGGAGAAGAAGATGAAAGAGGAAGTGAAGGAGGAGGTGAAAGAGGAAATGGAGAAGGTGGAGAGGGAGTTGGAGAAGACAAATGAGGAGATAGCGGTGGAGGACGAAGAGAACGACAAGGATATGGAGGAGAAGATGGCTGTGGGGGAGGAAAAGAAGAAGATGGTGGTGGAAGAGATGGTGATGCAGGAGGTCGAAAAGACGGAGAAAGAGAAGACGGAGGAGACAGAGGAGGCGATGGAGAAGGATGAGGAGACAGATGAGGAGACAGAGTGGCAGGAGGCGGTGGTAGTGCAGGAACGAAAGGGCCTGGCTCGTGTGGCGAACGCGATCCGTGCGCTCCTCCGCGGCATGATGCTGTTTGGTTGCGGCCGTTCGACCGCACAGTTGGGGTGATGGATGTGGTTCGGTGCCTACCATGACCGCTATCACCACATGCACCGCACCATCTACCCACCCACCCCGTGATACACACCACTCACACCACACACACACCACACACACACCACACACACACCACACACACACCACACACACCACACACACACCACACACACCACTCACACCACACACACACCACTCACACACCACACACACGACACATACCACACACACCACACACACCACACGGTTCTCCGGAGAGACGGTGCCACTGGGATCGCAGCAGGGGAAGTAAACTGAGCAGCAAATGCCAGGACTGGACTGGACAATGACTGCTGCCAACAGACATACTCTGTTAAGAGTTAGGATCAATCCAATGCATTATGTAATCATTATCATTGTTGTTTTTATTATAAACTTTATGACATGAACCTATGAGGAAACAATGTAACTTTGCATTGCTTGTGAGTGTTGCCTGGGTTGGTTCAATGTGTCTTGGCTCGTGTCATGAGAGAAGTTTCAGGCAATGGCCCTTCTTCAGAACGTGTACAGGCAGTGGTGGGAAAAGATAATCAGGCGATTCGTCTGACACATCCGCCCCTTCACTGCCTCACTGCCCCACTGCCCCTCTGCCAAGCTGCTTCCGCTGTCCCGCTGCCCCAATGCCCACGGCCCCACTGCCCCACTGCCCCACTGCCCCTCTACCCACTGCCCCATTGCCCCATTGCCTCACTGCCCACTGCCCCACTGCCCACTGCCCCACTGCCCCATTGCCTCACTGCCCACTGCCCCATTGCCGCATTGCCTCACTGCCCACTGCCCCACTGCCCACTGCCCCAGTGCCCCATTGCCTCACTGCCCCA
This sequence comes from Petromyzon marinus, assembly GCF_048934315.1. Taxonomy (NCBI): domain Eukaryota; kingdom Metazoa; phylum Chordata; class Hyperoartia; order Petromyzontiformes; family Petromyzontidae; genus Petromyzon; species Petromyzon marinus. The sequence continues at coordinate 1,793,915 of NC_133705.1, forward strand.
CGGCCCACTGCCCCATTGCCTCACTGCCCCACTGCTCTGGTGCTACTCTGCCCTAATGCCCCGCTGTTCCATTGCTCCACTTTCCCACTGCCATCACATCCATCACGAAGCAGCGAGTCGTCCACACCACCTCATTCAATATTACCCTGATGTGCACGCAGAGAGAGAGAGACCCTCGTTTAGCATTGCATATTGGAGGGGGCTGCTGTGATGCAATGACTCGTAAACTTCACTGGCAATAGAGAGATTGCTGGTTCCACCTTCTGGCACAGCAGTGTGAGTGAGTAGGTGGGTGAGTAGGTAGGTGGGTGAGTAGGTGGGTGAGTTGGTGGGTGAGTAGGTGAGTGAGAGTGGGCGGGTGAGTGGGTGGGTGGGTGGGTAAATTAGTGGGTGAATAAGTGGGTGGATGTGGGTGAGTGTGGGTGGGTGTGGGTGGGTGTGGGTGGGTGTGGGTGGGTGTGTGTGGGTGGGTGTGGGTGGGTGGGTGAGTAGGTGGGTGTGGGTAGGTGAGTGGGTGGGTGAGTAGGTGGGTGAGCGGGTGAGAGTGGGTTGGTGGGTGGGTGAGAGTGGGTGGGTGAGTGGGTGGGTGGGAGATTGAGTGGGTGGATGAGTGGGTGGGTGGGTGGGTGAGTGAGCGTGTCGATATGTGGTGAGTTTGTCCCTGGTGAGTGTCTCTGGTGTGTCTGAGGACCAGACACGGTTCTGACCACTCCGTCCCCTTCGAGCGCCTTGCTGGCCTTCATCGGGGCTCACTACCAACACGAGCTGCCCCAGATATGTATAAATAATCAAATCTGAATATGTAATCATACTGGAGGAATCCGATGAGCTATAAAGCTTTTTTCAGAGCTGTCCAGTAGGGACGGGTTTGAACGTTACAGCAACAAACAATAAAAAAAATACGATCGGAGTGCAAGGTATAGGAAAAGTAAACGAATCAGTAAAAAATAAACTAAGCAATTTTTTTTTATCTCATCAGGTAAAGGCCAATGAGGTATTAGCTTATTTTTCAGAAGCCACTTGACCACAAATGATAACTCATGTCTGGGGACAGCTATTGAAGGCGGCCTGAGATGAACATGATGTATGCTGAACTTCGTTCGCACCGTACTTAGCCAACCGCGCTAATCCGAGGTGCCGGGGAAGGACAACAAAAGTATTAGGTTAGGGGTTAGGGTCAGGGCTATAGGATGTAGGGGCACTGCAGGTTCTCCACAAGTCAAGTGATGCCCTCTAGTGAACAAACGCCTAACTACAGCTGCTGCTGCTGCAACGCAAGGAACAAGATAACCGAGCTGTACAGCCTCCACATCGCCACTTCTCCACGCACACAATGCGAGTGGTGCTACTCAGCCGCACAAGCTTCTGAGAGTGCAACTCATCATCAACATTAACTCAACACAAGCAGCACCCTGAAACAGGCTTCGTCTCTCAGTGTCTCATCAGCAGTCAGGCTCGCTTGAACTGGTGAACTGCCAGATGTTGCTGACAAGGAACCATTGTTAGACTCGCCTTTTGCCCGTCCATTGACGGGTGTATTGCAGTAAATCTGAAACTTGCCAGCGAGAAAGCAGACCACAACGTGATATTCATGCTCTGTACTTTTGAGGCATAAGCAATTGGAAAATAACACTTACTACCCAGGAGCCAATTTTTTTTGTTACACAGTGTTATTAATGAGGGGGGCTGTTTGATGTGGAGTTACGTCACCTGCTCATGATTATTAATGAGGGTGGAGGGCGCTCCATGTGGAGTGACGTCACACGCTCATGATTATTAATGAAGGGGGGGGGGGGGTCCATGTGGAGGATGTAACCTGTTCATTATTCTTAATGAGAGGGGCTGGTCGACGTGGAGTGACGTCACGGGCGTTACACACATACATTATTGGCTCATTATAGTAGGTCATAATGGGGGGGGGGTCCATTTGGAGGACGTCACCTGCTCATGATTGTTAATAAGGGGAGCTGTTTGATGTGGAGTGACGTCACTTGTTCATGATTACTTGTGAGGGGGAGAGTACTCCTTCTTGGGTGATGTCACCCGCTCATGATTATGAATGAGGGGGTGGGGGGGGGTGTCCATTTGGAGGACGTCACCTGCTCATTAATATTAATGATGGGGGCTGGTCGATGTGGAGTGACGTCACGTTAAGGACAGACATTCCTGGGTGATTAGAGTAGCTATATGGGCCCTGCTTCAGCACAGGACTGTGTAGGGCAGTGGCAGGAGCCTGGCCCTGCTGCTGCTGCCACTGCAGTGCACGGACACGCGGTGCCCTCTCGTGGGCGAGTCTCTCTGGCTGCAGATTATTGGGTGAAGCTGCGTTGGCGGCTGCACATGAACGCAATTCAAGACAACAAACTCAACACATTGTTCAATAACCCTGTGGCCTGAAGAGAACCTCGACAGGCGGACATGTCTCACCCGCTAAACTTTAACCGATTGTCCACTTCGTGAGGTATCCGAACTCTCTGGTAACTGCAATAGAATAAAAATCAACGGACGTTCTGCACGCGTGACGTCATTTGTCCGCCCTCGCTGCTTACTCTTGGAAACCGCATTGCTTACGATCTATGAGTTTAGAAAGGTCTTTTACATAGTTCTAAGTGATCATATGGATTAAACATTTGTCGTGGTTATTTTATATGAGCAGATTCGTACGTAATTATTCACCAGTCTATAGTATAATGTAGAGTATAATTTCACAGATTTATAAATCACCTCCCGCTAAATAACCTAACCAAGATGGACGCGCAGACAAACGAGTGACCTTGTAACGAGTGCGTGGTCTCGGTGCGTGCGTGGCGAAGTCGGCCCGGTAGGTCGGGGCAAAGGGACGCGGCGGGCACAGACGCCTCCGCGTGTCTGGAGAGTCCCTCTCGCGTCTGTGGCCACAGCGAGACAGCCAAGTGAGACCTCGGGTCGGCGCTGTAGCGCCACCGTCTCGCCACGCGGTGATGCTACAGCGCGGCAGTGGCAGCAGTGGCACCGGAGTGATTTTTTTTGGGTCGTAGCACCGAAATAAACTTACTAAAGTAGCTACACGCTGTGTGGGCTCAGTGCGTGGGTGTAGAGGCGTTTGTGAAACGTGGACCCCCCCCCCCCCCCCTAATGGAACATCTGCGCCGGTTAGAAACGTTTAGGTTGTCCTGCCTACGATCCATCCTGGGTTTAACCAGGCGGGATCGTGTGAGGAGCTCACAATTCCTTGAAAGATGTGGACAAAGTCCCATCGGTGAGCTCCTCCTGCAGGCAAGGCTGCGTTGGCTGGGTCATGTAGCCCGCGTGCCCAGCCACCGCATGCCCAAGCAGCTTCTGTTTGGCCAGATAGACGGGACTAAATGGGCACGACATGTTCTTTGGGTCTTTCGGTAAAGTCACGTAGATAGGTTCAAAGAAAGAAGCAGTCACGAATGCTTTAAGTCAAGATTTTGGCACGACATGGGCGAGAGTAGAGATGGATTGATGCTGTACGGGAGAATGTGGAGCTGAGTGGACTTGTCAATGACTGGTACCAGCAGTGTCAAGATCCCGCCTCTATGGAGGAGGCTCGCGAAGGACGCTACTTGGCAGTTGGAGGCAGTCGCCCTTCAACAACAGAGGGCAGAGGAGTGATGCTCACAACAACGAATGGAGCTACGGGGGGATAAAGCACAGCAGGTTGGCACAGTAGGGGGCACAGGTGGTGCATCAGCCAGTCATCTCAGTCAGTCGACCCGTGGCACCTGGGTCTGCCCCGTGACCTCCTGCCAGCGGGCGTTCGACACTTCACGTGGCCTCAGGGTGCACATAGCCTGGCACAAGCGTCGTGGTGACGTCACCGCCACTTAGTGGCGAATGGCGGTTGTTGTTGTAAGTAGAGGTGTGTGTGTGTAAGTAGAGGTGTAGGTGTGTGTATGAGTAAGTAGAGGTGTGTGTAGGTGTGTGTGTAGGTGTGTGTGTGTGTATGAGTAAGTACAGCTGTGTGTGTAGATGTATAGAGGTGTGTGTAGGTGTATAGAGGTGTAGGTGTGTGTGTATGTAGAGGTGTGTGTAGGTGTATAGAGGTGTAGGTGTGTGTGTATGAGTAAGTAGAGCTGTGTGTGTGTAGAAGTATATAAGTGTAGAGGTGTGTGTGTGTATGTAGAGGTGTGTGCGTAGGTGTATAGAGGTGTAGGTGTGTGTGTATGTAGAGGTGTGTGTGTGTAGGTGTATAGAGGTGTGTGTGTGTATGAGTAAATAGAGGTGTGTATGTAGAGGTGTAGGTGTGTGTGTAAGTAGAGGTATGTGTGTGTAGGTGTGTGTGTGTGTGTATGAGTAAGTAGAAGTGTGTGTGTGTAGATGTATAGAGGTGTAGGTGTGTGTGTGTATATAAGTGGGGAGCGATAGTGTAGCGGTTAGCGCGCTGCATTATGAACCTGGCGACCCGGGATCGATTCCCACTCACGGCCAACACCAGTGACGATTAACTGAACCGGTCCCGGGCCTCCCCTAGGTCGACTCAGCCTCAAATGAGTACCTGGTGCGGTGTGTAAACATTGCCACTAGGGAGACAAAGGCGGTCGGGCGTGGTGCTGGCCACCCACCCCCTCATGTACCGATACGGCCTTCATAGGTGCTCGCTAACAGCACTTGGCCCTACAGTCTGTTAAGGCTATATGGGGGATCTTTGTCTTTGTATAAGTAGAGGTGGTGCGTAGGTGGTGCGTAGGTGGTGCGTAGGTGTTCAGGTGAGTAACCCTGGCAGTGCAACGCTGCTGGCGTCTCGTGCTGCCGCGCCTTGTCCACCAGAGGGCATCGCAAGCCCACGGGTTGTGTGGCGTCAGGGTGAGAAGTGGGGGGGAGGCTGCTGCAAAAGGGTGCAGAGTCGCACTCTGCACCCTTTTGTTCCGCGTCATTCTTTATTGCATCGATCTATCTCATTCTTTGTCTCTATCTCCTTGCGCCCGAGTATGGACCGCTACTTGTGGTACCCTCTCTGTATTCATTGGAGCCACGTCCAAACCACTGTCTTCTCGTTTCTTGTGTGAGGCCCTCTAGAATATTTGATTTGATTATTTCTGCAAAAGGGCTGCTGCCATGACTGTGGAACAGTTAGCACGATTGACTTCAAATGTCGCGGTTCGATCTCCCAGCCTGGCTTTGAAAACATTGACCAGGATTCTTACAATTCTCTGTTTTTGTCCACCCACAGTCCATCGGTGGGTCGCGTGCAGTGGGCTCAATGGTGAGTACTCCCACCTCTTTCAAGACATAGGGTCAGTGTGGAAAAAGTTGGCCAAAAAATACCCACCGGATCAGCACTCTAGACCTCCCTCTAGTGGAGGTTCTTTCACCAGCAGTTGCATGAGCAAGTAATTGTAGGGCTGCACCATTATTAACCTTACGTGTACAATAGTAATATGGTTTACGTGCATTTCAGAACTCCTTGATCCAGACCCCAGCATCCCATTGGTGCAGGCTCAGTGCATCAGTGTCACCATTGCGCCGTTGCTTCTCTGCAACCCTGTGCCACCCGTTGCCGCTGCTCCGCCGGGACACCGGCTTGATGCTGACAATGTCTCAGGAGCAGGCCGTCTGCCTCCTAGCCAACGCCTTCTTCTGCACTTTCCCCCGGAGCAACGCCACTGGGGCCCGGAGCGAGTACTCTGCCTGCCCCGACATCAACTTCAACTGGTGCAGCAGCAGCAGCAGCCCATCACTGTGCATCACACACTGTACACACCGTGTGTCATGCAGTACACACACATATGCCATGCTCTCTCTATGTAGAGTATTTCTTGCTGTATATGTAGCGTCGGAAATACATAGCACACACCGCACGCGTCTATAGGGGGTGCCACTCTGAATTAGAGAGAGAGCCGGACCGTTGAGAGGCCGAATTCACCCCCCCCCCCCGCCCCCCGGTGAGGGGTTGGGGGGTTATTCCAGAGCCCCCTAGAAGGTTCCAGAAAGGGGGCGGTACCGGGGGTGGAGAGTCCCCGAGTTGTGTATAAAAGACGGACCCCAGGACGGCTCGAGGCAGTGCTCTGAAGACGAAAACAGAAGACCAGCTTTGCTGGGACCCTGGAACCCGACGTCCTTTAAAGGGCCGGGGCCGAGCACGGAATAGTGGTCGAGACCCGCACCTTGGCTGGGTCGGGTCAGCATAGCCTCTCCTAGGCCACCCTTAGCCGGAGGACTCAGAGCCCGTAGCCCCACGTTAGCCCGGAGGCCATACCTCCCCAGGTAGTGGTAGTAAAAGGGGCTTCTGTTATGAGATTTAATAAAGCCGTGTTGCCTCTAAGCTACGTCTCCAGTCTCCGTGGGAACCCACTACATATACACAAGAAATGCTGTTCTACACATAACGGCCATGCTCCAGTGTTTCACACAGGCCACGTTTCAGTTCAAAGTAACGCTGCAGTACGTGCACAGGCTTTGCTCCTTTACACATACTCTGTATTATACTGCACACACTTTCATGGAGCTGTGTACACGGTATATGATGCGTTACACATAGGCCATGCTGTATTATAAACTCCATGCAATGTATCCGTTTATACGTAGCCAATGCCACTACACATACAAAGATCCCCCTCATAGCCTTAACATATTTTTTTAGGCGAGTGGTGTTAGTGAGCACTTAATGAGGACTGGCACAGTACACAGGGGAGTGGGTGGCCAACACCACGCCCAGCCGCATTTGTCTCCCTCGTGGTGATGTGTATACACTGCACCAGGTACTCATTTGAGGCTGAGTCGACCAAGGGGAGGCCCAGCACCGGTTCACATATTTTCCAGTTATTGGTCACGAGCGGGACTTGAAGTCAGGTAACTAGGTTAACAGTGCAGCGTGTAAACTGCTGGACCACCACTCCCCACATGCCGCTGTACACACTCACACCCCGGTAACGCTGAAGCTCAGGTTGGAAAAATAAGCAATGAGAGTAAACCTGAAAGCCTTTGTAAATCTCCTTTCACAGAGAAATTCCCATACTGCACTGTCTTACTACTGCACGCCCGCAATTGTTAAAAGGGGAGAAATTGCGCTGATGGTCCATACTCGCGACAAAACCACTTTTAATTTCCTGTGTCACATCGTGACGAAACCACTTTACATTTGCTATGTCACATATAGCTTGGTATATTAAACTTAACGCAACCTCACTGTCAGTTGCTGATTTACCTTATTGTGTAGGTCAGATTGATGGCATATACAAATCTGTTTCAGTTGGGAAAGTCAAATGCCAAAGGTCAATCGATCGGTTTAATTGCCCTGTGACCTACCACTGGTCCTTCCGATTCAAACAAGATTTCATTTGTCAATATTTGCTTGTGTCTGCGAATAATCTGCCGAAGCTTTTGCTTTTTTTTTATAAGTCGTATATTTTATTGATTTTATGGACATGCAAAGGCACATTTGTGAGATTTTCAAAAACATTGCTGCTATCACATTGCCTTGGAACTGGAACAAACGCCCACAACAGTTCGCCACAAAAAAAACAATGGGCAATGCTCCTGAGCCTCAACTGCCAGCCTCACTTTGAATGTGTAGCAGGTGGGGGGAGGGTGGAATGAGGCAGTTGTCGGTGGTGAACGGATGGCTGATAAACGCTACTGCCTTACAAAATTAAATGTTTAATTTCGTGCAGACGTACAAAATTACCCTGACACATCTGTATCTCCAAATAAAAGTCTTATCACAACCCATCAGCTGCACAGCCTTCTGGGAAGTACATACTTTTGTTGCCAGAAAAAAAAGGGGGAAACCCCTATTATTACATTTTGGTACTGGCAAAGGAGGTCTAATGATGTAGATGCTCACCCCGAGCCCTCATTACTTTTTATAGTGCATTGTCTTTGAGCTGTACGCCTTTTGGCGTCATCTGGTCGAGCACCAATTGGGTCGAGGCTCAAAAGAAAGCCGTCCCTTGGTGTGGACCAATCAGTTTCAAGGACAATGCATATATTATCATAGTATGTTTTTTTTGTTTGCATTTTGACTGCAGGTATTGTGGTTAATGCAGACATTAATCCTTGTAAAAAGGTTTCAGTTTTGTTGCTAGAAAAAAAGGGGGAAAACCCCTATTATTACATTCAGTGTCTCATCAGCTGTTGCACTTGCTTGAATCACCCCTCTTTACGTTATGGGGTCTAGTTTGATGCAAAGTTACATAATACATAACTTTTTAGATTGGGGCGAATTCTGTTGACGAATGCCTGTTTAGGTTCGAGCGACATACGAGGGAGTTATGTGGTCAGCATAACATCCAAACGCATTTGTCTCTCCAGTGTTCCTACACTGAAAATACTCAAGAAATTTCCGACACCAGATGACACAAATATAAAAAAAGCCTCAACACATTTGTCAATAACACTGCCTTAAATAGAAAAAGGATGTAATTGGCAACGTTTCGGGCAATGGTCCATTTCCAGAGAGGCAGAGTGCAACTAATGTCACCTCTGGCCGAGAATCAAACTCGGGTCTCTAGGTTTGTAGCGCAGCACGGTAACCACTACACTACCGCCCTCCATATACAGACACACACCAGGGGTGGGTCGCCATGGCCCACCGTGCCCGGATGAATATTTAAAAGCTCACACGCATGCTATAATGATGCCACTCTAAGAAGCAGGGCGCTGACATTTGCAAAAAGACGCCAGTTAGGGCCCAAGTCACCAATTTGCCAAATGGAGGAATTTGCTGTTTTATTTGTTGCAATGTGCCGGCCCTTTTTAAAATATGGTATTAAAATGTGAGTGTTTGTATTCAAGCACTGCTGAGAGGCACTGTGGGCAGAACGCTGGACTCGCATGCAGAAACGTGTGAGTTCAACTCCTGGTTAGACAACGACCCATCCCATCGTAATCATCGAGGAACGGTTTCCTTCGGAATTAAACATTTCCCAACGGCGATGGGATTGTACTCGTTTCCATCAGCGTCTGAGAACATCGATGGACATTGCACATTCCTGCGCCGGGTACCAGTCCCTCCATAGGGCTTTCGCTCTTGACGTCTGATAAATCTTTTGAATCGAGATTGGAAACTCAATCTAGATGCGATTAGTTCGTTGTCCTTCCCCCGCACCTCCGACTACCATGGTCGGATATATACAGTGCGAAAGAAGTTCAGCAAACACACATAAAGCGGTGCGTATTTTATGAACCTCGAAACGATAATGGCCGAGTCGACCCCCCCAGAGCGCCATATTAATTTGGGACTCTTCACTCTGCTCGTCGATCTCTTTGCCGCAACGCCGCGCGAAACGATGCTTAATATATATCTCGAGTGTTATTATGCTATCCAGTTTGTTTACTTTAACGCAAAAGTTCTGAATTAAAACAATAACTTTGCTTGCATAACAAATGACCAAGTGTGAATGTAATTACTTTTCTAACTAAAATGCAGGCAAGCATACTGATATTAACGTCTAAAAAAAACATGTTTAATTTAATTGTATTATCATAGCTTAAACTTATTGTTTTCTGCAATTTCTTTCACCTTAATTAAAATGTATACTGACATTTTAGTGCATTAATAGTCTGCTTTGTCAATATATCGGTTGTTCCACGGATAGCCTTGCCCCTTTCATTGCAGTGTGGACTCGTCACTACGAGTGCAGCGCCACCATTGGTGATGAGCTCTGCCCTATGCTCGATAAAAGTGAGCATAAAAACACTGACGTTATTTATAGAAATCATTGTTTTTTCAGACATTTAAAAAAACATATTTTTAACATTTAAGGGAGCCGATTTAACTAAAATGTTAAATTTGTATTATACCAGGTAAGGCCTACTGAGCTATATGGCTCTTATTTAGAAGTGACCTGGCCACAAATTATAGCCCAATGAAGTAGCTTATCGAGTGGAAATTTATAGGAGACAAATACTCAAAATGCATGTTTTTAAATGTGGAGGGGAAAACCGGAGGACCTGCAGTAAAATCCATGCGACCATGGCGAGAGAGTCATGCAAACTCCAATATACAGGCATCAGGGTCTGGATCGAACCCACAGTGGGGTCGTCTGGTCGGGCAGCAGAGACACGAGAGGCCAAGCAACGACATTACAGTCGTGGGCTGAGCTCAAGGAGGGCTGGCTCGAGCACCATCCTGCGGCGGGGAAAGGAGGCGGTGCAAGCGGTTCAGCCGAGCCCACAACAGCCAAGAATCTGCTGTCTCTGTCTGGTGGGCGGGCTGTTCAACCCAAGCACATGGGCGAGAAGCCGTGCATGTGTGACGAGTGCGGCAAGACGTTTTCTCACGCTCGGCCTACAAGTATATATATTTTTTTCTTTTCCGCTTGTGTGTTAATCTGTGTGTACCCCGGATATTTTAAAGATGGCAATTCTCCTGCTGTGTATCCTACTGCTGTCCCTCCTGGCCATATCTAGTGCCACACTCAACTCTACAAACGGCTACCCTCGTTACTTTGTGTCCATACTTGTTGCTCGATTTGCCACTGCACCTGCAAATAAAACAGCTTATAGACACTTCTACACTCCATCATTGTATCATTTTAAACCCTTTCTTTGTCCCATTACTTCACCAGCACTCCTTCCAAACTTCATTCTGCTCTTACAAATAACACCATCTGCGAGCTGCTGCTATTCGTCCAAGGTTCGCCGCTCTTCATCCTTTCACATAAAATACTTGTGCAAACTATTCATTCTACTTTTCTTATTTCTGGGTGGTATTGAGCTTCATCCTGGCCCAAATGTAAAGAACTCGTATAATTCTGTAGATTTTTCTGGCAGAAAAGGTGTTGGTGTTCTACATGTCAACATCAGAGGGCTTGTGATTAAATTGTCAACTAAAACTGGAAGTGGCAAACCTTGACCCGGACATTTCTTGCCTAACAGAAACATTTCTCACTCCTGCCATCAATGACTTGCAGATTACGATTGACTACAACCTTTTTCGGCTTGACAGAGGATCTAAAGGAGGTGGAATTGCCATCTATGTTCGTAATACTATTACATGTTTACCAGCTCACTCTTTGTTTAAACAATGTTGCTTTGAAGGTCTGGCTCTCAGAATAACTCTCCCAAATAATGAACAGATATTGGTAGTGTGCTGTTATAGACCGCCTAGTGGGAAGGATGTTGAAGCTGCATCTGCACTGAGAGAGCGTTTTGGGGGCCTCCCTAAAGGTGAAATAGTTTTAGTGGGTGATCTAAATTGGAATTGGCTAAACCCGCCGGCTGTGGCCACAAATTTTGCAGATGAATAAAACCTGTTTCAATTAATAAATGTACCCACAAGACCCAACCTAAAAAATCCGGGACAGTCATCTCTGCTTGACATCCTATTGACAAATGCCCCTCGCAATTTCACATTGACTGGTGTTCTGGGTAATAACCTTAGTGATCACTAATAATAGGGTTTTTCCCCTTTTTTCTGGCAACAAAACTGAAACCGGTTTACTAGGATTCATGTCTGTATTGTATTAACCACAATACCTGCAGTCAAAATGCAAACAAAAAACATACTATCATAATATATGCATTGTCCTTGAAACTGATTGGTCCACACCAAGGGATGGCTTTCTTTTGAGCCTCGACCGAATTGGTGCTCGACCAGATGACGCCAAAAGGCGTACAGCTCAAAGACAATGCACTATCAAAGAAATGAGGGCTCGGAGTGAGCATCTACATCATTAGACCTCCTTTACAAGTACCAAAATATAATAATAGGGTTTTTCTCCATTTTTCTGGCAACAAAACTGAAACCTTATGAGACCTCCTTTGCCAGAAACAAGATATAGGAATAGGTTTTACCCTTTTAACTGGCACAAAAACTGACACCTTTATTCAAGGCATCATGTTTGCAATAACCACAACACAAGCAGTCAAAATGCAAACAAAAAAGACAACTCTGATATTAATATGCACTGTCCTTGAATTTGATTGGTCCACACCCGAGACAGCTTTTCTTAGAGCCTAGTCTCCATTGGTGTTGGACCAGAAGACGCCAAAAGGCGTACAACTCAAAAACAGCGCACTATCAGAGTATTGAGGGCTCGGGGTGAGCATCACCCCGAGCCCTCAATACTCTGATAATATATGCATTGTCCTTGAAACTGATTGGTCCACACCAAGGGACGGCTTTCTTTTGAGCCTCGACCCAATTGGTGCTCGACCAGATTACGCCAAAAGGTGTACAGCTCAAAGACAATGCACTATCAGAAATGAGGGCTCGGGGTGAGCATCTACATCATTAGACCTCCTTTGCCAGTACCAAAATACAATAATATGGTTTTTCCCATTTTTTTTCTGGCAACAAAACTGAAACCTTTTTACAAGGATTCATGTCTGCATTAACCACAATACCTGCAGTCAAAATACAAACAAAAAAATACTATGATAATATATGCATTGTCCTTGAAACTGATTGGTCCACACCAAGGGACGGCTTTCTTTTGAGCCTCGACTCAATTAGTGCTCGACCAGATGACACCAAAAGGCGTACAGCTCAAACACAATGCACTATCAAAGGAATGAGGGCTCGGGGTGAGCATCTACATCATTAGACGTCCTTTGCCAGTACAAAAATATAATAATAGGGTTTTCCCCTTTTTTCTGGCAACAAAACTGAAACCTTTTAACAAGGATTCATGTCTGCATTAACCACAATACCTGCAGTCAAAATGGGGTGAGATCATCAGCCAGAATCAAAGCACCCCCTAAATTGGTTGAGAAGCACTCTATTAGGCACTTCAGCACTCAGGCAGTTACTAATGATGTGCTTCACTCGGGTATTGACAAGATCTGTGATATCCCCAACCTGACTACGGCTTGGGAGACCTTCAAGTAAACGTTTCTCCAAATTCTTAACAAACATGATCCGTTGGTTAGATTTAAAACTAAAGGCAACCGCCCACCATGGTTTGACCCTTTGATTACAAAGCTCATGAAAACTAGGGACAAGGCTTGGGCATATGCTCAGAAAAGATATTTGGTCAATGACTGGCTAGAATACAAGATTTTAAGGAATGGATGCGTCAAAAAATGCCTACTTTTCCTCCATGCTCCTGGAATCACGTAGAAATGCCAGGATTTCTGGAAAACAATCAAATATATCGAAAAGGGATCCAAAACAGATCATCTGCCCGTTGAGCTTAACCGAAATGGGGAATCATTTTCAGATCCCAAAAATATAGTTGACAATTTTAACCTTCATTTTTCTGAAGCTGGTAATATTTTTGATAATGTATTGGAAGTCACCCCTGCTCATGCAAATTCCTACACCCCTGTCGAAACATTAAACTAATTTAGTTTCCAGCCAATCCACGAAAGTAATGTTCTGAAACTGTCCTACCTCAAAGGGTCCTCCTCTACCGGAGCAGATAGTATTCCCGTCTTTGTTCTACCAACTGTTGGTCACCTAATATACGTACAAACCTATAGCCCATATTTTCAACCTGTCCATCAAAGAAGCATCAGTTCCTCTAGAATGGAAACATTCCTATGTCCGTCCACTTCACATAGGGGGCCCTAAAGATGATCCAACTAACTACTGACCTATCTCAATTTTGTCCCCGTTGATGAAAATTTTGGAAAAATTATTGAACTATCAAATTAGCCTTTTGATTTAAAGCTATCGTGATTGCAGGGATTCATATTCTTGGTTCTTTCGGTAAAGTCACATAGAAGGGAAACAATAAAATAATAAAAATATAAAACAAAAAAATTCTCACGATGTTTCGAATACCAAATTAGCAGTTTCCTTTTTAAGGTGGCTTTCAGACCGCATCCATTATTTTTCGTCTCCCCCCTCCTCTTTTCCGAACATAGATGGACTCGTCCATCTGAATAAACTGTCAAATCGCTATCCGTGGTGCTAACGTTAAAAAAACCGCCACTTTTTTCAAATGTTGTTGTTGTGGTTTTCACACCTGATGATGATTGCTTGTGTTGCAGTCGAAACGTCGTGAGAATTTTATTGTTTTATATTTTTATTATTTTATTGTTTCCCTTCTACGTGACTTTACCGAAAGAACCAATAATATATAGCAGTTTCCTGTCCACCAACAATCTACTACATGTAAACAATCTGGGTTCCGAAAAAAATACAGCACTACATCTGCTGCATTAAACTCTCTGAATCACATTTACAGTATTCTTGATAATAAGCAGTACTGTGCCTGTCTTTTTCTTGACCTGTCCAAAGCTTTTGATACAGTAGACCACAACACCCTGCTTAGTAAACTAAGTTGCCTCGGTTTTTCCGAAAACGCAGTAAAATGGTTAAAAAATTACCTCTTTTCTCGCACCCAAACTGTATTCACAGATGGTTGGAGGTCAAACAGTGTTAAGATAACAAAAGGGGTTCCATAGGGTTCCATCCTCGGCCCCCTCTTGTTCTCTCTATATGTCAATGACTTGGGCACCGACCTGGATCATTCCAGGGTAAATCTTTTTGCAGATGCCACGATACTGATTACTGCTGGCCGCTCTCCAGATGACGTGATTGCTAAGCTCCAGGGTGATTTCAACAAACTACAACATCAGCTAGTTGCTCTTAAACTAGTCCTGAATACCTCCAAAACCTAGGTGCTATGCTTCTCACCGGGACTAAAGCAGGAAGTTATTTTTCCCCAATTACATTTCTTAAATAATTTTCAAATAGAGCAAGTCAAGATCTATAAGTATCATGGGGTCATCCTGGATTCAAAACTGAATTTTGAAGATCACATTGATTATATTTGTAAAAAGACAAAAATAAAAATTGGTTTTCTGTATCGACACAAGCACTGCTTCCTCCCAATGTACCGTTTGGAATATTATAAGCTACCATACTGCCTCTAATTGATTACTGTGACATCGTGTATAAATCAGCCCCAAGTACTGTACTGAAGAAGCTTGATTCCATCTATCACTCGGCCTTAAGATTTGCATTGAACTGCCCATATAGGACTCACCACTGTGATCTCTACATTGGGTCAAACTTAACATCTCTTAATGTTCGACGGCTTGTGCACCAGATCTTATTTATTCACGATGTACTTACAAAAAAATCCGCAGACCACCTGCTGGATCTCCTCTCTGTTTCAAAGAACAAATTTGACCTCAGGTCTTCGCTCATTTACCAGCTTCACATTCCCTATTGGCGTACAAAAACTGGAGGAAGGGCCTTTGCTATTGATGCCCCCAGGGTCTGGAATGCTATTGCCAATAAACTGCAACTTGAATCACTACCTATGAGATCTTCACTCAAAACTGCTCTAGAGGAGTTGTACACCCCTAGCTGCCACTGCTATTCAGTGGCCTACAATAAAATAAAATGTTTCGCTCCGGATGACCGCTGCAAAGTATTATCTGTATTTTGATTTAGTGTTCTGATCTTAAAGGTGCATTGAAAAATTTGCTACTCCGACTGATGCTCCTGTTGTTGTGGAGTGACTCATGCAGCCAGCTATGGCTCTATGGTTTGGTGTTACATTTTATTTATGTAGTTTATTGTAAAAAAATAAGTCACAGTCCCTATGATCACTGTATTGCATTTATGGTTTTATTTTGGTGATTTCGAAAAGTTTTTTGGTTTGCCCATGTTTGTTTGTTGTAGTACGGAGTTAAACTGATGGCCTTAATCTAAGTTGTCTTGTGGTTGTTGTTGTTGTTGTTTGACTTGCATCCCACTGGGATTTTTGCACACAGTGTTGGTGTACGGTGCTTTTTCAGGAATATTTTGCTGTTTGTTCCTGGATTTTCTGTTTGCACAGTCACATAGTCACTTTAATATGTTTTCTTGTTCATGTTTTTGTTTTTTGTGTTTGCACCCGAATCAAGAGCCGAATGGCTCACAGGGCTATACCAAATAAATGAAACTGAAAACTGAAACAGCCTCCTGTATACCGGGCAAAGTATCTAACATCTTGTCACCCTCCTGATTGTCATAACCATTATCATACTCTTTGGTTCTTTCGGTAAAGTCACGTAGGTATAAAATATAAGAAATCACAACGTTTTGGCGCAACACAAGCGTCCGTCATCAGGTGGGAAAGTCTTGGTGTGCTACTGAGGCACACTGTTTCAAAAGGTTAGAAATGCGTGTAGCCCAAGGGTCATAAAGAAGTGGCCAGGGCTAGTGATGTTAATGTGAGAAATTAGCATGTAACTGTAAGATAGGAGAGAATGTAGATATACCTGTACACACAATGTACAATGCACACATGCAAGAGACACATTCACACACGTTGTTGCACGTGCACACACGCGTACAGTTACAGAGATCTTGTATGTCGCCTTTCAGAGACTGTTAGTGCAAGTACTGTTGGCGAGCACCAAATGGCAGATGCACCATCTGCATTTGCCATTGTGCCAACTCGCTGTGCTTTAGCCACCTGGTGCTCTGCTTCGCTCCCCTGCCCTCTGTCGTTTTTGGGAACAAACGCCTCCAATGCCCAATAGCATCTTTCATGAGTCTCTTCCACAGGAACCGTCTTGGACAGGTCTACAGAGCTCCCAAGTTCTCCCGCATAACATCAGCCCATCTGTCATCTAGCCCGCGCTGTGCCTGCTTTTCCCACGCTATTCGGCCAAACAGAACTTTCTGGGACATGCGGTGGCCATCCTTAGACCACACACGAACATTGATCAACCCCCCCTATTGGATCTTACTGCCAGATGAAAATTCCAGTGAAACGGAAGGCTTTTCAAACGACGTTAAAAAAAGCATACTTCCATAGGCTAATACAGCCACATGGACATATACAGACATATGAACTCATACAAAGATATATTCCCCATTCTACATTATTACGCTTGCCCATTATTTACATGGTCAGACATTATGCTTTGGGCAGCCAATCATTCTCCGGTTTTGACAACTTTTGCAAGTTATTTTGGCTTATGTTTGCTTAGGTGTGGTGCGTTGCTGTCTTCAGGATGAATCTGGATCACAGTGAAAAAGCAAACCACTGATAGCCAATTCTAGATTTGAAGCTTTCGTGACTGCAAGGATCCATACTCTTTGGTTCTATTCGGTAAAGTCACGTAGGTAAAAATAAAATAAAAAATCACGACGTTTCGGCCACAACACAAGTGGCCTTCATCAGGTGAAGGGACTGGACTGTCCAGAGGACAGCACTGGAGTGAAGACAGCAAGCCCAGGTCGCGTCCTTTAAGCTGTGTGGGAGGAAACAAAAAACGCCTTGACAAAGGAATTAGCATAAAATGATGTACTGGACCGGCACAGTGGGGGCGGGGGGGGGGAGTTTACATAATGTTGGTGTGAAGGGAAATAAGCTCCTGTGAAAGTTTGGAATACCACTACTTGAAAAAATATACTGTACCATTGAAAATTAGTTTAATGTTTGGTTTGATTTAGAACATCTTTCCAATGATTGCTTAATTTGAAACCATCCTCTCGGTTGAAATTGTGTCTGTGTTTGTAAATCTGAATTGCCTCGTGGACAAATCTCTGATAAAAACCCGTGGGTTGCAGAGAACTTGGCATCACTGTTACAACGCTGTGGGTGATCACGATATAGTTTTCTCTGATACCAAGGTTCTCTGCAAACCCACGGGTTTTTATCAGAGATTTGTCCACGAGGCAATTCAGATTTACAAACACAGACACAATTTCAACCGAGAGGATGGTTTCAAATTAAGCAATCATTGGAAAAATGTTCTAAATCAAACCAAACATTAAACAAATTTTCAATGGTATAATATATTCTTTCAAGTAGTGGTATTCCAAACTTTCACAGGAGCTTATTTCCCTTCACACCAACATTATGTAAACTCCCCCCCCCCCCCCCCCCACTGTGCCGGTCCAGTACATCATTTTATGCTAATTCCTTTGTCAAGGCGTTTTTTGTTTCCTCCCACACAGCTTAAAGGACGCGACCTGGGCTTGGCTGTCTTCACTCCAACGCTGTCCTCTGGACAGTCCAGTCCCTTCACCTGATGAAGGCCGAAACGTCGTAATTTTTTGTTATTTTATTTTTACCTACGTGACTTTACCGAATTGAACCAAAGAGCACTGATAGTCAATGGAGCCGCCTCAATGGTATAACCACGATTCAATAGATAATCATTCATTACTCAGTAATACGTGAACTATGCAGATTAAATCAGAGTCATAGTGTCTGTGTTCTGACTGGCATGAGTAGGTGCTCAACTCTGCTCGTAACAGTGAGCCGTTGTTATTCCACTTTGCTATGGCACGTGACGGTTGT
This sequence comes from Petromyzon marinus, assembly GCF_048934315.1. NCBI lineage: Eukaryota > Metazoa > Chordata > Hyperoartia > Petromyzontiformes > Petromyzontidae > Petromyzon > Petromyzon marinus. The sequence goes on from NC_133705.1 coordinate 1,812,061, forward strand.
TGCGACTGCGTTGTTCCCACGCTTGAGCAACGCCCCGAGCACCTTCGCGCAGCCATGACCGTGTGCGCAGGAGGCTCAAGCCCATGCTGCTTTTTTATTCTGAAGTTTAAAGCACAATTGACCGTCAAATATCATTCAATCTTCTTTCGCGTGACTGATGTAGATGCAGAGCAAAAACTACCATTTCACATGGAGGTGACCAAGCCAGACAAACCGCGTCAGGAGCAGCAGAGTGTATCATCGCTGTGATGTCTCCTTCGTATCTGTGTGCGTCGTTATACGTTGTTGTATGGCCTGTTCTGGGTGACCACAGTTGTGCACTAAAGAGTTTTTAATTTTCCATTTGTGGATCAGGTACCGCATCTACTGCCATAGGTTGTGCAGTGGATGTGATTTATGTTGGATCATGAGCTTCGTGGAAGATCAACCCAGGGATCTTCTCATTGCCAGTATCTCGATATGACAACAAATGTTGACTTCCTACAAAGAAGTACATATTCTGTCACCCATAGAGGAATGGTGGGCTGAGTTTAGCCCACAACCCCCCCATCACGCCGAGATTTAATGTCACGGACCTTCCTCACATACGTTGAGCACACGAACCAAAGTGCGAGCTGGGCCACTTGAACTTCATTCTGATCAGGATTGATGAAATGCAATCTCTCACCCAGACGTCCTATCAGACTAGGATTAAGATCCCTTGTGTCTTTAGCCGGCACCGGTGGAGCACACCTGTAATTCCAGCGCTGTGGGGGTTAGGGTTGGCGGATCACACGTTGGGCAATTCCCTCCCCATGGGCGTCCAGGCGCCAAAACTTGACTTGTTCACAAGGCGGTACAACAAGAATGTGGATGTCGCTTGTTCTGCCTGTATGGGATAATGTTGCGCCCTCACGAGCTTGGGTCTTCTCCGGATGCTCCAGTTTTATTAATTGGCTGAAAACATCTTCATATATGAGGGACCACAGAGCTTGGGCAATTGTTGGTGCTGGTTCACCACTTGGCTGCCTTCCCGCTCGTCTGTGGTTCCTCGCGCCTCCGAGTCGTTCTCTGTCTTTGAGAGCGAGCGAATGCTGTGCAGCGCGTGACAACTTGAAATATTTTTTTTTATTATTACTGTGAGTGACCGGACTTTGTTGTCGTTGCTCCACAGTGCCGACGGGATTGCTGACGTTCAAAAGGAAAAAAAAAACTTTAATCAAAAGTTGAGTGGGAAAGGTAAGCCTTTGTTTTATCAGAGTAAAATTTGTTTTTTCCACAGCATTAAATTTAACTTCATGATTGCATTTTGATGTGTTATCAATGTACACATACCCCATTCGGGTAATTGGGAAACATTGTAAAGTGAACAAAAAGAGTCTCTGCATGTGTGACACCAATCTCAATATTCTCTGCTGGCATACTTTAGCAAACATAACTGGTCTAATTTTCCTATAACTTTCGACTATGCGTAAGCAAGAGGTCATTGCTATAAATCAGTAGGGTGTCTGTAGTGACTGTGGTTGTCACTGTATGGTGCTGGGGCTTACGAAGCCACGGCGGATAATGTGTTATCATTATGGGCAGCCCGGGTTACGGGGTGTAGTACCAGCCCTGGCGGGGCTGGGTGAGCGCTGATTAGCGCGGAGGCATCGCGAGCAGTGTGCGGTGCGGGCTCCTGGTGAGGGAGCAAGAGTGAGCGTCAGCCAGCCAGGGTTACGTTGGGGCATGATATGCTGGTTGACCAGCTGACACGTGACCAGATGATATTGGAGGGGGGCCACCGGTGGAAGGGGGCCGCGGGGTCACATGGTCCAAAAGAGTTATCGGGAACCTTCGAGAAAGAGCCCGAGAGTCCTGGAAGGTGGGCGGGGCGAAGGGCAGAGCCAGCCCCTGCCCAGGGGCATATAACGAGGACCCCGTGAGGAGCTTGAGGTTCTTCGTGTGCTGGTGTTACGAAGATCCACGTCGGGGAGAAGAAGCCTCTAGCCACGCGATCCGGGACCCAGCTTGTGGTCCGGACTGGGATCGCGAACCGTGTCTAGTTCTGCCGTAGCGTGGTTAGATGGGCATTCGAGACCCGAGTGTAGATCGTGTTATGTTGCGTGCTGTTGTATAATAGTGTTGCTCCCAAGATAACGTCTGCGACTCAGTTGGACTCACTACAACTGGTGTCGGAAGTGGCAAACTTGCTAGGCTGCAGCTAGCGGTAGACAAGTCCTGTCTACACATATACTTAGTTCTTTTGGTAAAGTCACGTTGAAGGGAAACAATAAAATAATAAAATATATATAAAACAATAAAAATTCTCACGACGTTTCGACCATAACACAAACAGTCGTCATCAGGTGTGTCGGTTTGCATAAATGTATTTATTTTTAAACGGTGTATTTATTTATTTATAATTTAAAAAAGACCTGTCTACACATCGCAGAATTCGTGTACGTGCATCGGACGATGAAGACAACTAGGAGCTGATTCCGCCCACGGTCACTGAGGAAGGAGCGGAGACGTTACCCGCGGAGCAGGGTGCAGTCGGGGCATGGAGCGCCTCGCCTTCAGTGGAGGAGCTCATCAGGGACGCGCACAGCCGTCTCACTGACCTCCTCCAAGCGACGTCCTCCATCCTCGTCGAGATGCAGTCCCTACCTTCGACGGCGAAGGAGGGGGGCGACGGAGCCGTCCGGACGGGGCGACTGGGCCGCCATTTCACAAAGGGCGGGAATGCCATCGCCGCTGCCTGCGCTCGCTGGCGCAATTTTGCCGTCGGCGGGAAGCGCGGAGCCCGCCAAATTTGAAGCAGGGACGTCCTTGTCATTCGACGTTCAGTCGCTCCGCTGTCGGCTGCCCTTCATTAAAGAATTTGTTGTCGCCAGTGGCGATTGGGTGGCATTTAAGCGGCGATTTCTTACTAATGCCGACATGGCGGGGTGATCAGAGGCGGACGCGCTGAAGGTGCTCCTCGCCACCCTTGATGATGATGCTTTGGCGGCGTTCCTTGCCATCCCGCTGTCCGAGAGGTCCACCCTCACGCAGGCATTTGACCAGATGGCCGCCACTTTTGAGCCTCTGCTGAACACCCGTCAGAACAGAGGGGATGGTGAATCGGCCCTCGGCTACAGGAGTGCGCTTTTGGTGCTGGCGAAGGCCGCGTTCCCGAGAATGGATCACGATGGCCTTGACGCCTTGGTCCTCGAGAAAATGTTGGAACTCTCCAAGGATCTCCGTACTGTGCTTCCCGCCGAGGACGGGGAGGTGTCTTCGTTCAAGATCTCCAGGTGCATACAGGTGCAGCAGACCCTGCAACGTGACAGGGTGTTGGTGGCGTGCTCCACATCTCCTGCGGAGCCTGAGGCCTTTTTTGGTTGGCCACTGTTTTTTAATGTCGACTCTTTTTTAACGGTCACTTTTTTTGATGTCCACTTATCTTTTTAATTGGCCAATTTTTTTACTGTTTTTTTTAATGGGCCACCTACCTCCTCTGCCTCCGCCTCCTGCTCCTCCGCCTCCTGCTCCTCACTTTGTGTGATGGCCAATTCTTTTTTTACTGACCAATGTTTTTTTACTGGTCTTTTTTTTTAATGGTCACTTTTTTTCTAGTCATTTTTTTCTTTAATGGCCAATCTTTTTTGACTGGTCTCTTTTTTTCACGGGCCACCTACCTCCTCCTCCGTATCCTCCTCCGTATCCTCCTCCGCATCCTCCTCCGCCTCCGCCTCTGCCTCCTGCTCCTCTGCCTCCTGCTCCTCCGCCTCCTCCACCTCCTCATCCACCACCTCACTTTGTGTGATGGCCAATTATTTTTTTACTGACCAATTTTTTTTGACTGGTCTTTTCTTTTTTAATGGTCACTTATTTTTTTACTGACCAATTTTTTTTGACTGGTCTTTTTTTTTACACGCAATTTTTTGTGGTGACTTTTTTTAATGGCCATTCCTTTTTTGACTGGTCAACTACCTCGTCCTCCGCCTCCTCCTCCGCATCCTCCTCCTTCTCCTCTGCCTCCTGCTCCTCTGCCTCCTGCTCCTCACTTTGAGTGATGGCCAATTATTTTTTTACTGACCAATTTTTTTTTACTGGTCTTTTCTTTTTAAATGGCCACTTTTTTTGACCGGTCAATTTTTTCTTTAATGGCCACTCTTTTTTAAACCAGTCACTTTTTTTGATGGCCACTTATTTTTTTTACTAGCCAATATTTTTCACTTTTTTTTAACCAGTCAATTTTTTCTTTAATGGCCAATCTTTTTTTCACTTTTTTGAATGGCCACTTTTTTTTTACTGGCCAATTTTTTTTTACTCTTTTTTAATGGGCCAACTACCTCCTTCTCCGCCTAGTCCTCCGCATCCTCCTCGTCCGCCTCCTCCGCCTCCTGCTCTTCCGCCTCCTGCTCCTCACTTTGGGTGATGACCAATTACTTTTTTTACTGACCAATTTTTTTTACTGGTCTTTTCTTTTTTAATGAGCACTTTTTTTACCAGTCATTTTTTTCTGTAATGGCCACTATTTTTAACCAGTCACTTTTTTTGATGGCCACTTATTTTGTTACTGGCCAATTTATTTTGACTGGTCTCTTTCTTTTACGGGCCACCTACCTCCTCCTCCGCCTCCTCCTCCTCCTCTGGCTCCTCCGCCTCCTCCGCCTCCTCCACCACCTCCTCACTTTCTGTGATGGCCAATGATTTTTTTACTGACAAATTTTTTTACTGGTCTTTTCTTTTTTAGTGGCCACTTTTTTTGACAAGTTAATCTTTCGATTTAAAGCTTTCGTGACTGCAAGGATTCATCTTCTTTGGTTCTTTCGGTAAAGTCACGTAGAATGAGAATAAAATAATAAATTGATAAAACAAAATAACACAATAATATTCTCACGACGTTTCGGCCACAACACAAGCGGCCTTCATCAGGTGAAGGGATGAGACTGTCTGGTAGGACAGCGCTGGAGTGAAAAAGCCAAGCTCAGATCACGACCTTTAAGCTGTGTGAGAAGAAGCAAAGCGCCTTGACAAAGGAATTAGCATATAATTTAGCATTGAAATGGCTGAATGATTAGCTTGTGACTGGTCACAGAAATGGCTATGTTAAAGTTAAAGCATACACATCCGCAGAGGCACCCCTTGACAAAGGAATTAGCATATAATTTAGCATTGAAATAGCTAAGTTAAAGCATACACATCCGCAGAGACACCCCTTGACAAAGGAATTAGCATAGAATTTAGCATTGAAATAGCTGAGTGATTAGCTTGTAACTGGTCACAGAAATAGCTATGTTAAAGTCAGAGCATACACATTCACCGAGGCACCTAGTACAAATCAAACAGGAGAATTTAGCATTGAAATAACTAGGCGAATTTAGCATTGATGACCTTCAGACCGCAGCTATTTCGCCAGCATTGACTCTTAATACCTCTCACACCACGGTTAATGGTATGGTTTACAACATGGAGTATAATAGCGCCTCGCAGCTGTCTCTCTCCCCCTCCTCTGTTCCGACCATGGATGAACTCGTCCGTCTGAACGGGGCCCGTAGCTATTCGTGTTGCTAAAGTTGAGGGTAAGAATCCACCCATTTTTTCGCCATATAGCATTGTGATATATAACGACTTATTGTTGGTAGCTTAGCTGATTGGAGAATATAGAGTTTATTGATAACATTAAGGTAATTTATATTTTAGTTTTTTATTGATTCACTATGTAGTATTCATTATATATTGTATTGTATACCCAGCTACTGTGAATAGCTCAGATGTGTAGGCCTTGACTTCAACATAGCCATTTCTGTGACCAGTCACTAGCTAATCACTCAGTTACTTCAATGCTAAATTCTATGCTAATTCCTTTGTCAAGGGGTGCCTCTGCGAATGTGTATGCTTTAACTTAGCTATTTCAATGCTAAATTCTATGCTAATTCCTTTGTCAAGGGGTGCCTCTGCGGATGTGTATGCTTTAACTTTAACATAGCCATTTCTGTGACCAGTCACAAGCTAATCACTCAGCCATTTCAATGCTAAATTATATGCTAATTCCTTTGTCAAGGCGCTTTGTTTCTTCTCACACAGCTTAAAGGTCGTGATCTGAGCGTGGCTCTTTGACTCCAGCGCTGTCCTACCAGACAGTCTCGTCCCTTCACCTGATGAAGGCCGCTTGTGTTGTGGCCGAAACGTCGTGAGAATATTATTGTGTTATTTTATTTTATCAATTTATTATTTTATTCTCATTCTACGTGACTTTACCGAAAGAACCAAAGAAGAAGTTAATCTTTTCTTTAACGGGCACTTTTTTTTAACCGGTCAATTTTTTTTGTGGTCACATTCTTTTACTGGCCAATTTTTTTTGACTTTTTTTTTGGGGCCAATAAATTTTTGTGGTCACTCTTTTTTTAATGGCCATTCTTTTTTAACCAGTCACTTTTTTTGATGGCCACATCTTTTTTACTGGCCAATAATTTTCAGGTTTTTTTTAATCAACACTTTTTTTTACCATTCAATTTTTTTCTTTAATGGCCACTCTTTTTTAGCCAGTCACTTTTTTTGATGGCCACTTATTTTTTTACTGGCCAATTTTTTTACTGGTCTTTTTTTACAGGCCAATTTTTTGTGGTCACTCTTTTTAATGGCCATTCTTTTTTAACCAGTCACTTTTTTTGATGGCCACTCATCTTTTTTACTGGCCAATTTTTTTCACGGTTTTTTTTTAATCACCACTTTTTTTTACCATTCAATTTTTTCATTAATGGCCACTCTTTTTTTAACCAGTCACTTTTTTTGATGGTCACTTATTTTTTTACTTGGCAATTTATTATGACTGGTCTCTCTTTTTTACTGGCCAATTTTTTCACTTTTTTTTTTACCAGTCAATTTTTTCTTTAATGGCCAATCTTTTTTAACCAGTCACTTTTTTGAATGGCCACTTACTTTTTTTACTGACCAATTTTTTTACCGGTCTTTTTTTTTTACACGCCAATTTTTTTGTGGTCACTTTTTTTAATGGCCATTCCTTTTTTGACCGGTCACTTTTTATGATGGCCACTTTTTTTTACTGGCCAATTTTTTTACTGTTTTTTTTTAATGGGCCAACTACCTCCTCTGCCTCCTCCGCCTCCTGCTCCTCCGCCTCCTGCTCCTCACTTTGTGTGATGGCCAATCCCTGCCCTTTCCCTCTAACGGATCCAAACCGTCGCCTATGGGTTCCATTTTGTTTCCCGCCTATTCTCATTCAAAACTTTTCCTCCAATCACTTCAAAAGCCAGCCTCCTGACCAATCGCTGTGGAGGCCTCTTTTCTCCAATCGGAGACCTTGGTTTTCTTTGAAAAGCCGTTTGGCTGCACATTAGCTTGGGATCATTTTCGGTGATTACATTTGTATAATGACCATCTCTGTTCTCTGATGTCACTAGGACGTAAGTTAGTACGTAGATGGAAGGATTCAAACCTTGAAGTTTATCACCAGATCTAGAAACATCACCAATTAATCTATATGGATGCATTAAATAAGGCCAGATCATTGTTTTATTCAAATTCCATGAATAATGGTGTTGGTAACCATATAACTCTCTTCTCTCTACCCTTGAGCAGATGCTGAAATCGTCCACTGGTGTTAACCACGCTGGTTCCAGTGCTTACTGTAATTTCTTTCTGGAGTCCTTTTTGTCCAAGATTGATATAAATTGGAGTAATATTGTTTGCCGTATTATCGTTGAACCTTAGTTGACCTCATTTTGTGTGTTCTCGGGCTCTGTATTAAGTCTGTTGACCCATCCTCACCATCTCAACTTTGTGAACTTGCTCAACTAAATCCAACTACTAGTGACCTTGACCCAATTCCTGAATTAGTTGTCTCGATAGTTCACATTCTGTATCCATTGGTGTATTCCTCTGTAGATACGTCTCTTATCACAGGAGTAATGCCTGTGCCACTTTAAAATGGCTTCTATTTTACAATCATTAAAGCCAGGTTTGACTGATATTTTAACCTACATACCGATTTCACATCTCTCCTGTCAAAAATCTTGGAATGGGTGGTAGTTCAGCAGTTACAGGATTATCTTACAAACCACAATCTCTTTCAGCCCATGCAGTCTGCGTTTAGGCCACTGCACAGTATTGAGGCAGCACTTGTTAAGGTGGTTAATGATATTTTCATGACCGCTGATTTCGGCTTACTTTCGACCTGGTGTTGTTGGATCTTAGTGCAGCATTCCATACCATTGAGCATCGTATTCTGTTCAAGCACCTTGAGACTCCGGTTGGCATCAGTGTTACAGATATTTCGTGGCTTAGCACCTATCTGACGAATCAGAAACAGTGTGTCACTTTGGGGACCCATACATCTGAAACTCGCCTGGTCGTCACTGGTGTCCCCCAGGGATCGACTTCAGGGCCTTTGTTATTTTCCATCTCTATGATGCCTCTTGCAACACCCAAATATATCTGTAGACTAAGCCTGATGCTGCTGTTTCAGTCCTGTCTCAGTTTCTTTCTGAGGTCAGAGTGTAGATGATTCTACATTCCCTGAAATGTTACTGTGACAAAAGTGAGATTATGTTGGTAGGTTCCCATAACCTGTTTCATCAAGTAAATGGATTAAATATGATTGATCTTGAAATCATATCATCTAAGGTCTGAAATCTTGGGGTAATCTTTTTTATCCCACCTTGACTTTTGAGTGTCATGCAAGGAATCTGACTGTTTCCTTCTTTCACCTGCGAAATATTTCACGGATTCCATCAATTATCTCAATGTCGGATGCTGAGAGACTGGTATATGCTTTTATTTCATCAATACTTTATTACTGTATACCCTATTTAGTGGTGCAACACAGAATGTTTCAAATTGGTTGCAACTTGTCCAAAACTCTGTTGGCTGGGTTTTGTGTCGAGTGAGGAAATATGAGCACATCACACCTATTCTCCATTCCCTGTATCGGGTTACAGTGAAATAAGGATATAATTGAATGTTATTGTATTGACTTTCAGGGCCCTGAAGGGGTTAGCTCCTTTATACCTCGGTGATCTGCTATAAGCTGCTGAAACCGATCCACCAAATCCAGGCACCTAGGACAGATCTGTGTTCAATGGGTGATATAGCTTTCTGTAGTCAGATGCCTCGTTTGTGGAACACCTTGCCTCAGACCGCTCGGGACTACCTCAGTCAGTCAAGGTTTTTAGGGCTCATCTGAAAACACATTTATTTTCTCTTTTATATCCGTCTGTGTCGGGTTGTTTGTCTCTTAGTTTAAGTATTAAGGGTTTTTAATGAGATTCTGTTGCAAAGCGCTGAGGCCTAGTGTAAATGGCGTGATAGAAATTGAGTTTTGCTTACAACATAAACAACAACCGCCATTCACCACTAAGTGGCAGTGATGTCACCATAGTACTTTGTGCCATGCACAAGATGCACTTTGAGGCCATGTGAAGTGTCGAATGCCCACTGGCAGAAGATCTGGAACAGACCCAGGTGCCATCGGTTGACTGATTGAGATGGCTGGCAGATGCACAAACTGTATTCTACAGTCACAACTCTCCGTATTTTAGCCACCCAGTGCTCCACTCTTCTACCCTCCATTATAGCTTAAGGGCAACTGCCTCTAACTCCACAGCAGCGGCCTTCACAAACCTCCTCTGCATTGGCTGATCTTGACACTGCTGGTACCAGTCACCGGCAAGTCTAATCAGATCCACATCCTTCTGTACCATTTCAGTCCACCTCTTCTCTAGCCTGTTTAGTGGCATGTATCTGGCCGAATATAAGCTGCTTGGGCATGCGGTTGTTGGCCATGCGAGCTACATGACCAACCCAATGCAGCCTCGCTTGCCACAGGAGCTCACTGATGAGACAGTCTCCTGATCTTTCAATAATCTTTGAACTCCTCACACAATCCAGGCTGGTTAACCCCAGGATGAATCATAGGCAGGCTAGCCCCTATGTTTTAAACGGGTGCAGATGTTACTTTAGAGGGTTCCATGTTTCGCGAGCATAGAGAAGGGAGGGCATAACTGAGGGCCAAGAATACCCGGAGCGTTGTATGGTGCAACAGGCGAGGTAGCTTCCACACAGCGGTGCACAGCTGATGAAAAGATGCTACTCAACAATTTGGAGTGAGACCTCAGCTGCCAAACTGGAGCAGGTCATAAGCACACTGTCCAAGTACGAAAATGTCTTCACTCTCTCGACAACTGCCCCATCACTCGTGGGGAGTTGAGGGAGGGAAGCATTTGATGACATTAAATACCCAGGCAGGTGCCTCGTTTTTGTGGGGCTGATGGTATGACCTCATCTCTTTGTGGCATGCTCCAGGTCCAGTAGTAGCATTTCCAACTACTTAGAGTGGGCAGCAATCACCAGATCATCCGCATACATAATATGGTTGGCCAATATAGAGCCATCCCCTGATCGCACCTGGGATTCGATCAGCCTCTCACTGTATCTATACTAGATGGCAATTCTATTGGTATATCTGTAATGCACCCTCAGAGACACCTTCTTGTTCAGTTATATGTATATTTATTACTAGGTTGTTGGGGCTCCCTCACGGCAGCAGTGGAGACAGCGCGGCTCTCCCTCAAGCCAGCAGTGGACGGAGCACGGCTCTGCCTCACTCTCACTCACCCGTCTCCTCACTGTCACTCACCCATCTCCTCACTGTCACTCACCCTTCTCCTCACTGTCACTCACCCATCTCCTCACTGTCACTCACCCTTCTCCTCAATCTCACTCACCCTTCTCCTCACTGTCACTCATCCATCTCCTCACTGTCACTCACCCTTCTCCTCACTGTCACTCACCCTTCTCCTCACTCTCACTCACCCGTCTCCTCACTCTCACTCACCCACCTCCTCACTCTCACTCACCTGTCTCCTCACTGTCACTCACCCTTCTCCTCACTCTCACTCACCCGTCTCCTCACTCTCACTCACTCTTCTCCTCACTCTCACTCACCCGTCTCCTCACTCTCACTCACCCGTCTCCTCACTGTCACTCACCCTTCTCCTCACTCTTACTCACCCTTCTCATTCTCATTCACCCGTCTCCTCACTCTCACTCACCCTGCTCCTCACTCTCACTCACCCTTCACTCACCCGTCTCCTCACTGTCACTCACCCTGCTCCTCACTCTCACTCACTCTGCTCCTCACTCTCACTCACCCGTCTCCTCACTGTCACTCACCCTGCTCCTCACTCTCACTCACCCTGATCCTTACTCTCACTCACCCGTCTCCTCACTGTCACTCACCCTTCTCCTCACTGTCACTCACCCGTCTCCTCACTCTCACTCACCCGTCTCCTCACTGTCACTCACCCTTCTCCTCACTGTCACTCACCCGTCTCCTCACTCTCACTCACCCACCTCCTCACTCTCACTCACCCGTCTCCTCACTGTGTCTCACCCGTCTCCTCACTGTCACTCACCCGTCTCCTCACTCTCACTCACCCTTCTCACTCTCACTCACCCTTCTCCTCACTGTGTCTCACCCGTCTCCTCACTGTCACTCACCCTTCTTCTCACTCTCACTCACCCGCCTCCTCACTCTCACTCACCCTGCTCCTCACTCTCACTCACCCTTCTCCTCACTGTCACTCACCTTTCTTCTCACTCTCACTCACCCTGCTCCTCACTCTCACTCACCCTTCTCCTCACTGTCACTCACCCTTCTTCTCACTCTCACTCACCCTTCTCATTCTCATTCACCCGTCTCCTCACTCTCACTCACCCTGCTCCTCACTCTCACTCACCCTTCTCCTCACTGTCACTCACCCTGCTCCTCACTCTCACTCACCCTTCTCCTCACTCTCACTCACCCTTCTCCTCACTCTCACTCACCCATCTCCTCACTCTCAGTCACCCGTCTCCTCTGAGCTGCATGCGATTGTGTGTGAGTGTGAGTGAGCTGTGTGTATGAGTGAGCCATGTGTGAGTGGATCGACTGTCAGCTTTCCGTGGCTGCGTCTCCCGCGCTGTGGCCATGATGTTACTGCTTCTCGAGGCTCCGAGGTGCGGGGCGCACCACAACAGCACGAAGTGGGCAGCTCGTGGTCACGTGACGCACTTCAACCAATCTGGGGGCGTACATGTTTGGGAGGGGCGCACCTCTGGTTGGCTGCTTGCTCGCGGTCACGTGACACTTCAACCAATCTGTTCCGCGTTAATCACAGTTACAGAGTGACAGAATGACCGAGCTGGGTGTTTATATATGTATGAATAAAAGTCCGCCGAATCACTGATAACTTAACGAGTAACCGCGAGTGACTATACACACTTGGGTAACTTATGTGACTCTACGCGACACTCCCTTTGTAGTTGGCTAGCTACACAGGAGCGGACGCGTAGCAATCACGGAGAAAATATAACTCTTGCCTTCCAAGACTACAAGGTGCCCGTTCCAGGACGATGAAGACGACCCGCTCCAAGATGATGACGGTGACGGTATTTCCTTGGTTCCCCTACAACAGCAGCCCAGAGCCCTGTTCCACGCTGGCTTTACCCCCCTCACGACCCGGCCACACCCCTCTTCCCAAACACTCTCTCGCCGCACCTGGCCCTGTCTGTCTCTGTCCCAATTACTATTTACGACCGTCTAGGTCCCGAGCTTATCCTCACGCGACCCTGTCAGTGCCGTCGCATCAATCATTATTAACGACTACGTAGGTCCCATATCACCCTTACATGACCCTGTCTGTTCCCACCACGTTAATTAGAAACCACGGCCATGGGGACACGTACTGTCCCTACATCACTCCGTATTGTCCTTACACATCCATAGAAAGCTTTTCAAACTACATGGTCAAAGACGATGTTAAATAGTGAAGGGATCTGAGGACCTCCCTGTCGCACCACAAGATATACAGAAAATGTCTCCAAAACCTGGCCATGTAAGTTTACCCGGGCCTGTCCACCATCATGAAGGTCCTTGATGACTGTGAGAAGACCGTCTGGGGCTCCAAAAGCATGAAAAATAACCCAGAACCCTGGCCTATTCATGGTATCATAGACCTTGACAAGGTCAATAAAGCAGAGACATAGGTCCTCTTGAAATGCTCTACACACTCTGCTGTAGCATACAGACAAAGAAAATGGTGTTTATGCAGGATTTCCCCAGTCTGAAACCACATTGGGGCTCCGCAACCCTTTCCTCAGCATGTCTAGCAAGGTATTGTTGAATAATTCTTGCCAGGACCTTTCCCAACAAACTTAGGAGGGAGATATCCCGGGAGTTGTTGTAATCAGTGCGGTCCCCCTTTTTACAAATAGGGACCATCAGGGGATCCTTCCAATCCTGCGGAACCTGTCCTGTGAACCAGACGTTTGTAATGATGTGAAATAGAGCAGTCTGCACATAAATGCCACCCTCCCTTAGCAGTTCTCTTGGGAGGTCATATCTCCCTGGTGGTTTACTTGATTTAAAGCTTCGTATCTCCCTTCGCACTTCCGAAACGGAGGGCAAATGGGCCAATCACTCACAATGATCGGCTACTTCCTCCAGTATTTGAGGCACAGCAGCACCAGCAGGGTCAAGCCCACCTTGTCCTATGAAGTTGTTTCAGCTGAGGTGTTTCCACTCCCCCAAGACCTCACAGAAATGCTCAACAAATCTGTAAACCTGTTCTTGGAGGTCAGAGATCAGATCACCATTCTGCAAGTTATTTTTTGATGGTGTTGAAAAGTGATTTATGATCGCATGCTACTAAGGCAGTTTCCCTTTCCTCAGCAATTCGCAAATACCACTAATTCTTGCAGCACCGTAAGGTTCTCTGAATTTCCAAGCGAAGGTTGCAGTAAGCCTCCTCATTCTTGGACATGGAATGTTATAAACGTTGGGAGTGGATCTGCTGCTTACTTTCAACTCGCCAGAACACCTCCTCTGTTATCCATAATTTCTGGAAAGGTCTGGACTAAATGAGTCGCTGTTTTAAAACCCACCCATTCCCCTCGACGTCAGGATTGGGGGGGGGGGGCGATGCCAACTCCAGTTGCAAGTGAGGATGAAATCCTCACTTGCCACCTTCATCAGCTAAACAAGACCAGACCATTGTGGGTTTGAGTAAGGTCCTTGATGAATGATAGCCACCACAGTGAACATATGGTAGGGTTGTATATGTAGGTTATGAAAATTTGATGAAAAAAAAAAAATATAAATGAAATTTGGCAAATTGCATAATTATCCGAAATTATGTTAATTAATGTAATTGTGCGCATAAATTATGCTAACTCGAGAGATAATCGTATTAATTTATGCGAGTGTGTGCTTATGCTAATGCAGGACATTATGATAATCAGGCCCCGACTCGCTGACGAGGGTCGGATTATCAATCGGGATCATGCAATTAACGCATGAAGTTATGCAGGTGTGCTGTAAGTATATCAGATTCAACTCGGCTTCGTTGTTTAACTTCGTATTATGGATAGGCATAATACAATTATTCTCGCTTTAACATTTACTGAGTGTATGTGCGTTTATGTCAGGTCTCCAGATTCATATCTCAACGCAGGATACAGCTCTTATGCATGAAATTTCGGAAAGAAACACAAAACCACTTCTGCGTTAATCAATTTTATTTTCTAACGAAACCTTAATTCTAATATAATATGCGAACTCTCAATCTTGGAATTTGAACACAGTATCAACACAGTATCATCAACGACTGCGTTGTTTCACTTTGACAACGGCACATTATGCAGTCACGAAAGCTTTAATACTTTATTATCACACTTCTACGGGGAAGTAACCGTTGTAATATTGTGTAAGATGTGCCCTTTTTTGAGCTGCCGTTTTGTATTTACAAGAGGTGGTCCTTTTTTGAGCTGCCGTTTTGTATGTGTAAGATGTGCGTGTTTCAGCTGTCGCTCTCGCTCTGGCCCATCCCCCCCTCCAACCGTATTTCCTATTTAAGCCTCTGTTCATCCCTCCGCCCCCCCCCCCCTCTCTGCCTCCGTGTCCGTCTTTCCTCCCTCCTTACCTCTTGGTGGAATTGTATATGTATTTCTACTGACTGTGTACCTCGTATTTTTCATTCTATCTATGCTGGTATGTGCAATCCAAAGGTTGAACACGAAATTTAACACTCTTCTGAAATTCGTGGTCCGCCAGGAAGTGTCTGTGTTGTTGGCCTGACTGGATGTGCTTCACATAATGTTTTTTCAGGTTTGTTGAATTCTCATCTCTCATCTTTTTGTTGTATTTACCTCCGTGATGTGTTCTTGACACCTGATGAAGATTGCTTGCGTTGTGATCTACACGTCGTGATTGCTTTTTGTTTTAATATAATTTTGTTGTATTTCTACATACGTGACTTTAACGAAAAAAGCAAATGAGTAATTTTATGCAGTCACGAAAGCTTTAATACTTTATTATCACACTTCTACGGGGATGTTACCGTTGTAATTACGCGTAAGATGTACCCTTTTTTGAGCTGCCGTTTTGTATTTACAAGAGGTGGTCATTTTTTGAGCTGCCGTTTTGTATTTCCAAGAGGTGGTCTTTTTTTGAGCTGCCGTTTTGTACGTGTAAGATGTGCGTGTTTGAGCTGCCGCTCTCGCTCTGGCCCCTCCCCCCCTCCAACCGTATTTCCTATTTAAGCTTCTGTTCATCCCTCCGGCCCCCCCCTCCCCCCCCCTCTCTTTCTCTCTGCCTCCCTGTCCGTCTTTCCTCCCTCCTTACCTCTTGGTGGACTTGTATATGTACTCCTACTGACCGTGTACCTCGTATTTTTTATTCTATCTATGCTGGTATGTGCAAACCAAAGGTTGAACATGAAATTTAACACTCTTCTGAAATTCGTGGTCCGCCAGGAAGTGTCTAACTGTGTTGTTGGCCTGACTGGATGTGCTTCACATGTTTTTTCAGGTTTGTTGAATTCTCGTCTCTCATCTTTTTGTTGTATTTACCTCCGTGATTTGTTCTTGACACCTGATGAAGATCGCTTGCGTTGTGATCGAAACGTCGTGATTGTTTTTTGTTTTAATATAATTTTATTGTATTTCTACATACGTGACTTTACCGAAAAAAAGAATGAGTAATTTTATGCAGTCACGAAAGCTTCAATATTTTATTATCACACTTCTACGGGGAAGTTACCGTTGTAATTATGTGTAAGATGTGCCCTTTTTTGAGCTGCCGTTTTGTATTTACAAGGGGTGGTCCTTTTTTGAGCTGCCGTTTTGTATGTGTAAGATGTGTTTGAGCTGCCGCTCTCGCTCTGGCCCCTCCGCCCCTCCAACCGTATTTCCTATTTAAGCTTCTGTTCATCCCTCCGCCACCCCCCCCCCTTCCCCCGCCTCTCTCTCTGCCTCCCTGTCCATCTTTCCTCCCTCCTTACCTCTTGGTGGACTTGTATATGTATTTCTACTGACCGTGTACCTCGTATTTTTCATTCTATCTATGCTGGTATGTGCAATCCAAAGGTTGAACACGAAATTTAACACTCTTCTGAAATTCGTGGTCCGCCAGTAAGTGTCTGTGTTGTTGGCCTGACTGGATGTGCTTCACATAATGTTTTTTCAGGTAAGTTGAATTCTCGTCTCTCATATTTTTGTGGTATTTACCTCCGTGATTTGTTCTTGACACCTAATGAAGATCGCTTGCGTTGTGATCGATACGTCGTGATTGTTTTTTTGTTTTAACATAATTTTATTGTATTTCTACATACGTGACTTTACCGAAAAAAAACAATGAGTAATTTTTGCAGTCACGAAAGCTTTAATACTTTATTATCACACTTCTACGGGAAAGTAACCGTTGTAATTATGTGTAAGATGTGCCCTTTTTTGAGCTGCCGTTTTGTTTTTACAAGAGGTGGTCATTTTTAGAGCTTCCGTTTTGTATTTACAAGAGGTGGTCCTTTTTTGAGCTGCCGTTTTGTATGTGTAAGATGTGCGTGTTTGAGCTGTCGCTCTCGCTCTGGCCCCTCCCCCCCTCCAACCATATTTCCTATTTAAGCTTCTGTTCATCCCTCGGCCACCCCCCCCCCCCCCCCCCTCTCTCTACCTCCCTGTCCGTCTTTCCTCCCTCCTTACCTCTTGGTGGACTTGTATATGTATTTCTACTGACCGTGTACCTCGTATTTTTCATTCCATCTATGCTGGTATGTGCAATCCAAAGGTTGAACACGAAATTTAACACTCTTCTGAAATTCGTGGTCCGCCAGGAAGTGTCTGTGTTGTTGGCCTGACTGGATGTGCTTCACATAATGTTTTTTCAGGTAAGTTGAATTCTCGTCTCTCATATTTTTGTGGTATTTACCTCCGTGATTTGTTCTTGACACCTAATGAAGATCGCTTGCGTTGTGATCGATACGTCGTGATTGTTTTTTGTTTTAACATAATTTTATTGTATTTCTACATACGTGACTTTACCGAAAAAAAACAATGAGTAATTTTTGCAGTCACGAAAGCTTTAATACTTTATTATCACACTTCTACGGGAAAGTAACTGTTGTAATTATGTGTAAGATGTGCCCTTTTTTGAGCTGCCGTTTTGTTTTTACAAGAGGTGGTCATTTTTTGAGCTGCCGTTTTGTATTTACAAGAGGTGGTCCTTTTTTGAGCTGCCGTTTTGTATGTGTAAGATGTGCGTGTTTGAGCTGTTGCTCTCGCTCTGGCCCCTCCCCCCCTCCAACCATATTTCCTATTTAAGCTTCTGTTCATCCCTCGGCCAACCCCCCCCCCTCTCTCTCTACCTCCCTGTCCGTCTTTCCTCCCTCCTTACCTCTTGGTGGACTTGTATATGTATTTCTACTGACCGTGTACCTCGTATTTTTCATTCCATCTATGCTGGTATGTGCAAACCAAAGGTTGAACATGAAATTTAACACTCTTCTGAAATTCGTGGTCCGCCAGGAAGTGTCTAACTGTGTTGTTGGCCTGACTGGATGTGCTTCACATAATGTTTTTTCAGGTAAGTTGAATTCTCGTCTCTCATCTTTTTGTTGTATTTACCTCCGTGATTTGTTCTTGACACCTGATGAAGATCGCTTGCGTTGTGATCGAAACGTCGTGATTGTTTTTTGTTTTAATATAATTTTATTGTATTTCTACATACGTGACTTTACCGAAAAAAAGAATGAGTAATTTTATGCAGTCACGAAAGCTTCAATATTTTATTATCACACTTCTACGGGGAAGTTACCGTTGTAATTATGTGTAAGATGTGCCCTTTTTTGAGCTGCCGTTTTGTTTTTACAAGAGGTGGTCATTTTTTGAGCTGCCGTTTTGTATTTACAAGAGGTGGTCCTTTTTTGAGCTGCCGTTTTGTATGTGTAAGATGTGCGTGTTTGAGCTGTCGCTCTCGCTCTGGCCCCTCCCCCCCTCCAACCATATTTCCTATTTAAGCTTCTGTTCATCCCTCGGCCACCCCCCCCCCCCCCCCCTCTCTCTCTACCTCCCTGTCCGTCTTTCCTCCCTCCTTACCTCTTGGTGGACTTGTATATGTATTTCTACTGACCGTGTACCTCGTATTTTTCATTCCATCTATGCTGGTATGTGCAATTAACTACCTCGCCTGGTGTGCAGGAGGTCGTGGATTCGATCCCGACGCTAACACCTTCTGTATATTTGATGTTTGCATGTCTCTCCCCAGGGGCGCGTCGTTTTTCTTCTCCGGGTTCTCCCCTTCACATTTATAAACATGCGTTTAGAGTATTTGGTTGCTATAAATGTCCACATAATAAGCCATTTCGTTGAGCTATCAACTATGGCCAGGTCGCTTCTGAAAAAGAGCTATGTAGCTCAGCGGGCCTTACCTGGCAACGTAAAAACAATAGTCTAGTTTTAGTTTCATTCTGATAATGATTCAGCAGGTGCAGTGAAATTAACCAATGTGGCCACTGGAGGGCGGAGGTTTACGCATCACAGCGAGTCGCGTCCACTCAGCCTGGGGTCAAACGAGATACAAGACACAGACTTCCCGTATTACCTTAACAGACTGTTGAGGGCAATTGCTGTTAACGAGCACCTTTGAAGGCCAGCCGCCTTTGTCTTCCCAGTGGCGATGTTTACACACCGCACCAGGTGCTCATTTGAGGCTGAGTCAACCTTGGGGAGGCCCGGGAACGGTTCAGTTAATCGTCACCTGGTGTTGGTGGACGTGATCGGGACTCGAACTCGGGTCACCGGGTTCGTAGCGCAGCGTTAACCGCTGCACCATCGCTCCCAACACACGACAGACGCCTCCTCTCTCTCTGCCTGGCCCCCACGAGTATGAAGCAAAAGTCGGGGGTGCAACTTACAATCCTGTATGTGTGTGTGGGGATACAAAGGCGGCCGGGCGTTGTGCTGACCAACCCAACGCCTCGTGTGCAGTTTCCGGTCTTCATAGGTGCAACTCGCTAACAGCACTTTCCCCAACAGTCTGTTACAGGCTACACGGGGGAGCTTTGTCTTTGTAGAGCGCTGGAGCAGTGGTTAGCGCACTCTACGAACCCGGCGAACCGAGTTCGATTCACGCTCACGACCACCAACAGCAGGTGACGATTATTTAAACCGGTTGTGGGCCTCCCCTCGGTCAACTCAGCCTCAAGTTAGTTCCCGGTGCGGTGTGCAGTAAACATCGCCGCTGCGGAGACAAAGGCGGCCGGGCGTGGTTGTTGACCACCCGCCCCCTCGTGTGCCCTGCTGGCTTTCATCTTTCATAGGTGCTGCTTACTCGCTCTAACAGCACTTGCCCCAACAGTCTGTTACAGGCTACACGGGGGATCTTTTACTTGTCACCAGATTTGTGCGTCTTACTTTCTGACGCGTCTCATGGGTTTCGGGGAATGTGGCTGTAGGCAACCGTCTCTGTGATTTCTGTGCCTCTGTAGATTCACAAAACTCAAGAGGGAGAGTGCCACCGCGCGTTGCAGTCGGCTCCTGCCATTGTCTCTCCACTGCTGGATGAAGGCATCTTCCACCAGTCGCCCTCACTCACGGTCCATCGCTCCCACCGTCCGTCCATCTCTTGCACGTGAACTCATTCATCGCTTCGTCTCCACAGGGGTCGTCCTTTACAGTATTGTTTTCGGTTTATATTTTGTGTCTGGGTTGTAATGTACTGGAGAGTGGTGTAAAGTGAGTATTGTGTGTGGAGTGTGTCGTGCAATGTGGTATACAGTGTTGTGTATAGTGTAGTGTCTGTAGTTTGTGGTTTATCGTGTAGTGTCTGTAATTTGTGCTGTATAGTGTGCAATAACGTGGATAGTACAGTCTGTGTCATATATAGTGTTGTGTGAAGTGTCAAGTATAGTATGAATAGTGTACTCTTTGGTTCTATTCGGTAAAGTCACGTAGGTAAAAAATGAAATAACAAAAATCACGACGTTTCGGCCACAACACAAGTGGCCTTCATCAGGTGAAGGGACCGTGCTGTCATGAGAACAGTGTTGGAGTGAAAACAGCCAAGCCCAGGTCGCGTCCTTTATGCTGTGTGGGAGGAAGCAAAACGCTTTGACAACGCAATTAGCATAAAAATGAGCATGATGTACGTAGGAGGTGCATGGGCCATGATGGACCAGGAGCGGGTGGGGACCATGATGGACCAGCAGCGGGGGGGGGGGGGGGGATGTAGAGTGAGTGAGTGGAGTGAGTGAGTGGAGTGAATGAGTGGAGTGAGTGAGTGGAGTGAGTGAGTGAGTGGAGTGAGTGAGTGGAGTGAGTGGGTGGAGTGAGTGGGTGGAGTGAGTGGGTGGAGTGAGTGGGTGGAGTGAGTTGGTGGAGTGAGTGGGTGGAGTGAGTGGGTGGAGTGAGTGGGTGGAGTGAGTGGGTGGAGATAAACAAGCAGCTGTGAAAGTTTGGGATACCACTACTTGAAAAAATTTACTGTACCATTGAAAATTAGTTTAATGTTTGGTTTGATATAGAACATCTTTCCAATGATTGCTTAATTTGAAACCATCCTCTCGGTTGAAGTTGTGTCCGTGTTTGTAAATCTGAATTGCCTCGTGGACAAATCTCTGATAAAAACCCGTGGGTTTTCAGAGAACCTTGGTATCGGAGAAAACTATATCGTGATCACCCACAGCGTTGTAACAGTGGTCAGCTACGGCAGAAGAATTCGTTCTGCCATGTTTCAAATCTGATTTGTGCTCGCGAATTCGGTCAGAGACATGTTGCTTCGTTTCCCCGATATAGCAATCACCACAAGTGCAGCTCAATTTGTAAACCCCGGGGTACTGTAAGTCAGGAACGACATCATTCACGGATGGGATCAGGTCACGGATTCTGTGTACTGTATTGAACCGGACCAGGATCTTGTGTTTGTTTAGAATTTTGGAAATCTTTTGACTAACGCCTGTTATATATGGTTCTGTGATGGTTTTGACCGGAGTATCAAGTGGTTGTTTCTGTATGGAGGGAGAAACAGCTTGGCGGATGGTAAGGTCAGAGTATCTGTTTCTCTTGAGGGCCAGGTGTACATGTTTTAATTCACTGGTCAGGTGGTGTTGGTCCAAAATGCAATGTGCCCTGTGGTAGAACGTTTTGTTGAGATAATTATTTTGAGCTGGGTGGTGGTGGGAATCAGGTTTCAAGTAGGAATCTGTGTGGGTGGGTTTCCTGTAGACAGAATGCCCCAGTGAGCCATCAGGTCTCCTCTCAAACAGAACATCCATGAATGGTAGCTTGCCATCTTTCTCCACTTCCATGGTGAATTTGATGGCGGGATCTCTAGAATTGATGTGGTATAGGAAAAGGTTGAAAGCTGGGAGGCCATGTGGCCAAATGCCGAAAGTGTCATCCACATATCTCTTCCACAGGGAAGTTCTGAGGGTGGACGTCTGGATGGCGTCTGATTCAAATTTCTCCATGAAAACATTGACTATCACTAGTGATAAGGGAGAACCCATGGGGGTACCCTGATTTTGTTTGTAGAAGGAGCCATTCCAAGTAAAGTAGGTATTGGTGAGGCAGTGTCTAATCAGCACAGGTGTATCAGGGTCTAGTCCATGTTGTACCAAATTTTCAATTATTTCAATGGTATCAGGTACCGGGACCTTGGTGAACAGGGAGACCACATCGAAGCTGACAAGGATATTGTCAGGGGACAGTGCAACGTCTTTGACCATAGAGACTAAATGAGCTGAGTTAAGTACTGCTGAGGAGGTCTTGCCAGTGAAAGGTAGCAAGGTATCTGACAGAAAACGTGCTAGCTTATAGGTAGGGGAGTTGATCGTGGATACGATGGGTCGTAGTGGAGTGCCTTCTTTATGAATCTTGGGGAGACCATAGAATCTAGGGAGTCTTGCAGCAGAAGGTTTTAAGGAGGGACGTTTAGTTGGTTTGATTAGGGAGGTCGAACTTGTGATGATCTTGTTGGTTTTTATAGTTAGCCTATTAGTAGGGTCATTTTTAATTTTATGAGTGACTTCCATCGTTGAGTAGGTTCTGGATTTTCTTGTTGTACGAATCTTTATCCATAATTACAGTAGCGTTGCCTTTGTCGGCTGAGAGGATGACTATATCACTTCTACATTATGAGACCTCCTTTGCCAGTAACAAGATATAGGAATAGGTTTTACCCTTTTAACTGGCACAAAAACTGACACCTTTATTCAAGGCATCATGTTTGCAATAACCAAAATGCAAACATTTGACTGCTTGTGTTGTGGTTATTGCAAACATGATGCCTTGAATAAAGGTGTCAGTTTTTGTGCCAGTTAAAAGGGTAAAACCTATTCCTATATATCACTTCTGTTTTTTAAATTCGCGAGTTCAGAGCGTTCATTTTTGCTGATGTTGCTAATGGGTTTCTTAGCATTCTTAAGAATAGTGGCTATTTCAGCTCTCGCAACGTCTGCTTGGATGTGTCCTATGCCTTTAAGGGCCACATCGACCTGAGAGATGATATCATCTACGTTGTACTGTCCCCTGACGATATCCTTGTCAGCTTCGATGTGGTCTCCCTGTTACCAAGGTCCCGGTACCTGATACCATTGAAATAATTGAAAATTTGGTACAACATGGACTAGGCCCCGATACACCTGCGCTGATTAGACACTGCCTCACCAATACCTACTTTACTTGGAATGGCACCTTCTACAAACAAAATGAGGGTACCCCCATGGGTTCTCCCTTATCACCAGTGATAGCCAATGTTTTGATGTAGAAATTTGAATCAGACGCCATCCAGACTTCCACCCTCAGACCTTCCCTGTGGAAGAGATATGTGGATGACACTTTCGTCATTTGGCCACATGGCCTCCCAGCTTTGAACCTTTTCCTACACCACATCAATTCTAGACATCCCACCATCAAGTTCACTATGGAAGTGGAGAAAGATGGCAAGCTACATTTCTTGGATGTTCTGTTTGAGAGGAGACCTGATGGCTCACTGGGGCATTCTGTCTACAGGAAACCCACCCACACAGATTCCTACTTGAAACCTGATTCCCACCACCACCCAGCTCAAAATAATTATCTCATCAAAACGTTATACCACAGGGCACATTGCATTTCGGACCAATACCACCTGACCAGTGAAATAAAACATGTACACCTGGCCCTCAAGGGAAACGGATACTCTGACCGTACCATTCGCCAAGCTGTTTCTCCCTCCATACAGAAACAACCACTTGATACTCCGGTCAAAACCATCACAGAACCATATATAACAGGCGTTACTAAAAAGATCTACAAAATTCTAAACAAACACAAGATCCTGGTCCGGTTCAATACAGTACACAGAGTCCGTGACCTGATCCCATCCGTGAAGGATGTCGTTCCGGACTTTCAGTACCCCGGGGTTTACAAATTGAGCTGCACTTGTGGTGATTGCTATATCGGGGAGACGAAGCAACATGTCTCTGACCGAATTCGCGAGCACAAATTAGATTTGAAACACGGCAGAACGAATTCTTCTGCCGTAGCTGACCACTGTTACAACGCTGTGGGTGATCACGATATAGTTTTCTCCGATACCAAGGTTCTCTGCAAACTCACGGGTTTTTATCAGAGATTTGTCCACGAGGCAATTCAGATTTACAAACACGGACACAATTTCAACCGAGAGGATGGTTTCAAATTAAGTAATCATTGGAAAGATGTTCTAAATCAAACCAAACATTAAACTAATTTTCAATGGTACAGTAATTTTTTTCAAGTATTGGTATCCCAAACTTTCACAGCTGCTTATTTCTCTCCACTCACTCCACTCACTCACTTTACTCACTCCACTCACTCCACTCACTCACTCCACTCACTCACTCCACTCACTCACTCCACTGACTCCACTCACTCACTCCACTCACTCTACTCCCCCCCCCCCCCCCCCCCCCCCCCGCTGCTGGTCCGTCATGGTCCCCACCCGTTCCTGGTCCATCATGGCCCATGCACCTCCTACGTACATCATGCTCATTTTTATGCTAATTGCTTTGTCAAAGCGTTTTGCTTCCTCCCACACAGCATAAAGGATGCGACCTGGGCTTGGCTGTTTTCACTCCAACGCTGTCCTCATGACAGCACGGTCCCTTCACCTCATGAAGGCCACTTGTGTTGTGGCTGAAACGTCGTGATTTTTGTTATTTTATTTTTTACCTACGTGACTTTTCCGAATAGAACCAAAGAGTATGGATCCTTGCAGTCACGAAAGCTTCAAATCTAGAATATGAATAGTGTGTTGTACAGTGTATATTGTGTGTTGTTTAGGTGGTGTTGCATAAAGCGTGTATAATAAATTAAATGTGATGGAAAGTGTAGTGTGGTGTCAAGTGTAGCGTATGTGGTGTGATGTATAGTGTAGTGTGTGGCGAAAAACACATTTCCTAGGAGTTGAGCCATACTTCATCACGCTGGTGAGTGCAGGGTGGTAGGATCGGTTCAGGTATCACGAGCCAGTGATGCTCCCCATAGCTGGCAATTAAATTGAGATTGTAGGCTTCATTGACTCTATCATGGAGCTCTTGTGGTATTGCAGCCACACACTGTTGGTCATTGTATATTTACGTGCGGAATTAATGCATTCAAATGTAGCGGTTGTAATCGAGCTATTTAGTCCATGGGCCAGAGCAGTAATTGGTACAATGTAAGGTAGCATGTTTAATCACACTTTCGGATAAATACGCCTAATGAGTGTGTTACTTGATACACTCGGCTACATATGGTGCGAAATAAATTCAACATGCATACAACACCTCTCATTTCAAATGTTTATCAAATAATTCACTGTTTTTGCCCCTACATTTGGAATTTGCAACCACTGAAGTGATGCCATCTCGTGGATTAAGTGGGTATCTGAACTGCATGGCAAAACAGCCATCAAAATTCACTACTTTATTAAACACAGAAATAATGCAATAGTCATTTCATAAAGTCAGAATAAAATAATAAATTGATAAAATAAAATAACACAATAATATTCTCACGACGTTTCGCCCACAACACAAGCGGCCTTCATCAGGTGAAGGGACGAGACTGTCTGGTAGGACAGCGCTGGAGTGAAAGAGCCACGTTCAGATCACGACCTTTAAGCTGTGTGAGAGGAAACAAAGCACCTTGACAAAGGAATTAGCATATAATTTAGCATTGAAATGGCTGAGTGATTAGCTTGTGACTGGTTACAGAAATAGCTATGTTAAAAGTTAAAGCATACACATCCGCAGAGGCACCCCTTGATAAATGAAATAGCATAGAATTTAGCATTGAAATAGCTAAGTTAAAGCATACACATCCGCAGAGGCACCCCTTGACAAAGGAATTAGCATAGAATTTAGCATTGAAATAGCTGAGTGATTAGCTTGTAACTGGTCACAGAAATAGCTACGTTAAAGTCAGAGCATACACATTCACCGAGGCACTTAGTACAAATCAAACAGGAGAATTTAGCATTGAAATAACTAGGCGAATTTAGCATTGAAATAACTGAGTGATTAGCTAGTGACTGGTCACAGAAATGACTATGTTGAAGTCAAGGCCTACACATCTGATCTATTCACAGTACTATATAGTGAACCAATAAAAAACTAAAATATAAATTACCTTAATGTTATCAATAAACTATATATTCACCAATCAGCTAAACTACCAACAATAAGTCGGTATATATCACAATGCTATATGGCGAAAAAATGGGTGGATTCTTACCCTCAACTTTAGCACCACGGATTGCTACGGGCCCCGTTCAGACGGACGAGTTCATCCATGGTCGGAACAGAGGAGGGGGAGAAAGACAGCTGCGAGGCGCTATCATACTCCATGTTGTGAACCATACCATTAACCGTGGTGTGAGAGGTATTAAGAGTCAATGCTGGCGAAAGAGCTGCGGTCTGAAGGTCATCGTAAAATACAATTAATTAAGAACAGAAATGATTTAAAACATCTTTCCAATGGTTACTAAGCCAGAATCCATCTTCTCGGTTGAAATTGCCTCTGTGTTTGTATATGTGAATGGCCTCATGAACGAATCTCTCATGGTAGCCGGTTGGTTTGCAAAGAACCTCCGTCTTAGAGAAGTCAATGTCATGTGAGCCCACTGAATTATAACAGTGATCTGCCACGGCAGAGGAGTTCGTCCTACCGTGTTTCAAGTCTGCTTTATGTTCGCGGATGCGGTCCGAGATATGTCGTTTGGTTTCTCCAATGTAGCTACTACCACAGAGGCACTTTAGTTTGTAAACGCCCGGGTACTGTATGTCTGGAACAGCATCTTTTACAGATGGAACTAAATCACGGATTTTATGTACTGTGTTGAATCGGACCTGGATCTTGTGTTTATTCAGGATCTTGGAGATCTTTTTAGTGACCCCTGCAATGTAGGGTAAGGTGATGGTTTTGAGTGGCTCCACAAGAGGATCCTTCTTCATGACTGGAGTGATGGTTTTGCGGATTGTGTAGTCGGAGTAACCATTAGCCCTGAGAGCCTGGTGTACGTGCTTGAGTTCACTGGTAATGTGTTCCTGGTCGGAAATGCATTGGGCTCTATGGTATAGAGTCTTGATGAGGGAGTTCTTCTGGGATGGATGGTGGTGGGAATCCGGTTTCAAGTAAGCATCTGTATGGGTAGCTTTCCTGTAGACAGAGTGGCTCACTGAACCATCATGTCTCCTTTTAATTAGGACATCCAAAAAGGGTAGTTTGCCATCTTTTTCGACCTCCATGGTAAATCTGATGGCTGGGTGTATGGAATTGATGTGGTCGCGGAATTGGTCTAGAGCAGGCTGGCCATGTGGCCAGATGACAAAGGTGTCATCAACGTACCTCTTCCATAAGGTCGGGCGTAGAGTGGCAGTCTGGATGGCGTCAGTTTCAAATTTTTCCATGAATGCGTTGGCTACAACCGGAGATAGGGGGGAGCCCATTGGGGTGCCCTCAGTTTGTTTGTAGAAAGTTCCATTCCAGGTGAAGTATGTGTTGGTTAAGCAATGTCTCACCAGGGGGGGTACATCAGTATGCAGTCCTTGATGAACCAGGTCTTCAATGATAGCGATGGTGTCAGGTACCCTGACTTTGGTGAACAAGGACACCACATCAAAACTGACAAGCAGGTCGTCTGGGGACAGGGAAATGCCTTTGATTGTCGATACCAGGTGAGTAGAATTTAGTACCGCAGAGGTGGTTTTTCCAGTGAAAGGTCGCAGTATATCAGCAAGAAAACGTGCCAGTTTGTAGGTGGGGGAGTTGATAGTAGAGACGATGGGACGAAGGGGTGTATCTTCTTTGTGTATCTTTGGAAGGCCATATAATCTTGGTGGTCTGGCAGCAGAGGGTTTCAACGAGAACTGTTTGATCTCATCAATTAATGCTGTTGAATCAGAGATGATTTTGTTTGTTTTGGGACCAGGCTGTTGGTGGGATCTCTTTCCACGTGTTGGTGGTATCTCTTTTTATTTTTGTATAGCTGCCATCGTTGTTGTGGCCGAAACGTCGTGAGAATATTATTGTGTTATTTTATTTTATCAATTTATTATTTTATTCTCATTATACGTGACTTTACCGAAAGAACCAAAGAAGATGAATCATTGCAGTCACGAAAGCTTTAAATCGAAATTTAAGTCATTTCATAGGTTCACGTTGCTGTATGGATGTCCCTTGGCTATTAGATCTGGACATGGCCTTACGAACTACATACAGAATCATTCCCAAGAATAAGAAATTGATTCAAACTTTTTTATTTTAAAGTACGTATTGTATTCACAAAATTATAAAATGTACACATTAACAATGGTAATAATCTTCTTTGTGGATGTGGTGCTGGCGCTGCTGGGCTGTGTTGTATCAGCGGTATTCATCAGGACCCGGTGTGCATCGCCCTTGCAGTGGTGGCAGCGGTGGTGGCAGGGGCAGCAACTTGACCACGTCCCTTGTGATATCATCCATCAGTGATGACGGTTGATCGCCGGGGTCGGGGGTCGTCGCTGCCGCCTCTTTTGATGCCATTTCCCATGTCCGCCGTTGATTTGACTGCACACGGGTATGGCCTTCATCTCTGGAGACCTGCACACAGCACATGGAACGACCGCTACGTGAGTTTCATTGGCCCAAAGGGCAACCTGGTGAACTTCCCGTGAGCTCAACAGAGATCGAGCCTTAACAGCAAAGGTGGAAGGCAACCTGCCCAACTTAGGTTAAAGTTATAATGATAACGGCGTGGCTCTCAAATTTCTTGCTCATGCCACTGCTGGCAGAGGATCCTCGAGTAGACAAACTCTGGATGATATTTGGTCTACTCTTCCACATTGACCACACTTGAGTGCATACCCACAAATACAACTCGTGGGTTACTCACCTGACGTAGAAGAGGATGTATGCCTGTTTCTCCATGACCACCCTGGTGTCGACCGGCGTCACCAAGTCGTCGTCCATCCGGAACCATCTCCCATCGCAGATCTGTATGCAAACAACATCGAAAATTAATTACGACGATTATCCAATTGCACCTAAACTCCCCATATATTCGTAAAATGACACATGCGGAACAGAGGTGATCCACTTATTCCACCTATTATTGTGTTGTTTTATAAGTTGAGTAATCAAACCGATAATCCATAAAATAATTGATTACATTTGCAAGTAAAAATCCTGGTTGGGCCTTCATTGGCCCATCATCTATCCAGGGTCAATAAAGTAACTACACATTTTTGGTGAAGTCATCAGTGGTGGTTCTATGCATACGCTCTCCCTCGGTCACAGGAAAGGGCAATTTTCACCACTGGCTGAGGCCTATAAATGGGAGATGAGCACCACCTCATGGCTCATAGGAGCAGGAATCGTTTTGATTTTATTCACTGAATCGAATTATTTAAAGGACCTACGCGTACGAATGATTGGCGTGTGATTGTGTGATAATGAATGCAGTACATCACCTTGTTGTAACAGTAGTAATGTCCCTCTGTGCTGCATTTCCCGGAGTGCACAAGGACTGAGTATAACCTGTACACTACAGGGTCTGCGTCCTCCTGCTGCGACATGAATGGCCGCACGTCCAGGTGCTCTGGGTACGGGCAATGCTGCAGTGGTGGGGAAGGAGGCAGTGATGCAGAAACAGAGATGGTGTTAGGCAGGGAAGAGGGGAAGAATGATGCAGGGTCGAGTTATTGATTATAATTTTTGTTCCATTTTTTTACTTTACCAGGTAATGCTGACTGAACTATATAGCTCTTTCTCAGAAGCGATCTAGCCACAAATGATAGCTCAACAAAGTGGCTTTTCACTGTGAATAGTTTTAGCAGCCAAATATTCTAGAAGCAACTGGAGGACCCGGAGAAAAACCCACGTGAATACAGGGAGAACATGCAAACTCCAAATATACAGGCATTAGGATCGGGATCAAACCCACGACCTGTATGCTTGGGGAGGGAGTTAAGATTTCACCGCCATAGAGCCCAGTTTAGGTAGATTAACCAGGTGGGCGCTCGAGAGAACATGAAAAGTCACATTTGTACGAGTGATCTCGGTTAAAACCGTGGCAAAAGAAATAACGCGAAATAAATCACAGAAATTACTCAAAAAGGAAGCAGCACAAAAACATGCAATGAGAAATTGGAGAAAATGCAGCCACATTTTAGGAGAAATGTAAAAAAAACTTGTATATTAACCAAACATTACCCGATTGATCCTGTTTCCAAACAGGTCATATCTCTTGATGGAGAGGGCCAAGACGTTCGGGAGATGGTGAAGGCTCATCCTCTTCGTGGCCTTCACCTTGCAACAGCACCTGCGCACCAAAAAGCAGCAGCGTCAGTTTAATGACCGAGATGCCCAGTGCAAAACTGTACAAATATGTTGGCGTGACAAAGTAGACAGACTCGCGTGACATTGACGTCGTGCCATACTCACCTTTGGCAAGTGTATTCGTCCAGTGTCTCTGTCTTGGTGAAATCTGCAAAAGCAGTCAGCAGATCTGGCGAATTCTGTCAAATAGAACGATGTGAAGGCAAATGAGTGCTTGAAAAGAACACTGGAAACATTTTGCAGCCGTTAAAACAGTGAGTCCTTATGTTGTACTGGCTGTTGTGTGACATAAGAGGGCATTATCATTAGTTGACAGTAATTAAGGACGTGCTCCCAATTTTCAGATTCATCCAATGTGCAGCATTCCAGACGATGGGCAAACTTAATGTGTTTGAGTGACGCGACTAGTGTAATGTACACGATCCGAAAAAGATCAAAATTGTTGCTTGAAAATGAGAAAATATTCATCCCAACGTTTAAATTCGAAACTCGTCACGAGCAAAGATACCATTTAATTAAATCAAGAATTCCTCGATTCTCACGTTGATGTGAAGACTGATGTCCAGGCAGTTTTCGAATCTGTCCGAGGTGCAGGAACACTGCGTGCACTCCACTGTGGAACACAAGTAAACGCACGCGCACACATCCACACGTGCAATTAGAGGAAGTTAGCATTCTGATTAGCAGAATCGAATAAAATGTGTTTGTATCTGATCAAATGGGTTGTTGTGTCTGTGTGCTTGTGCATTTTTCTATTGTGCGGGGAGTGGAAACATAGCGGTTAGCGCACTGGTGAACTGAGTTCGATCCTCGCTCACGGTCGATTCAGCCTCAAATTAGTATCTGGTGCATTGTGTAACTTCAGCACTGGTGCTAGCCACCCGAAGGTGGCCGGGCATGGTGCTAGCCACACCACCTTGTCATGTGCCCTGTTGGCCTACATAGGTACTCGCTAATCGCAATTGCTCCAGCATTCTGTTAAGGCTTCAGGGAGATCTCTGTATTTGTGTGTTTTGCTTATGTCCTGCTGGGTACATGCGTATGAGTGCAGGGTTCATCTGCACTGTGCAGCATGCGTCGTCATACTCGGTGTGATTGCTACTTGCAGCGATGATTTTGCACATGGAGCTGGCACACACCTGTCGATTTTAGCTGCCCTGTGAAGATCTGGTGAATCACCGAGGTCTTCTCCACATGTTCTTCTGGCCTGCACGTGGAAATGAATGACATCACACATTCGGTGGCTTCCAGATGCATCATCTTTACCAAGTGCGCTCATGGGAGAGTTATACTCCTTTTTGTTTCGACCCTACGTTACTTTGCAGCCAAGCGCTTATTTAAATAATATTCTATAAACTTTGTTGTGAATTTTTGGTAACAGGTTGGGAACCAGTGGCCTAGGACGTGCACTACTTACTTGTGGTGGTTGATTGGGCAGGAGAGATGCAGAGCTTCTACGATGTAGCAGAAGAACTCATGCACGTCCTCCTGTTTGCCAAACTGCAGGTGTTTGGCGATCCCTGTGGGTAAATGGATGGAGGTCATAAGCGGTTTGAACACAAGGTTACAAGAGAAACGTTTTACCAATGCGCCACTCTGCCACCCAATGAATATGTTCTAAATTCAATGTGCACAATTGTGTTGTACTGAACAGAACTCACGTTTGAGGTTTTGGACGATTTCCAAGGGCTTGATGACCTTGCCCTTGGAGCTGAATGTTGCAATCGTGTGCCTTTCCATTATGCACATCATGCAAAATCCATTATATGTACCTGTGAAATGAGGCAGAGGTGGCACATGCTATCAGTACAACACCGATCAAACAGCTCAGCTGTAGGTGCAGCACACAGCAAGGACATCTTCACAGAACACAATTATTTTCAGCTTGGTATTTCAAAGTGTTCTGGGAACTCACATCTTCCTGAGTGGTGCCTGGAGATCAGGTAGTTTGCCAGTGGTGCGGTGTAAGTGAGGCACTGCAGGGTGGCATTGAGGAAACAGGTGTTCCCCATGTTGTCAAGGCCAGCACCCTCGCATGCGTTCCACTGCCACGTGAGGCTCAGGTTTTCCCCCGATTCTGGCGCGAGTCGTGGAGCTCCATTATCGTTGTTATCTGCGCACAAAACATACACGAAATTTTCTCTTTACACTCGAGGCACTCTGGAGACTGGCTCGAAAGTTGCGTGGTGAAGCCAGAACTTGTGATATTGTTTTAGCGGTGCTCTTTATTAATCCTTTCACAACCATGTATTTTTCAACTCTAGGTGACCTTGCAATGAGCTGTTTTTTCACATAATTTCTGTTAACGTGGTCAGGGTAACAATATTCAACGGATAGGGCATAAACCTGGTCCTTGTCCAATATTTTGACTATGCAAATTTTGCCACGAAATGAACGGTTATCGACGGGCATCGATGGATCCTGGATATCACGTTGATTTTCCTCCATAAATTGTGTCTCATGGCTTCGTGTCACTTTTGCCATCCCGATTATACGTAAGTATATAACACAGTACATTGTGCAAATATCTGACAAACATTTTATCTGGAACTAATCCCTACTGCAGAATTGCTTATGAGATTGCAGTTGCACTACATTGACGTGTTTTTATCCACTGTTTTTGAACGCAGTCCCAAATGCCAAAAACGTCAATTACCCAGCAGGGAAGTTATAGTAGATAAGCGTTAACACCTTTTTGGGATTAAGCAAGGTTATAAGAACTTGGGAGAAGATACCATGAGAGCGAATTCCAAAGTCAAGCTAGTGGTTACAGAGTCACTTTGGTACAAGCTTACCTTCCACGGCAATCTTTTCTGGCACAGGATGGGCAGCTAGCTTCTGGGAGGTGGGCCTGATGATGGCAGACGCTGTCGATGGAATGGCGTCCTTCTGTCTGTCATCTGGCATCCTCCCATGAGCGGTATGCTGGCTGCCCCTCCTTCGGGCAGCTTGGCCACCCCGGCGTCTTGGTCTCCTCACTTGAGCGGCTGCCTGGCCTAACCCGCAATTTGCTGCCTCGCCTTGCCCTTGACCAGCAGACTGAGCACTCCCGCAACCTGGACTGCCCTGGTGGCTTGTAACCTGGCATCCCTTCCATTCAGCAGCCTTGTTGCTAGCAGCACGAATATCTTGGTGGCTTGCCATTGGACTCGCTTTGTCCCCTTCATCTTGGCTCGGCTCCCGATCTACCACAGGGCTTGGCCCATGGTCTGCCACCCGGTTTGAACCGCTGTCCGCTATTGGGTTGGGCCCATAGCTACCCATCTGACTTGCCTCTTGGCTAGGCACCGGGCTCGTCTCAAGGCTAGCCACCAGGCTCATCTCATTGCTAGCCACGAAGCTAATCTCACAATTATCTTCTGGGTCCACCTTGCGGCTTGCTTCTAGGCCCATCTCATGTTTATCTACCAGGCTTGCCTCATGACTTGCCACCTCGGTCTTCTCATGGCTAGCCACCGGGCTCATCTCATAGTTATCCACTGGGTCCAACTTGCAGCTTGGCTCTGGGCTTATCTCATGGCTAGCTACCAGGCTCATCTCACGGTTATCCACTGTGTCAACCTCGCGGCTTGTCTCCAGGCCCATCTCATTGTTAGCCACTGGGCTCGCCTCAAGACTTGCCACCTCGGTCTTCTCATGGCTAGCCACTGGGCTCGTCTCATGGCTTGCTGCAGAGCTCTGAACACAGCTGCTTGGCTCATAAACCTCATCATCTGAAACACTGCAGAAGCAACAGAAGATGTTCTTGAGATGTTTAATGAAGCCCTTTTTCTTGGCCTTCGACATTGTGGCGATGTGGTTGCAAAGTATAAAAATGCATCCAAAAACGTGTCCTCAAGATGATGATGGCTGGATTTGATTTGTTGAAAAATTTGCAACAGAAAACCCAGAACACGTCTGACCCTCACGGTGCCAGATGAGCAACTGAATTTGTGGGCGGATGTGACATCACAGTGATGTCATTGCACTGGAGTCACATGGTTGTCTATGTAATCGTGATATAATGGTGACGTCACAGTGATGTCATTGCACTGGAGTCACACGGTCTATGTATTCGTGATATAATGGTGACGTCACAGTGATGTCACAGTGCACTGAGGTCACATGGTGCCCCGTGGGAATGTGATTTTCGTTGCCTGTGCAACAAGCACCCTCTATTCATTTTATGTCTGTAATTGAACGAATGTTAATAATGAATTGTTTTTAAAAGTAATTTATCTCAAGATAACATTCGTTGCAGGAAACGTATTTTAGTTTATATTGATCTATGATTGTGCCCTTTTGCATGCTTTGTCTCACGATATATTCAATCGAGATGATTGTTGTACTTTATGTTCTTGTATTTGTAATTTTGGTGACTTAAGTTACTCTTGCAAATGACACCGTCCTTGTCTCTAAGCAAAATACATTTAAAACTGTCTTCAAATCGCTTCACTTAATGTAATAATCCCCGCAGCACTGGTGTAACGTCTAAGTTTGACTACGCAGCCACTCCCTCTCCTCTCCAGGCTTAACAGAACTCCAACTGCTATTTCTCCCCTATTTGTCTATTATCTCATTCCTGTGTTTAATTGCCCCAACCGGCAGCCTCGTGGCTGCCCGTCGATCACGCCGCACGTCACAGCCACGAGCTGTAGGAGCGGGGCTCCGTCCACTCAGTGGTGCTCTTAACATTCACATTCAGCAGCATGGGTCGGGAGTCTAATCTCTGCAGTTCCCCGTTCTGGTTCCACCTCCCTATGTCATGTAGCCTCTCAATTTCTTTATTCACGAGGATTGTGTTTCATCGTACAAAACGGTACCGGCGACCTTTTTACGAGATTTGGCGGCGACGGCCATCTTGGTAAGGGTAATGCAAAGCGCCAGCTGAACCCGAGACGCCCCAGTGAAGAGGCACTAACGGCCATCTTCGTAATGGAAAACAAGTCCCCTGAGAATTAAAAGGACCTGCCATCTTGGATAGGGCAGTGCAAGGGGCAGCATCACCAAGGGAAACAGGAGCAGGCATCTTCGTAAGGGAAAGTGGCCGTGGCATAGATTGGTGGGAATCGCCATCTTGTCGAGAGCTCGGAGACACGGACATTCTCGGAGATAGGAGCAATCGTGATAATGATTTGTGCCGCGATGAAAGTTACTCAACTTTTGTTCACAGTTATGGTTAACGTTTGCTTGAGTACAAGCGCAGGGAGAGTTGCCACTCGTCGGATTGTTGTCGTTTCTTCGTCACAAATTAATGTTTGCCTCAAATATTTGTTCAGCTGAGGTAAAATAACCACATGCCCGTGGGCGGCGTGTAGGCACGCGGGAAGGCCTCGCGGCCTCTGTGTCGGTGTCTGCTGAGAGTAGAGACGAGGAACGAGAGACGCCGTGTCGCTCAACAGGGAGAAGAGTGTCGCGCGTCACAGTCGGCTTCTGCCATTGTCTCTCCACTGCTGGATGAAGGCATCTTCCACCGGTCGTCGCTCACGGTCCCTCGCTCCCAGCGTGCGTCCGTCTCTTGCACGTCAAACTCGTTCCGTCTCTCCGTCTCCGCTCCAGTGGAAAGGGCTGAAATCAAAGTGTCGCTTTTTGCGTGCAGGTACGTGAAATAAAGGGTCACTGGATTGGTTTAATGTATTATACTTGGAGTTAAGTAGCAGTGGGATACGGTCACCACTTGTACGCATAAGAGTTATTTGATTAAGGGTTTAACGCGTCTGCAAGCGTTCTGAGGTA
Organism: Petromyzon marinus; assembly: GCF_048934315.1. Classification (NCBI taxonomy): domain Eukaryota; kingdom Metazoa; phylum Chordata; class Hyperoartia; order Petromyzontiformes; family Petromyzontidae; genus Petromyzon; species Petromyzon marinus. The sequence goes on from NC_133705.1 coordinate 1,847,881, forward strand.
AATCTTTAATAACATTACAGATTAAAGTTGCTAATGTCAACAGTCATAGTAACAGTTATATAGTTGAGGTAATTCTCAAAACGCGGAATTATGACTAGAATCAAAAGTCGATATGATTGGTAAGAATTCTGTATAAAAAATATTTTTGAAATAAATATAGCATTTATAGCTGTTAAAGTCTATAAAAGCATGTTAAATATGTGATATGTATATTTAAACACTCACAATAACATAGTTCCGTAGCTTACACGATAAAAAAAAACTCTTTTGCATGTTTGTATATGATTACAATAAAATCGATAGGGAAATATGCTGTAATTAAAGTTTTGAGGCAAATCATTAATTATTTGTCTTAAGGCTTAAATCATAATACTGTAATGGTTTAACAATTTTACAATAATTCTATATTTCTGTTTATTTTGGTATAGCCCTGTGAGCCATCCGGCTCTTGAAGCGGGTGCAACCACAACAAAAAAAAAACAAAAACACGAACAAGAAAAACATCTTAAAGTGACTATGTGACTGTGCAAACAGAAAATCCTTGAAAAAAAAAGCACCGTACACCAACGCTGTGTGCAAAAAATCCCAGTGGGATGCAAGTCAAACAAGAAAAACCACAAAAACTTAGATTAAGGCCATCAGTCTAACTCCGTACTGCAACAAAACAAACATGTCCAAGCCAAAAAACGTTTTCCTAATCACCAAAAAATAAAGCTATAATTGCAACGTAACAGTGATCACAAGGGCTGTAACCGAATTTTTACAATAAACTACATAAATAACATGTAACACCAAACCCTAGAAACATAGCTGGCTGCATTAGTTACTCCACAACAACAGAAGCATCGGTCGGAGTATCAAATTTTTCAATGCACCTTTAAGATCAGCACGCTAAATCAAAATACATAATACTTAGCAGCGTCATCCGGAGCGAAACATTTTATTTTATTTTACGCCAATGAATAGCAGTGGCAGCTAGGGGTGTACAACTCCTCTAGAGCAGTTTTGAGAGAAGATCTCATTGGTAGAGATTCAAGTTGCAGTTTATTGGCAATAGCATTCCAGACTCTGGGGGCATCAATAGCAAAGGCCCTTCCTCGAGTTTTTGTACGGCAATAGGGAAGGTGAAGCTGGCAAATGAGCGAAGACCTGAGGTCAAATTTGTTCTTTGAAACAGAGAGGAGATCCAGCAGGTAGTCTGCGGATTTTTTTGTAAGTTCATCGTGAATAAATAAGATCTGGTGCACAAGCCGTCGAACATTAAGAGATGTTAAGTTTGACCCAATGTAGAGATCACAGTGGTGAGTCCTATATGGGCAGTTCAATGTAAATCTTAAGGCCGAGTGATAGATGGAATCAAGCTTCTTCAGTACAGTGCTTGGGGCTGATTTATACACGATGTCACGGTAGTCAAGTAGAGGCAGAATGGTAGCTTTTATCAATTCCAAACGGAATATTGGGGGGAAGCAGTGCTTGTGTCGATACAGAAAACCAATTTTTATTTTTGTCTTTTTTCCAATATAATCAATGTGATCTTCAAAATTCAGTTTTGAATCCAGATCAGAAAGTAATTTGTTAATGTTTATTTTATTAAAAGTGACTGCTGTATTAATTTATATGATTACTCGCGACCAATAACAGTGCGGATATTTGAAGCGGTCCTGGGCATCTCCTAGGTCGACTCAGCCTTCGAATGAGTTACCCGGTGCGGTGTGTAAATATCAGCACTGGGGAGACACAGAGGCGGCCGGGTGAAGTTTTGGCCACCCAGCCCCTCATATGCCGTATTTGTCTTCATAGGTGCTAGGGAACAGCACTTGCCCCAACAGTCTGTTAAGTTCATGTAGGGGTTTTGTATTGGCCCGCAAAAACTCCTATTCGGTCCTCAGTAAGGAAAATGTTCCCCACCCACTGCTCGCTTCAACATTGATATATATAAACTTGACTTGAAGAACGACAGACCCATTGTCCTCATCACAAGGATAGAAATTGAAGACAAGCTGGGTTGAAAATGCATTGGCTCAGTTACTATGTAGACAGTCTTTGAGTACTGCAATAATTAAATAAAAATAATGTATAGTTTACAGCGCCTTTATCAGTCCCCTGCTGGATGAAGACCTCCCCCACGCCATGTTGGCGATGGTTGATTTTACTTCCCCCACGGTGTTCAGTGTTGGTGAAGGTGAGCGGGGTGGGGGGAGGGGAAGGAGAAGTGGGTAGGATCGGTTCTAGTATTACTTTCCACTGTTAACCGTGGCCATAAATCAAACTCCGTTCATAACACAGCACGTTAACCACTGCACCACCGCTCCTCTCGCCAGTGAAGCCAGCCACACAGGACTCGTCACGAGAAGAGACGACGTCCAGTGGTCGAGACTAACGACGGAGAGACACCAAAAGGGTGTGAACGCGCCCGCGGGGAGGAAATCCAGCGCGGAGATGGAGCGACGACATCAGCTCACGCGCTGGAGATGACATGGATTGTTGCGGCACCAGTTCGTGACAGGTGACGACGGATTTGGAGGAGTCCACCATCCAGCAGTGGATAGATCATAGCGGATTATTCTGATGGGTGGGTTGCCAGCACCTCGTCCGGCCGTCTTTGTCTGCCAAATGCTGGTGTTTACACAGGGAACCAGGTACTCATTTGAGGCTGAGTCGACCTAGGGGGTGCCCAGAACCGGTTAAAATATTCTGGACCCCCCCATGGACCCTTATATCCGCCTATTTTGGGTGCCCCGGTGGTGAGATATTAACTACCTCGCCTGGTGTGCAGGAGGTCGTGGAGTCGATCCCGACCCTAACACCTGTATATTTGATGTTTGCATGTCTCTCTCCCCAGGTTCGCGTCGTTTTTCTTCTCCGGGTTCTCCCCTTCACATTTATAAACATGCGTTTAGAGTATTTGGTTGCTATAAATGTCCACATAATAAGCCATTTCGTTGAGCTATCAACTATGGCCAGGTCGCTACTGAAAAAGAGCTATGTAGCTCAGCGGGCCTTACCTGGCAACGTAAAAACAATAGTCTAGTTTTAGTTTCATTCTGATAATGATTCAGCAGGTGCAGTGAAATTAACCAATGTGGCCACTGGAGGGCGGAGGTTTACGCATCACAGCGAGTCGCGTCCACTCAGCCTGGGGTCAAACGAGATACAAGACACAGACTTCCCGTATTACCTTAACAGACTGTTGAGGGCAATTGCTGTTAACGAGCACCTTTGAAGGCCAGCCGCCTTTGTCTTCCCAGTGGCGATGTTTACACACCGCACCAGGTGCTCATTTGAGGCTGAGTCAACTTTGGGGAGGCCCGGGAACGGTTCAGTTAATCGTCACCTGGTGTTGGTGGCCGTGATCGGGACTCGAACTCGGGTCACCGGGTTCGTAGCGCAGCGTTAACCGCTGCACCATCGCTCCCAACACACGACAGACGCCTCCTCTCTCTCTGCCCGGCCCCCACGAGTATGAAGCAAAAGTCGGGGGTGCAACTTACAATCCTGTATGTGTGTGTGGGGATACAAAGGCGGCCGGGCGTTGTGCTGACCAACCCAACGCCTCGTGTGCAGTTTCCGGTCTTCATAGGTGCAACTCGCTAACAGCACTTTCCCCAACAGTCTGTTACAGGCTACACGGGGGAGCTTTGTCTTTGTAGAGCGCTGGAGCAGTGGTTAGCGCACTCTACGAACCCGGCGAACCGAGTTCGATTCCCGCTCACGACCACCAACAGCAGGTGACGATTATTTAAACCGGTTGTGGGCCTCCCCTCGGTCAACTCAGCCTCAAGTTAGTTCCCGGTGCGGTGTGCAGTAAACATCGCCGCTGCGGAGACAAAGGCGGCCGGGCGTGGTTGTTGACCACCCGCCCCCTCGTGTGCCCTGCTGGCTTTCATCTTTCATAGGTGCTGCTTACTCGCTCTAACAGCACTTGCCCCAACAGTCTGTTACAGGCTACACGGGGGATCTTTTACTTGTCACCAGATTTGTGCGTCTTACTTTCTGACGCGTCTCATGGGTTTCGGGGAATGTGGCTGTAGGCAACCGTCTCTGTGATTTCTGTGCCTCTGTAGATTCACAAAAATCAAGAGGGAGAGTGCCGCCGCGCGTTGCAGTCGGCTCCTGCCATTGTCTCTCCACTGCTGGATGAAGGCATCTTCCACCAGTCGCCCTCACTCACGGTCCATCGCTCCCACCGTCCGTCCATCTCTTGCACGTGAACTCATTCATCGCTTCGTCTCCACAGGGGTCGTCCTTTACGGTATTGTTTTCGGTTCATATTTTGTGTCTGGGTTGTAATGTACTGGAGAGTGGTGTAAAGTGAGTATTGTGTGTGGAGTGTGTCGTGCAGTGTGGTATACAGTGTTGTGTATAGTGTAGTGTCTGTAGTTTGTGGTTTATCGTCTAGTGTCTGTAATTTGTGCTGTATAGTGTGCAATAACGTGGAAAGTACAGTCTGTGTCATATATAGTGTTGTGTGAAGTGTCAAGTATAGTATGAATAGTGTACTCTTTGGTTCTATTCGGTAAAGTCACGTAGGTAAAAAATGAAATAACAAAAATCACGGCGTTTCGGCCACAACACAAGTGGCCTTCATCAGGTGAAGGGACCGTGCTGTCATGAGAACAGTGTTGGAGTGAAAACAGCCAAGCCCAGGTCGCGTCCTTTATGCTGTGTGGGAGGAAGCAAAACGCTTTGACAAAGCAATTAGCATAAAAATGAGCATGATGTACGTAGTAGGTGCATGGGCCATGATGGACCAGGAGCGGGTGGGGACCATGATGGACCAGCAGCGGGGGGGGGGGGGAATGTAGAGTGAGTGAGTGGAGTGAGTGGAGTGAGTGAGTGTAGTGAATGAGTTGAGTGAGTGAGCGGAGTGAGTGAGTGAGTGGAGTGAGTGAGTGGAGTGAGTGGGTGGAGTGAGTGGGTGGAGTGAGTGGGTGGAGTGAGTGGGTGGAGTGAGTGGGTGGAGTGAGTGAGTGGAGTGAGTGGGTGGAGTGAGTGGGTGGAGTGAGTGGGTGGAGTGAGTGGGTGGAGTGAGTGGGTGGAGTGAGTGAGTGGAGTGAGTGGAGATAAATAAGCAGCTGTGAAAGTTTGGGATACCACTACTTGAAAAAATTTACTGTACCATTGAAAATTAGTTTAATGTTTGGTTTGATATAGAACATCTTTCCAATGATTGCTTAATTTGAAACCATCCTCTCGGTTGAAGTTGTGTCCGTGTTTGTAAATCTGAATTGCCTCGTGGACAAATCTCTGATAAAAACCCGTGGGTTTTCAGAGAACCTTGGTATCGGAGAAAACTATATCGTGATCACCCACAGCGTTGTAACAGTGGTCAGCTACGGCAGAAGAATTCGTTCTGCCGTGTTTCAAATCTGATTTGTGCTCGCGAATTCGGTCAGAGACATGTCGCTTCGTTTCCCCGATATAGCAATCACCACAAGTGCAGCTCAATTTGTAAACCCCGGGGTACTGTACGTCAGGAACGACATCATTCACGGATGGGATCAGGTCACGGATTCTGTGTACTGTATTGAACCGGACCAGGATCTTGTGTTTGTTTAGAATTTTCGAAATCTTTTGAGTAACGCCTGTTATATATGGTTCTGTGATGGTTTTGACCGGATTATCAAGTGGTTGTTTCTGTATGGAGGGAGAAACAGCTTGGCGGATGGTAAGGTCAGAGTATCTGTTTCTCTTGAGGGCCAGGTGTACATGTTTTAATTCACTGGTCAGGTGGTGTTGGTCCAAAATGCAATGTGCCCTGTGGTAGAACGTTTTTTTGAGATAATTATTTTGAGCTGGGTGGTGGTGGGTATCAGGTTTCAAGTAGGAGTCTGTGTGGGTGGGTTTCCTGTAGACAGAATGCCCCAGTGAGCCATCAGGTCTCCTCTCAAACAGAACATCTAAGAATGGTAGCTTGCCATCTTTCTCCACTTCCATGGTGAATTTGATGGCGGGATGTCTAGAATTGATGTGGTATAGGAAAAGGTTGAAAGCTGGGAGGCCATATGGCCAAATGCCTAAAGTGTCATCCACATATCTCTTCCACAGGGAAGTTCTGAGGGTGGACGTCTGGATGGCGTCTGATTCAAATTTCTCCATGAAAACATTGACTATCACTAGTGATAAAGGAGAACCCATGGGGGTACCCTGATTTTGTTTGTAGAAGGAGCCATTCCAAGTAAAGTAGGTATTGGTGAGGCAGTGTCTAATCAGCACAGGTGTATCGGGATCTAGTCCATGTTGTACCAAATTTTCAATTATTTCAATGGTATCAGGTACCGGGACCTTGGTGAACAGGGAGACCACATCGAAGCTGACAAGGATATTGTCAGGGGACAGTACAACGTCTTTGACCATAGAGACTAAATGAGCTGAGTTAAGTACTGCTGAGGAGGTCTTGCCAGTGAAAGGTAGCAAGGTATCTGACAGAAAACGTGCTAGCTTATAGGTAGGGGAGTTGATCGTGGATACGATGGGTCGTAGTGGAGTGCCTTCTTTTTGAATCTTGGGGAGACCATATAATCTAGGGGGTCTTGCAGCAGAAGGTTTTAAGGAGGGACGTTTATTTGGTTTGATTAGAGAGGTCTAACTTGTGATGATCTTGTTGGTTTTTATAGTTAGCCTATTAGTAGGGTCATTTTTAATTTTTTAGTGACTTCCATCGTTGAGTAGGTTCTGGATTTTGTTGTTGTACGAATCTTTATCCATTATTACAGTAGCGTTGCCTTTGTCGGCTGAGAGGATGACTATATCACTTCTACATTATGAGACCTCCTTTGCAGTAACAAGATATAGGAATAGGTTTTACCCTTTTAACTGGCACAAAAACTGACACCTTTATTCAAGGCATCATGTTTGCAATAACCAAAATGCAAACATTTGACTGCTTGTGTTGTGGTTATTGCAAACATGATGCCTTGAATAAAGGTGTCAGTTTTTGTGCCAGTTAAAAGGGTAAAACCTATTCCTATATATCACTTCTGTTTTTTAAATTCGCGAGTTCAGAGCGTTCATTTTTGCTGATGTTGCTAATGGGTTTCTTAGCATTCTTAAGAATAGTGGCTATTTCAGCTCTCGCAACGTCTGCTTGGATGTGTCCTATGCCTTTAAGGGCCACATCGACCTGAGAGATGATATCATCTACGTTGTACTGTCCCCTGACGATATCCTTGTCAGCTTCGATGTGGTCTCCCTGTTACCAAGGACCCGGTACCTGATACCATTGAAATAATTGAAAATTTGGTACAACATGGACTAGGCCCCGATACACCTGCACTGATTAGACACTGCCTCACCAATACCTACTTTACTTGGAATGGCACCTTCTACAAACAAAATGAGGGTACCCCCATGGGTTCTCCCTTATCACCAGTGATTGCCAATGTTTTGATGTAGAAATTTGAATCAGACGCCATCCAGACTTCCACCCTCAGACCTTCCCTGTGGAAGAGATATGTGGATGACACTTTCGTCATTTGGCCACATGGCCTCCCAGCTTTGAACCTTTTCCTACACCACATAAATTCTAGACATCCCACCATCAAGTTCACCATGGAAGTGGAGAAAGATGGCAAGCTACATTTCTTGGATGTTCTGTTTGAGAGGAGACCTGATGGCTCACTGGGGCATTCTGTCTACAGGAAACCCACCCACACAGATTCCTACTTGAAACCTGATTCCCACCACCACCCAGCTCAAAATAATTCTCTCATCAAAACGTTATACCACAGGGCACATTGCATTTCGGACCAATACCACCTGACCAGTGAAATAAAACATGTACACCTGGCCCTCAAGAGAAACGGATACTCTGACCGTACCATCCGCCAAGCTGTTTCTCCCTCCATACAGAAACAACCACTTGATACTCCGGTCAAACCCATCACAGAACCATATATAACAGGCGTTACTAAAAAGATCTACAAAATTCTAAACAAACACAAGATCCTGGTCCGGTTCAATACAGTACACAGAATCTGTGACCTGCTCCCATCCGTGAAGGATGTCGTTCCTAACTTTCAGTACCCCGGGGTTTACAAATTGAGCTGCACTTGTGGTGATTGCTATATCGGGGAGACGAAGCAACATGTCTCTGACCGAATTCGCGAGCACAAATTAGATTTGAAACACGGCAGAACGAATTATTCTGCCGTAGCTGACCACTGTTACAACGCTGTGGGTGATCACGATATAGTTTTCTCCGATACCAAGGTTCTCTGCAAACCCACGGGGTTTTATCAGAGATTTGTCCACGAGGCAATTCAGATTTACAAACACGGACACAATTTCAACCGAGAGGATAGTTTCAAATTAAGTAATCATTGGAAAGATGTTCTAAATTAAACCAAACATTAAACTAATTTTCAATGGTACAGTAATTTTTTTCAAGTATTGGTATCCCAAACTTTCACAGCTGCTTATTTCTCTCCACTCACTCCACTCACTCACTCACACCACTCACTCACTCCACTCACTCCACTCACTCACTCCACTCACTCACTCCACTCACTCACTCCACTCACTCACTCCACTCACTCACTCCTTTCACTCTACTCCCACCCCCCCCCCCCCCCCGCTGCTGGTCCGTCATGGTCCCCACCCGTTCCTGGTCCATCATGGCCCATGCACCTCCTACGTACATCATGCTCATTTTTATGCTAATTGCTTTGTCAAAGCGTTTTGCTTCCTCCCACACAGCATAAAGGATGCGACCTGGGCTTGGCTGTTTTCACTCCAACGCTGTCCTCATGACAGCACAGTCCCTTCACCTGATGAAGGCCACTTGTGTTGTGGCTGAAACGTCGTGATTTTTGTTATTTTATTTTTTACCTACGTGACTTTACCGAATAGAACCAAAGAGTATGGATCCTTGCAGTCACGAAAGCTTAAAATCTAGAATATGAATAGTGTGTTGTACAGTGTATATTGTGTACTGTGTGTTGTTTAGGTGGTGTTGCATAAAGCGTGTATAATAAATTAAATGTGATGGAAAGTGTAGTGTGGTGTCAAGTGTAGCGTATGTGGTGTGATGTATAGTGTAGTGTGTGGCGAAAAACACATTTCCTAGGAGTTGAGCCATACTTCATCACGCTGGTGAGTGCAGGGTGGTAGGATCGGTTCAGGTATCACGAGCCAGTGATGCTCCCCATAGCTGGCAATTAAATTGAGATTGTAGGCTTCATTGACTCTATCATGGAGCTCTTGTGGTATTGCAGCCACACACCGTTGGTCATTGTATATTTACGTGCGGAATTAATGCATTCAAATGTAGCGGTTGTAATCGAGCTATTTAGTCCATGGGCCAGAGCAGTAATTGGTACAATGTAAGGTAGCATGTTTAATCACACTTTCGGATAAATACGCCTAATGAGTGTGTTACTTGATACACTCGGCTACATATGGTGCGAAATAAATTCAACATGCATACAACACCTCTCATTTCAAATGTTTATCAAATAATTCACTGTTTTTGCCCCTACATTTGGAATTTGCAACCACTGAAGTGATGCCATCTCGTGGATTAAGTGGGTATCTGAATTGCATGGCAAAACAGCCATCAAAATTCACTACTTTATTAAACAGAAATAATGCAGTAGTCATTTCATGAAGTCACGTAGAATGAGAATAAAATAATAAATTGATAAAATAAAATAACACAATAATATTCTCACGACGTTTCGCCCACAACACAAGCGGCCTTCATCAGGTGAAGGGACGAGACTGTCTGGTAGGACAGCGCTGGAGTGAAAGAGCCACGTTCAGATCACGACCTTTAAGCTGTGTGAGAGGAAACAAAGCGCCTTGACAAAGGAATTAGCATATAATTTAGCATTGAAATGGCTGAGTGATTAGCTTGTGACTGGTCACAGAAATAGCTATGTTAAAAGTTAAAGCATACACATCCGCAGAGGCACCCCTTGACAAAGGAATTAGCATAGAATTTAGCATTGAAATAGCTGAGTGATTAGCTTGTAACTGGTCACAGAAATAGCTACGTTAAAGTCAGAGCATACACATTCACCGAGGCACTTAGTACAAATCAAACAGGAGAATTTAGCATTGAAATAACTAGGCGAATTTAGCATTGAAATAACTGAGTGATTAGCTAGTGACTGGTCACAGAAATGACTATGTTGAAGTCAAGGCCTACACATCTGAGCTATTCACAGTACTATATAGTCAACCAATAAAAAAAACTAAAATATAAATTACCTTAATGTTATCAATAAACTCTATATTCTCTAATCAGCTAAGCTACCAACAATAAGTCGTTATATATCACAATGCTATATGGCGAAAAAATGGGTGGATTCTTACCCTCAACTTTAGCACCACGTATAGCTACGGGCCCCGTTCAGACGGACGAGTTCATCCATGGTCGGAACAGAGGAGGGGGAGAGAGACAGCTGCGAGGCGCTATCATACTCCATGTTGTAAACCATACCATTAACCGTGGTGTGAGAGGTATTAAGAGTCAATGCTGGCGAAAGAGCTGTGGTCTGAAGGTCATCGTAAAATACAATGAATTAAGAACAGAAATGATTTAAAACATCTTTCCAATGGTTACTAAACCAGAATACATCTTCTCGGTTGAAATTGCCTCTGTGTTTGTATATGTGAATGGCCTCATGAACGAATCTCTCATGGTAGCCGGTTGGCTTGCAAAGAACCTTTGTCTTGGAGAAGTCAATGTCATGTGAGCCCACTGAATTATAACAGTGATCTGCCACGGCAGAGGAGTTCGTCCTACCGTGTTTCAAGTCTGCTTTATGTTCGCGGATGCGGTCCGAGATATGTCGTTTGGTTTCTCCAATGTAGCTACTACCACAGAGGCACTTTAGTTTGTAAACGCCCGGGTACTGTATGTCTGGAACAGCATCTTTTACAGATGGAACTAAATCACGGATTTTATGTACTGTGTTGAATCGGACCTGGATCTTGTGTTTATTCAGGATTTTGGAGATATTTTTAGTGACCCCTGCAATGTAGGGTAAGGTGATGGTTTTGAGTGGCTCCACAAGAGGATCCTTCTTCATGACTGGAGTGATGGCTTTGCGGATTGTGTAGTCGGAGTAACCATTAGCCCTGAGAGCCTGGTGTACGTGCTTGAGTTCACTGGTAATTTGTTCCTGGTCGGAAATGCATTGGGCTCTATGGTATAGAGTCTTGATGACGGAGTTCTTCTGGGATAGATGGTGGTGGGAATCCGGTTTCAAGTAAGCATCTGTATGGGTAGCTTTCCTGTAGACAGAGTGGCTCATTGAACCATCATGTCTCCTTTTAATTAAGACATCCAAAAAGGGTAGTTTGCCATCTTTTTCGACCTCCATGGTAAATCTGATGGCTGGGTGTATGGAATTGATGTGGTCGCGGAATTGGTCTAGAGCAGGCTGGCCATGTGGCCAGATGACAAAGGTGTCATCAACGTACCTCTTCCATAAGGTCGGGCGTAGAGTGGCAGTCTGGATGGCGTCAGTTTCAAATTTTTCCATGAATACGTTGGCTACAACCGGAGATAGGGGGGAGCCCATTGGGGTGCCCTCAGTTTGTTTGTAGAAAGTTCCATTCCAGGTGAAGTATGTGTTGGTTAAGCAATGTCTCACCAGGGGGGGTACATCAGTATGCAGTCCTTGATGAACCAGGTCTTCAATGATAGTGATGGTGTCAGGTACTGGGACTTTGGTGAACAAGGACACCACATCAAAACTGACAAGCAGGTCGTCTGGGGACAGGGAAATGCCTTTGAATGTCGATACCAGGTGAGTAGAATTTAGTACCGCAGAGGTGGTTTTTCCAGTGAAAGGTCGCAGTATATCAGCAAGAAAACGTGCCAGTTTGTAGGTGGGGGAGTTGATAGTAGAGACGATGGGACGAAGGGGTGTATCTTCTTTGTGTATCTTTGGAAGGCCATATAATCTTGGTGGTCTGGCAGCAGAGGGTTTCAACGAGAACTGTTTGATCTCATCAATTAATGCTGTTGAATCAGAGATGATTTTGTTCGATTTGGTGACCAGGCTGTTGGTGGGATCTCTTTTTATTTTTGTATAGCTGCCATCGTTGTTGTGGCCGAAACGTCGTGAGAATATTATTGCGTTATTTTATTTTATCAATTTATTATTTTATTCTCATTTTACGTGACTTTACCGAAAGAACCAAAGAAGATGAATCATTGCAGTCACGAAAGCTTTAAATCGAAATTTAAGTCATTTCATAGGTTCACGTTGCTGTATGGATGTCCCTTGGCTATTAGATCTGGACATGGCCTTACGAACTACATACAGAATCATTCCCAAGAATAAGAAATTGATTCAAACTTTTTTATTTTAAAGTACGTATTGTATTCACAAAATTATAAAATGTACACATTTACAATGGTAATAATCTTCTTTGTGGATGTGGTGCTGGCGCTGCTGGGCTGTGTTGTATCAGCGGTATTCTTCAGGACCCGGTGTGCATCGCCCTCCAGTGGTGGCAGCGGTGGTGGCAGGGGCAGCAACTTGACCACGTCCCTTGTGATATCATCCATCAGTGATGACGGTTGATCGCCAGGGTCGGGGGTCGTCGCTGCCGCCTCTTTTGATGCCATTTCCCATGTCCGCCGTTGATTTGACTGCACACGGGTATGGCCTTCATCTCTGGAGACCTGCACACAGCACATGGAACGACCGCTACGTGAGTTTCATTGGCCCAAAGGGCAACCTGGTGAACTTCCCGTGAGCTCAACAGAGATCGAGCCTTAACAGCAAAGGTGGAAGGCAACCTGCCCAACTTAGGTTAAAGTTATAATGATAACGGCGTGGCTCAAATTTCCTGCTCATGCCACTGCTGGCAGAGGATCCTCGAGTAGACAAACTCTGGATGATATTTGGTCTACTCTTCCACATTGACCACACTTGTGTGCATACCCACAAATACAACTCGTGGGTTACTCACCTGACGTAGAAGAGGATGTATGCCTGTTTCTCCATGACCACCCTGGTGTCGACCGGCGTCACCAAGTCGTCGTCCATCCGGAACCATCTCCCATCGCAGATCTGTATGCAAACAACATCGAAGATTAATTACGACGATTATCCAATTGCACCTAAACTCCCCATATATTCGTAAAATGACACATGAGGAACAGAGGTGACCCTCTTATTCCACCTATTATTGTGTTGTCCTATAAGTTGAGTAATCGAACCGATAATCCATAAAAAATAATTAATTACATTTGAAAGTTCAAATCCTGGTTGGGACTTCACTTGGTCCATCATCTATCCAGGGTCAATAAAGTAACTACACATTTTTGGTGAAGTCACCAGTGGTTGTTCTATGCATACGCTCTCCCTCAGTCACAGCAAAGGACAATTTTCACCACTGGCTGAGGCCTATAAATGGGAAATGAGCACCACCTCATGGCTCATAGGAGCAGGAATCGTTTTGATTTTATTCACTGAATCGAATTATTTAAAGGATCTACGCGTACGAATGATTGGCGTGTGATTGTGTGATAATGAATGCAGTACATCACCTTGTTGTAACAGTAGTAATGTCCCTCTGTGCTGCATTTCCCGGAGTGCACAAGGACTGAGTATAACCTGTACACTACAGGGTCTGCGTCCTCCTGCTGCGACATGAATGGCCGCACGTCCAGGTGCTCTGGGTACGGGCAATGCTGCAGTGGTGGGGAAGGAGGCAGTGATGCAGAAACAGAGATGGTGTTAGGCAGGGAAGAGGGGAAGAATGATGCAGGGTCGAGTTATTGATTATAATTTTTGTTCTATTTTTTTACTTTACCAGGTAATGCTGACTGAACTATATAGCTCTTTCTCAGAAGCGATCTAGCCACAAATGATAGCTCAACAAAGTGGCTTTTCACTGTGAATAGTTTTAGCAGCCAAATATTCTAGAAGCAACTGGAGGACCCGGAGAAAAACCCACGTGAATACAGGGAGAACATGCAAACTCCAAATATACAGGCATTAGGATCGGGATCAAACCCACGACCTGTATGCTTGGGGAGGGAGTTAAGATTTCACCGCCATAGAGCCCAGTTTAGGTAGATTAACCAGGTGGGCGCTCGAGAGAACATGAAAAGTCACATTTGTACGAGTGATCTCGGTTAAAACCGTGGCAAAAGAAATAACGCGAAATAAATCACAGAAATTACTCAAAAAGGAAGCAGCACAAAAACATGCAATGAGAAATTGGAGAAAATGCAGCCACATTTTAGGAGAAATGTAAAAAAAACTTGTATATTAACCAAACATTACCCGATTGATCTTGTTTCCAAACAGGTCATATCTCTTGATGGAGAGGGCCAAGACGTTCGGGAGATGGTGAAGGCTCATCCTCTTCGTGGCCTTCACCTTGCAACAGCACCTGCGCACCAAAAAGCAGCAGCGTCAGTTTAATGACCGAGATGCCCAGTGAATAACTGTACAAATATGTTGGCGTGACAAAGTAGACAGACTCGCGTGACATTGACGTCGTGCCATACTCACCTTTGGCAAGTGTATTCGTCCAGTGTCTCTGTCTTGGTGAAATCTGCAAAAGCAGTCAGCAGATCTGGCGAATTCTGTCAAATAGAACGATGTGAAGGCAAATGAGTGCTTGAAAAGAACACTGGAAACATTTTGCAGCCGTTAAAACAGTGAGTCCTTATGTTGTACTGGCTGTTGTGTGACATAAGAGGGCATTATCATTAGTTGACAGTAATTAAGGACGTGCTCTCAATTTTCAGATTCATCCAATGTGCAGCATTCCAGACGATGGGCAAACTTAATGTGTTTGAGTGACGCGACTAGTGTAATGTACACGATCCGAAAAAGATCAAAAGTGTTGCTTGAAAATGAGAAAATATTCATCCCAACGTTTAAATTCGAAACTCGTCACGAGCAAAGATACCATTTAATTAAATCAAGAATTCCTCGATTCTCACGTTGATGTGAAGACTGATGTCCAGGCAGTTTTCGAATCTGTCCGAGGTGCAGGAACACTGCGTGCACTCCACTGTGGAACACAAGTAAACGCACGCGCACACATCCACACGTGCAATTAGAGGAAGTTAGCATTCTGATTAGCAGAATCGAATAAAATGTGTTTGTATCTGATCAAATGGGTTGTTGTGTCTGTGTGCTTGTGCATTTTTCTATTGTGCGGGGAGTGGAAATATAGCGGTTAGCGCACTGGTGAACTGAGTTCGATCCTCGCTCACGGTCGATTCAGCCTCAAATTAGTATCTGGTGCATTGTGTAACATCAGCACTGGTGCTAGCCACCCGAAGGTGGCCGGGCATGGTGCTAGCCACACCACCTTGTCATGTGCCCTGTTGGCCTACATAGGTACTTGCTAATAGCAATTGCTCCAGCATTCTGTTAAGGCTTCAGGGAGATCTCTGTATTTGTGTGTTTTGCTTATGTCCTGCTGGGTACATGCGTATGAGTGCAGGGTTCATCTGCACTGTGCAGCATGCGTCGTCATACTCGGTGTGATTGCTACTTGCAGCGATGATTTTGCACATGGAGCTGGCACACACCTGTCGATTTTAGCTGCCCTGTGAAGATCTGGTGAATCACCGAGGTCTTCTCCACATGTTCTTCTGGCCTGTACGTGGAAATGAATGACATCACACATTCGGTGGCTTCCAGATGCATCACCTTTACCAAGTGCGCTCATGGGAGAGTTATACTCCTTTTTGTTTCGACCCTACGTTACTTTGCAGCCAAGCGCTTATTTAAATAATATTCTATAAACTTTGTTGTGAATTTTTGGTAACAGGTTGGGAACCAGTGGCCTAGGACGTGCACTACTTACTTGTGGTGGTTGATTGGGCAGGAGAGATGCAGAGCTTCTACGATGTAGCAGAAGAACTCATGCACGTCCTCCTGTTTGCCAAACTGCAGGTGTTTGGCGATCCCTGTGGGTAAATGGATGGAGGTCATAAGCGGTTTGAACACAAGGTTACAAGGGAAACGTTTTACCAATGCGCCACTCTGCCACCCAATGAATATGTTCTAAATTCAATGTGCACAATTGTGTTGTACTGAACAGAACTCACGTTTGAGGTTTTGGACGATTTCCAAGGGCTTGATGACCTTGCCCTTGGAGCTGAATGTTGCAATGGTGTGCCTTTCCATTATGCACATCATGCAAAATCCATTATATGTACCTGTGAAATGAGGCAGAGGTGGCACATGCTATCAGTACAACACCGATCAAACAGCTCAGCTGTAGGTGCAGCACACAACAAGGACATCTTCACAGAACACAATTATTTTCAGCTTGGTATTTCAAAGTGTTCTGGGAACTCACATCTTCCTGAGTGGTGCCTGGAGATCAGGTAGTTTGCCAGTGGTGCGGTGTAAGTGAGGCACTGCAGGGTGGCATTGAGGAAACAGGTGTTCCCCATGTTGTCAAGGCCAGCACCCTCGCATGCGTTCCACTGCCACGTGAGGCTCAGGTTTTCCCCCGATTCTGGCGCGAGTCGTGGAGCTCCATTATCGTTATCTGCGCACAAAACATACAGGAAATTTTCTCTTTACACTCGAGGCACTCTGGAGACTGGCTCGAAAGTTGCGTGGTGAAGCCAGAACTTGTGATATTGTTTTAGCGGTGCTCTTTATTAACCCTTTCACAACCATGTATTTTTCAACTCTAGGTGACCTTGCAGTGAGCTGTTTCTTGACGTAATTTCTGTTAACGTGATCAGGGTAACAATATTCAACGGATAGGGCATAAACCTGGTCCTTGTCCAATATTTTGACTATGCAAATTTTGCCACGAAATGAACGGTTATCGACGGGCATCGATGGATCCTGGATATCACGTTGATTTTCCTCCATAAATTGTGTCTCATGGCTTCGTGTCACTTTTGCCATCCCGATTATACGTAAGTATATAACAGTACATTGTGCAAATATCTGACAAACGTTTTATCTGGAACTAATCCCTACTGCAGAGTTGCTTATGAGATTGCAGTTGCACTACATTGACGTGTTTTTATCCACTGTTTCTGAACGCAGTCTCAAATGCCAAACACGTGAATTACCCAGCAGGGAAGTTATAGTAGATAAGCGTTAACACCTTTTTGGGATTAAGCAAGGTTATAAGAACTTGGGAGAAGATACCATGAGAGCGAATTCCAAAGTCAAGCTAGTGGTTACAGAGTCACTTTGGTACAAGCTTACCTTCCACGGCAATCTTTTCTGGCACAGGATGGGCAGCTAGCTTCTGGGAGGTGGGCCTGATGATGGCAGACGCTGTCGATGGAATGGCATCCTTCTGTCTGTCATCCGGCATCCTCCCATGAGCGGTATGCTGGCTGCCCCTCCTTCGGGCAGCTTGGCCACCCCGGCGTCTTGGTCTCCTCACTTGAGCGGCTGCCTGGCCTAACCCGCAATTTGCTGCCTCGCCTTGCCCTTGACCAGCAGACTGAGCACTCCCGCAACCTGGACTGCCCTGGTGGCTTGTAACCTGGCATCCCTTCCATTCAGCAGCCTTGTTGCTAGCAGCACGAATATCTTGGTGGCTTGCAATTGGACTCGCTTTGTCCCCTTCATCTTGGCTCGGCTCCCGATCTACCACCGGGCTTGGCCCATGGTCTGCCACCCGGTTTGAACCGCTGTCCGCTATTGGGTTGGGCCCATAGCTACCCATCTGACTTGCCTCTTGGCTAGGCACCGGGCTCGTCTCAAGGCTAGCCACCAGGCTCATCTCATTGCTAGCCACGAAGCTAATCTCACAATTTTCTTCTGGGTCCACCTTGTGGCTTGCTTCTAGGCCCATCTCATGTTTATCTACCAGGCTTGCCTCATGACTTGCCACCTCAGTCTTCTCATGGCTAGCCACCGGGCTCATCTCATAGTTATCCACTGGGTCCAACTTGCAGCTTGCCTCTGGGCCTATCTCATGGCTAGCTACCAGGCTCATCTCACGGTTATCCACTGTGTCCACCTCGCGGCTTGTCTCCAGGCCCATCTCATTGTTAGCCACTGGCCTCGCCTCAAGACTTGCCACCTCGGTCTTCTCATGACTAGCCACTGGGCTCGTCTCATGGCTTGCTGCAGAGCTCTGAACACAGCTGCTTGGCTCATAAACCTCATCATCTGAAACACTGCAGAAGCAACAGAAGATGTTCTTGAGATGTTTAATGAAGCCCTTTTTCTTGGCCTTCGACATTGTGGCGATGTGGTTGCAGAGTATAAAAATGCATCCAAAAACGTGTCCTCAAGATGATGGCTGGATTTGATTTTTTGAAAAATTTGCAACAGAAAACCCAGAACACGTCTGACCCTCACGGTGCCAGATGAGCAACTGAATTTGTGGGCGGATGTGACATCACAGTGATGTCATTGCACTGGAGTCACATGGTTGTGTATGTAATCGTGATATAATGGTGACGTCACAGTGATGTCATTGCACTGGAGTCACACGGTCTACGTATTCGTGATATAATGGTGACGTCACAGCAATGTCACAGCGCACTGAGGTCACATGGTGCCCCGTGGGAATGTGATTCTCGTTGCCTGTGCAACAAGCACCCTCTATTCATTTTATGTCTGTAATTGAACGAATGTTAATAATGAATTGTTTTTAAAAGTAATTTATCTCAAGATAACATTCGTTGCAGGAAATGTATTTTAGTTTATATTGATCTATGATTGTGCCCTTTTGCATGCTTTGTCTCACGATATATTCAATCGAGATGATTGTTGTACTTTATGTTCTTGTATTTGTAATTTTGGTGACTTAAGTTACTCTTGCAAATGACACCGTCCTTGTCTCTAAGCAAAATACATTTAAAACTGTCTTCAAATCGCTTCACTTAATGTAATAATCCCCGCAGCACTGGTGTAACGTCTAAGTTTGACTACGCAGCCACTCCCTCTCCTCTCCAGGCTTAACAGAACTCCAACTGCTATTTCTCCCCTATTTGTCTATTATCTCATTCCTGTGTTTAATTGCCCCAACCGACAGCCTCGTGGCTGCCCGTCGATCACGCCGCACGTCACAGCCACGAGCTGTAGGGGCGGGGCTCCGTCCACTCAGTGGTGCTCTTAACGTTCACATTCAGCAGCATGGGTCGGGAGTCTAATCTCTGCAGTTCCCCGTTCTGGTTCCACCTCCCTATGTCATGTAGCCTCTCAATTTCTTTATTCACGAGGATTGTGTTTCATCGTACAAAACGGTACCGGAGACCTTTTTACGAGATTTGGCGGCGACGGCCATCTTGGTAAGGGTAATGCAAAGCGCCAGCTGAACCCGAGACGCCCCAGTGAAGAGGCACTAACGGCCATCTTCGTAATGGAAAACAAGTCCCCTGAGAATTAAAAGGACCTGCCATCTTGGATAGGGCAGTGCAAGGGGCAGCATCACCAAGGGAAACAGGAGCAGGCATCTTCGTAAGGGAAAGTGGCCGTGGCATAGATTGGCGGGAATCGCCATCTTGTCGAGAGCTCGGAGACACGGACATTCTCGGAGATAGGAGCAATCGTGATAATGATTTGTGCCGCGATGAAAGTTACTCAACTTTTGTTCACAGTTATGGTTAACGTTTGCGTGAGTGCAAGCGCAGGGAGAGTTGCCACTCGTCGGATTGTTGTCGTTTCTTCGTCACAAATTAATGTTTGCCTCAAATATTTGTTCAGCTGAGGTAAAATAACCACGTGCCCGTGGGCGGCGTGTAGGCACGCGGGAAGGCCTCGCGGCCTCTGTGTCGGTGTCTGCTGAGAGTAGAGACGAGGAACGAGAGACGCCGCGTCGCTCAACAGGGAGAAGAGTGTCGCGCGTCACAGTCGGCTTCTGCCATTGTCTCTCCACTGCTGGATGAAGGCATCTTCCACCGGTCGTCGCTCACGGTCCCTCGCTCCCAGCGTGCGTCCGTCTCTTGCACGTCAAACTCGTTCCGTCTCTCCGTCTCCGCCCCAGTGGAAAGGGCTGAAATCAAAGTGTCGCTTTTTGCGTGCAGGTACGTGAAATAAATGGTCACTGGGTTGGTTTAATGTATTATACTTGGAGTTAAGTAGCAGTGGGATACGGTCGCCACTTGTACGCATAAGAGTTATTTGATTAAGGGTTTAACGCGTCTGCAAGCGTTCTGAGGTAAATCTTTAATAACATTACAGATTAAAGTTGCTAATGTCAACATTCATAGTAACAGTTATATAGTTGAGGTAATTCTCAAAACGCGGAATTATGACTAGAATTCTGTATACAAATATTTTTGAAATAAATATAGCATGTATAGCTGTTAAAGTCTATAAAAGCATGTTAAATATGTGATATGTATATTTAAACACTCACAATAACATAGTTCCGTAGCTTACACGATAAAAAAACTCTTTTGCATGTTTGTATATGATTACAATAAAATCGATAGGGAAATATGCTGTAATTAAAGTTTTGAGGCAAATCATTAATTATTTGTCTTAAGGCTTAAATCATAATACTGTAATGGTTTAACAATTTTACAATAATTCTATATTTCAGTTTATTTTGGTATAGCCCTGTGAGCCATCCGGCTCTTGAAGCGGGTGCAACCACAACAAACAAAAAAACAAAAACACGAACAAGAAAAACATCTTAAAGTGACTATGTGACTGTGCAAACAGAAAATCCTTGAAAAAAAAGCACCGTACACCAACGCTGTGTGCAAAAAATCCCAGTGGGATGCAAGTCAAACAAGAAAAAACACAAAAACTTAGATTAAGGCCATCAGTCTAACTCCGTACTGCAACAAAACAAACATGTCCAAGCCAAAAAACGTTTTCCTAATCACCAAAAAATAAAGCTATAATTGCAACGTAACAGTGATCACAAGGGCTGTAACCGAATTTTTACAATAAACTACATAAATAACATGTAACACCAAACCCTAGAAACATAGCTGGCTGCATTAGTTACTCCACAACAACAGAAGCATCGGTCGGAGTATCAAATTTTTCAATGCACCTTTAAGATCAGCACGCTAAATCAAAATACATAATACTTAGCAGCGTCATCCGGAGCGAAACATTTTATTTTATTTTACGCCAATGAATAGCAGTGGCAGCTAGGGGTGTACAACTCCTCTAGAGCAGTTTTGAGAGAAGATCTCATTGGTAGAGATTCAAGTTGCAGTTTATTGGCAATAGCATTCCAGACTCTGGGGGCATCAATAGCAAAGGCCCTTCCTCGAGTTTTTGTACGGCAATAGGGAAGGTGAAGCTGGCAAATGAGCGAAGACCTGAGGTCAAATTTGTTCTTTGAAACAGAGAGGAGATCCAGCAGGTAGTCTGCGGATTTTTTTGTAAGTTCATCGTGAATAAATAAGATCTGGTGCACAAGCCGTCGAACATTAAGAGATGTTAAGTTTGACCCAATGTAGAGATCACAGTGGTGAGTCCTATATGGGCAGTTCAATGTAAATCTTAAGGCCGAGTGATAGATGGAATCAAGCTTCTTCAGTACAGTGCTTGGGGCTGATTTATACACGATGTCACGGTAGTCAAGTAGAGGCAGAATGGTAGCTTTTATCAATTCCAAACGGAACATTGGGGGGAAGCAGTGCTTGTGTCGATACAGAAAACCAATTTTTATTTTTGTCTTTTTTCCAATATAATCAATGTGATCTTCAAAATTCAGTTTTGAATCCAGATCAGAAAGTAATTTGTTAATGTTTATTTTATTAAAAGTGACTGCTGTATTAATTTATATGATTACTCGCGACCAATAACAGTGCGGATATTTGAAGCGGTCCTGGGCATCTCCTAGGTCGACTCAGCCTTCGAATGAGTTACCCGGTGCGGTGTGTAAATATCAGCACTGGGGAGACACAGAGGCGGCCGGGTGAAGTTTTGGCCACCCACCCCCTCATATGCCGTATTTGTCTTCATAGGTGCTAGGGAACAGCACTTGCCCCAACAGTCTGTTAAGTTCATGTAGGGGTTTTGTATTGGCCCGCAAAAACTCCTATTCGGTCCTCAGTAAGGAAAATGTTCCCCACCCACTGCTCGCTTCAACGTTGATATATATAAACTTGACTTGAAGAACGACAGACCCATTGGCCTCATCACAAGGATAGAAATTGAAGACAAGCTGGGTTGAAAATGCATTGGCTCAGTTACTATGTAGACAGTCTTTGAGTACTGCAATAATTAAATAAAAATAATGTATAGTTTACAGCGCCTTTATCAGTCCCCTGCTGGATGAAGACCTCCCCCACGCCATGTTGGCGATGGTTGATTTTACTTCCCCCACGGTGTTCAGTGTTGGTGAAGGTGAGCGGGGTGGGGGGAGGGGAAGGAGAAGTGGGTAGGATCGGTTCTAGTATTACTTTCCACTGTTAACCGTGGCCATAAATCAAACTCCGTTCATAACACAGCACGTTAACCACTGCACCACCGCTCCTCTCGCCAGTGAAGCCAGCCACACAGGACTCGTCACGAGAAGAGACGACGACCAGTGGTCGAGACTAACGACGGAGAGACACCAAAAGGGTGTGAACGCGCCCGCGGGGAGGAAATCCAGCGCGAAGATGGAGCGACGACATCAGCTCACGCGCTGGAGATGACATGGATTGTTGCGGCACCAGTTCGTGACAGGTGACGACGGATTTGGAGGAGTCCACCATCCAGCAGTGGATAAATCATAGCCGATTATTCTGATGGGTGGGTTGCCAGCACCTCGTCCGGCTTTCTTTCTCTGCCAAATGCTGGTGTTTACACAAGGAACCAGGTACTCATTTGAGGCTGAGTCGACCTAGGGGGTGCCCAGAACCGGTTAAAATATTCTGGACCCCCCCATGGACCCTTATATCCGCCTATTTTGGGTGCCCCGGTGGTGAGATATTAACTACCTCGCCTGGTGTGCAGGAGGTCGTGGATTCGATCCCGACCCTAACACCTGTATATTTGATGTTTGCATGTCTCTCTCCCCAGGGTCGCATCGTTTTTCTTCTCCGGGTTCTCCCCTTCACATTTATAAACATGCGTTTAGAGTATTTGGTTGCTATAAATGTCCACATAATAAGCCATTTCGTTGAGCTATCAACTATGGCCAGGTCGCTTCTGAAAAAGAGCTATGTTACTCAGCGGGCCTTACCTGGCAACGTAAAAACAATAGTCTAGTTTTAGTTTCTTTCTGATAATGATTCAGCAGGTGCAGTGAAATTAACCAATGTGGCCACTGGAGGGCGGAGGTTTACGCATCACAGCGAGTCGCGTCCACTCAGCCTGGGGTCAAACGAGATACAAGACACAGACTTCCCGTATTACCTTAACAGACTGTTGAGGGCAATTGCCGTTAACGAGCACCTTTGAAGGCCAGCCGCCTTTGTCTTCCCAGTGGCGATGTTTACACACCGCACCAGGTGCTCATTTGAGGCTGAGTCAACCTTGGGGAGGCCCGGGAACGGTTCAGTTAATCGTCACCTGGTGTTGGTGGCCGTGATCGGGACTCGAACTCGGGTCACCGGGTTCGTAGCGCAGCATTAACCGCTGCACCATCGCTCCCAACACACGACAGACGCCTCCTCTCTCTCTGCCCGGCCCCCACGAGTATGAAGCAAAAGTCGGGGGTGCAACTTACAATCCTGTATGTGTGTGTGGGGATACAAAGGCGGCCGGGCGTTGTGCTGACCAACCCAACGCCTCGTGTGCAGTTTCCGGTCTTCATAGGTGCAACTCGCTAACAGCACTTTCCCCAACAGTCTGTTACAGGCTACACGGGGGAGCTTTGTCTTTGTAGAGCGCTGGAGCAGTGGTTAGCGCACTCTACGAACCCGGCGAACCGAGTTCGATTCCGGCTGACGACCACCAACAGCAGGTGACGATTATTTAAACCGGTTGTGGGCCTCCCCTCGGTCAACTCAGCCTCAAGTTAGTTCCCAGTGCGGTGTGCAGTAAACATCGCCGCTGCGGAGACAAAGGCGGCCGGGCGTGGTTGTTGACCACCCGCCCCCTCGTGTGCCCTGCTGGCTTTCATCTTTCATAGGTGCTGCTTACTCGCCTTAACAGCACTTGCCCCAACAGTCTGTTACAGGCTACACGGGGGATCTTTTACTTGTCACCAGATTTGTGCGTCTTACTTTCTGACGCGTCTCGTGGGTTTCGGGGAATGTGGCTGTAGGCAACCGTCTCTGTGATTTCTGTGCCTCTGTAGATTCACAAAACTCAAGAGGGAGAGTGCCGCCGCGCGTTGCAGTCGGCTCCTGCCATTGTCTCTCCACTGCTGGATGAAGGCATCTTCCACCAGTCGCCCTCACTCACGGTCCATCGCTCCCACCGTCCGTCCATCTCTTGCACGTGAACTCATTCATCGCTTCGTCTCCACAGGGGTCGTCCTTTACGGTATTGTTTTCGGTTTATATTTTGTATCTGGGTTGTAATGTACTGGAGAGTGGTGTAAAGTGAGTATTGTGTGTGGAGTGTGTCGTGCAGTGTGGTATACAGTGTTGTGTATAGTGTAGTGTCTGTAGTTTGTGGTTTATCGTGTAGTGTCTGTAATGTGTGCTGTATAGTGTGCAATAACGTGGATAGTACAGTCTGTGTCATATATAGTGTTGAGTGAAGTGTCAAGTATAGTATGAATAGTGTACTCTTTGGTTCTATTCGGTAAAGTCACGTAGGTAAAAAATGAAATAACAAAATCACGACGTTTCGGCCACAACACAAGTGGCCTTCATCAGGTGAAGGGACCGTGCTGTCATGAGAACAGTGTTGGAGTGAAAACAGCCAAGCCCAGGTCGCGTCCTTTATGCTGTGTGGGAGGAAGCAAAACGCTTTGACAAAGCAATTAGCATAAAAATGAGCATGATGTACGTAGTAGGTGCATGGGCCATGATGGACCAGGAGCGGGTGGGGACCATGATGGACCAGCAGCGGGGGGGGGGGGGGGATGTAGAGTGAGTGAGTGGAGTGAGTGGAGTGAATGAGTGGAGTGAGTGAGTGGAGTGAGTGAGTGAGTGGAGTGAGTGGGTGGAGTGAGTGGGTGGAGTGAGTGGGTGGAGTGAGTGGGTGGAGGGAGTGGGTGGAGTGAGTGGGTGGAGTGAGTGGGTGGAGTGAGTGGGTGGAGTGAGTGGGTGGAGTGAGTGAGTGGAGTAAGTGGGTGGAGTGAGTGGGTGGAGTGAGTGGGTGGAGTGAGTGGGTGGAGTGAGTGGGTGGAGTGAGTGGGTGGAGTGAGTGGGTGGAGTGAGTGGGTGGAGGGAGTGGGTGGAGTGAGTGGGTGGAGTGAGTGGGTGGAGTGAGTGGGTGGAGTGAGTGGGTGGAGTGAGTGAGTGGAGTAAGTGGGTGGAGTGAGTGGGTGGAGTGAGTGAGTGGAGTAAGTGGGTGGAGTGAGTGGGTGGAGTGAGTGGGTGGAGTGAGTGGGTGGAGTGAGTGGGTGGAGTGAGTGGGTGGAGTGAGTGGGTGGAGTGAGTGGGTGGAGGGAGTGGGTGGAGTGAGTGGGTGGAGTGAGTGGGTGGAGTGAGTGGGTGGAGTGAGTGGGTGGAGTGAGTGAGTGGAGTAAGTGGGTGGAGTGAGTGGGTGGAGTGAGTGGGTGGAGTGAGTGGGTGGAGTGAGTGGGTGGAGTGAGTGGGTGGAGTGAGTGGGTGGAGTGAGTGGGTGGAGGGAGTGGGTGGAGTGAGTGGGTGGAGTGAGTGGGTGGAGTGAGTGGGTGGAGTGAGTGGGTGGAGTGAGTGAGTGGAGTAAGTGGGTGGAGTGAGTGGGTGGAGTGAGTGGGTGGAGTGAGTGGGTGGAGTGAGTGGGTGGAGTGAGTGGGTGGAGTGAGTGGGTGGAGTGAGTGGGTGGAGTGAGTGAGTAGAGATAAATAAGCAGCTGTGAAAGTTTGGGATACCACTACTTGAAAAAATTTACTGTACCATTGAAAATTAGTTTAATGTTTGGTTTGATATAGAACATCTTTCCAATGATTGCTTAATTTGAAACCATCCTCTCGGTTGAAGTTGTGTCCGTGTTTGTAAATCTGAATTGCCTCGTGGACAAATCTCTGATAAAAACCCGTGGGTTTTCAGAGAACCTTGGTATCGGAGAAAACTATATCGTGATCACCCACAGCGTTGTAACAGTGGTCAGCTACGGCAGAAGAATTCGTTCTGCCATGTTTCAAATCTGATTTGTGCTCGCGAATTCGGTCAGAGACATGTCGCTTCGTTTCCCCGATATAGCAATCACCACAAGTGCAGCTCAATTTGTAAACCCCGGGGTACTGTAAGTCAGGAACGACATCATTCACGGATGGGATCAGGTCACGGATTCTGTGTACTGTATTGAACCGGACCAGGATCTTGTGTTTGTTTAGAATGTTGGAAATCTTTTGAGTAACGCCTGTTATATATGGTTCTGTGATGGTTTTGACCGGAGTATCAAGTGGTTGTTTCTGTATGGAGGGAGAAACAGCTTGGCGGATGGTAAGGTCAGAGTATCTGTTTCTCTTGAGGGCCAGGTGTACATGTTTTAATTCACTGGTCAGGTGGTGTTGGTCCAAAATGCAATGTGCCCTGTGGTAGAACGTTTTGTTGAGATAATTATTTTGAGCTGGGTGGTGGTGGGAATCAGGTTTCAAGTAGGAATCTGTGTGGATGGGTTTCCTGTAGACAGAATGCCCCAGTGAGCCATCAGGTCTCCTCTCAAACAGAACATCCAAAGAATGGTAGCTTGCCATCTTTCTCCACTTCCATGGTGAATTTGATGGCGGGATGTCTAGAATTGATGTGGTATAGGAAAAGGTTGAAAGCTGGGAGGCCATGTGGCCAAATGCCTAAAGTGTCATCCACATATCTCTTCCACAGGGAAGTTCTGAGGGTGGACGTCTGGATGGCGTCTGATTCAAATTTCTCCATGAAAACATTGACTATCACTAGTGATAAGGGAGAACCCATGGGGGTACCCTGATTTTGTTTGTAGAAGGAGCCATTCCAAGTAAAGTAGGTATTGGTGAGGCAGTGTCTAATCAGCACAGGTGTATCGGGATCTAGTCCATGTTGTACCAAATTTTCAATTATTTCAATGGTATCAGGTACCGGGACCTTGGTGAACAGGGAGACCACATCGAAGCTGACAAGGATATTGTCAGGGGACAGTACAACGTCTTTGACCATAGAGACTAAATGAGCTGAGTTAAGTACTGCTGAGGAGGTCTTGCCAGTGAAAGGTAGCAAGGTATCTGACAGAAAACGTGCTAGCTTATAAGTAGGGGAGTTGATCGTGGATACGATGGGTCGTAGTGGAGTGCCTTCTTTATGAATCTTGGGGAGACCATAGACTCTAGGGGGTCTTGCAGCAGAAGGTTTTAAGGAGGGACGTTTAGTTGGTTTGATTAGGGAGGTCGAACTTGTGATGATCTTGTTGGTTTTTATAGTTAGCCTATTAGTAGGGTCATTTTTAATTTTTGAGTGACTTCCATCATTGAGTAGGTTCTGGATTTTGTTGTTGTACGAATCTTTATCCATTATTACAGTAGCGCTGCCTTTGTCGGCTGAGAGGATGACTATATCACTTCTACATTATGAGACCTCCTTTGCCAGTAACAAGATATAGGAATAGGTTTTACCCTTTTAACTGGCACAAAAACTGACACCTTTATTCAAGGCATCATGTTTGCAATAACCAAAATGCAAACATTTGACTGCTTGTGTTGTGGTTATTGCAAACATGATGCCTTGAATAAAGGTGTCAGTTTTTGTGCCAGTTAAAAGGGTAAAACCTATTCCTATATATCACTTCTGTTTTTTAAATTCGCGAGTTCAGAGCGTTCATTTTTGGTGATGTTGCTAATGGGTTTCTTAGCATTCTTAAGAATAGTGGCTATTTCAGCTCTCGCAACGTCTGCTTGGATGTGTCCTATGCCTTTAAGGGCCACATCGACCTGAGAGATGATATCATCTACGTTGTACTGTCCCCTGACGATATCCTTGTCAGCTTCGATGTGGTCTCCCTGTTACCAAGGACCCGGTACCTGATACCATTGAAATAATTGAAAATTTGGTACAACATGGACTAGGCCCCGATACACCTGCACTGATTAGACACTGCCTCACCAATACCTACTTTACTTGGAATGGCACCTTCTACAAACAAAATGAGGGTACCCCCATGGGTTCTCCCTTATCACCAGTGATAGCCAATATTTTGATGTAGAAATTTGAATCAGACGCCATCCAGACTTCCACCATCAGACCTTCCCTGTGGAAGAGATATGTGGATGACACTTTCGTCATTTGGCCACATGGCCTCCCAGCTTTGAACCTTTTCCTACACCACATCAAGTCTAGACATCCCACCATCAAGTTCACCATGGAAGTGGAGAAAGATGGCAAGCTACATTTCTTGGATGTTCTGTTTGAGAGGAGACCTGATGGCTCACTGGGGCATTCTGTCTACAGGAAACCCACCCACACAGATTCCTACTTGAAACCTGATTCCCACCACCACCCAGCTCAAAATAATTATCTCATCAAAACGTTATACCACAGGGCACATTGCATTTCGAACCAATACCACCTGACCAGTGAAATAAAACATGTACACCTGGCCCTCAAGAGAAACGGATACTCTGACCGTACCATCCGCCAAGCTGTTTCTCCCTCCATACAGAAACAACCACTTGATACTCCGGTCAAACCCATCACAGAACCATATATAACAGGCGTTACTAAAAAGATCTACAAAATTCTAAACAAACACAAGATCCTGGTCCGGTTCAATACAGACCACAGAATCCGTGACCTGATCCCATCCGTGAAGGATGTCGTTCCTAACTTTCAGTACCCCGGGGTTTACAAATTGAGCTGCACTTGTGGTGATTGCTATATCGGGGAGACGAAGCAACATGTCTCTGACCGAATTCGCGAGCACAAATTAGATTTGAAACACGGCAGAACGAATTCTTCTGTCGTAGCTGACCACTGTTACAACGCTGTGGGTGATCACGATATAGTTTTCTCCGATACCAAGGTTCTCTGCAAACCCACGGGTTTTTATCAGAGATTTGTCCACGAGGCAATTCAGAGAGAGGATGGTTTCAAATTAAGTAATCATTGGAAAGATGTTCTAAATGAAACCAAACATTAAACTAATTTTCAATGGTACAGTAAATTTTTTCAAGTATTGGTATCCCAAACTTTCACAGCTGCTTATTTCTCTCAACTCACTCCACTCACTCACTCACACCACTCACTCACTCCACTCACTCCACTCACTCACTCCACTCACTCACTCACTCCACTCACTCACTCCACTGACTCCACTCACTCACTCCACTCACTCTACTCCCCCCCCCCCCCCCCGCTGCTGGTCCGTCATGGTCCCCACCCGTTCCTGGTCCATCATGGCCCATGCACCTCCTACGTACATCATGCTCATTTTTATGCTAATTGCTTTGTCAAAGCGTTTTGCTTCCTCCCACACAGCATAAAGGATGCGACCTGGGCTTGGCTGTTTTCACTCCAACGCTGTCCTCATGACAGCACGGTCCCTTCACCTGATGAAGGCCACTTGTGTTGTGGCTGAAACATCGTGATTTTTGTTATTTTATTTTTTACCTACGTGACTTTACCGAATAGAACCAAAGAGTATGGATCCTTGCAGTCACGAAAGCTTCAAATCTAGAATATGAATAGTGTGTTGTACAGTGTATATTGTGTACTGTGTGTTGTTTAGGTGGTGTTGCATAAAGCATGTATAATAAATTAAATGTGATGGAAAGTGTAGTGTGGTGTCAAGTGTAGCGTATGTGGTGTGATGTATAGTGTAGTGTGTGGCGAAAAACACATTTCCTAGGAGTTGAGCCATACTTCATCACGCTGGTGAGTGCAGGGTGGTAGGATCGGTTCAGGTATCACGAGCCAGTGATGCTCCCCATAGCTGGCAATTAAATTGAGATTGTAGGCTTCATTGACTCTATCATGGAGCTCTTGTGGTATTGCAGCCACACACCGTTGGTCATTGTATATTTACGTGCGGAATTAATGCATTCAAATGTAGCGGTTGTAATCGAGCTATTTAGTCCATGGGCCAGAGCAGTAATTGGTACAATGTAAGGTAGCATGTTTAATCACACTTTCGGATAAATACACCTAATGAGTGTGTTACTTGATACACTCGGCTACATATGGTGTGAAATAAATTCAACATGCATACAACACCTCTCATTTCAAATGTTTATCAAATAATTCACTGTTTTTGCCCCTACATTTGGAATTTGCAACCACTGAAGTGATGCCATCTCGTGGATTAAGTGGGTATCTGAACTGCATGGCAAAACAGCCATCAAAATTCACTACTTTATTAAACAGAAATAATGCAGTAGTCATTTCATAAAGTCACGTAGAATGAGAATAAAATAATAAATTGATAAAATAAAATAACACAATAATATTCTCACGATGTTTCGCCCACAACACAAGCGGCCTTCATCAGGTGAAGGGACGAGACTGTCTGGTAGGACAGCGCTGGAGTGAAAGAGCCACGTTCAGATCACGACCTTTAAGCTGTGTAAGAGGAAACAAAGCGCCTTGACAAAGGAATTAGCATATAATTTAGCATTGAAATGGCTGAGTGATTAGCTTGTGACTGGTCACAGAAATAGCTATGTTAAAAGTTAAAGCATACACATCCGCAGAGGCACCCCTTGATAAAGGAATTAGCATAGAATTTAGCATTGAAATAGCTAAGTTAAAGCTTACACATCCGCAGAGGCACCCCTTGACAAAGGAATTAGCACAGAATTTAGCATTGAAATAGCTGAGTGATTAGCTTGTAACTGGTCACAGAAATAGCTACGTTAAAGTCAGAGCATACACATTCACCGAGGCACTTAGTACAAATCAAACAGGAGAATTTAGCATTGAAATAACTAGGCGAATTTAGCATTGAAATAACTGAGTGATTAGCTAGTGACTGGTCACAGAAATGACTATGTTGAAGTCAAGGCCTACACATCTGAGCTATTCACAGTACTATATAGTCAACCAATAAAAAACACTAAAATATAAATTACCTTAATGTTATCAATAAACTCTATATTCTCCAATCAGCTAAGCTACCAACAATAAGTCGTTATATATCACAATGCTATATGGCGAAAAAATGGGTGGATTCTTACCCTCAACTTTAGCACCCCGTATAGCTACGGACCCCGTTCAGACGGACGAGTTCATCCATGGTCGGAACAGAGGAGGGGGAGAGAGACAGCTGCGAGGCGCTATCATACTCCATGTTGTAAACCATACCATTAACCGTGGTGTGAGAGGTATTAAGAGTCAATGCTGGCGAAAGAGCTGCGGTCTGAAGGTCATCGTAAAATACAATTAATTAAGAACAGAAATGATTTAAAACATCTTTCCAATGGTTACTAAGCCAGAATCCATCTTCTCGGTTGAAATTGCCTCTGTGTTTGTATATGTGAATGGCCTCATGAACGAATCTCTCATGGTAGCTGGTTGGTTTGCAAAGAACCTCCGTCTTGGAGAAGTCAATGTCATGTGAGCCCACTGAATTATAACAGTGATCTGCCACGGCAGAGGAGTTCGTCCTACCGTGTTTCAAGTCTGCTTTATGTTCGCGGATGCGGTCCGAGATATGTCGTTTGGTTTCTCCAATGTAGCTACTACCACAGAGGCACTTTAGTTTGTAAACGCCCGGGTACTGTATGTCTGGAACAGCATCTTTTACAGATGGAACTAAATCACGGATTTTATGTACTGTGTTGAATCGGACCTGGATCTTGTGTTTATTCAGGATTTTGGAGATCTTTTTAGTGACCCCTGCAATGTAGGTTAAGGTGATGGTTTTGAGTGGCTCCACAAGAGGATCCTTCTTCATGACTGGAGTGATGGCTTTGCGGATTGTGAAGTCGGAGTAACCATTAGCCTTGAGAGCCTGGTGTACGTGCTTGAGTTCACTGGTAATGTGTTCCTGGTCGGAAATGCATTGGGCTCTATGGTATAGAGTCTTGATGAGGGAATTCTTCTGGGATAGATGGTGGTGGGAATCCGGTTTCAAGTAAGCATCTGTATGGGTAGCTTTCCTGTAGACAGAGTGGCTCATTGAACCATCATGTCTCCTTTTAATTAAGACATCCAAAAAGGGTAGTTTGCCATCTTTTTCGACCTCCATGGTAAATCTGATGGCTGGGTGTATGGAATTGATGTGGTCGCGGAATTGGTCTAGAGCAGGCTGGCCATGTGGCCAGATGACAAAGGTGTCATCAACGTACCTCTTCCATAAGGTCGGGCGTAGAGTGGCAGTCTGGATGGCGTCAGTTTCAAATTTTTCCATGAATACGTTGGCTACAACCGGAGATAGGGGGGAGCCCATTGGGGTGCCCTCAGTTTGTTTGTAGAA
This sequence comes from Petromyzon marinus, assembly GCF_048934315.1. Classification (NCBI taxonomy): domain Eukaryota; kingdom Metazoa; phylum Chordata; class Hyperoartia; order Petromyzontiformes; family Petromyzontidae; genus Petromyzon; species Petromyzon marinus. Next base: position 1,880,184 of record NC_133705.1, read on the forward strand.
AGTTCCATTCCAGGTGAAGTATGTGTTGGTTAAGCAATGTCTCACCAGGGGGGGTACATCAGTATGCAGTCCTTGATGAACCAGGTCTTCAATGATAGTGATGGTGTCAGGTACCGGGACTTTGGTGAACAAGGACACCACATCAAAACTGACAAGCAGGTCGTCTGGGGACAGGAAAATGCCTTTGATTGTCGATACCAGGTGAGTAGAATTTAGTACCGCAGAGGTGGTTTTTCCAGTGAAAGGTCGCAGTATATCAGCAAGAAAACGTGCCAGTTTGTAGGTGGGGGAGTTGATAGTAGAGACGATGGGACGAAGGGGTGTATCTTCTTTGTGTATCTTTGGAAGGCCATATAATCATGGTGGTCTGGCAGCAGAGGGTTTCAACGAGAACTGTTTGATCTCATCAATTAATGCTGTTGAATCAGAGATGATTTTGTTCGATTTGGTGACCAGGCTGTTGGTGGGATCTCTTTTTATTTTTGTATAGCTGCCATCGTTGTTGTGGCCGAAACGTCGTGAGAATATTATTGTGTTATTTTATTTTATCAATTTATTATTTTATTCTCATTTTACGTGACTTTACCGAAAGAACCAAAGAAGATTAATCATTGCAGTCACGAAAGCTTTAAATCGAAATTTAAGTCATTTCATAGGTTCACGTTGCTGTATGGATGTCTCTTGGCTATTAGATCTGGACATGGCCTTACGAACTACATACAGAATCATTCCCAAGAATAAGAAATTGATTCAAACTTTTTTATTTTAAAGTACGTATTGTATTTACAAAATTATAAAATGTACACATTTACAATGGTAATAATCTTCTTTGTGGATGTGGTGCTGGCGCTGCTGGGCTGTGTTGTATCAGCGGTATTCATCAGGACCCGGTGTGCATCGCCCTTGCAGTGGTGGCAGCGGTGGTGGCAGGGGCAGCAACTTGACCACGTCCCTTGTGATATCATCCATCAGTGATGACGGTTGATCGCCGGGGTCGGGGGTCGTCGCTGCCGCCTCTTTTGATGCCATTTCCCATGTCCGCCGTTGATTTGACTGCACATGGGTATGGCCTTCATCTCTGGAGACCTGCACACAGCACATGGAACGACCGCTACGTGAGTTTCATTGGCCCAAAGGGCAACCTGGTGAACTTCCCGTGAGCTCAACAGAGATCGAGCCTTAACAGCAAAGGTGGAAGGCAACCTGCCCAACTTAGGTTAAAGTTAAAATGATAACGGCGTGGCTCAAATTTCTTGCTCATGCCACTGCTGGCAGAGGATCCTCGAGTAGACAAACTCTGGATGATATTTGGTCTACTCTTCCACATTGACCACACTTGTGTGCATACCCACAAATACAACTCGTGGGTTACTCACCTGACGTAGAAGAGGATGTATGCCTGTTTCTCCATGACCACCCTGGTGTCGACCGGCGTCACCAAGTCGTCGTCCATCCGGAACCATCTCCCATCGCAGATCTGTATGCAAACAACATCGAAGATTAATTACGACGATTATCCAATTGCACCTAAACTCCCCATATATTCGTAAAATGACACATGAGGAACGGAGGTGACCCTCTTATTCCACCTATTATTGTGTTGTCCTATAAGTTGAGTAATCGAACCGATAATCCATAAAAATAATTAATTACATTTGAAAGTTCAAATCCTGGTTGGGACTTCACTTGGTCCATCATCTATCCAGGGTCAATAAAGTAACTACACATTTTTGGTGAAGTCACCAGTGGTTGTTCTATGCATACGCTCTCCCTCAGTCACAGCAAAGGACAATTTTCACCACTGGCTGAGGCCTATAAATGGGAGATGAGCACCACCTCATGGCTCATAGGAGCAGGAATCGTTTTGATTTTATTCACTGAATCGAATTATTTAAAGGATCTACGCGTACGAATGATTGGCGTGTGATTGTGTGATAATGAATGCAGTACATCACCTTGTTGTAACAGTAGTAATGTCCCTCTGTGCTGCATTTCCCGGAGTGCACAAGGACTGAGTATAACCTGTACACTACAGGGTCTGCGTCCTCCTGCTGCGACATGAATGGCCGCACGTCCAGGTGCTCTGGGTACGGGCAATGCTGCAGTGGTGGGGAAGGAGGCAGTGATGCAGAAACAGAGATGGTGTTAGGCAGGGAAGAGGTGAAGAATGATGCAGGGTCGAGTTATTGATTATAATTTTTGATCTATTTTTTTACTTTACCAGGTAATGCTGACTGAACTATATAGCTCTTTCTCAGAAGCGATCTAGCCACAAATGATAGCTCAACAAAGTGGCTTTTCACTGTGAATAGTTTTAGCAGCCAAATATTCTAGAAGCAACTGGAGGACCCGGAGAAAAACCCACGTGAATACAGGGAGAACATGCAAACTCCAAATATACAGGCATTAGGATCGGGATCAAACCCACGACCTGTATGCTTGGGGAGGGAGTTAAGATTTCACCGCCATAGAGCCCAGTTTAGGTAGATTAACCAGGTGGGCGCTTGAGAGAACATGAAAAGTCACATTTGTACGAGTGATCTCGGTTAAAACCGTGGCAAAAGAAATAACGCGAAATAAATCACAGAAATTACTCAAAAAGGAAGCAGCACAAAAACATGCAATGAGAAATTGGAGAAAATGCAGCCACATTTTAGGAGAAATGTAAAAAAAACTTGTATATTAACCAAACATTACCCGATTGATCTTGTTTCCAAACAGGTCATATCTCTTGATGGAGAGGGCCAAGACGTTCGGGAGATGGTGAAGGCTCATCCTCTTCGTGGCCTTCACCTTGCAACAGCACCTGCGCACCAAAAAGCAGCAGCGTCAGTTTAATGACCGAGATGCCCAGTGAATAACTGTACAAATATGTTGGCGTGACAAAGTAGACAGACTCGCGTGACATTGACGTCGTGCCATACTCACCTTTGGCAAGTGTATTCGTCCAGTGTCTCTGTCTTGGTGAAATCTGCAAAAGCAGTCAGCAGATCTGGCGAATTCTGTCAAATAGAACGATGTGAAGGCAAATGAGTGCTTGAAAAGAACACTGGAAACATTTTGCAGCCGTTAAAACAGTGAGTCCTTATGTTGTACTGGCTGTTGTGTGACATAAGAGGGCATTATCATTAGTTGACAGTAATTAAGGACGTGCTCCCAATTTTCAGATTCATCCAATGTGCAGCATTCCAGACGATGGGCAAACTTAATGTGTTTGAGTGACGTGACTAGTGTAATGTACACGATCCGAAAAAGATCAAAAGTGTTGCTTGAAAATGAGAAAATATTCATCCCAACGTTTAAATTCGAAACTCGTCACGAGCAAAGATACCATTTAATTAAATCAAGAATTCCTCGATTCTCACGTTGATGTGAAGACTGATGTCCAGGCAGTTTTCGAATCTGTCCGAGGTGCAGGAACACTGCGTGCACTCCACTGTGGAACACAAGTAAACGCACGCGCACACATCCACACGTGCAATTAGAGGAAGTTAGCATTCTGATTAACAGAATCGAATAAAATGTGTTTGTATCTGATCAAATGGGTTGTTGTGTCTGTGTGCTTGTGCATTTTTCTATTGTGCGGGGAGTGGAAATATAGCGGTTAGCGCACTGGTGAACTGAGTTCGATCCTCGCTCACGGTCGATTCAGCCTCAAATTAGTATCTGGTGCATTGTGTAACATCAGCACTGGTGCTAGCCACCCGAAGGTGGCCGGGCATGGTGCTAGCCACACCACCTTGTCATGTGCCCTGTTGGCCTACATAGGTACTTGCTAATAGCAATTGCTCCAGCATTCTGTTAAGGCTTCAGGGAGATCTCTGTATTTGTGTGTTTTGCTTATGTCCTGCTGGGTACATGCGTATGAGTGCAGGGTTCATCTGCACTGTGCAGCATGCGTCGTCATACTCGGTGTGATTGCTACTTGCAGCGATGATTTTGCACATGGAGCTGGCACACACCTGTCGATTTTAGCTGCCCTGTGAAAATCTGGTGAATCACCGAGGTCTTCTCCACATGTTCTTCTGGCCTGCACGTGGAAATGAATGACATCACACATTCGGTGGCTTCCAGATGCATCATCTTTACCAAGTGCGCTCATGGGAGAGTTATACTCCTTTTTGTTTCGACCCTACGTTACTTTGCAGCCAAGCGCTTATTTAAATAATATTCTATAAACTTTGTTGTGAATTTTTGGTAACAGGTTGGGAACCAGTGGCCTAGGACGTGCACTACTTACTTGTGGTGGTTGATTGGGCAGGAGAGATGCAGAGCTTCTACGATGTAGCAGAAGAACTCATGCACGTCCTCCTGTTTGCCAAACTGCAGGTGTTTGGCGATCCCTGTGGGTAAATGGATGGAGGTCATAAGCGGTTTGAACACAAGGTTACAAGGGAAACGTTTTACCAATGCGCCACTCTGCCACCCAATGAATATGTTCTAAATTCAATGTGCACAATTGTGTTGTACTGAACAGAACTCACGTTTGAGGTTTTGGACGATTTCCAAGGGCTTGATGACCTTGCCCTTGGAGCTGAATGTTGCAATGGTGTGCCTTTCCATTATGCACATCATGCAAAATCCATTATATGTACCTGTGAAATGAGGCAGAGGTGGCACATGCTATCAGTACAACACCGATCAAACAGCTCAGCTGTAGGTGCAGCACACAGCAAGGACATCTTCACAGAACACAATTATTTTCAGCTTGGTATTTCAAAGTGTTCTGGGAACTCACATCTTCCTGAGTGGTGCCTGGAGATCAGGTAGTTTGCCAGTGGTGCGGTGTAAGTGAGGCACTGCAGGGTAGCATTGAGGAAACAGGTGTTCCCCATGTTGTCAAGGCCAGCACCCTCGCATGCGTTCCACTGCCACGTGAGGCTCAGGTTTTCCCCCGATTCTGGCGCGAGTCGTGGAGCTCCATTATCGTTATCTGCGCACAAAACATACAGGAAATTTTCTCTTTACACTCGAGGCACTCTGGAGACTGGCTCGAAAGTTGCGTGGTGAAGCCAGAACTTGTGATATTGTTTTAGCGGTGCTCTTTATTAACCCTTTCACAACCATGTATTTTTCAACTCTAGGTGACCTTGCAGTGAGCTGTTTCTTGACGTAATTTCTGTTAACGTGGTCAGGGTAACAATATTCAACGGATAGGGCATAAACCTGGTCCTTGTCCAATATTTTGACTATGCAAATTTTGCCACGAAATGAACGGTTATCGACGGGCATCGATGGATCCTGGATATCACGTTGATTTTCCTCCATAAATTGTGTCTCATGGCTTCGTGTCACTTTTGCCATCCCGATTATACGTAAGTATATAACACAGTACATTGTGCAAATATCTGTCAAACGTTTTATCTAGAACTAATCCCTACTGCAGAGTTGCTTATGAGATTGCAGTTGCACTACATTGACGTGTTTTTATCCACTGTTTCTGAACGCAGTCCCAAATGCCAAACATCTCAATTACCCAGCAGGGAAGTTATAGTAGATAAGCGTTAACACCTTTTTGGGATTAAGCAAGGTTATAAGAACTTGGGAGAAGATACCATGAGAGCGAATTCCAAAGTCAAGCTAGTGGTTACAGAGTCACTTTGGTACAAGCTTACCTTCCACGGCAATCTTTTCTGGCACAGGATGGGCAGCTAGCTTCTGGGAGGTGGGCCTGATGATGGCAGACGCTGTCGATGGAATGGCGTCCTTCTGTCTGTCATCCGGCATCCTCCCATGAGCGGTATGCTGGCTGCCCCTCCTTCGGGCAGCTTGGCCACCCCGGCGTCTTGGTCTCCTCACTTGAGCGGCTGCCTGGCCTAACCCGCAATTTGCTGCCTCGCCTTGCCCTTGACCAGCAGACTGAGCACTCCCGCAACCTGGACTGCCCTGGTGGCTTGTAACCTGGCATCCCTTCCATTCAGCAGCCTTGTTGCTAGCAGCACGAATATCTTGGTGGCTTGCAATTGGACTCGCTTTGTCCCCTTCATCTTGGCTCGGCTCCCGATCTACCACCGGGCTTGGCCCATGGTCTGCCACCCGGTTTGAACCGCTGTCCACTATTGGGTTGGGCCCATAGCTACCCATCTGACTTGCCTCTTGGCTAGGCACCGGGCTCGTCTCAAGGCTAGCAACCAGGCTCATCTCATTGCTAGCCACGAAGCTAATCTCACAATTATCTTCTGGGTCCACCTTGTGGCTTGCTTCTAGGCCCATCTCATGTTTATCTACCAGGCTTGCCTCATGACTTGCCACCTCAGTCTTCTCATGGCTAGCCACCGGGCTCATCTCATAGTTATCCACTGGGTCCAACTTGCAGCTTGCCTCTGGGCCTATCTCATGGCTAGCTACCAGGCTCATCCCACGGTTATCCACTGTGTCCACCTCGCGGCTTGTCTCCAGGCCCATCTCATTGTTAGCCACTGGCCTCGCCTCAAGACTTGCCACCTCGGTCTTCTCATGACTAGCCACTGGGCTCGTCTCATGGCTTGCTGCAGAGCTCTGAACACAGCTGCTTGGCTCATAAACCTCATCATCTGAAACACTGCAGAAGCAACAGAAGATGTTCTTGAGATGTTTAATGAAGCCCTTTTTCTTGGCCTTCGACATTGTGGCGATGTGGTTGCAAAGTATAAAAATGCATCCAAAAACGTGTCCTCAAGATGATGATGGCTGGATTTGATTTTTTGAAAAATTTGCAACAGAAAACCCAGAACACGTCTGACCCTCACGGTGCCAGATGAGCAACTGAATTTGTGGGCGGATGTGACATCACAGTGATGTCATTGCACTGGAGTCACATGGTTGTGTATGTAATCGTGATATAATGGTGACGTCACAGTGATGTCATTGCACTGGAGTCACACGGTCTATGTATTCGTGATATAATGGTGACGTCACACCGATGTCACAGCGCACTGAGGTCACATGGTGCCCCGTGGGAATGTGATTCTCGTTGCCTGTGCAACAAGCACCCTCTATTCATTTTATGTCTGTAATTGAACGAATGTTAATAATGAATTGTTTTTAAAAGTAATTTATCTCAAGATAACATTCGTTGCAGGAAATGTATTTTAGTTTATATTGATCTATGATTGTGCCCTTTTGCATGCTTTGTCTCACGATATATTCAATCGAGATGATTGTTGTACTTTATGTTCTTGTATTTGTAATTTTGGTGACTTAAGTTACTCTTGCAAATGACAACGTCCTTGTCTCTAAGCAAAATACATTTAAAGCTGTCTTCAAATCGCTTCACTTAATGTAATAATCCCCGCAGCACTGGTGTCACGTCTAAGTTTGACTACGCAGCCACTCCGTCTCCTCTCCAGGCTTAACAGAACTCCAACTGCTATTTCTCCCCTATTTGTCTATTATCTCATTCCTGTGTTTAATTGCCCCAACCGACAGCCTCGTGGCTGCCCGTCGATCACGCCGCACGTCACAGCCACGAGCTGTAGGGGCGGGGCTCCGTCCACTCAGTGGTGCTCTTAACGTTCACATTCAGCAGCATGGGTCGGGAGTCTAATCTCTGCAGTTCCCCGTTGTGGTTCCACCTCCTTATGTCATGTAGCCTCTCAATTTCTTTATTCACGAGGATTGTGTTTCATCGTACAAAACGGTACCGGCGACCTTTTTACGAGATTTGGCGGCGACGGCCATCTTGGTAAGGGTAATGCAAAGCGCCAGCTGAACCCGAGACGCCCCAGTGAAGAGGCACTAACGGCCATCTTCGTAATGGAAAACAAGTCCCCTGAGAATTAAAAGGACCTGCCATCTTGGATAGGGCAGTGCAAGGGGCAGCATCACCAAGGGAAACAGGAGCAGGCATCTTCGTAAGGGAAAGTGGCCGCGGCATAGATTGGCAGGAATCGCCATCTTGTCGAGAGCTCGGAGACACGGACATTCTCGGAGATAGGAGCAATCGTGATATTGATTTGTGCCGCGATGAAAGTTACTCAACTTTTGTTCACAGTTATGGTTAACGTTTGCGTGAGTACAAGCGCAGGGAGAGTTGCCACTCGTCGGATTGTTGTCGTTTCTTCGTCACAAATTAATGTTTGCCTCAAATATTTGTTCAGCTGAGGTAAAATAACCACGTGCCCGTGGGCGGCGTGTAGGCACGCGGGAAGGCCTCGCGGCCTCTTTGTCGGTGTCTGCTGAGAGTAGAGACGAGGAACGAGAGACGCCGCGTCGCTCAACAGGGAGAAGAGTGTCGCGCGTCACAGTCGGCTTCTGCCATTGTCTCTCCACTGCTGGATGAAGGCATCTTCCACCGGTCGTCGCTCACGGTCCCTCGCTCCCAGCGTGCGTCCGTCTCTTGCACGTCAAACTCGTTCCGTCTCTCCGTCTCCGCTCCAGTGGAAAGGGCTGAAATCAAAGTGTCGCTTTTTGCGTGCAGGTACGTGAAATAAAGGGTCACTGGATTGGTTTAATGTATTATACTTGGAGTTAAGTAGCAGTGGGATACGGTCACCACTTGTACGCATAAGAGTTATTTGATTAAGGGTTTAACGCGTCTGCAAGCGTTCTGAGGTAAATCTTTAATAACATTACAGATTAAAGTTGCTAATGTCAACAGTCATAGTAACAGTTATATAGTTGAGGTAATTCTCAAAACGCGGAATTATGACTAGAATCAAAAGTCGATATGATTGGTAAGAATTCTGTATAAAAAATATTTTTGAAATAAATATAGCATTTATAGCTGTTAAAGTCTATAAAAGCATGTTAAATATGTGATATGTATATTTAAACACTCACAATAACATAGTTCCGTAGCTTACACGATAAAAAAAAAAAACTCTTTTGCATGTTTGTATATGATTACAATAAAATCGATAGGGAAATATGCTGTAATTAAAGTTTTGAGGCAAATCATTAATTATTTGTCTTAAGGCTTAAATCATAATACTGTAATGGTTTAACAATTTTACAATAATTCTATATTTCTGTTTATTTTGGTATAGCCCTGTGAGCCATCCGGCTCTTGAAGCGGGTGCAACCACAACAAAAAAAAACAAAAACACGAACAAGAAAAACATCTTAAAGTGACTATGTGACTGTGCAAACAGAAAATCCTTGAAAAAAAAAGCACCGTACACCAACGCTGTGTGCAAAAAATCCCAGTGGGATGCAAGTCAAACAACAATAACCACAAAAACTTAGATTAAGGCCATCAGTCTAACTCCGTACTGCAACAAAACAAACATGTCCAAGCCAAAAAACGTTTTCCTAATCACCAAAAAATAAAGCTATAATTGCAACGTAACAGTGATCACAAGGGCTGTAACCGAATTTTTACAATAAACTACATAAATAACATGTAACACCAAACCCTAGAAACATAGCTGGCTGCATTAGTTACTCCACAACAATAGAAGCATCGGTCGGAGTATCAAATTTTTCAATGCACCTTTAAGATCAGCACGCTAAATCAAAATACATAATACTTGGCAGCGTCATCCGGAGCGAAACATTTTATTTTATTTTACGCCAATGAATAGCAGTGGCAGCTAGGGGTGTACAACTCCTCTAGAGCAGTTTTGAGAGAAGATCTCATTGGTAGAGATTCAAGTTGCAGTTTATTGGCAATAGCATTCCAGACTCTGGGGGCATCAATAGCAAAGGCCCTTCCTCGAGTTTTTGTACGGCAATAGGGAAGGTGAAGCTGGCAAATGAGCGAAGACCTGAGGTCAAATTTGTTCTTTGAAACAGAGAGGAGATCCAGCAGGTAGTCTGCGGATTTTTTTGTAAGTTCATCGTGAATAAATAAGATCTGGTGCACAAGCCGTCGAACATTAAGAGATGTTAAGTTTGACCCAATGTAGAGATCACAGTGGTGAGTCCTATATGGGCAGTTCAATGTAAATCTTAAGGCCGAGTGATAGATGGAATCAAGCTTCTTCAGTACAGTGCTTGGGGCTGATTTATACACGATGTCACAGTAGTCAAGTAGAGGCAGAATGGTAGCTTTTATCAATTCCAAACGGAACATTGGGGGGAAGCAGTGCTTGTGTCGATACAGAAAACCAATTTTTATTTTTGTCTTTTTTCCAATATAATCAATGTGATCTTCAAAATTCAGTTTTGAATCCAGATCAGAAAGTAATTTGTTAATGTTTATTTTATTAAAAGTGACTGCTGTATTAATTTATATGATTACTCGCGACCAATAACAGTGCGGATATTTGAAGCGGTCCTGGGCATCTCCTAGGTCGACTCAGCCTTCGAATGAGTTACCCGGTGCGGTGTGTAAATATCAGCACTGGGGAGACACAGAGGCGGCCGGGTGAAGTTTTGGCCACCCAGCCCCTCATATGCCGTATTTGTCTTCATAGGTGCTAGGGAACAGCACTTGCCCCAACAGTCTGTTAAGTTCATGTAGGGGTTTTGTATTGGCCCGCAAAAACTCCTATTCGGTCCTCAGTAAGGAAAATGTTCCCCACCCACTGCTCGCTTCAACGTTGATATATATAAACTTGACTTGAAGAACGACAGACCCATTGGCCTCATCACAAGGATAGAAATTGAAGACAAGCTGGGTTGAAAATGCATTGGCTCAGTTACTATGTAGACAGTCTTTGAGTACTGCAATAATTAAATAAAAATAATGTATAGTTTACAGCGCCTTTGTCAGTCCCCTGCTGGATGAAGACCTCCCCCACGCCATGTTGGCGATGGTTGATTTTACTTCCCCCACGGTGTTCAGTGTTGGTGAAGGTGAGCGGGGTGGGGGGGGGAAGGAGAAGTGGGCAGGATCGGTTCTAGTATTACTTTCCACTGTTAACCGTGGCCATAAATTAAACTCCGTTCATAACACAGCACGTTAACCACTGCACCACCGCTCCTCTCGCCAGTGAAGCCAGCCACACAGGACTCGTCACGAGAAGAGACGACGACCAGTGGTCGAGACTAACGACGGAGAGACACCAAAAGGGTGTGAACGCGCCCACGGGGAGGAAATCCAGCGCGGAGATGGAGCGACGACATCAGCTCACGCGCTGGAGATGACATGGATTGTTGCGGCACCAGTTCGTGACAGGTGACGACGGATTTGGAGGAGTCCACCATCCAGCAGTGGATAGATCATAGCCGAGTATTCTGATGGGTGGGTTGCCAGCACCTCGTCCGGCCGTCTTTGTCTGCCAAATGCTGGTGTTTACACAGGGAACCAGGTACTCATTTGAGGCTGAGTCGACCTAGGGGGTGCCCAGAACCGGTTAAAATATTCTGGACCCCCCCATGGACCCTTATATCCGCCTATTTTGGGTGCCCCGGTGGTGAGATATTAACTACCTCGCCTGGTGTGCAGGAGGTCGTGGAGTCGATCCCGACCCTAACACCTGTATATTTGATGTTTGCATGTCTCTCTCCCCAGGGTCGCGTCGTTTTTCTTCTCCGGGTTCTCCCCTTCACATTTATAAGCATGCGTTTAGAGTATTTGGTTGCTATAAATGTCCACATAATAAGCCATTTCGTTGAGCTATCAACTATAGCCAGGTCGCTTCTGAAAAAGAGCTGTGTAGCTCAGCGGGCCTTACCTGGCAACGTAAAAACAATAGTCTAGTTTTAGTTTCATTCTGATAATGATTCAGCAGGTGCAGTGAAATTAACCAATGTGGCCACTGGAGGGCGGAGGTTTACGCATCACAGCGAGTCGCGTCCACTCAGCCTGGGGTCAAACGAGATACAAGACACAGACTTCCCGTATTACCTTAACAGACTGTTGAGGGCAATTGCTGTTAACGAGCACCTTTGAAGGCCAGCCGCCTTTGTCTTCCCAGTGGCGATGTTTACACACCGCACCAGGCGCTCATTTGAGGCTGAGTCAACCTTGGGGAGGCCCGGGAACGGTTCAGTTAATCGTCACCAGGTGTTGGTGGCCGTGATCGGGACTCGAACTCGGGTCACCGGGTTCGTAGCGCAGCGTTAACCGCTGCACCATCGCTCCCAACACACGACAGACGCCTCCTCTCTCTCTGCCCGGCCCCCACGAGTGTGAAGCAAAAGTCGGGGGTGCAACTTACAATCCTGTATGTGTGTGTGGGGATACAAAGGCGGCCGGGCGTTGTGCTGACCAACCCAACGCCTCGTGTGCAGTTTCCGGTCTTCATAGGTGCAACTCGCTAACAGCACTTTCCCCAACAGTCTGTTACAGGCTACACGGGGGAGCTTTGTCTTTGTAGAGCGCTGGAGCAGTGGTTAGCGCACTCTACGAACCCGGCGAACCGAGTTCGATTCCCGCTCACGACCACCAACAGCAGGTGACGATTATTTAAACCGGTTGTGGGCCTCCCCTCGGTCAACTCAGCCTCAAGTTAGTTCCCGGTGCGGTGTGCAGTAAACATCGCCGCTGCGGAGACAAAGGCGGCCGGGCGTGGTTGTTGACCACCCGCCCCCTCGTGTGCCCTGCTGGCTTTCATCTTTCATAGGTGCTGCTTACTCGCTCTAACAGCACTTGCCCCAACAGTCTGTTACAGGCTACAAGGGGGATCTTTTACTTGTCACCAGATTTGTGCGTCTTACTTTCTGACGCGTCTCATGGGTTTCGGGGAATGTGGCTGTAGGCAACCGTCTCTGTGATTTCTGTGCCTCTGTAGATTCACAAAACTCAAGAGGGAGAGTGCCGCCGCGCGTTGTAGTCGGCTCCTGCCATTGTCTCTCCACTGCTGGATGAAGGCATCTTCCACCAGTCGCCCTCACTCACGGTCCATCGCTCCCACCGTCCGTCCATCTCTTGCACGTGAACTCATTCATCGCTTCGTCTCCACAGGGGTCGTCCTTTACGGTATTGTTTTCGGTTTATATTTTGTGTCTGGGTTGTAATGTACTGGAGAGTGGTGTAAAGTGAGTATTGTGTGTGGAGTGTGTCGTGCAGTGTGATATACAGTGGTGTGTATAGTGTAGTGTCTGTAGTTTGTGGTTTATCGTCTAGTGTCTGTAATTTGTGCTGTATAGTGTGCAATAACGTGGATAGTACAGTCTGTGTCATATATAGTGTTGTGTGAAGTGTCAAGTATAGTATGAATAGTGTACTCTTTGGTTCTATTCGCTAAAGTCACGTAGGTAAAAAATGAAATGACAAAAATCACGGCGTTTCGGCCACAACACAAGTGGCCTTCATCAGGTGAAGGGACCGTGCTGTCATGAGAACAGTGTTGGAGTGAAAACAGCCAAGCCCAGGTCGCGTCCTTTATGCTGTGTGGGAGGAAGCAAAACGCTTTGACAAAGCAATTAGCATAAAAATGAGCATGATGTACGTAGGAGGTGCATGGGCCATGATGGACCAGGAGCGGGTGGGCACCATGATGGACCAGCAGCGGGGGGGGGGGGGGATGTAGAGTGAGTGAGTGGAGTGAGTGGAGTGAGTGAGTGGAGTGAATGAGTGGAGTGAGTGAGTGGAGTGAGTGAGTGAGTGGAGTGAGTGAGTGGAGTGAGTGGGTGGAGTGAGTGGGTGGAGTGAGTGGGTGGAGTGAGTGGGTGGAGTGAGTGAGTGGAGTGAGTGGGTGGAGTGAGTGGGTGGAGTGAGTGGGTGGAGTGAGTGGGTGGAGTGAGTGGGTGGAGTGAGTGGGTGGAGTGAGTGGGTGGAGTGAGTGGAGATAAATAAGCAGCTGTGAAAGTTTGGGATACCACTACTTGAAAAAAATTACTGTACCATTGAAAATTAGTTTAATGTTTGGTTTGATATAGAACATCTTTCCAATGATTGCTTAATTTGAAACCATCCTCTCGGTTGAAGTTGTGTCCGTGTTTGTAAATCTGAATTGCCTCGTGGACAAATCTCTGATAAAAACTCGTGGGTTTGCAGAGAACCTTGGTATCGGAGAAAACTATATCGTGATCACCCACAGCGTTGTAACAGTGGTCAGCTACGGCAGAAGAATTCGGTCTGCCGTGTTTCAAATCTGATTTGTGCTCGCGAATTCGGTCAGAGACATGTCGCTTCGTTTCCCCGATATAGCAATCACCACAAGTGCAGCTCAATTTGTAAACCCCGGGGTACTGAAAGTCAGGAACGACATCATTCACGGATGGGATCAGGTCACGGATTCTGTGTACTGTATTGAACCGGACCAGGATCTTGTGTTTGTTTAGAATTTTCGAAATCTTTTGAGTAACGCCTGTTATATATGGTTCTGTGATGGTTTTGACCGGATTATCAAGTGGTTGTTTCTGTATGGAGGGAGAAACAGCTTGGCGGATGGTAAGGTCAGAGTATCTGTTTCTCTTGAGGGCCAGGTGTACATGTTTTAATTCACTGGTCAGGTGGTGTTGGTCCAAAATGCAATGTGCCCTGTGGTAGAACGTTTTGTTGAGATAATTATTTTGAGCTGGGTGGTGGTGGGTATCAGGTTTCAAGTAGGAGTCTGTGTTGGTGGGTTTCCTGTAGACAGAATGCCCCAGTGAGCCATCAGGTCTCCTCTCAAACAGAACATCTAAGAATGGTAGCTTGCCATCTTTCTCCACTTCCATGGTGAATTTGATGGCGGGATGTCTAGAATTGATGTGGTATAGGAAAAGGTTGAAAGCTGGGAGGCCATGTGGCCAAATGCCTAAAGTGTCATCCACATATCTCTTCCACAGGGAAGTTCTGAGGGTGGACGTCTGGATGGCGTCTGATTCAAATTTCTCCATGAAAACATTGACTATCACTAGTGATAAAGGAGAACCCATGGGGGTACCCTGATTTTGTTTGTAGAAGGAGCCATTCCAAGTAAAGTAGGTATTGGTGAGGCAGTGTCTAATCAGCACAGGTGTATCGGGATCTAGTCCATGTTGTACCAAATTTTCAATTATTTCAATGGTATCAGGTACCGGGACCTTGTTGAACAGGGAGACCACATCGAAGCTGACAAGGATATTGTCAGGGGACAGTACAACGTCTTTGACCATAGAGACTAAATGAGCTGAGTTAAGTACTGCTGAGGAGGTCTTGCCAGTGAAAGGTAGCAAGGTATCTGACAGAAAACGTGCTAGCTTATAGGTAGGGGAGTTGATCGTGGATACGATGGGTCGTAGTGGAGTGCCTTCTTTATGAATCTTGGGGAGACCATAGAATCTAGGGGGTCTTGCAGCAGAAGGTTTTAAGGAGGGACGTTTATTTGGTTTGATTAGGGAGGTCGAACTTGTGATGATCTTGTTGGTTTTTATAGTTAGCCTATTAGTAGGGTCATTTTTAATTTTGAGTGACTTCCATCGTTGAGTAGGTTCTGGATTTTGTTGTTGTACGAATCTTTATCCATTATTACAGTAGCGTTGCCTTTGTCGGCTGAGAGGATGACTATATCACTTCTACATTATGAGACCTCCTTTGCCAGTAACAAGATATAGGAATAGGTTTTACCCTTTTAACTGGCACAAAAACTGACACCTTTATTCAAGGCATCATGTTTGCAATAACCAAAATGCAAACATTTGACTGCTTGTGTTGTGGTTATTGCAAACATGATGCCTTGAATAAAGGTGTCAGTTTTTGTGCCAGTTAAAAGGGTAAAACCTATTCCTATATATCACTTCTGTTTTTTAAATTCGCGAGTTCAGAGCGTTCATTTTTGCTGATGTTGCTAATGGGTTTCTTAGCATTCTTAAGAATAGTGGCTATTTCAGCTCTCGCAACGTCTGCTTGGATGTGTCCTATGCCTTTAAGGGCCACATCGACCTGAGAGATGATATCATCTACGTTGTACTGTCCCCTGACGATATCCTTGTCAGCTTCGATGTGGTCTCCCTGTTACCAAGGACCTGGTACCTGATACCATTGAAATAATTGAAAATTTGGTACAACATGGACTAGGCCCCGATACACCTGCACTGATTAGACACTGCCTCACCAATACCTACTTTACTTGGAATGGCACCTTCTATAAACAAAATGAGGGTACCCCCATGGGTTCTCCCTTATCACCAGTGATAGCCAATGTTTTGATGTAGAAATTTGAATCAGACGCCATCCAGACTTCCACCCTCAGACCTTCCCTGTGGAAGAGATATGTGGATGACACTTTCGTCATTTGGCCACATGGCCTCCCAGCTTTGAACCTTTTCCTACACCACATCAATTCTAGACATCCCACCATCAAGTTCACCATGGAAGTGGAGAAAGATGGCAAGCTACATTTCTTGGATGTTCTGTTTGAGAGGAGACCTGATGGCTCACTGGGGCATTCTGTCTACAGGAAACCCACCCACACAGATTCCTACTTGAAACCTGATTCCCACCACCACCCAGCTCAAAATAATTATCTCATCAAAACGTTATACCACAGGGCACATTGCATTTCGGACCAATACCACCTGACCAGTGAAATAAAACATGTACACCTGGCCCTCAAGAGAAACGGATACTCTGACCGTACCATCCGCCAAGCTGTTTCTCCCTCCATACAGAAACAACCACTTGATACTCCGGTCAAACCCATCACAGAACCATATATAACAGGCGTTACTAAAAAGATCTACAAAATTCTAAACAAACACAAGATCCTGGTCCGGTTCAATACAGTACACAGAATCTGTGACCTGATCCCATCCGTGAAGGATGTCGTTCCTAACTTTCAGTACCCCGGGGTTTACAAATTGAGCTGCACTTATGGTGATTGCTATATCGGGGAGACGAAGCAACATGTCTCTGACCGAATTCGCGAGCACAAATTAGATTTGAAACACGGCAGAACGAATTCTTCTGCCGTAGCTGACCACTGTTACAACGCTGTGGGTGATCACGATATAGTTTTCTCCGATACCAAGGTTCTCTGCAAACCCACGGGTTTTTATCAGAGATTTGTCCACGAGGCAATTCAGATTTACAAACACGGACACAATTTCAACCGAGAGGATAGTTTCAAATTAAGTAATCATTGGAAAGATGTTCTAAATGAAACCAAACATTAAACAAATTTTCAATGGTACAGTAATTTTTTTCAAGTATTGGTATCCCAAACTTTCACAGCTGCTTATTTCTCTCCACTCACTCCACTCACTCACTCACACCACTCACTCACTCCACTCACTCCACTCACTCACTCCACTCACTCACTCCACTCACTCACTCCACTCACTCACTCCACTCACTCCACTCACTCACTCCACTCACTCTACTCCCCCCCCCCCCCCCCCGCTGCTGGTCCGTCATGGTCCCCACCCGTTCCTGGTCCATCATGGCCCATGCACCTCCTACGTACATCATGCTCATTTTTATGCTAATTCCTTTGTCAAAGCGTTTTGCTTCCTCCCACACAGCATAAAGGATGCGACCTGGGCTTGGCTGTTTTCACTCCAACGCTGTCCTCATGACAGCACGGTCCCTTCACCTGATGAAGGCCACTTGTGTTGTGGCTGAAACGTCGTGATTTTTGTTATTTTATTTTTTACCTACGTGACTTTACCGAATAGAACCAAAGAGTATGGATCCTTGCAGTCACGAAAGCTTAAAATCTAGAATATGAATAGTGTGTTGTACAGTGTATATTGTGTACTGTGTGTTGTTTAGGTGGTGTTGCATAAAGCGTGTATAATAAATTAAATGTGATGGAAAGTGTAGTGTGGTGTCAAGTGTAGCGCATGTGGTGTGATGTATAGTGTAGTGTGTGGCGAAAAACACATTTCCTAGGAGTTGAGCCATACTTCATCACGCTGGTGAGTGCAGGGTGGTAGGATCGGTTCAGGTATCATGAGCCAGTGATGCTCCCCATAGCTGGCAATTAAATTGAGATTGTAGGCTTCATTGACTCTATCATGGAGCTCTTGTGGTATTGCAGCCACACACCGTTGGTCATTGTATATTTACGTGCGGAATTAATGCATTCAAAAGTAGCGGTTGTAATCGAGCTATTTAGTCCATGGGCCAGAGCAGTAATTGGTACAATGTAAGGTAGCATGTTTAATCACACTTTCGGATAAATACGCCTAATGAGTGTGTTACTTGATACACTCGGCTACATATGGTGCGAAATAAATTCAACATGCATACAACACCTCTCATTTCAAATGTTTATCAAATAATTCACTGTTTTTGCCCCTACATTTGGAATTTGCAACCACTGAAGTGATGCCATCTCGTGGATTAAGTGGGTATCTGAACTGCATGGCAAAACAGCCATCAAAATTCACTACTTTATTAAACAGAAATAATGCAGTAGTCATTTCATGAAGTCACGTAGAATGAGAATAAAATAATAAATTGATAAAATAAAATAACACAATAATATTCTCACGACGTTTCGCCCACAACACAAGCGGCCTTCATCAGGTGAAGGGACGAGACTGTCTGGTAGGACAGCGCTGGAGTGAAAGAGCCACGTTCAGATCACGACCTTTAAGCTGTGTGAGAGGAAACAAAGCGCCTTGACAAAGGAATTAGCATATAATTTAGCATTGAAATGGCTGAGTGATTAGCTTGTGACTGGTCTAAGAAATAGCTATGTTAAAAGTTAAAGCATACACATCCGCAGAGGCACCCCTTGATAAAGGAATTAGCATAGAATTTAGCATTGAAATAGCTAAGTTAAAGCATACACATCCGCAGAGGCACCCCTTGACAAAGGAATTAGCATAGACTTTAGCATTGAAATAGCTGAGTGATTAGCTTGTAACTGGTCACAGAAATAGCTACGTTAAAGTCAGAGCATACACATTCACCGAGGCACTTAGTACAAATCAAACAGGAGAATTTAGCATTGAAATAACTAGGCGAATTTAGCATTGAAATAACTGAGTGATTAGCTAGTGACTGGTCACAGAAATGACTATGTTGAAGTCAAGGCCTACACATCTGAGCTATTCACAGTACTATATAGTCAACCAATAAAAAAAACTAAAATATAAATTACCTTAATGTTATCAATAAACTCTATATTCTCCAATCAGCTAAGCTACCAACAATAAGTCGTTATATATCACAATGCTATATGGCGAAAAAATGGGTGGATTCTTACCCTCAACTTTAGCACCACGTATGGCTACGGGCCCCGTTCAGACGGACGAGTTCATCCATGGTCGGAACAGAGGAGGGGGAGAGAGACAGCTGCGAGGCGCTATCATACTCCATGTTGTAAACCATACCATTAACCGTGGTGTGAGAGGTATTAAGAGTCAATGCTGGCGAAAGAGCTGCGGTCTGAAGGTCATCGTAAAATACAATTAATTAAGAACAGAAATGATTTAAAACATCTTTCCAATGGTTACTAAGCCAGAATCCATCTTCTCGGTTGAAATTGCCTCTGTGTTTGTATATGTGAATGGCCTCATGAACGAATCTCTCATGGTAGCCGGTTGGTTTGCAAAGAACCTCCGTCTTGGAGAAGTCAATGTCATGTGAGCCCACTGAATTATAACAGTGATCTGTCATGGCAGAGGAGTTCGTCCTACCGTGTTTCAAGTCTGCTTTATGTTCGCGGATGCGGTCCGAGATATGTCGTTTGGTTTCTCCAATGTAGCTACTACCACAGAGGCACTTTAGTTTGTAAACGCCCGGGTACTGTATGTCTGGAACAGCATCTTTTACAGATGGAACTAAATCACGGATTTTATGTACTGTGTTGAATCGGACCTGGATCTTGTGTTTATTCAGGATTTAGGAGATCTTTTTAGTGACCCCTGCAATGTAGGGTAAGGTGATGGTTTTGAGTGGCTCCACAAGAGGATCCTTCTTCATGACTGGAGTGATGGCTTTGCGGATTGTGTAGTCGGAGTAACCATTAGCCCTGAGAGCCTGGTGTACGTGCTTGAGTTCCCTGGTAATGTGTTCCTGGTCGGAAATGCATTGGGCTCTATGGTATAGAGTCTTGATGAGGGAGTTCTTCTGGGATAGATGGTGGTGGGAATCCGGTTTCAAGTAAGCATCTGTATGGGTAGCTTTCCTGTAGACAGAGTGGCTCATTGAACCATCATGTCTCCTTTTAATTAAGACATCCAAAAAGGGTAGTTTGCCATCTTTTTCGACCTCCATGGTAAATCTGATGGCTGGGTGTATGGAATTGATGTGGTCGCGGAATTGTTCTAGAGCAGGCTGGCCATGTGGCCAGATGACAAAGGTGTCATCAACGTACCTCTTCCATAAGGTCGGGCGTAGAGTGGCAGTCTGGATGGCGTCAGTTTCAAATTTTTCCATGAATACGTTGGCTACAACCGGAGATAGGGGGGAGCCCATTGGGGTGCCCTCAGTTTGTTTGTAGAAAGTTCCATTCCAGGTGAAGTATGTGTTGGTTAAGCAATGTCTCACCAGGGGGGGTACATCAGTATGCAGTCCTTGATGAACCAGGTCTTCAATGATAGCGATGGTGTCAGGTACCGGGACTTTGGTGAACAAGGACACCACATTAAAACTGACAAGCAGGTCGTCTGGGGACAGGAAAATGCCTTTGATTGTCGATACCAGGTGAGTAGAATTTAGTACCGCAGAGGTGGTTTTTCCAGTGAAAGGTCGCAGTATATCAGCAAGAAAACGTGCCAGTTTGTAGGTGGGGGAGTTGATAGTAGAGACGATGGGACGAAGGGGTGTATCTTCTTTGTGTATCTTTGGAAGGCCATATAATCTTGGTGGTCTGGCAGCAGAGGGTTTCAACGAGAACTGTTTGATCTCATCAATTAATGCTGTTGAATCAGAGATGATTTTGTTCGATTTGGTGACCAGGCTGTTGGTGGGATCTCTTTTTATTTTTGTATAGCTGCCATCGTTGTTGTGGCCGAAACGTCGTGAGAATATTATTGCGTTATTTTATTTTATCAATTTATTATTTTATTCTCATTTTACGTGACTTTACCGAAAGAACCAAAGAAGATGAATCATTGCAGTCACGAAAGCTTTAAATCGAAATTTAAGTCATTTCATAGGTTCACGTTGCTGTATGGATGTCCCTTGGCTATTAGATCTGGACATGGCCTTACGAACTACATACAGAATCATTCCCAAGAATAAGAAATTGATTCAAACTTTTTTTTATTTTAAAGTACGTATTGTATTCACAAAATTATAAAATGTACACATTTACAATGGTAATAATCTTCTTTGTGGATGTGGTGCTGGCGCTGCTGGGCTGTGTTGTATCAGCGGTATTCATCAGGACCCGGTGTGCATCGCCCTTGCAGTGGTGGCAGCGGTGGTGGCAGGGGCAGCAACTTGACCACGTCCCTTGTGATATCATCCATCAGTGATGACGGTTGATCGCCGGGGTCGGGGGTCGTCGCTGCCGCCTCTTTTGATGCCATTTCCCATGTCCGCCGTTGATTTGACTGCACACGGGTATGGCCTTCATCTCTGGAGACCTGCACACAGCACATGGAACGACCGCTACGTGAGTTTCATTGGCCCAAAGGGCAACCTGGTGAACTTCCCGTGAACTCAACAGAGATCGAGCCTTAACAGCAAAGGTGGAAGGCAACCTGCCCAACTTAGGTTAAATTTATAATGATAACGGCGTGGCTCAAATTTCTTGCTCATGCCACTGCTGGCAGAGGATCCTCGAGTAGACAAACTCTGGATGATATTTGGTCTACTCTTCCACATTGACCACACTTGTGTGCATACCCACAAATACAACTCGTGGGTTACTCACCTGACGTAGAAGAGGATGTATGCCTGTTTCTCCATGACCACCCTGGTGTCGACCGGCGTCACCAAGTCGTCGTCCATCCGGAACCATCTCCCATCGCAGATCTGTATGCAAACAACATCGAAGATTAATTACGACGATTATCCAATTGCACCTAAACTCCCCATATATTCGTAAAATGACACATGAGGAACAGAGGTGACCCTCTTATTCCACCTATTATTGTGTTGTCCTATAAGTTGAGTAATCGAACCGATAATCCATAAAAATAATTAATTACATTTGAAAGTTCAAATCCTGGTTGGGACTTCACTTGGTCCATCATCTATCCAGGGTCAATAAAGTAACTACACATTTTTGGTGAAGTCACCAGTGGTTGTTCTATGCATACGCTCTCCCTCAGTCACAGCAAAGGACAATTTTCACCACTGGCTGAGGCTTATAAATGGGAGATGAGCACCACCTCATGGCTCATAGGAGCAGGAATCGTTTAGATTTTATTCACTGAATCGAATTATTTAAAGGATCTACGCGTACGAATGATTGGCGTGTGATTGTGTGATAATGAATGCAGTACATCACCTTGTTGTAACAGTAGTAATGTCCCTCTGTGCTGCATTTCCCGGAGTGCACAAGGACTGAGTATAACCTGTACACTACAGGGTCTGCGTCCTCCTGCTGCGACATGAATGGCCGCACGTCCAGGTGCTCTGGGTACGGGCAATGCTGCAGTGGTGCAGAAGGAGGCAGTGATGCAGAAACAGAGATGGTGTTAGGCAGGGAAGAGGGGAATAATGATGCAGGGTCGAGTTATTGATTATAATTTTTGTTCTATTTTTTTACTTTACCAGGTAATGCTGACTGAACTATATAGCTCTTTCTCAGAAGCGATCTAGCCACAAATGATAGCTCAACAAAGTGGCTTTTCACTGTGAATAGTTTTAGCAGCCAAATATTCTAGAAGCAACTGGAGGACCCGGAGAAAAACCCACGTGAATACAGGGAGAACATGCAAACTCCAAATATACAGGCATTAGGATCGGGATCAAACCCACGACCTGTATGCTTGGGGAGGGAGTTAAGATTTCACCGCCATAGAGCCCAGTTTAGGTAGATTAACCAGGTGGGCGCTCGAGAGAACATGAAAAGTCACATTTGTACGAGTGATCTCGGTTAAAACCGTGGCAAAAGAAATAACGCGAAATAAATCACAGAAATTACTCAAAAAGTAAGCAGCACAAAAACATGCAATGAGAAATTGGAGAAAATGCAGCCACATTTTAGGAGAAATGTAAAAAAAACGTGTATATTAACCAAACATTACCCGATTTATCTTGTTTCCAAACAGGTCATATCTCTTGATGGAGAGGGCCAAGACGTTCGGGAGATGGTGAAGGCTCATCCTCTTCGTGGCCTTCACCTTGCAACAGCACCTGCGCACCAAAAAGCAGCAGCGTCAGTTTAATGACCGAGATGCCCAGTGAATAACTGTACAAATATGTTGGCGTGACAAAGTAGACAGACTCGCGTGACATTGACGTCGTGCCATACTCACCTTTGGCAAGTGTATTCGTCCAGTGTCTCTGTTTTGGTGAAATCTGCAAAAGCAGTCAGCAGATCTGGCGAATTCTGTCAAATAGAACGATGTGAAGGCAAATGAGTGCTTGAAAAGAACACTGGAAACATTTTGCAGCCGTTAAAACAGTGAGTCCTTATGTGGTACTGGCTGTTGTGTGACATAAGAGGGCATTATCATTAGTTGACAGTAATTAAGGATGTGCTCCCAATTTTCAGATTCATCCAATGTGCAGCATTCCAGACGATGGGCAAACTTAATGTGTTTGAGTGACGCGACTAGTGTAATGTACACGATCCGAAAAAGATCAAAAGTGTTGCTTGAAAATAAGAAAATATTCATCCCAACGTTTAAATTCGAAACTCGTCACGAGCAAAGATACCATTTAATTAAATCAAGAATTCCTCGATTCTCACGTTGATGTGAAGACTGATGTCCAGGCAGTTTTCGAATCTGTCCGAGGTGCAGGAACACTGCGTGCACTCCACTGTGGAACACAAGTAAACGCACGCGCACACATCCACACGTGCAATTAGAGGAAGTTAGCATTCTGATTAGCAGAATCGAATAAAATGTGTTTG
Source organism: Petromyzon marinus (assembly GCF_048934315.1). NCBI lineage: Eukaryota > Metazoa > Chordata > Hyperoartia > Petromyzontiformes > Petromyzontidae > Petromyzon > Petromyzon marinus. The sequence goes on from NC_133705.1 coordinate 1,903,889, forward strand.
TATCTGATCAAATGGGTTGTTGTGTCTGTGTGCTTGTGCATTTTTCTATTGTGCGGGGAGTGGAAATATAGCGGTTAGCGCACTGGTGAACTGAGTTCGATCCTCGCTCACGGTCGATTCAGCCTCAAATTAGTATCTGGTGCATTGTGTAACATCAGCACTGGTGCTAGCCACCCGAAGGTGGCCGGGCATGGTGCTAGCCACACCACCTTGTCATGTGCCCTGTTGGCCTACATAGGTACTTGCTAATAGCAATTGCTCCAGCATTCTGTTAAGGCTTCAGGGAGATCTCTGTATTTGTGTGTTTTGCTTATGTCCTGCTGGGTACATGCGTATGAGTGCAGGGTTCATCTGCACTGTGCAGCATGCGTCGTCATACTCGGTGTGATTGCTACTTGCAGCGATGATTTTGCACATGGAGCTGGCACACACCTGTCGATTTTAGCTGCCCTGTGAAGATCTGGTGAATCACCGAGGTCTTCTCCACATGTTCTTCTGGCCTGCACGTGGAAATGAATGACATCACACATTCGGTGGCTTCCAGATGCATCATCTTTACCAAGTGCGCTCATGGGAGAGTTATACTCCTTTTTGTTTCGACCCTACGTTACTTTGCAGCCAAGCGCTTATTTAAATAATATTCTATAAACTTTGTTGTGATTTTTTGGTAACAGGTTGGAAAACCAGTGGCCTAGGACGTGCACTACTTACTTGTGGTGGTTGATTGGGCAGGAGAGATGCAGAGCTTCTATGATGTAGCAGAAGAACTCATGCACATCCTCCTGTTTGCCAAACTGCAGGTGTTTGGCGATCCCTGTGGGTAAATGGATGGAGGTCATAAGCGGTTTGAACACAAGGTTACAAGGGAAACGTTTTACCAATGCGCCACTCTGCCACCCAATGAATATGTTCTAAATTCAATGTGCACAATTGTGTTGTACTGAACAGAACTCACGTTTGAGGTTTTGGACGATTTCCAAGGGCTTGATGACCTTGCCCTTGGAGCTGAATGTTGCAATGGTGTGCCTTTCCATTATGCACATCATGCAAAATCCATTATATGTACCTGTGAAATGAGGCAGAGGTGGCACATGCTATCAGTACAACACCGATCAAACAGCTCAGCTGTAGGTGCAGCACACAGCAAGGACATCTTCACAGAACACAATTATTTTCAGCTTGGTATTTCAAGGTGTTCTGGGAACTCACATCTTCCTGAGTGGTGCCTGGAGATCAGGTAGTTTGCCAGTGGTGCGGTGTAAGTGAGGCACTGCAGGGTGGCATTGAGGAAACAGGTGTTCCCCATGTTGTCAAGGCCAGCACCCTCGCATGCGTTCCACTGCCACGTGAGGCTCAGGTTTTCCCCCGATTCTGGCGCGAGTCGTGGAGCTCCATTATCGTTGTTATCTGCGCACAAAACATACAGGAAATTTTCTCTTTACACTCGAGGCACTCTGGAGACTGGCTCGAAAGTTGCGTGAAGCCAGAACTTGTGATATTGTTTTAGCGGTGCTCTTTATTAACCCTTTCACAACCATGTATTTTTCAACTCTAGGTGACCTTGCAGTGAGCTGTTTCTTGACGTAATTTCTGTTAACGTGGTCAGGGTAACAATATTCAACGGATAGGGCATAAACCTGGTCCTTGTCCAATATTTTGACTATGCAAATTTTGCCACGAAATGAACGGTTATCGACGGGCATCGATGGATCCTGGATATCACGTTGATTTTCCTCCATAAATTGTGTCTCATGGCTTCGTGTCACTTTTGCCATCCCGATTATACGTAAGTATATAACACAGTACATTGTGCAAATATCTGACAAACGTTTTATCTGGAACTAATCCCTACTGCAGAGTTGCTTATGAGATTGCAGTTGCACTACATTGATGTGTTTTTATCCACTGTTTCTGAACGCAGTCCCAAATGCCAAACACGTCAATTACCCAGCAGGGAAGTTATAGTAGATAAGCGTTAACACCTTTTTGGGATTAAGCAAGGTTATAAGAACTTGGGAGAAGATACCATGAGAGCGAATTCCAAAGTCAAGCTAGTGGTTACAGAGTCACTTTGGTACAAGCTTACCTTCCACGGCAATCTTTTCTGGCACAGGATGGGCAGCTAGCTTCTGGGAGGTGGGCCTGATGATGGCAGACGCTGTCGATGGAATGGCGTCCTTCTGTCTGTCATCCGGCATCCTCCCATGAGCGGTATGCTGGCTGCCCCTCCTTCGGGCAGCTTGGCCACCCCGGCGTCTTGGTCTCCTCACTTGAGCGGCTGCCTGGCCTAACCCGCAATTTGCTGCCTCGCCTTGCCCTTGACCAGCAGACTGAGCACTCCCGCAACCTGGACTGCCTTGGTGGCTTGTAACCTGGCATCCCTTCCATTCAGCAGCCTTGTTGCTAGCAGCACGAATATCTTGGTGGCTTGCAATTGGACTCGCTTTGTCCCCTTCATCTTGGCTCGGCTCCCGATCTACCACCGGGCTTGGCCCATGGTCTGCCACCCGGTTTGAACCGCTGTCCGCTATTGGGTTGGGCCCATAGCTACCCATCTGACTTGCCTCTTGGCTAGGCACCGGGCTCGTCTCAAGGCTAGCCACCAGGCTCATCTCATTGCTAGCCACGAAGCTAATCTCACAATTATCTTCTGGGTCCACCTTGTGGCTTGCTTCTAGGCCCATCTCATGTTTATCTACCAGGCTTGCCTCATGACTTGCCACCTCAGTCTTCTCATGGCTAGCCACCGGGCTCATCTCATAGTTATCCACTGGGTCCAACTTGCAGCTTGCCTCTGGGCCTATCTCATGGCTAGCTACCAGGCTCATCTCACGGTTATCCACTGTGTCCACCTCGCGGCTTGTCTCCAGGCCCATCTCATTGTTAGCCACTGGCCTCGCCTCAAGACTTGCCACCTCGGTCTTCTCATGACTAGCCACTGGGCTCGTCTCATGGCTTGCTGCAGAGCTCTGAACACAGCTGCTTGGCTCATAAACCTCATCATCTGAAACACTGCAGAAGCAACAGAAGATGTTCTTGAGATGTTTAATGAAGCCCTTTTTCTTGGCCTTCGACATTGTGGCGATGTGGTTGCAAAGATGATGATGGCTGGATTTGATTTTTTGAAAAATTTGCAACAGAAAACCCAGAACACGTCTGACCCTCACGGTGCCAGATGAGCAACTGAATTTGTGGGCGGATGTGACATCACAGTGATGTCATTGCACTGGAGTCACATGGTTGTGTATGTAATCGTGATATAATGGTGACGTCACAGTGATGTCATTGCACTGGAGTCACACGGTCTATGTATTCGTGATATAATGGTGACGTCACAGTGATGTCACAGCGCACTGAGGCCACATGGTGCGCCGTGGGAATGTGATTCTCGTTGCCTGTGCAACAAGCACCCTCTATTCATTTTATGTCTGTAATTGAACGAATGTTAATAATGAATTGTTTTTAAAAGTAATTTATCTCAAGATAACATTCGTTGCAGGAAATGTATTTTAGTTTATATTGATCTATGATTGTGCCCTTTTGCATGCTTTGTCTCACGATATATTCAATTGAGATGATTGTTGTACTTTATGTTCTTGTATTTGTAATTTTGGTGACTTAAGTTACTCTTGCAAATGACACCGTCCTTGTCTCTAAGCAAAATACATTTAAAACTGTCTTCAAATCGCTTCACTTAATGTAATAATCCCCGCAGCACTGGTGTAACGTCTAAGTTTGACTACGCAGCCACTCCCTCTCCTCTCCAGGCTTAACAGAACTCCAACTGCTATTTCTCCCCTATTTGTCTATTATCTCATTCCTGTGTTTAATTGCCCCAACCGACAGCCTCGTGGCTGCCCGTCGATCACGCCGCACGTCACAGCCACGAGCTGTAGGGGCGGGGCTCCGTCCACTCAGTGGTGCTCTTAACGTTCACATTCAGCAGCATGGGTCGGGAGTTTAATCTCTGCAGTTCCCCGTTGTGGTTCCACCTCCCTATGTCATGTAGCCTCTCAATTTCTTTATTCACGAGGATTGTGTTTCATCGTACAAAACGGTACCGGCGACCTTTTTACGAGATTTGGCGGCGACGGCCATCTTGGTAAGGGTAATGCAAAGCGCCAGCTGAACCCGAGACGCCCCAGTGAAGAGGCACTAACGGCCATCTTCGTAATGGAAAACAAGTCCCCTGAGAATTAAAAGGACCTGCCATCTTGGATAGGGCAGTGCAAGGGGCAGCATCACCAAGGGAAACAGGAGCAGGCATCTTCGTAAGGGAAAGTGGCCGCGGCATAGATTGGCGGGAATCGCCATCTTGTCGAGAGCTCGGAGACACGGACATTCTCGGAGATAGGAGCAATCGTGATAATGATTTGTGCCGCGATGAAAGTTACTCAACTTTTGTTCACAGTTATGGTTAACGTTTGCGTGAGTACAAGCGCAGGGAGAGTTGCCACTCGTCGGATTGTTGTCGTTTCTTCGTCACAAATTAATGTTTGCCTCAAATATTTGTTCAGCTGAGGTAAAATAACCACGTGCCCGTGGGCGGCGTGTAGGCACGCGGGAAGGCCTCGCGGCCTCTGTGTCGGTGTCTGCTGAGAGTAGAGACGAGGAACGAGAGACGCCGCGTCGCTCAACAGGGAGAAGAGTGTCGCGCGTCACAGTCGGCTTCTGCCATTGTCTCTCCACTGCTGGATGAAGGCATCTTCCACCGGTCGTCGCTCACGGTCCCTCGCTCCCAGCGTGCGTCCGTCTCTTGCACGTCAAACTCGTTCCGTCTCTCCGTCTCCGCTCCAGTGGAAAGGGCTGAAATCAAAGTGTCGCTTTTTGCGTGCAGGTACGTGAAATAAAGGGTCACTGGGTTGGTTTAATGTATTATACTTGGAGTTAAGTAGCAGTGGGATACGGTCACCACTTGTACGCATAAGAGTTATTTGATTAAGGGTTTATCGCGTCTGCAAGCGTTCTGAGGTAAATCTTTAATAACATTACAGATTAAAGTTGCTAATGTCAACATTCATAGTAACAGTTATATAGTTGAGGTAATTCTCAAAACGCGGAATTATGACTAGAATCAAAAGTCGATATGATTGGTAAGAATTCTGTATAAAAAATATTTTTGAAATAAATATGGCATTTATAGCTGTTAAAGTCTATAAAAGCATGTTAAATATGTGATATGTATATTTAAACACTCACAATAACATAGTTCCGTAGCTTACACGATTAAAAAAAAACTCTTTTGCATGTTTGTATATGATTACAATAAAATCGATAGGGAAATATGCTGTAATTAAAGTTTTGAGGCAAATCATTAATTATTTGTCTTAAGGCTTAAATCATAATACTGTAATGGTTTAACCATTTTACAATAATTATATATTTCAGTTTATTTTGGTATAGCCCTGTGAGCCATCCGGCTCTTGAAGCGGGTGCAACCACAACAAACAAAAAAACAAAAACACGAACAAGAAAAACATCTTAAAGTGACTATGTGACTGTGCAAACAGAAAATCCTTGAAAAAAAAGCACCGTACACCAACGCTGTGTGCAAAAAATCCCAGTGGGATGCAAGTCAAACAACAATAACCACAAAAACTTAGATTAAGGCCATCAGTCTAACTCCGTACTGCAACAAAACAAACATGTCCAAGCCAAAAAACGTTTTCCTAATCACCAAAAAATAAAGCTATAATTGCAACGTAACAGTGATCACAAGGGCTGTAACCGAATTTTTACAATAAACTACATAAATAACATGTAACACCAAACCCTAGAAACATAGCTGGCTGCATTAGTTACTCCACAACAACAGAAGCATCGGTCGGAGTATCAAATTTTTCAATGCACCTTTAAGATCAGCACGCTAAATCAAAATACATAATACTTGGCAGCGTCATCCGGAGCGAAACATTTTATTTTATTTTACGCCAATGAATAGCAGTGGCAGCTAGGGGTGTACAACTCCTCTAGAGCAGTTTTGAGAGAAGATCTCATTGGTAGAGATTCAAGTTGCAGTTTATTGGCAATAGCATTCCAGACTCTGGGGGCATCAATAGCAAAGGCCCTTCCTCGAGTTTTTGTACGGCAATATTGAAGGTGAAGCTGGCAAATGAGCGAAGACCTGAGGTCAAATTTGTTCTTTGAAACAGAGAGGAGATCCAGCAGGTAGTCTGCGGATTTTTTTGTAAGTTCATCGTGAATAAATAAGATCTGGTGCACAAGCCGTCGAACATTAAGATATGTTAAGTTTGACCCAATGTAGAGATCACAGTGGTGAGTCCTATATGGGCAGTTCAATGTAAATCTTAAGGCCGAGTGATAGATGGAATCAAGCTTCTTCAGTACAGTGCTTGGGGCTGATTTATACACGATGTCACAGTAGTCAAGTAGAGGCAGAATGGTAGCTTTTATCAATTCCAAACGGAACATTGGGGGGAAGCAGTGCTTGTGTCGATATAGAAAACCAATTTTTATTTTTGTCTTTTTTCCAATATAATCAATGTGATCTTCAAAATTCAGTTTTGAATCCAGATCAGAAAGTAATTTGTTAAATGTTTATTTTATTAAAAGTGACTGCTGTATTAATTTATATGATTACTCGCGACCAATAACAGTGCGGATATTTGAAGCGGTCCTGGGCATCTCCTAGGTCGACTCAGCCTTCGAATGAGTTACCCGGTGCGATGTGTAAATATCAGCACTGGGGAGACACAGAGGCGGCCGGGTGAAGTTTTGGCCACCCACCTCCTCATATGCCGTATTTGTCTTCATAGGTGCTAGGGAACAGCACTTGCCCCAACAGTCTGTTAAGTTCATGTAGGGGTTTTGTATTGGCCCGCAAAAACTCCTATTCGGTCCTCAGTAAGGAAAATGTTCCCCACCCACTGCTCGCTTCAACGTTGATATATATATAAACTTGACTTGAAGAACGACAGACCCATTGGCCTCATCACAAGGATAGAAATTGAAGACAAGCTGGGTTGAAAATGCATTGGCTCAGTTACTATGTAGACAGTCTTTGAGTACTGCAATAATTAAATAAAAATAATGTATAGTTTACAGCGCCTTTGTCAGTCCCCTGCTGGATGAAGACCTCCCCCACGCCATGTTGGCGATGGTTGATTTTACTTCCCCCACGGTGTTCAGTGTTGGTGAAGTTGAGCGGGGTGGGGGGAGGGAGAAGTGGGCAGGATCGGTTCTAGTATTACTTTCCACTGTTAACCGTGGCCATAAATCAAACTCCGTTCATAACACAGCACGTTAACCACTGCACCACCGCTCCTCTCGCCAGTGAAGCCAGCCACACAGGACTCGTCACGAGAAGAGACGACGACCAGTGGTCGAGACTAACGACGGAGAGACACCCAAAGGGTGTGAACGCGCCCGCGGGGAGGAAATCCAGCGCGGAGATGGAGCGACGACATCAGCTCACGCGCTGGAGATGACATGGATTGTTGCGGCACCAGTTCGAGACAGGTGACGACGGATTTGGAGGAGTCCACCATCCAGCAGTGGATAGATCATAGCCGATTATTCTGATTGGTGGGTTGCCAGCACCTCGTCCGGCCGTCTTTGTCTGCCAAATGCTGGTGTTTACACAGGGAACCAGGTACTCATTTGAGGCTGAGTCGACCTAGGGGGTGCCCAGAACCGGTTAAAATATTCTGGACCCCCCCATGGACGCTTATATCCGCCTATTTTGGGTGCCCCGGTGGCGAGATATTAACTACCTCGCCTGATGTGCAGGAGGTCGTGGATTCGATCCCGACCCTAACACCTTCTGTATATTTGATGTTTGCATGTCTCTCTCCCCAGGGTCGCGTCGTTTTTCTTCTCCGGGTTCTCCCCTTCACATTTATAAACATGCGTTTAGAGCAGTGGTTCTTAACCTTGTTGGAGGTACCGAACCCCAGCAGTTTCATATGCGCATTCACAGAACCCCTCTTTAGTGAAAAATAAAATGTGATTTTTTTTCAAATTCAAGACATAGATATGTTTTTTACTGGTACACAAAATGAGCCGTGCATGAACATTACCTTGTTCAAAGAATAAAACCAACACAATGCATAAACTCACAACAAATTACATACCTGGAAATCTATGTGACTTCTGCTGTTGCCTTTGAGAGATCAGTTCAGATATGCGTGGCTTCACCTTGGCAAGTGCCACTCTCATGTCATTTTCACAGCAAAGTCTGTTCCTTTTCTTCGTTTTTATGTCCAGCATCCTCGAAAAGGATTGCTCACAAAGATATGTTGTAACAAATGGTATAAAAAAAAATCCAGGGCTTTCTTAGCAATAACTGGATACTTGTTCATTTGTCGACACCAAAACGTTGAGAGCGTTGTTGTTCTGAAGAGTTGCTGTTGAACCTGGCTCTGCTGAATTTCAATGATTTCGTCGAGGAATTCATCATTGACATCTGCTGTTTCAACAGCAAACGTGAACGGCTGTCTCACCCATGCTGGATATGACTCTCTTGTAGGGAAATATCCGTCGAGAGACTTTGCAAGCTCATCTAAGTGCGTGGCAATTGTTTGCTTCAGTTCCGTGGATACAGAAATATCTCCGATTCCAGACACATCTTCGATCTTACTTGCACAGTCGTCCAGAAGCGGGAAGTTTGCGAAGTTATTGTTCTCTGTTCGTCGTTTCCATAACGGTAGCTTTTTTTGAAAAGCCTTCAGGTGTTCTTCCGCTTCCATGATATTGACTCCACCACCCTGCATCTGCTGATTGAGATGATTGAGAGCTGCGAATATATCAGCCATGTACGCTAAAATGAGAATGAACTCAGGATTTTTGAAGCAATCTGCATGGCAGTGTTGGTGCTCTTGCAAAAACAGGGCTAATTCCACACGCATGGCAAAAACACGATTCAGCACCTGTCCCCGGGATAACCACCGAATATTAGAATGGAGCAGAAGTACCTCAAATTCAGAGCCCATTTCTTTACACAGCTCACTGAAGATGCGGTGCCTCAGAGCACTTTTTCGCACATAGTTCACACATTCCACCACAGTTTTTAATACTTCTGCCATTTTTGGAGGTAAGGTTTTTGTTGCCAACGCATGCCTGTGCAGAATACAATGCGTCACAATGATGTGTGGTGCATCGGCCTTTACTAGCGCACCAAAACCAGACTTTCTTCCCAGCATGACTGGAGCTCCGTCCGTACAAACCGCAGAAACCATATCCCATGAAAGATTGTTGTCTCTGAAGAAGTCATCCACAAGCTTCTTCACATCGGCTGCCTTCGTTGTTGTTGTAAGAGGCTTACAAAATAAAAACTCTTCTTTTATCATGTCGTCTTTCACATAGCGTACAAAAACAGCAAGCTGGCTTAGATCAGAAACGTCTGTGGTTTCGTCGAGTTGAAGGCTGAATTTTGCCGGGCTTGAAATCAGATCCGCGCTACTTGAGCCAAGATGTCTTTACTCATGTCTTCTATTCTGTCACTGACGGTGTCATTTGAAAGGGGAATTTGGGATAATTTACCTTCGGCCGCTGTTCCGAGTATCAGATTCGCCATCTTTAATGCAGCTGGTTTCACAAGTGTTTCCCACCCAAAACAAGGGGAGAGAACAAACTCCACACAGAGAAATTGGCCCAAGTTGGGAATCGAACCCAGATCCCTCTAGCTATGAGGCACAGGTGTTCCAGCTCTGCCACCCGCACAAACACACAGACAATGCAAACCCCACATGTACATTCGGCTATATAAATGTTCTCCATAATTGGTTTCTGGGTGAGACCATGTAACAATGCGGCCATACATTCACCATGTAACCCTACATCCACTATACTGTTGCCAGACTAATGCTCGTTTCATGGCCAACTGCCAAGTTTATTTGTACTGCACAAGGATAGCTGCCATTGGGAGGAGGGGTGCCCCCTTTCAAATGCATTGAGACGAGAAATGCAAGGTGTGAGTGGCTCATCACGTGTAAAGCGCTCTGAGATGCCATCAAAGTCAAAGGGGGCGACTTAGTCGACCACGAATCACCATAGATATTTTCCACAATCGTGCATGGGTGAAGCGGGCCAGCGATAGCAGGTTCATCAATCACTGCTCACAGTTCCGCTTTGGCGTCCTGCCCTGGGTATTACTGCTGCTGCGTTAACCACAAAGACACGCACACCCTCTCCTTCGTAGCAGACGTTAAAAATCTCCCCTGATGTCATTGGAAATGAGTAGGCCATTGTGTGCCAGGGATCAATTATAATACACATATACAAATGTCACTGCAAGTGATTCGATTGTATTTACACAGCAATGCCAGCCACTGCTGTGAAACTACAGGAGTCTGTGTTAGATTCAGCAGCATCTTTCTTCGTGCTAGCCTTGCATTGAGAGAATGACAGCTGCAATGCCAAGCGTACTCACTGATTGTGTTGTTTTGTGTGGTTATTAAATTCGAATTAATCCGCCACATAGTCCACCCACAGATTATAAGGAGACGACTGCGATGTCTGCCGTAGCAGGAAGGTTGAACGGTGTCATGTGCGTCTCTTCACAGAGCGGAGTCAGCGCAGCAATCCTCGCAGGCCGTTGAAGAGAAGAGAGAGGTTGTGGAGAAGAAGATGAAAGAGGAAGTGAAGGAGGAGGTGAAAGAGGAAATGGAGAAGGTGGAGAGGGAGTTGGAGAAGACAAATGAGGAGATAGCGGTGGAGGACGAAGAGGACGACAAGGAGATGGAGGAGAAGATGGCTGTGGAGGAGGAAAAGGAGAAGATGGTGGTGGTGGTGGTGGAAGAGATGGTGATGCAGGAGGTCGAAAAGACGGAGAAAGAGAAGACGGAGGAGACAGAGGAGGCGACGGGGAAGGAGACAGAGGAGGAGACAGGAGACAGAGTGGCAGGAGGCGGTGGTAGTGCAGGAACGAAAGGGTCTGGCTCGTGTGGCGAACGCGATCCGTGCGCTCTTCCGCAGCATGATGCTGTTTGGTTGCGGCCGGTCGACCGCACAGTTGGGGTGATGGAGGTGCCACTGGGACCGCAGCCGGGGAAGGAAACTGAGCAGCAGATGCCAGGACTGTACTGGACACTGACTGCTGCCAACAGACTAACTCTGTTAAGAGTTAGCATCAATCCAATGCATTATGTAATAATTATCATTGTTGTTTTTATTATAAACTTTATGACATAAACCTATGAGGAAACAATGTAACTTTGCATTGCTTGTGAGCGCTGCCTGGGTTGGTTCAATGTGCCTTGGCTCGTGTGCAGTGTCCCGGCTGTGTGTGCGGCGGTACAATGACAACTATGTCATGAGAGAAGTTTCAGGCAATGGCCCTTCTTCAGAACGTGTACAAGCAGTGGTGGGAAAAGATCATCAGGCGATTCGTCTGACACATCCACCCCTTCACTGCCCCTCTGCCAAGCTGCTTCCGCTGTCCTGCTGCCCCTCTGCCCACTGCCCCATTGCCTCACTGCCCCTCTGCTCCGCTGCCCCACTGCTTTGATGCCACTCTGCCCTAATGCCCCGCTGTTCCATTGCTCCACTTTCCCACTGCCATCACATCCATCACGAAGCAGCGAGACGTCCATACCACCTCATTAAATATTACCCTGATGTGCACGCAGAGAGAGAGAGACCCTCGTTTAGCATTGCATACTGAAGGGGGCTGCTATGATGCAATGGCTCGTAAACTTCACTGGCAATAGAGAGATTGCTGGTTCCACCTTCTGGCACAGCAGTTGAAACAAATGGTCGAGTATCTGAAGTTCCCCTGCCTCTGTCCGCCAAACAGTACAACTGGGTACACCAAAATCGAGTGGCAAGTTGCGTGTGGTGGGTAAAAGTGTGGGTACTCCTTCCTCTTCAAAATCATCTGACGAGTATGGAAGAATAGACCAAAATATCGTTCAAACGCCTTTCTAGAGGTCTCTATTGTGTAAATTATTCTTGCCAGCAGAGGCATGAGAAAGCAATTGCAGGACTGCTCCACAATACCAATTGTCTTGGCAAAGTATTCCAATAATGCTTCTTACTAAACAGGCTGCATATGTATTTAACATGGGGGGGGATGTTGATTGTTTAGAAATGGTCCAGTGGCTCAGAGGTCAGAGCACTAAAATGGGGTTGAATCCAGGCATTCACCTACGATTAAAGCAGGTTCTCAAGTCTGGTGAATTAATGGTCTCAGCGCGGTTGCCATTGACTGCACATTATAAACCATCACATTACTGCTTGGGTGAGTGGGAAATTGAGTAAGTGGGTGGGTAGGTGGTGGATGAATGAGTGCATCGGTGTGTGGATATGTGGGTGAGTGGATGGGTAATTGGATCAGTTGGTGCCTGGGTGAGTGGATGGTTGGTGGTTGAATGGGTGGATGGGTAATTGAATGAGTGGGTTAGTGTGTAAATTGGTGGATGTGTGAATGTGTTAATGAGTAAGTGGATGGTTGAGTTGGTGAATTATTAGGTGGGTGGATGAGTGAGTGGGTGGGTCAGTGAGTTAGTTTGAATGAATCAGTGGTTGAGTGGCTAATTAAATGAATGGGGAGCTGGATACATGATTTGGTGCTTGGGTGGGTCAGTGGGTAATTGAGCGAGTGGGTGAATGAGTATAGGGGTGAGTGGATTTTTGAATGAGTGATTGGGTGAATGGGTGAGTTCGTGAGTCTGTGTGTGAGAGGGTAATGGAGTGGTTGGATGTGTGAGTGGGTAAATTAGTGGGTGAATGAGTGGTGGGTGAGTGGGGAGGTGATTGAGTGAGTGGGTGAGTTAGCTGGTGGGCAAGTGGGTGCGTGGGTGGGTGGGAGAGCGGGTGGGTGAGTTAGTAGGTGGGTGAGTGAGTGAGCGGGTGAGTGAGTGAGTGGGTGGCTGGGTGAGTGGGTGGTTGAATGGGTGGGTGGGTGAGTGGGTGGGTGAGTGAGTGAGTGAGTGGGTGGGTGAGTAGTTGAGTGGGTGGGTGAGTGGGTAATTGAGTGAGTGGGTGAATAAGTACGTGGGTAAGTGGTATTTGAATGATTGAGTGATTGGGTGAGTTGCTGAGTGTGTGTATGAGTGAGTGGGTGGGTGAGAGTGGGTGGGTGGGTGAGTCAGAGTGGATGGGTGAGTAGGTGGGTGGATGGGTGAGGGTGAGTGGGTGGGTGGGAGATTGAGTGAGTGGATGAGTGGGTGGGTGAGTGAGTGTGTCGATATGTGGTGAGTCTGTCCCTGGTGAGTGTCTCTGGTGAGTCTGAGGACCAGACACTGTTCTGACCATTCCGTCCCTTTCGAGCGCCTTGCTGGCCTTCATCGGGGCTCACTACCAACACGAGCTGCCCCAGATATGTATATAAGAATCAAAATCTGAATATGTAATCATACTGGAGGAATCCGATGAGCTATAAAGCTTTTTTCAGAGATGTCAAGTAGGGACGGCTTTGTACGTTACAGCAACAATCAATACAAAAAAAAACGATCGGAGTGCAAGGTATAGGAAAAGTAAACAAATCACTAAAAAAAGAATAAACTAAGCAATTTTTAAAAATATTATCAGGTAAAGTCCAATGAGGCATTAGCTTATTTTTAAGAAGCCACTTGACCACAAATGATAACTCATGTCTGGGGGCAGCTATTGAAGGCTGAATTTCTTTCGCACCGTACATAGCCAACCGTGCTAATCGGAGGTGCCGGGGAAGGACACCAAAAGTATTAGGTTAGGGTCAGGGCTATAGGGTCAGGGCTATAGGGTCAGGGCTATAGGGTCAGGGCTATAGGGTCAGGGCTATAGGGTTAGGGCTACAGGATGTAGGGGCACTGCAGGTTCTCCACAAGGCACGTGATGCCCTCTAGTGGACAAACGCATAACTACAGCTGCTGCTGCAGCTCAAGGAACAAGATATCCGAGCTGTACAGCCTCCACATCGCCACTTCTCCACGCACACAATGCGAGTGGTGCTACTCAGCCGCACAAGCTTCTAAGAGTGCATCTCATCATCAACATTAACTCAACACAAGCAGCACCCTGAAACAGGCTTCGTCTCTCAGTGTCTCATCAGCAGTCAGGCTCGCTTGAACTGGTGAACTGCCAGATGTTACTGAGATGGGGGGGGGGTACCATGTGGAGGACGTAACCTGTTCATGATTATTGAGGGCGGCTGTTCGATGTGGAGTGACGTCACTTGTTCATGATTATTAGTGAGGGGGGGAGTACTGCATCTTGAGTGACGTCACCCGCTTATGATTATGAATGAGGGGTGGGGGTGTGTCCATTTGGAGGACGTCACCTTCTCATGAATATTAATGAGGGGGGCTGGTCGATGTGGAGTGACGTCACGAACGTTAAGGACATACATTCCTGGGTGATTACAGTAGATAAATAACAACAGCCGCCATTCGCCACTAATTGGCGGTGACGTCACCACGACGCTTGTGCCAGGCCATGTGCACCTTGAGGCCACGTGAAGTGTCGAACGCCCGCTGGCAGGTCACGGGGCAGACCCAGGTGCCACGGGTCGACTGACTGAGATGACTGAGATGACTGGCTGATGCACCACCTGTGCCCCCTATTGTGCCAACCTGCTGTGCCCTAGCCACCCGGCGCTCCGCTCGTTGTTGTGAGCGTCGCTCCTCTGCCCTCCATTGTTGTTGGAGGGCGACTACCTCCAAATGCCCAGTAGCGTCCTTCATGAGCCTCCTCCACAGAGGCCGATTTTGACACTGCTGGTACCAGTCATCGGCAACTCCACTCAGCTCCACGTCCTCCTGTACCACATCACTCCATCTCTTCTCTAGCCCGTGCCGCGCACGTTTAGCCCCCTCGATCCGGCCGAACAAAAGCTGTTTCGGCATGCGGTGGCTGGGCATGCAGGCTACATGACCCAGCCATCGCAGCCTTGCCCGCCGGAGGAGCTCACTGATGGGACCTTGCCCAGATCTTTCAAGGATTTGTGAGCTCCTCACACAATCCAGACTGGTTAAACCCAGGATGGATCGTAGGCAGGCCTGTCTAAATGTTTCTAACCGGCGAAGATGTTCCATTAGGGGGGTCCACGTTTCGCAAGCGTAGAGAAGTGAGGAAATGACCGTGACCGAGAAGACCCGAAGCTTCGTGTGGCGCGACAGACCAGGCAGCTTCCACACAACGTTACGCAACCGATGAAAAGATATTGCCACTCGACTTATTCAGAGTGAGACCTCTGCTGTTAAATTGGAGCCGGTCATAAGCACATTACCCAAGTATGGGAAACTCTCTACTCTCTCCACAACTGCCCCATCACCGATTGGGCGTTGTGGGGGTGGAGTGTCCGATGGTACAAAATACCCAGGCAGGTGCTTAGTTTTGGTGTTGCTGATGGTAAGGCCACATCTATTAGTAGTACGCTCCAGTCTCAGCTGCAGCATCTCCAACTCCTCCTCTGAATGAGCAGCTATTACCAAATCATCGGCATACATAACGTGGTTGAGCAATAGGGAGCCATCCCTTGACCGCACCCGGGCATCGATCAGCCTCCCATTATATCTGTACCATATGGAGATTCCCCCGGTACAGCTATTGAAGGCTTCACGAACTACGTGGTCAAAATAGATGTTAAATAATGTGGGAGCTAGAGGACATCCCTGTCGTACCCCAAGGTATACAGGGAATGGCTCGGACTCCCGGCCACGTAGTTTTACCCGGGCCCGCTCACCCTCATGAAGGTCCTTAATGATCGTGAGCAAAGGGTCAGGTACTCCAAAAGCACGAAGAACAAACCAGAGCCCAGGCCTACTGATGGTATCATAGGCCTTGACCAGGTCAATAAAGCAGAGATGTAGGTCTTGCTGGAATTCCCTACACCTCTGCTGTAGCAGACGGACAGAAAATATGGCATCTGTGCAGGACCGCCCTTTCCTGAAACCGCATTGGGGCTCCGCAAGCCTCTGCTCAGCGTGCCTGGAAAGGCGATGTTGAATAATCCTTGCCAGGACCTTTCCCGGCACACTGAGGAGTGAGATGCCCCTGTAGTTGTTACAGTCTGTGCGGTCTCCCTTCTTAAAGAGGGGGACCACCAGGGCATCCTTCCAATCCTGCGTAACCTGTCAAGTGGTCCTGACTGTTGTTATGTCATATAGGGCAGTCTGTGCACCAACGCCACCCTCCCTCAGCATTTCGCTTGGGAGATCATCTTTGCCCGCTGCCTTTCCTGATCTCAGACTCCGGATTGCCTTCAGTACTTCCTCAACAGATGGCACTTCAGCCAGCCACTGACAGGCGGTGACTTCTTCCAATATTTGAGGCACCGCAGCCTCAGCAGAGTCATCCTCACTTTGTGCCACGATTTTTTCCTGGCTGAGGGATTTTCCTTCCCCCAGGACCTCACAGAAATGCTCAGCAGATCTGCAAACCTGTTTCACCGGGGGGTCAGAGATTGGATCACCGTTTTTTCCCCTAATGATGGTAATAGGTGTGGCGCTGCAGGTTACTTTTTGATGGAGTTAAATAGAGATTTGTGATCGTGGGCCACTGAGGCAGACTCCATCTCCTCAGCAACCCGCGACCACCACCCATCCTTGCAGTGCCTCACGGCTCTCCGAACCTCCGAGCGAAGGCTGCGGTAAGCCTCCTCATTCTCTGACGTGGGATTCTGTAGCCGATGACAGTGGGCCTGTCGCTTTTTCTCAACCATCTTGAACGCCTCCTCTGTCAACCAGGGTATCTGGGGAGGTCTGGACCGCGTACCAAAAGCAGCCATTGCAGCTGCATGAGTCACAGTCCTAAACCTCGCCCATTTACCCTCGACATCAGGAGGAGTGGGGGACGATGCCAACCCCAGCCGCAGGCGATGATGAAATTCTCAGTAGATATATGGGCCCTGCTTCACCCACCCACCCATTCACTCCCTCATCCATCCACTCACCTACTCACCCATCCACTCACTTACTCAATGAGCCGCTCACCTTCTCACCCAGTACTTACACATTAACTGACCCTGCCACCCACTCAATTTCTAACCCACCCACTCAATTTCTAACCCACTCACTCACCCAACCAGCTGTCCACTCCCTCAGCCACTCACCTACTTACCCACCCACTTACACATCCACTTACCATGCAACCCACTCAATTTCTAACCCACCCACTCACCCAACCACCTGCCCACTCATCTACTTACCCATTACCACGGAATTATTCACCCACTCACCCATCAGTCAACCAACCAATAATTCAAGCACTCACAAGCTAAATCACCTATTAATTAAATCACCCACTAACTCAACCACCCACTAACTCGACCACCCACTAACTCAACCACCGAGCCACTCACCCACTCAGCAAGCCACCCTACTATATCTCTAACCCACTATTTCACTCACACACCGACTCACTCACCTATCCACTTATGCACTCACTCACCCACCTCCCACTCACCTACACACTAAACTAAATCTAAATTATGTTTATTTTACCAGGTAAGGCACACTGAGCTATATAGCTCGTTTTCAAAACAACCTTCACCACAAATGATAGCTCAACAATGTGGCGTATCACGGATACATTTATAGCAGACAACTCCTCTAAATGCATGTTTCTAAATGTTTAGACTTTAAGGAAATAGAGACGCAACAAGGTAGGGATTGAACCTAGAAGCTCCTGGATACCAGGCAAGATAGTATCTCGTCACCATGGCGCTACGCTCTTGGACTCTCTCACCCACTCAAACACCTACCCACTAACTTAACCACTCACTAACTCAACCAGTCACTTACTCAACCACCCACAAACTCAACCACCGAGCCATTCACACACGCACCCACTCACCATGCCACCCACTGTTGTTATTCTGTCTCTCACTGTTCAAATAAACCTACCATTAAAATTATAGACTGATCATTTTTTTTGTCAGTGGGCAAACGTACAAAATCAGCAGGGGATCAATTATCGATTTAAAGCTTTCGTGACTGCAATGATTCATCTTCTTTGGTTCTTTCGGTAAAGTCACGTAAAATGAGAATAAAATAATAAATTGATAAAATAAAATAACACAATAATATTCTCACGACGTTTCGGCCACAACACAAGCGGCCTTCATCAGGTGAAGGGACGAGACTGTCTGGTAGGACAGCGCTGGAGTGAAAGAGCCACGTTCAGATCACGGCCTTTAAGCTGTGTGAGAGGAACAAAGCGCCTTGACAAAGGAATTAGCATATAATTTAGCATTGAAATGGCTGAATGATTAGCTTGTGACTGGTCACAGAAATAGTTATGTTAAAAGTTAAAGCATACACATCCGCAGAGGCACCCCTTGACAATGGAATTAGCATAGAATTTAGCATTGAAATAGCTAAGTTAAAGCATACACATCCGCAGAGGCACCCCTTGACAATGGAATTAGCATAGAATTTAGCATTGAAATAGCTGAGTGATTAGCTTGTAACTGCTCACAGAAATAGCTACTTTAAAGTCAGACCATACACATTCACCGAGGCACTTAGTACAAATCAAACAGGAGAATTTAGCATTGAAATAACTAAGCGAATTTAGCATTGAAATAACTGAGTGATTAGCTAGTGACTGGTCACAGAAATGACTATGTTGAAGTCAAGGCCTACACATCTGAGCTATTCACAGTACTATATAGTGAACCAATACAAAACTAAAATATAAATTACCTTCATGTTATCAATAAACTCTATATTCTCCAATCAGCTAAGCTACCAACAATAAGTCGTTATATATCACAATGCTATATGGCGAAAAAATGGGTGGATTCTTACCCTCAACTTCAGCACCACGAATAGCTACGGGCTCCGTTCAGACGGACGAGTTCGTCCATGGTCGGAACAGAGGAGGGGGAGAGAGACAGCTGCGAGGCCCTAGTTTACTCCATGTTGTAAAACCATACCATTAACCGTGGTGTGAGAGGTATTAAGAGGCAATGCTGGCGAAAGAGCTGCGGTCTGAAGGTCATCGTAAAAATACAATTAATTAAGAATAGAAATGATTTAAAACATCTTTCCAGTTGTTACTAAGCCAGAATCCATCTTCTCGGTTGAAATTGTCTCTGTGCTTGTATATGTGAATGGCCTCATGAACGAATCTCTCATGGTAGCCGGTTGGTTTGCAAAGAACCTCCGTCTTGGAGAAGTCAATGTCATGTGAGCCCACTGAATTATAACAGTGATCTGCCACGGCAGAGGAGTTCGTCCTACCATGTTTCAAGTCTGCTTTATGTTCGCGGATGCGGTCCGAGATATGTCTTTTGGTTTCTCCAATGTAGCTACTACCACAGAGGCACTTTAGTTTGTAAACGCCTGGGTACTGTATGTCTGGAACAGCATCTTTTACAGATGGAACTAAATCACAAATTTTATGTACTGTGTTGAATCGGACCTGGATCTTGTGTTTATTCAGGATTTTGGAGATCTTTTTAGTGACCCCTGCAATGTAGGGTAAGGTGATGGTTTTGAGTGGCTCCACAAGAGGATCCTTCTTCATGACTGGAGTGATGGCTTTGCGGATTGTGTAGTTGGAGTAGCCATTAGCCCTGAGAGCCTGGTGTACGTGCTTGAGTTCACTGGTAATGTGTTCCTGGTCGGAAATGCATTGGGCTCTATGGTATAGAGTCTTGATGAGGGAGTTCTTCTGGGATGGATGGTGGTGGGAATCCGGTTTCAAGTAAGCATCTGTATGGGTAGCTTTCCTGTAGACAGAGTGGCTCATTGAACCATCATGTCTCCTTTTAATGAAGACATCCAAAAAGGGTAGTTTGCCATCTTTTTCGACCTCCATGGTAAATCTGATGGCTGGGTGTATGGAATTGATGTGGTCGCGGAATTGGTCTAGAGCAGGCTGGCCATGTGGCCAGATGACAAAGGTGTCATCAACGTACCTCTTCCATAAGGTCGGGCGTAGAGTGGCAGTCTGGATGGCGTCAGTTTCAAATTTTTCCATGAATACGTTGGCTACAACCGGAGATAGGGGGGAGCCCATTGGGGTGCCCTCAGTTTGTTTGTAGAAAGTTCCATTCCAGGTGAAGTATGTGTTGGTTAATCAATGTCTCACCAGGGGGGGTACATCAGTATGCAGTCCTTGATGAACCAGGTCTTCAATGATAGCGATGGTGTCAGGTACCAGGACTTTGGTGAACAAGGACACCACATCAAAACTGACAAGCAGGTCGTTTGGGGACAGGGAAATGCCTTTGATTGTCGATACCAGGTGAGTAGAATTTAGTACCGCAGATGTGGTTTTTCCAGTGAAAGGTCGCAGTATATCAGCGAGAAAACGTGCCAGTTTGTAGGTGGGGGAGCTGATAGTAGAGACGATGGGACGAAGGGGTGTATCTTCTTTGTGTATCTTTGGAAGGCCATATAATCTTGGTGGTCTGGCAGCAGAGGGTTTCAACGAGAACTGTTTGATCTCATCAATTAATGCTGTTGAATCAGAGATGATTTTGTTCGTTTTGGTGACCAGGCTGTTGGTGGGATCTCTTTTCATTTTTGTATAGCTGCCATCGTTGAGTAGTTCTTGAATTTTGTTGTTATATTCTGTTTTGTCCATGATGACAGTGGCATTGCCTTTGTCGGCTGAGAGGACAATATCATCCCTCTTTTTTAATTGAGATAATTCAAAACGTTCATCTTTGCTGATGTTGCTGGGTGGCAACTTAGCGTTTTTGAGGGTTGCAGCGATTTCAGATCTTGCTACGTCTGCAGAGATGTGACTCAAGCCCTTGAGTGCAACGTCGACATGGGCAATGATATCATTAACCGGTAAGTGTCTCGGTGTGACAGCAAAGTTTAGACCTTTAGCTAAAACGGATTTCAGACCATCAGAAATGGAACTGTTACTGCGATTAATTACGACTTTGTTGACGTCTATCTTTTCGGTGTGTGGATCCGATTTTTTGCTGGAGAAGTGATTGAATTTGGAAATCAAATTGTCCCTACATTTGTTCGACATAGTGGCAGCCGAAGAGGTAGTCATATTGTCTACATGTTCCCAATCCGATGTAGACATTGTTGCTGTCAATTTTAAGTGTGATTTGTAGAGTGTCTTGTCTAACTGATCGAGTTCGGTGCGTGTAAGTCTGATTTTTTTTCCGAGATAAGAGCGAAGCTAGTTCTAGCTAGAATTCGTTTTGCATTGAGAGAAGTTGCAACAGCAGAGGTTAGTGTAAATGCAGTTGGTATTACCTTAGAGTCGCGGCATCTCTTCAGAAAGGTGGGAGACTCGATTAGTTGAGCCTTCTTATCCCGAAGTCTGTTGAATGATCTTAAGGATGTGTGGAATCCCTCCCCGTAGAGGCGGTTAAATTTCGATTTAAAGCTTTCGTGACTGCAATGATTCATCTTCTTTGGTTCTTTCGGTAAAGTCACGTAGAATGAGAATAAAATAATAAATTGATAAAATAAAATAACACAATAATATTCTCACGACGTTTCAGCCACAACACAAGCGGCCTTCATCAGGTGAAGGGACGAGACTGTCTGGTAGGACAGCGCTGGAGTGAAAGAGCCAACGTATTCATGGAAAAATTTGAAACTGACGCCATCCAGACTGCCACTCTACGCCCGACCTTATGGAAGAGGTACGTTGATGACACCTTTGTCATCTGGCCACATGGCCAGCCTGCTCTAGACCAATTCCGCGACCACATCAATTCCATACACCCAGCCATCAGATTTACCATGGAGGTCGAAAAAGATGGCAAACTACCCTTTTTGGATGTCTTAATTAAAAGGAGACATGATGGTTCAATGAGCCACTGTCTACAGGAAAGCTACCCATACAGGTGCTTCCTTGAAACCGGATTCCCACCACCATCCATCCCAGAAGAACTCCCTCATCAAGACTCTATACCATAGAGCCCAATGCATTTCCGACCAGGAACACATTACCAGTGAACTCAAGCACGTACACCAGGCTCTCAGGGCTAATGGCTACTCCGACTACACAATCCGCAAAGCCATCACTCCAGTCATGAAGAAGGATCCTCTTGTGGAACCACTGAAAACCATCACCTTACCCTACATTGCAGGGGTCACTAAAAAGATCTCCAAAATCCTGAATAAACACAAGATCCAGGTCCGATTCAACACAGTACATAAAATCCGTGATTTAGTTCCATCTGTAAAAGATGCTGTTCCAGACATACAGTACCCGGGCGTTTACAAACTAAAGTGCCTCTGTGGTAGTAGCTACATTGGAGAAACCAAAAGACATATCTCGGACCGCATCCGCGAACATAAAGCAGACTTGAAACACAGTAGGACGAACTCCTCTGCCGTGGCAGATCACTGTTATAATTCAGTGGGCTCACATGACATTGACTTCTCCAAGACGGAGGTTCTTTGCAAACCAACCGGCTACCAGGAGAGATTCGTTCATGAGGCCATTCACATATACAAGCACAGAGACAATTTCAACCGAGAAGATGGATTCTGGCTTAGTAACCACTGGAAAGATGTTTTAAATCATTTCTGTTCTTAATTAATTGTATTTTTACGATGACCTTCAGACCGCAGCTCTTTCGCCAGCATTGCCTCTTAATACCTCTCACACCACGGTTAATGGTATGGTTTTACAACATGGAGTAAACTAGGGCCTCGCAGCTGTCTCTCTCCCCCTCCTCTGTTCCGACCATGGACGAACTCGTCCGTCTGAACGGAGCCCGTAGCTATCCGTGGTGCTGAAGTTGAGGGTAAGAATCCACCCATTTTTTCGCCATATAGCATTGTGATATATAACGACTTATTGTTGGTAGCTTAGCTGATTGGAGAATATAGAGTTTATTGATAACATGAAGGTAATTTATATTTTAGTTTTGTATTGGTTCACTATATGGTACTGTGAATAGCTCAGATGTGTAGGCCTTGACTTCAACATAGTCATTTCTGTGACCAGTCACTAGCTAATCACTCAGTTATTTCAATGCTAAATTCGCCTAGTTATTTCAATGCTAAATTCTCCTGTTTGATTTGTACTAAGTGCCTCGGTGAATGTGTATGGTCTGACTTTAAAGTAGCTATTTCTGTGAGCAGTTACAAGCTAATCACTCAGCTATTTCAATGCTAAATTCTATGCTAATTCTATTGTCAAGGGGTGCCTCTGCGGATGTGTATGCTTTAACTTAGCTATTTCAATGCTAAATTCTATGCTAATTCCATTGTCAAGGGGTGCCTCTGCGGATGTGTATGCTTTAACTTTTAACATAACTATTTCTGTGACCAGTCACAAGCTAATCATTCAGCCATTTCAATGCTAAATTATATGCTAATTCCTTTGTCAAGGCGCTTTGTTCCTCTCACACAGCTTAAAGGCCGTGATTTGAACGTGGCTCTTTCACTCCAGCGCTGTCCTACCAGACAGTCTCGTCCCTTCACCTGATGAAGGCCGCTTGTGTTGTGGCCGAAACGTCGTGAGAATATTATTGTGTTATTTTATTTTATCAATTTATTATTTTATTCTCATTCTACGTGACTTTACCGAAAGAACCAAAGAAGAGGGGATCAAATACTTTTTTCCCTCACTGTATATGTGATAAACCACTTTTTTTCCTGTCATTTGTAACAAGGTCGCTTTTGAAAAAGATCTATATATCTCTGTGGGCCTTAGCTAGTACGATGAAAAATAGTTCAGTTTTAGTTTATTGAGTGGGTAGGTGTGTGATTGAATCATGGGTGGTTGGGTAGGTGGGTGAGTAGGTAAGTGGCTGGGTGAGCGGGCGGGTGAGCGGGTGTGTGAGTGTGAGTTAGAGAGTGGGTGGGTGGATGGGTGGGTTTGTGAGTGGGGGAGTGAATAGGTGAGTGGGTGGGTGAGTGGAGTCTTGAGTGAGTGGGTCAGTGATTGAGTGAGTGGGTTGGTGGGTGGGTCGTAGAGTTAATGAGTGGGTGTGTAGGTGGGTGCACAGGTAAGTTTTTGAGTGGCTGGCTGTGTCCATGAGCGAGTGGGTTGGCGGCTGAGTGGGTGGCAGGGTGACTGGGTTTGTGAGTGGGTTTGTGAGTAAGTGTGTGGGTGGCTTTAGTAGTTGACTGGGTGGTGAGTCAGATAATGAGGCGCCACAGTGGCGAGATGTTAACTCCCTCGCTTGGTATATTGGACATTGTAAGAAATAAAATAAAACCCCTCTTATGGATGATATTGGTCGCGAAAGCTGACGTGTTAAACTGGTATATTGGAATTCATAGGTTTGACCCCAACCCTGATGCCTGTATATTTGGAGTTTGCATGTTCTCCCTGTGGTCGTGGGCATTTTTCTCTGGGTTCTCTGGGTTTTCCCTCCACATTTACAAACATGCCTTTATAGGAAATTAGCTGCTATACATTTATATGTGCTAACCCACTTGGTTGAGCCATCATTTCTGGCCACGTCGCTGCTGAAAAAGATCTATATAACTAACTTGTAGTTTTTTTTTTATTGAGTGAGTGGGTTCCTGGGTGGTTGGGTGGGTGGGTTTGTGGGTGTTTGAGTGAGTGGGTCATTGTGTGAGTGGATAGGTTAATATGTGAGTGGTGAGTAGGTGAATGTGTGGGTGGTTGAGTGAGTGGGTGGTTGGATAAATGGTTGGGTGACTGGTGGGTGGGTAATTTAGTGTGGGAGGTTGAGTGGGTGAGTTAGTGTGTGAGTGGGTGGTTGAGTCAGAAAATGGGTCACTATGGTGTTGAGATGTTAACTACCTCGCCCAGAATACAGGAAGTCATCAATCCCAACCCTGAGCCTGTATATTTGGAGTTTGCATCTTCTCCCGTGGTCGCGTCCATTTTTCTCTGATTCCTTCGGGTTTGTTTAACACGTAGACTTTCATGACCAATATCATCCATAAGAGGTTTCTTTGGGGGTTAGATCGCGTAAATCTATAAATGTGTCGTTAAAACCCACCACCACCCGACACAGCCAACTAGTAAGGGTTGTCACGTAAACAGAACATTCCAATTTGTAACTAGTACAGCACACCGGTGTGTTGGAGAGTCAAGCCACAACATTTACAATCTGAGTACGACGTTTCGCCAGTAATTACAACTAGCTTCAGCAGGCGACTGCCAGATTTGTGGAGGCGTTCACCCTGTTTCGTTCCTTATATAGAGACGTAGATGTCGTGCCCGTCTTTATCATTTGCCTGTTATCAATTTAAAAGTAGAAATAGTTGTTATTATTGTTGTAATCACGTTATAAGGAGAAAAAATTGTGATTATTTCGTTAAAAGAAGAAATAATTATTGTTATCAAGTTGTAAGTGGAAATAATAATTATTGGTATCATTCGCCTGTTCTTACCATTCGTCTGTTCTCATTCGCCTGTTGTTCTCATTCGCCTGTTGTTATCAAGTTATAAGTAGAAAGTTATTATTGTTATCATTCGCCTGGTGTTGGTAGCGCACGTCTCTAATCCAGCACTGTGGAAGGTAGCGAGGGTTGGCGAATCACCGCACAATGATGTTGTCAAATCCCCTTCCCGTGGGCGTCAAGGTGCTATAACCTGACTCGCCAGGAGAAGGCAGTAGAGCAAGTGGACTAATCACCATCTTCACCTTGTTGTATATCTGTACAGGGATAGAGTGTTTCACCCTCGCACGCATGGGTTTTCTATGGGTACTCCGGTTTCCCCCACGTGTATAAACACTCGTAATTAATTGGCGCATAATGCCTCCATAGAGGACTGCAGAGCTTGGACAATCGTTGGTACTGGCTCACCACGTGGCTTCCTTCCTGCACGTGTGTGGTTCCTCATGCCTCTGAGTCGTTCTTGTGCGCGCTATAAAACTTTAAATAATTACTATTATTCACCAGGCGGTCGTGTTGCAAGCCTGTAATCCAGCAATGGAAGGCAGCAAGGGTTAGTGGACCACACAGTGAATGTTGTGAAACCCCCTTCCCGTGGGCGTCGAGGTGCCTTCTCCTGGCTGGCTGGCCAGGAGAAGACGGTACAGAAATTGGGATAATCGCCATCTTTGCATGTACGGTTTAAAGTGCTGCCCCCTCGTATGCGTGGGTTTTCTCCAGGTGCTCTGGTTTCCCCCACTTGTGTAAGCACTCATCATTCATTATAGCTTCAACCGAGAGGATGGTTTCAAATTAAGCAACCACTGGAAGGACGTTTTAAATCATACCAAACGTCAACTAATTTCTAACAGCAATTTCAAGTAGTGGTATACCAAGCATATTCCTTCCGAACTTTCTATTTCCCTTTTTTATACTTCCCCCTTACAGCACTTTCTTGCCGATCTTTAATTTTTATATTTTTTTCCCGTTTCTATTGCACACACACAGTGACCCATCCCACGCACCCTCTACACAACAAAAGACGGATTAACTCAGCCCCGCACCCCACCAAGGTCCCCCTACATGGCTCCTCCCCCCCCCCCTTAACCTGCATTTAAGCTTTTCTATTTCCACGGTTTTCTACTCCGCACCTTGCTGCACATTCTTGCCGATCTTTATATTTTTTTCTATTGTTCCTTTTCTATTGCACACACACAGTGACCCACCCCCTCACCCTCTACACAGCAAAAGATGGATTAACTCAGCCCCTCACCCCACCAAGGTCCCCCTACATGGCTCCTCCCCCCCCCCCCTCCCTTAACCTGTATTTAAGCCAGAGGTTCCCAGAGCCTCGCCACTTGGTGCAGCAATTTTTTGCTGTGACTGTTTCCACCTGAAGACGGAAGCTTGTGTTGCCTCCGAAACGTCGTTTTAATTTTTTCATTTATTTAATTTTAATTTGTTTTTTACCTACGTGACTTAACCGAATAAAACCAAAGAGTATGAATTCTTGCAGTCACGAAAGCTTCAAATCTAGAATTAACAACTTCTACGGGGAAGATTTTCACCTATCTGTCAGAGCTTTTAACAGACAACGAGACAAGAAGTCACAGCTCATCGAGACGCTGACCTTCCTCAAAAGATGCCGCGACCAGAAGGTAATACCCATCACTTTCACTCTCACATCTGCAGCTGTATCTTCACCGAACTCTAAACAGATTCTATTTAAGGCAAGTCTATCATTAATCTCAGAGAGGATTAGGTTAATTCTAGATTTAAAGCTTTCGTGACTGCAAGGATCCATACTCTTTGGTTCTATTCGGTAAAGTCACGTAGGTAAAAAATAAAACAGCAAAAATCACGACGTTTCGGCCACAACACAAGCGGCCTTCATCAGGTGAAGGAACCAGGCTGTCTCAAGGACAGCGCTGGAGTGAAACACAGCCACGCTCAGACCGCGACCTTTAAGCTGTGTGCGAGGAAACAAGGTGCCTTGACAAAGGAATTAGCATAAGAATTAGCATTTGATTGGCCGACTTAGCATGATGAACGGTGTACATGCGGGTGCACATGCCGGTTGGCGCGGGGGGGGGAGGGGGAGTTTACCTATTGATGGTGTGAAAAGGGAATTTTTAAGAGCTGCGAAAGTTTGGGGTACCACTACTTGAAAAATATACTGTACCATTGAAAATTAGTTTAATGTTTGGTTCGATTTAGAACATCTTTCCAATGGTTGCTTAATTTGAAACCATCTTCTCGGTTGAAATTGTGTCTGTGTTTGTAGATCTGAATTGCCTCGTGAACAAATCTCTGATAAAAACCCGTGGGTTTGCAAAGAACCTTGGTATCGGAGAAAATTATATCATGATCAATCACAGCGTTGTAACAGTGATCAGCTACGGCAGAAGAATTCGTTCTGCCGTGTTTCAAATCTGATTTGTGCTCGCGAATTCGGCCAGAGACATGTCGCTTTGTCTCCCCGATATAGCAATCACCGCAGGTACAACTCAATTTGTAAACCCCGGGGTACTGTAAGTCAGGAATGACATCCTTCATGGATGTGATCAGATCACGAATTTTGTCTACTGTGTTGAACCGGACCAGGATCTTGTGTTTGTTTAGAATTTTGGAAATCTTTTTGTAACGCCTGCTATATATGGTAATGTGATGGTTTTGACCGGAGTATCAAGTGGTTGTTTCTGTATGGAGGGAGAAACAGCTTGGCGGTTGGTACGGTCAGAATATCCATTCCTTTTGAGGGCCAGTTGTACATGTTTTTCATTCACTGGTCAGGTGGTGTTGGTCCGAAATGCAATGAACCCTATGGTATAAAGTTTTGTTGAGAGAATTCTTTTGGGCTGGGTGGTGGTGGGAATCAGGTTTCAAGTAGGAATCTGTGTGGGTGGGTTTCCTGTAGACAAAATGCCCCAATGAGCCATCAGGTCTCCTCTCAAACAGAACATCTAAGAATGGTAGCTTGCCATCTTTCTCCACTTCCATGGTGAATTTGATGGCGGGATGTCTGGAATTGATGTGGTGTAGGAAAAGGTTCAGAGCTGGGAGGCCATGTGGCCAAATGACAAAAGTGTCATCCACATATCTCTTCCAAAGGGAAGGTCTGAGGGTGGAAGTCTGGATGGCATCTGATTCAAATTTCTCCATGAAAATATTGGCTATCACTGGTGACAAGGGGGATCCCATGGGGGTACCCTTATTTTGTTTGTAGAAGGAGCCATTCCAAGTAAAGTAGGTATTGGTGAGGCAGTGCCTAACCAGTGCAGGTGTATCGGGGTCTAGTCCATGTTGGACCAAATTTTCAATTATTTCAATGGTATCAGGTACTGGGACCTTGGTGAACAAAAAGACCATATCGAAGCTGACAAGAATATCATCAGGGGAGAGTACAACGTCTTTGACCATAGAGACCAATTGGGCTGAGTTAAGTACTGCTGAGGCAGTCTTGCCAGTGAAAGGCAGCAAGGTATCTGACAGAAAATGGGCTAGTCTATAGGTAGGGCAGTTGATCGTGGATACGATGGGTCGTAGTGGGGTGCCTTCTTTATGAATCTTGGGAAGACCATAGAATCTAGGGGGTCTTGCAGCAGAAGGTTTTAGGGAGGGACGTTTAGTTGGGTCGATTAGGGAGGTCGAACTTGTGATGATCTTGTTGGTTTTTATCGCTAGGCTATTGGTAGGGTCATTTTTAATTTTTGAGTAACTTCCATCGTTGAGCAGATTCTGGATTTTGTTGTTGTATGAATCTTTATCCATAATAACAGTAGCGTTGCCTTTATCGGCTGAGAGGATGACTATATCACTTCTGTTTATTTAAATTCGCGAGTTCAAAGCGTTCATTTTTGCTGATGTTACTAATGGGTTTCTTAGCATTCTTAAGAATAGTGGCTATTTCAGCTCTCGCAACGTCTGCTTGGATGTGTCCCACGCCTTTGAGGGCTACATCGACCTGAGAGATGATATCATCTACTGGTATGTGTTTTGGGGTGACAGCAAAATTCAGTCCCCTAGCCAGTACTGTTTTCAGATTGTCCGAAATCGGCGTGCTACTCTGATTAATGACGATTTAGTTGACGTCGAGTTTTGTTATATGTGGAACTGGGTTCTTCTTTAATAGCTGGTTGAATTTAGAAATCAGGTTAGCTTTACATTTGACTGACAATGAATCAGCAGAAGAAGCAGTCATGTTGTCTATGTGATTCCAATCCGCACCAACCGGCATGTGCACCCATATGTACACCACCTCTACACCGTTCATCATGCTAAGTCGGCCAATCAAATGCTAATTTTTATGCTAATTCCTTTGTCAAGGCACCTTGTTTCCTCGCACACAGCTTAACGGTCGCGGTCTGAGCGTGGCTGTGTTTCACTCCAGCGCTGTCCTCGAGACAGCCTGGTTCCTTCACCTGATGAAGGCCGCTTGTGTTGTGGCCGAAACGTCGTGATTATTGTTGTTTTATTATTTACCTACGTGACTTTACCGAATAGAACCAAAGAGTATGGATCCTTGCAGTCACGAAAGCTTTAAATCTAGAATTGATAACCTCTACGGGGAGGGCTTTCACCTATCTGTTAGAGCTTTTAACAGACAACGGGACAAGAAGTCACAGCTCATCGAGACGCTGACCTTCCTCAAAAGATGCCGCGATCACAAGGTAATACCCATCGCTTTCACACTCACTTCTTCTGCTGTATCTTCTCCGAATTCTAAACAGATTCTGTTTAAGGCCAGCCTATCTTAAATCTCAGAGAGGATAAGGCTACTCCGATTTGAACTCGATACTTTAGACAGGACTCTCCTACAAGCTCATTTAATGTTAACACAAAAAAATGTCACCTTCTGATTGGAATTACATTGACAACATGACTGCTTCTTCTGCTGATTCATTGTCAGTCAAATGTAAAGCTAACCTAATTTATTTCTGATTGAGAGGGGGTCAAATATATAACATTTTTGACATGCGTTTTTTCTGGATTTTGTTGTTGTTATTCTGTCTCTCACTGTTCAAATAAACCTACCATTAAAATTATAGACTGATAATTTCTTTGTCAGTGGGCAAACGTACAAAATCAGCAGGGGATCAAATACTTTTTTCCCTCACTGTATACATAAATAAATAGTGCATATTTAGTGTATTATTGAGTGCATGTTTACGTGCTCTAACCCAAAAATCTCGATCATGGACTCAAAAAAACGCTGGGAGACTTCTCACCCAGACCCGTAGCAAGACGATATCGCCCCAATATTCAAATTGTTCAAATATCCCCCGAACGAGTCCAGGATCAATTTAAAGATCATACTCGGCATTCTGAAGGTCCTCCGTGGTCTGACAATGATCACGTTGCCATGTTTACGCTTCTTACAAATATTTTTGCCCCGTTGAATCGATCGCCAAACCCAAGTGACGGTAATGTTACGATTAAAAAAATCTCAGTGGGTGACCTCTGGGCAGAGCATGACCTTGCAAACAGACGACCAATCGAGTGAAATAAACATGGGAAACGCACCTCGATGAACAGGCTGACTTCCCTGTGTGTTTGGACAAACTCATTCATCACAGGCAAAACGAACATGTCCCGAATGCCCACGTCCTTCAGGAACTGCATCTGGAGGTGTTGGCACACCAATTGCATCACCTAGCAAAAGAGGAAAACAGCAGGAACGACGTGAATACATCATCGCCATGCAGCAGTCTACGCCCGTCAATTTCTCACAGCGGTAGTAAGGTCCTTAGGTGTCTGGGAGCACAAGGCAGGTGCAGGTGGGTGAGTCATAATTTCCATCCCTGACGCCAAAACTTATTTCAGGCTGTGCAAGAGATAATGACATGGGTTAATTGTCACACAAGCCAATTAGAAAGCTGCCATGCTGTTAATGGTTAGTAAACTGAACTCACAGACCAGAGGTCGCTAAATGGGTACACCACAGTTAGCTGATCGGCAAGTCACGTGTGATGCAGCCAAGTGTGGCTTTCAGCCGGCTCTTCCAACACACCTGGTCAACGTGGAAAAGTAGAATATGGGACCTTCCTGGTGTGGACTAATCAGTTTCAAAGACAATGCATATATTATCAGAGCATGTTTGCATGTTCACCACAAGTACGTGTGGTTAATGCAGACAGGATTCCTTGAATAAGGATTCTGTTTGGTGTTTTAACATCTTGACACCTGTTGTATTGCCAGAAAGGGTAAAACCTATTGTTATATGGAAAAGTAGACCAAATACTCGTAAAGAGTTTGCTCTCATGAAGGTCTTTTCACCAGCGGTGGTGTGACCAAGCAATTGCAGAGCTGCACTTTTATATAAGTCAGGTCAGAGCCAGATACACATTGGAGGATAAACATCCCACGGTGGCTGGGCAATTGTTGTGCAATAATGTCAGGTCAAACTTACTTAGGATATTTACAGGTGCGTTTTATTCATGCCGTATATATTAATGCACACATTGTGTAGTAGTGGTATTATTATTAAACTCACCTTTAATGACGATGACCATAAACATGATTAAGAGTGTGACTATTAAAGAATGTGCGACTGTACAATGTGGACGTAGCGGAGGGGCCCCCCACGGTGAGCGGTGACGCAACGCGCGCAGTGGCCCGCGTCACGTGGTTGGCACCTCACGTGCACAGAGCGAGGCAGGCAGAGCCAGAGGGGGGCGGCGTTGCCTAGGCGACTTTGGCGTCCTCACGGTCTACTCCACGGTCAAGCTGCGTGTCACTTGGTGACCCCCCCACTGCCTCTTACTGGACACCTGTGAGTGAGAGCTTGATAGCGCTTCGGATTTCTCCAGGGTCAAAACAGATTTTGATTCCGAGTACAGTGTGCACAGCACCTGTACGACGGGTCCTCGTTTAACGCAGTAGATGCGTTCCTCAAAAGTGCCGCATTAAGCGAAAACTATTTCCCCCGTAATGAATGTCCAAGCGCAGTCAGAATTGGGTTACAAATAACTTGAGGGGACGCCGCCGCGTTACCGTCTCGTCTCGCTCAACCGCGCAGCTCAAGAAAGTAGTTCGGCGTCGACCGCTCACAAGTCGCCTTATGGCGGTGCGCGTTCCCTAAATGAAGGCAGCCGCATTATAGCGTGAACACGCGGGACAGACCCAGTTGTCGTGTGCGGGTCAACTCCCTGAGATAAACTTGCTGCCGACTTCATGCGTTGTATACGCCCAGTGCTCAGCCAATTGTTGTGAGCGTCGCTCCTCTGCCCTCTGTTGTTAATGGAGGGAGACTGCACCCAACTGCCAAGTATCATCCTTCGCGAGCCTCTTCAAAACGCTCATCTTGACACCGCTGGAAGCAGCCATCGGCCTTGACCTCACCCCACAACAGTGCAAGTTTAACCGCTCAACATTAAAACACAACGATGGGTCGCTTGCACCAATCGCACAACATCACAGCGTTGACTCTCAGCTGTTGCTTGTGTAGAGGGGGTCAGATTGTCCAGACATTCGGTTGATACTAATAGGGTTTATTTGCCAGTATTGTAGATTATTTGAATTCCATTTGTTTGGGCGTCAGGGTGGTGCAGTGGACACGCCCGTGCATGGCATCTTCTGAAGGAGTGCCTGGCTTCGCTTTCCTAATTCTGGTCCCTTTCTCTGCATGGGTTTACTCCCATAGCAAAACAACAACAAAAACATACACTGTAACTGGTACTAGCCAAACATCTGGGATTGTTTTTGTTATGCTGCATTGCCCAAAATGGCATTTGGTGATAAAAAAATTTGGCAGGAATTGATGCACTAATGCAATTTGAACTCTTATATATTTTTATTTCATGACTTGCTTAGCGTTCATATTCTTGGTTCTTTCGGTAAAGTCACGTAAATAGAAAACAAGAAATAAAATTCAAATGAAATAAAAAAATAAGAAAATAAATAACCCCCAAAAAATCAATTGAAAATAATAAAAGCAAAAAACCCAGGACGTTTCAATCGCAACACAAGCGATCTTTATTTTATTGTTTTTGTTTGTTGTTTACGTGACTTTACCGAAAGAACCAAGAATATGATTTCCTGCAGTCACGAAAGTTTTAAGTCAAAATTTGCTTCGCATTCCTTTACTTTGCCCTCCCATCTGTTTGTACTGTTGTTTGTTGTTGTAACTTTCTGACTCGCCCTGACTGGACATATGTGAAAAAAAGAGCTTCATAGCTCATCAGATTCGTCCAGCCTAATTAAAGATTCTGATTCGGACATTAACTGACCCAGTTTTCGCGTGGAGATCACGGCCAGGATGTGGAACAAAGGGACCCCCGGTCACACTCACGTGGAATGCCTAGGGCATTGCACAGCATTTAAATGGACAAGTTTCGTGAGATTTAGTGGTGGCTTAGGGAAGGCCTTTATTCAACAATGTATATCATGGCCGATAAGAATTTTTATAGTCATACACCATAGCCCACGATTTCCTGCACCGTTCATTCACTTGAGGAGACTGCGCATGGTGGAGATGGATGACCCTCGGTATCCTGTCCCAAAGTGATTCCAGTGGTTCAGGTAGTGGAAGAGTTGCTAGCGCTTCTGGCTCTTGCCGAAGCCTTGTGACTTTGGGATGAGAGCGTGGTAGGATGAGTGAAGCGTGGAGCTAAAGCTCCTGGAACATCCTGTACCCAAACAACACCAAACATTCAAAATCTTACAATGCTGCTGTTCCAGCACGAACAACATAACAATGAACAACATTTTCACAAATTCAACGTAATGCAGAAAATTGAGTGGCTCGAGGTTAATTTCAATGTCAGAGCACCGACCCAATGCCATTGAGGTCCTCCGTTCAAAATTCAGTGAGCCATCTATCAACAAACGTTCCTGCGAATTGAGGGCAGGAATGCTGTGGTCTCAACTTGGTCACCAATGGCTGCACAGTAAACATCATGTCAAATGTGTTTTTGTTCACTGAAGCATATCCCAGCTCTGAGGGTTTGAATTCCATTTGACGTGTAATGAATTATCTTCAGCTTGGATTTCTGGTAAAGCACATCAGTGGCAACTTGTCTCTGAACCAGGGGTTCCTTGTTCGACAAACTGTGTTTTTGGAACATTCAAGCATCCTCAAGTGCCGTGGATAAGTAAGAGTTTTATCGTTCCACTATTGTTTTGTGCACCGTATCAGCTTTAACAGGATTTGCCCAAAAAGCCTTAGCAAGGAAGGATGAATCTTTGTAAGTTAGCAAATAGAGAGGGTGGAGACCTCAGCATGTAGACATCTCAACCACAACTCTACCTGGTCTCTGTTATTTATTTAATGAGCCAGCCCTTGCCACACTGAGGTTATACGAATGAACCTTGCATGCCACAGACAGGGCAGTGAACGGCAGTTGCTGCTATTGTTTTGGTTGTTTGTAGTTTTTTCTTACCCAGCGATGGCAAGCTCGTACTCCGAGTGCCCATAGAAGGAGGCTGGGTCAAAGATGACGGGCCCTTCATTTATCTCTGCAGCGTTCCCAGTCCATAGGTCACCGTGGAGCAGTGCCGGAACCACCTCTACGTCCCGGAAAAAATCCCCCAACCGAAGCTGCACACCACGCAAAAAACAACACCATTTTATTCATAATAACATTTTTTTCGAGTTAGATCGCATAAATTTACATGCGTCGTACACCCACTCCAATTGCCATTAGGCAATTGCCAGAAGTCAGAACGCTTCTGGCAATTGCTTGATGATGCTGGTTGTAATCACCAGCTAAAGGTCGTACTCGTTTGAAAATGTTCTGCGTTTCCTCTCTAACACACCAGAGTGCCGAGCAATAACATAAATGGCACGTTCTGTTCATGTCAGAAACATTACTAATGGGCTGTGTTGGGTGGATGTGGGTGTACGACGCATTTACACTTACGCGATCTAAGCCAAAAAAAACTTTATCATGAATAATATTGGTCGCGAAAGCCTGCGTGTGAAACACCACTTTACCTTTGTGCACATGATGAACTACACTGCTGCATGTATTAACTCTTTCCTGCTCCGAGATGACTGCAAGTTGCGGGGTGCATCCCATTCACCGCTGAATCTCGTGTACGTCATCGGAACGTAATAGGAAGTAAATATTAAATAACTTTATCGGTACCGAGGATCCCACAAGGCCGTGCGGGAAGGTGTGTAGCACAGTTTGGTACCAGCTATAATAGAGTGCTGTCCTGTCGCTACGGTGCTCTGTGGCGTGTACAATGTCTTTAAAAACAACGGCGCTATGCCTCTCTAAATAAAATTACAGCTGAACCGCTTGCGCGTTCCGAGATTCGGTGGTGAACGAGACCCATTCTGAAATGAGCAGTCGTCTCGGAACGGTAAAGGGTTAAGGGCGAGAGTGAAACGGCTTACGAACCTGAAGCCGAGACCAGAGCTCGCGGGTTTCCCGTTCACCGTAGTCCTTCTCTATCATGTCCAGCTGAAGCTGCAGTCGCTGCCGTGAGAAGAACGTCACCCAGTCCTCCTGCCACTCATTCAGCTGGTGGCATAAATATAGTTTTATTACAGACATTTAAAAACATAAGCAAATAATACCTACTTTATTTGGCCAATCCTTGACCTAAAACAGTGATATTCACTCATTTTCGGAGGGGGGCCACTTTCGCGAATAAGACATTATCAGTGAAAGAGCCATCTCACATTTGAAACCATTGGGGGGTTTGACAGCATGATGGGGTGTTTTCACTTGTGTGTATTGTCGGGGACTGCACGTCAGGGGTCGCAGTAAAAAGGACACCAGGGACTGCCACCGGCCCGCGGGCCTTGCAATGAAGAACACGGACTTAAGATGTCACCCAGAAACGTTGAATTTTACGTACAAATGGCTGGGTAATTCTTAAGACATAATTCGACACTCATGTTATGTACCGATTATCATGCTGTAGTCTTTGAACATCTCATTTTAGCCACCAATTGATATCCTCATAAAAAATTACAACAGCATTGATCCTAACGATAGGTTCTGCGCTTAATTCCTGCACCTCCGCTTAGCACGGTTGGCTATGTACGGTGGAAAGGAAGTTCAACATACATTCATACAAGTCTGTCATACCCGGCTGAGTGTAATTGGTAATTAGCGAAAACATAACTGATTATGTGAACACTGGTTATGCAAGATCGATCTCTCAGGGAACTTGAGTGACATCTGGTGATGTCAGTTGTAACTGTTTGCCCTGTTATCAATGGTACAACTGTGTGCAATGGAAGAAAATATATGCATTCTTTAATCAAATATATTGTTTTATAAATTTGTGTACTTATGCAAGATAAAATGTAAGTCAATCTAGTTCTTCTTAAAATGTAACCTTAAACCAATGTTACCATCATCAGTGGTTAATAGACTATTACACAAAGGACTCTCATATTTCTACGATGTAATACTAATTAGACTGACATCTGAACAACAGCTGATTTCACCGCTCCATGATAAAACTAATTTAATCAAGTAAACATTATTGCCGTTAAATTTTGATTTAAAGCTTTCGTGACTGCAGTAATTCATATTCTTAGTTTTTTCGGTAAAGTCACGTTGAAGAGAAACAACAAAATAACATGACTTTACCGAAAAAACTAAGAATATTATTGCCGTTCCTATAAAACTTTGGTCACCCAGGCTGTCCTTCAACAAAAGGGTATATTAAATCTATAATATAGTTTTTTCTGGGTTAGATCGCATAAAAATAAATGAGCCGTTAAACCTAGCACCACCTAACAGCCAATTAGTAAGGTTGTCACGTAAACGGAACATGCCAATCCGCTACTAGTACAGTAAACCGAAGTGTTGGAGGGAAAATCCACAACATTTACAATCTGAGTATGACGTTTCGCCAGTAATAACAACTATCATCATTAGGTGGACAGCCAAATTCGTAGAGAAATCCTCCTGTTTCATTCCTTGGAGGGATAGATGTGATGATGTCACTTGTGAGCCCTTCACGAATTGGAATGTTCTGTTTATGTGACAAACCTTACGAATTGGCTGTGTCGGTGGTGGCGGGTTTAACGACAAATTTATATTTCAACAATCTAACCCAAAAAAAAAACGATATTATGGATGATATTGGCCGCGAAAGCCTACGTGTTAAACGGGTATATTAAAATTTAAATGGGCTACAACCAGTTTCATGACTTTAAAGCGGAGATCACATGTGGAATGTAACCACAGCATATAGCCGTATGAAACCCACATACTCTACATCCTCCTGCCCAGAGTCCATACCTGTTGGGAGAAATTCAAGACTGAAATTTTTATCAAAATCTGTAAAGCACATGAGAATCTTAATTTAGCAGTGTCAAACTGACTGGGACCCCTGTCGTGACGGAGCAGCTGAACATTGCACAAAATCATCAACGCATATACAGATATATACCAAGGGTGACCAACTTTCCTGACCCTACCAGCAGCATACCATAATCTTCAGATGGCCGCGGGAGCCACAAGAGATAAAGATTAGCCATACAGAATTTGACTCGTGTCGACTGGCTGTGGAATTTTGAGTTTAGAAATCTGAGTGCCCTGAGAGTACTCATGGCCTGCCTCCGATACCAGATTGTTCTCACTTCATATAAAGTTAAATTGAAGAGTTACAAATTAGCAGCGCCTCTGCAGAGCCACACTTGAACTGCCCAGGAGCCACATGCAGATGCCGAGCAATGGTCTGGCCAACCATGGTATTTTCTGTACATTACAGACTTGTAAATCTGGCGTATATAAAAAAATTAGCTGGAAACATTTATTTTAGCATTTACTGTATTGCCCTTTAATGAATGAATAGCAAAACTACATGAACTCTCTCCTAAAGCCTTCTTTTGGCTAGCAGACCTTGACATTTATCTCCTGAACATATTGCGATTATATTCTTGGTTCTTTTGGCAAAGTCACGTAGAAGGGAAATAATACAAATAAAACATAATATAATAAAATTCTCACGACATTTCGGCCACAACGCAAGCAGCCGTCCTCAGGTGAAGAAACAGAGCTGTCGGAAAGACAGCGTCTTAATGAACACTGGGCAGTGAACACTGGGCAGTGTTCATTAAGACGCTGTCTTTCCAACAGCTCTGTTTCTTCACCTGAGGACGGCTGCTTGCGTTGTGGCCGAAACTTCGTGAAAATTTTATTATATGTTTTATTTGTATTATTTTATTATTTCCTTTCCACGTGACTTTACCGAAAGAACCAAGAATATGAATCCCTGCAGTCATGAAAGCTTTAAATCGAAAAAAATTGCGATTAGCAAAAATATAAAGGGACGCAATGTTGAATGCTCTAAGTCTCCTTTGCAGAAGAGTTTGCCCTGATGGACTTAAATACAGATACTTTTAATAGCCATAATTCATATATTACCCAACATAATTCATATTCTGAAAAGTACATTGCACACACATGAACAATACAGTTCCCTTCATCACAAAGATGGCTAAAACAAAGAGATGAATGTGATTAGGTGTGGAAAATCATGACCGCTGGCTGGCTGGTTGTGTTCATGTATGAAATAATGACAGCATGTGTCTATCTCATTCACCAGCTCAATCGCTTGATTTTTACGATTAATAAACAGCTGTATGAAATGTGTGTTTGTTTACACATATTCATTAGATCCGATTAGCATGCCTACTCTCAGTGCGAAGGAATGTCAACATAATACATAGTTGACATGATGCTAGGGTTGGATCAGTGGGCCTAGTTTTACACATGTTTTACATTTTCATGATTCAATACCGATAGTTTTCTCTTCCTTGTGAAGCCTCTCTCCAATCTTCCTGTTGTGAAGGTGCATTTCAGCCAGATGCTGCCCCAACAAGCCTGAGCCCCTGTCAGAGTGTACAACACAATAGACCTGTCAAAGAAAACATTAACTTTATCATGTCAACAAACCCCAAGTAATAATTCATATGCAACCTAAACTACATCATATTTGTCCAGGTGGTCTGTGGCTGAGAACCTCGCTGGAAAATACGAATATATCAGTTCACATTCTGGTTTGGGTGACTCAAAACAATATTCTTCTGGGGTTTATACAATGTGTGTTACTTCCTGGGAAGTCAATCCTATGTAGACTATAAATGAAACCATTTTTTATTTTACAAGAGCTATTTTTCAGAACCGACCTGGCCACAAATGATAGCCTAACGAAGTAGCTTATCACATGGAAATTTATAGCAGCCAAATGCTCAAAATACTCATGTTTCTAAATGTGCAGGGAAAAACTGGAGAAACTGGAGAAAAACCTGCACGACCACGGGGAAAACATGCAAACTTCAAATATACAGCAGGCGTCAAGGTCGGGATCGAACCTACGAAGTTCAATATACCAGGCGAGGTAGTTAACATCTCCTAGCCACCATGGCGCCCCATTCTCTGACTTATCCACCCACCCACCTACTCGTAAAGCCACCCACCCACTCACTCACCCTGCCACGTACTGAATCTCTAAACCAACAACTCAACCACCCACCCACTCACTCACCCTGCCACGTACTGAATTTCTAAACCAACAACTCAACCACCCACCCACTCATCCAACCTCTCACTTACTAAACCAGCCACTCACCAACCCACCGACCCACTCATCCACCTATTCACTTAAAATAGTTCAACTACAATTGAATTATTTTAAATTCACCAGGTAAGGCCCACTGAGCTATACAGATCCTTGTCGGAAACGACGTGGCAAACAAATGATAGCTCAAAGAAGTGGCTTATCACGTGGACATTTATAGCAGCCAAAGCCTCTAAATGTATATTTCTAAATATGCATGAAAAACTCGGAGGTCCCAGAGAAAAATCCATGCAACCACAGGGAGAACATGCAAACTCCAAATATACAGGCGTCACGATCGGGATCGAACCCACGATGTCCTATACAAATGGCGAGGGAGTTAACATTCCGCTACCCTGGCGCTCCACTCTGACTCAGCCTCCCACCCACCCACTCAAACACCCAGCCAAGCACTCATGAACCCAATCACCCTGGCACCCACTCAATCGCGAAACCCACTCACTCATCAACACACCCAGCCACTCACTTAAGCACTTACCTACGAACCCACCTGCATACCCCCCACTCACTAACTCAACGACCCACTTCACTCAACACTCCACTAACCCACCCACTCACCTATTCACGCCCCAAATCACACACTGACCCATCCACCCACTTAATCTATAACTCACGCACTCACCCACCCACATGCTCACCAGCCACTTATCTACTCACCCACCCACTCATCCTGCCACCTACTCAACCTCTAACCCACCCACGCACCGAACTACCCACCTACCCAATCACCCATCCAATAAACTACAACTAAACTATTTTGTCATTTACCAGGTAAGCCCCACAGAGCTATATAAACCATTTTAGAAGTGATCTGGTTACAACTGATACGTGAACGAAGTGGCTGATCACGCTGACATTCATTGCAGCCAAATCTTCTAAACAAATCTTGACTCTAAATGCGGAGGGATAAATCTGGAGGACCGGGAGAAAGATCCACGAGGACACAGGCAAAAACATTAAAACTCATAATATACAGGCAGCAGGGTCAGAATCGAATACACGATTTCCTGTATACTCAGTGAGGTAGTTAATATCTCACCATAGTGGCACCCCGCTCTCTGACCCACTCACCCAATTACACACTAACTCACCCACTCAACCTCCCACATTAACTTACCCACCCACCAGTCACTCCCCCATTCACCCAACCACCCCCTCACTCACCCAACCACGCACCAACTCACCTACCCACTAACTCACCCACCCATCTTCTCCCGCACTCAGCCAGCCACCCGCTCAATCACGTGCCGACTAACTTACTCACACACTCACCGACCAATACACCCATTCACCCACTCACTTACCCACCCACAATCTCACTACCCAAGCCAACCACCCAGCCCCTCACTCACCCACTTATTCAATCACTCACTACCCCACACACTCACCCAACCACTTGCTCACCTACCCATACGCTAACCCAACCACTCACTCACCGACTCACCCACCCACTAACTCATCAAAATTAATTCTCAACCACTCACCCAACCACCCACGCAATCTCATACCCACTAACTCACTCACCTACCCATTTATGCACTCACGCACCCACTTACTCACTCACTCACTCACGCACCCACCAACCAACCCACCTACCCATCTCTTCACTCACTCACCCATCCACACAGTCAATCACTCACCTACATACCTACCCACTAATACTCACCCACTCATCCAACAACGAACTCACCAACCCACCCGCCGACTCACTCACTCAGGTACTAACCCACTCAACTTCTAACCCACACACTAACCAACTAACCACCTACCCACACACTCACTCACTCACCCACACACTCACTCACTCATCCACCCACCCAAACATCCACTCACCCACCCACTAATTCACCCACCCACTCACTCCCTCATCCATCCACTCACCTACTCGCCCATCCACTCACTTACTCAATGAGCCACTCACCTTCTCACCCAGTACTTACACATCAACTGACCCTGCCACCCACTCAATTTCTAACCCACCCACTAACCCAACCAGCTGCCCACTCCCTCAGCCACTCACCTACTTACCCACCCCACTTACACATCCACTTACCCTGCAATCCACTCAATTTCTAATCCCCCACTCACCCAACCACCCGCCCACTCATCTACTCACCCATTACCACGGAATTATTCACCCACCCATCAGTCAACCACCCAATAATTCAACCACTCACAAACTAAATCACCTATTAATTAAACCACCCACTACCTCAACCACCACTAACTTAACCACCGAGCCACTCACCCACTCAGCAAGCCACCCACTACTATATCTCTAACCCAATATCTCACTCACCCACCGCCCACTCACCTACACACGTATGCACTCACTCACACACCGCTCACTTACCTACACACTAAATGATGTTTATTTTACCAGGTGAGGCCCAATGAGCTACATAGCTCGTTTTCAAAACAACCTTCACCACAAATAAACCGACCATTAAAATTATAGACTGATCATTTCTTTGTCAGTGGGCAAACGTACAAAATCAGCAGAGGATCAAATACTTTTTTCCCTCACTGTAAATTGCGGGGGTCACAAAAATATCTCCAAAATCCTGAATAAACACAAGATCCAGGTCCGATTCAACACAGTACAAAAAATCCGTGATATGGTTCCATCTGTAAAGGATGTGGTTCCAGACATACAGTACCCGGGCGTTTACAAACTAAAGTGCCTCTGTGGTAGCAGCTACATTGAAGAAACCATGCGACATATATGGGACCCCATCCGCGAACATAAAGCAGACTTGAAACACGGTAGGACGAACTCCTCTGCCGTGGCAGATCACTGTTATAATTCAGTGGGCTC
Organism: Petromyzon marinus; assembly: GCF_048934315.1. Taxonomy (NCBI): domain Eukaryota; kingdom Metazoa; phylum Chordata; class Hyperoartia; order Petromyzontiformes; family Petromyzontidae; genus Petromyzon; species Petromyzon marinus. The sequence continues at coordinate 1,946,438 of NC_133705.1, forward strand.
ACATGACATTGACTTCTCCAAGACGGAGGTTCTTTGCAAGCCAACCGGCTACCATGAGAGATTCGTTCATGAGGCCATCCACATATACAAGCACAGAGACAATTTCAACCGAGAAGATGGATTCTGGCTTAGTAACCATTGGAAAGATGTTTTAAACCATTTCGGTTCTTAATTGATTGTATTTTATGGTGATTTTCAGACCGCAGCCCTTTCGCTGGCACTGCCTCTTAATACTTCTCACACCACGGTCAATGGTATGGTTTACAACATGTAGTATAATAATTAATAGTATAACATTGTAATGTTTAACATAACTCATAAGGCAATATATAGCATCGTAATTGCACAATGAATATACATCAGTGTGGTATATAGTTGGGTTCATAAAATAAGACATAGTGTAATATCACAAGTCTAATAGTTTATAATCTAAAGTATAGGGTAGTGTAAAGTAACGCATTGTATAATTCAAAAGTGGAATTTGTCTATGATATGATGTTATACCATGTAGTTTAGATTGGAAGGTATACTATTGTATTATATAGTAGTCCAGTTTACAGCATAGTCATAAGGCAACTCAGGACACAACAGCGCACCTTGGCTGTTGCACTTGCCCCTTTTCTTGTTTCCTCTCTGCCTGTGTTCCCAGCGCCCTCCCTCCGCCTCTCCGGAGGTGATGCAGGTAACATGCAAATTCATATTTTAACTCCGCCCACACAGCTTAATAGACGCGGTCCTTGCATGTCAGCGTTCATTCAAGCTCTGTCTTCCGGACAGACCTGTCTCTTCACTTGAAGAAGGCCACTTGTGTTGTGGCCAAAACGTCGTGAGAATTTTATTGTCTTATTTTATTTTATTATTTTATTCCCATTCTACGTGACTTTACCGAAAGAACCAAGAAGATGAATCCTTGCAGTCATGAAAGCTTTAAACTGAAATTTACTTTTTATTTCACCAGGCAAGGCCCATTAAGCTATATAGATCCTTTTCAGAATAGACCTGGCTACAAATGATAGATATACGAGTGGCTTATCACAGATACATTTATTGCAGCCAAATCCTCTAAACGCGTGTTGCTTCTAAATGCAGAGGGAAAAACCTGAGGTTCTAGAACAAAATCCAGGCGACCACGGGTGAGAACTTGCAAACTCCAAATATACAGGCGACAGGGTCGGGATCGAATCTACCACCTCCTGTATACTAGGCAAAATAGTGAACATCTCACCACCTTGGCGCCTCACTCTCTGACTCAACCATCCACTCACTTACACGCTAACTTACCCACTCAACTTCCCATGTTAAATTACCCACCCAGCCGTCACTCACCCATTCACTCACTCACCCAACCCGTCACTCACCCCTCCGCTTACCCACCCACTCACTCATTAACGTGCCCACCTATCTTCCCAACCACTCACCCAGCATCCCACTCAATCTCATACCAAACTAATCTACACACACCCACTCACTTATGCACTCGCCCAACCACCCACTTACTCCCTCATGCACTCACCAACCCACCCACCCATCTGCTCACTCACACACCCACCCCATCAATCACCCACCCACTAACTAACACCCACACACTCACCTACTCACCCACTCACCGACCCAGCACTCACTCACCGAGCCACTCAATTGCTAACCCACCCACTTACCCACCCGCCTGCCCACTCACTCACCCACCCACCTGCCCACTCACTCACCCAGTCACTAACGCACTCACTCAATGTATAACCCACCCACTACCCACCTAACCTCCCTCCCACACACTCATTCACCCAACCACATACCCACCCACACTCACCCATACACTCACCTACTCGCCCAGCTGCTCAATAATTTACCGAGCCACTCACCTAATTACCCAGCCACGCACCTACTCACTCACCCACTTACACATCCACTCACCCTGCCACCCACTCCATTTCTAACCCACACACTCACCCAACCACCTCCCACTCCCTCAGCCACTCACCGACTCACCAAATCACCCACTACCCAAATAACTAATCATCCACCCACCCATCACTCAACCAAACAATAATAAAGCCACCCAATAATTAAACCACCCATTAACTCAACCACCCACTAACTCAACCAGGTTTATTTTACCAGGTCAGGCCCACCGAGCTATAAATATCGTTTTCAGAAGCACCATCGCCAAAAATTATAGCTCAAAAAAGTGGCTTATCATGTATACATTTATAGCAACCAACTCCTCTAAATACATGTTTCTAAATGTGGAGGGAAATATACAGGCATTAGGGTCAGGATCGAACCCACAACCTTCTGTATACGAGGCAAGGTAGTTAACATATCGCCACTGTGGCCCCCCACTATATGACTCTCCCACCCACTAACCCACACAGTCACCCACTCACTTAAACACCCACCGTCACATGCATCCAGGCACTGACTCACCCAGCCACTCAGTACCCATAAACCCACCCAGGCACTCACCCATGCACTTGCCCACTCATCCACCCACCCAATGATCCACACACTAAACTAAATTTTGAATATTTTTTTTTATATTTTACCAGGTCAGGCCCACAGCAAAATAGATATTTTTCAGAAGCCACGTGACGACAAATAACAGTTCAATGAAGTGGCTTTTCACGTAGAACGTTATAGCAGTCACATTCTATAAATGCATGTTTCTAAATACGGAGGGACAACCCGGAGAACCCGGAGAAAATTCCACCTGACCATGGGGAGAAGATGCAAACTCCAAATGTATACAGGCTTTAGGGTTGGGGGGAACCTACGAACTCCAATATACCGGGCGAGGGAGTTAACATCTCGCCACTGTGGCGCCTCATTATCTGACTCACCCACCAACTCAACTACTAAAGCCACCCACACACTCACTCACCCACTCACAAACCCACTCACTCACTAACCCACTGACTCATCAACACACCAAGCCACTCACTCAAGAACTTATCTATGCACCCACCTACACACCCACTCACTCTAAATATACAGACATCAGGGTCGGGATCGAACCCATGACCTAGTTTATAAAAGACGAGGCAGTTAACAACTCGCCACCATGGCACTCCACTCTCTGGCTCAGCCACCTACTCACCCACCCACTCACAAACCCACCCACTGGATCTCAAACACACTCACTCACTCACCAATTTACCCACCCACTCACCCTGACACCCACTCAATCTCCAACTGACCCACCCATGCACTCAAAATCCCACCTACCCACTCAACCATCCAATAAACTGAAACTAAACAATTTTTTTTATTTTACCAGGTAAGGCCCACAGAGGTATATCAAGTGACCTGGTTACAAATAATAGGTCGACGAAGTGGCTTATCACGTAAACATTTATTGCATTCAAATCCTTTAAACGCATGTTGATTTGAAATGCAGAGGGAAAACCCGGCTATTCTAATGCACACAATGGACCGGAAGGACAAGCGCAAAGGGTTCGCATAATGCGCATGCATAATGTACGTTGACTCATTAATCTCCCCCCCCCTCCCCACTTTGCATCAAGAGCGCCAAAGTGTGGTCACCACATCTATGCCTCTTTATAAGGAACGAAACAGACTAACTTCTCCACAAATCTGGCTGTCGCCTGATGAACCTATTGTAATTACTGGCGAAAAGTTGTACTCAGATTGTAAATGTTGTGGCTTGACTCTCCAACACAACGGTGTGCTGTACTAGTTACAGATTGGAATGTTCTGATTACGTGACAACCCTTACTAGTTGGCTGTGTCGGGTGGTGGTGGGTTTTAACGACACATTTATATATTTACGCGATCTAACCCAAAAAAAAACCTCTATTATGGATAATATTGGTCGCGAAAGCCTACGTGTAAAACAAACCCCAAGGAATCAAAAAAATCGACGCGACCACGGAAGAAGATGAAAACTCCAAATATACAGGCTTCAGGGTCGGGATCGAATTGATTACATCTTGTATTCTGGGCGAGGGAGTTAACATCTCGCCACTGCGGCGCCTCATTATCTGACTCACCCACCCGCTCAACTACTAAAGCCACCCACACACTCACTCACCCACTCACAAACCCACTCACCCTGCCACCCACCCACTCATACAAATCGGGCATCAATACCGTTCGTTTGAATGATCTGTGAAACGCAGAATATTGCAGATAAAATCGGACATTTTGAGCTTGCTGCCGGATCGATTGAGTGGAATCAATACAATTAGTCTCGATTCACGATCAACAAAGACCATATATAGGAAAATCTCTGATCGGTGATTTTGATTGCATCATATTGCAGCGCCCCTTTGATGATGTTATAAAGCACTTGCCCCAACAGTCTGTTAAAGGCTACACGGGGGATCTTTGTGTGCGAGTAGCTCACAGATCCTTGAGAGATCTGGACACTGTCCGATCATCAGCGAGCTCCTCCGGCAGGCAAGACTGAGTTGGCTGTTGTCTGTGCATTAAGAGGTGTTAAATATCCCACGCAGAGGAGTCTGCTTACAGGACAGATAAAAGGTTCTTCACGTACCGTGCCCCGTGTCACCTGAACGTTAAATGGGGCCCCGGTAATTGAGTGTCCACCGCTGAATCATCTTTCACCATCACCACTCGTCCATGAAGGCCAATGCGACGAGGCCATAGATAGACGGCGCGTTATAACGGAGGGGGGGGGGACCAGGAGAAACGTCGTACTACGTGACATCACAACACCCTGCACACAACCGTAGTGGCAGATTAGGGTGCGCATCGTTAACGAATATGTGGTTTAAGTGGTTGAGAGTAGATGGGCGGGCACGCCATGGGCTGGAGTGGAGGTGGACTGATGCGGTACGGGAGAATGTGGAGCTGAGTGGGCTTTGCCGACGACTGGTACCAGCGGTGTCGGGATCGGCCTCTGCAAGGGAGGCTCGTGAAGGACGCTTCTACTGGGCAGTTGGAGACAGTCGCCCTCCACCAACAACAGAGGAGTGACGCTCACAACAACGCGCGGAACACCGGATGATGAATATGCAGCAATTTGGCACAGTACAGGGAACAGGTGGTGCATCTGCCAGTCATCTCAGTCAGCCAACCCATGGCACCTGGGTCTGTTCCAGGACCTCCGGTCAGCGAGCCTTCGACACTTCACGTGGCTTCAAAGTGCACCTGGCCTGGCACAGGCGCCGTGGTGACGTCACTGTCACTTATTGGCGAATGGCAACGGTCGATAAGGCGGCGGTGGTTGTGAGAAATGCCATTTGGGGGGGGGGGGGGGGGGGGCGCCAAACCTGACCAGCTGTAAACCTCACGTCGCCTCGCAGCCACACAGTGGCAACAGGGAGTTCTGGATGGGTGCAAGGGGTTGGTAATCCCCCTCCACCTTCAACTAAATAACCACACACGCGAGCCCTTGGGTCTCTCTGTGAGTCGATGGATCTGTGTGTGGTGAGTCTATGGGTTTCTGTGAGAGTCCGTGGGTCTCTGTGTGGTGAGTTTATGTGTCTCTGTTTTATGAGTCTATAGGGCTCTGTGCGAGTCTGTTTGATTCGGTGGTTCTCTGTGTGATGAGTCTATGCGTTTTTGTATGACTCTATGGGTCTCTATGTGGTGATTCTATGGGTCTGTTTGGTGAGTCTATGGGTCTCTGTGGTGAGTCTATGGGTCTCTGTGTGAGTATGGGTACGATTGAGTCTATGGGTATCTGTCTGGTGAGTCTATGTCTCTGTTTGGTGAGTCTATAGGGCTCTGTGAGAGTCTGTGGATCTGTTTGAGTCTGTGGTTCTCTGTCTGATGAGTCTATGGTTCTCTGTGCAAGTCTGAGGGTATGTGCGTGGTGAGTGTATAGGTCTATGTGTGATGACTCTATGGGTCTCTAAGTGATGGATATCTGTGGTGCACATTTCCTGGCACAAGCGCCGTGGTGTCGTCACCACCACTAAGTGGAGAATGCTCCTACCCCTGCTCCTGCTTGTTTTTGTGCTCGGGAAGGAGAGAGAAACTAGACTAAGGTCCACTGAGCTAAACATCTCTTCTTCAGGAGCGACTTGGCACCAATGATAGCTCAACGAAGTGGCTCATCATCACAGTCACTAAAGTTTTAAGTCAAAACTTTAAACGAATGTTTCTAAATGTGGAGGGAAAAACCGGAGGACCCGGAGAAAAAGTCCACACGACCACGGGGAGAGACAGAGACACGCAAACTCCAAATATACAGCAGGCATCAGGGTCGGGGTCGAACCCACAACCTCCTGTACACCAGGCGAGGTAGTTAGGGGGGAAAGCAGAGACAGCGAGAGGGAGGAGAATTAGTCAAACTCACACTCAGTATTACTAACTAACCATGATACACTCACCATGATACTTACCATCATACTCACGCATTCACCATCATACTCACACACAAGCCCACACACATCAACAGTCGCCATTCACCACTACGTGGCGGTGATGTTCCCACAATAACTCAGGTGCCAAGGTTTGACGGCTGTGCCAGGCTAAGTTCAGGAGGAGGTCACGGGCCAGACTCAGGTGCCATGGGTTGACTGCTCTGCCTGGCTAGGTACAAGAGGAGGGCTAGACCCTGGTGCTATAGGTTAACTCGTGTGCCACCACCTGCACAACCACCACAATAACAACCACACAACAATAACCACGACCAACAACTGTAACCACAACTATAATTTAACCACAATTATAATTCCCATCAGCCACACGGCCCTCTGGGAGTGCCTCTCAACAGCAGCAGCAGGGCCGAGCTCTGCTTGAAGCAGCGCCGTGAACTCAGCAGAACGTGACGGCTGTGGGCCAGGCGCCTCCTCTGTCTCCCCCCACCGCCGCCGACGCCACTGCTGATGTGGACACACCGCGCGAGGTTCTCACCTTCAGGCTGAGTCGACGTAGAGGGGGCCCAGCGAGCCGCCGCTTCAGAAGCTTTCGCGAGCCACTTACGGTGGCCATGAGCGGGAAACCAAATCAGCCGCTCGCCACCCACAATCCACAGCGCGCGCCGCCTCCACTCGGCCCCGGCCTAAGCGGAAGTAGCAGCGGGGGAGGGGGGCGGGGCATGGGGGGCGGGTCACGAGGGGGAGGGCAGGGGGGGCAAGGGGGGGCATAGAGGGGGTTCGTTAGGTGGAGAAAAAGGGGGGGCATGGGGGGTTGTGAGGGGGCATGGGGGGTTGCGAATGTGGAGGGGCGGGGGGGGGAAGGGGGGTCACGAGGAGTGGCAGGGGGGGCAGGGGGGTAGTGAGGGGGAGGGAAATGGCGGACCATGGGGCGTGGTCGCGAGGGGGGGGGGCAGGGGGGGAGGAGCTCAGGTGTGAGGGGGAGGAGCTCATGGCTCTGACGTCACGGGGGGCGTGGTTACCTTGGACCACCCCCGCGTCTCGCGCCACGTGCTTCCCACTGGCAGTTTGGCCGTTAGAGAGACGCGGACCGACCCCAGAGCAGGAGTGGAACCGAGCTGTGGGTGAGTGGTGGCGGTGGTGGTGTGAGTCTCTCTGTGCGAGTCTGTGTGTGTGTGAGGCTATCTATATGAGTCTGTGTGTGTGTGACTCTCTGTGTGTGTGTGAGTCTCTCTGTGTGTGTGAGTCTCTCTGTGTGAGTCTGTGTGAGTCTCTGTGTGTGTGACTCTCTGTATGTGTGTGAGTCTCTGTGTGAGTCTGTGTGTGTGTGTAAGACTCTCTGTGTGTGTGTGACTCTCTGTGTGAGTCTCTGCGTGTGTGTGACTCTCTGTATGTGTAAGTCTGTGTGTGTGTGTGACTATCTGTATGTGTGAGTCTCTCTGTGTGTGTGTGTGAGTCTCTGTGTGTGTGTGAGTCTCTGTGTGAGTCTCTCTGTGTGTGTGAGTCTCTGTCTGAGTCTCTGTGTCTGTGTGTGTGTGTGAGTCTCTGTGTGAGTCTCTGTGTGTGTGAGACTCTCTGTGTGAGTCTCTCTGTGTGTGTGAGTCTCTGTGTGAGTCTGTGTGTGTGTGGAACGATCGTAGAGCTGACAGCGCGCCGCGCTATGAACCCGGCGACCCCGAGTTGGATTCCCTCTAAAGGCCAACAGCAGTAACGATTATCTGAACCGGTGCTGGGCCTCCCCTAGGTTGACTCAACCTCGAATGAGTACCTGGTGTGGTGTGTAAAGATCGCCACTGGGGAGACAAAGGCGGCCGGGCGTGGTGCTGGCAATCCAACCCCCTCGTGTGTCGTGCCGGCCTTCATACGTACTGCTGGCTAACAGCACTTGCCCCTACAGCCTGTTAAGTCTCTACGGGGATCTTTGTCTTTGGTGTCCCATACTGGCAGGGGGAGGAGTGGTGGTGTTAATGTTGGTGGTATTAGTGGTGGGGGTGCTCGTGATGGTGGTGGTGTTAGTTGTGTTAGTGATGGTGGTGTTAGTGATTGTGGTTGTTAGTAGTGGTGATAGTGGTGGTGTTACTGGTGTTAGTGATGGTGGTGTTGGTGTTGGTGGTATTAGTGATGGTGGTGTAAGTGAGGTGATCGGATGCCATGGTGGTCCCCATCTTTAAGAAGGGAGACCGCACAGACTGTAACAACTACAGGGACATCTCACTCCTCAGTGTGCCGGGAAAGGTCCTGGCAAGGATTATTCAACACTGCCTTACCAGGCATGCTGAGGAGAGGCTTGTGGAGCCCCAATGTGGTTTCAGGAAAGGGTGGTCCTGCACAGATGCCATATTTTCTGTCCGTTTGCTAAAGCAGCGGTGTAGGGAATTCCAACAAGACCTACATCTCTGCTTTATTGACCTGGTAAAGGCCTATGACACCATCAGTAGGCCTGGGCTCTGGGTTCTTCGTGCTTTCGGAGTCCTTGACCCGCTGCTCACGATCTTTAAGGACCTTCATTATGGTGAGCGGACCCGGGTAAAACTACATTGCCGGGAGTCGGAGCCATTCCCTGTTCACCTTGGGGTCCGACAGGGATGTCCTCTGGCTCCAACATTATTTAACATCTATTTCGACCACGTAGTTCGTGAGGCCTTCAGTAGCTGTACCGGAGGAATTTCCATCTGGTACAGATACAGTGGGAGGCTGATCAATGCCCGGATGCCGTTAAGGGATGGCTCCCTATTGGTCAACCACGTTATGTATGCCGATGACGTGATAATTGCGGCTCACTCAGAGGAGGAGTTGGAGGCGCTGCTGCTAAAACTGGAGTGTGCCACTAAGAGGTGGGGCCTTACCATCAGCCCCACCAAAACGAAGCACCTGCCTGGGTATTTTGTACCATCGGGCACTCCACCTCCACAACTCCCAATCGGTGATGGGGCAGTTGTGGAGAGAGTGGAAAGTTTCCCATACCTGGGCAGTGTGCTCATGACCGTCTCCGGTTTAACAGCAGAGGTCTCACTCCGAATCAGTCGAGCGGCATTATCTTTTCAGCAGTTGCGTAACGCTGTGTGGAAGCTACCTGGTCTGTCGCTCTACACGAAGCTTCGGGTCTTCTCAGCCACAGTCATTCCCTCCCTTCTCCATGCTTGTGAAACGTGGACCCCCCTAATGGAACATCTTTGCTGGTTAGAAACGTTGAGGCTGGCCTGCCTCCGATCAATCCTGGGTTTAACCAGGCTGTATTGTGTGAGGAGCTCACAAATCCTCGAAAGATCTGGACAAAGCCCCATCAGTGAGCTCCTCCGGCAGGCAAGGCTGCCTTGGCTGGGCCAGGTAGCCCGCATGCCCAATCACTGCATGCCCAAGCAGCTTTTATTTGGCCGGATCGAGGGGGCGTAACGGACGCAGCACGGGCTAGAGAAGAGATGGAATGATGTGGTACAGCAGGATGTGGAGCTGAGTGGACTTGCCTATAACTGGTACCAGCTGTGTCAAGATCGGCCTCTGTGGAAGAGGCTCGTGAAGGACGCTACTGGGCAGTTGGAGGCAGTCGCCCTCCAACAACAACAGAGAGCGCAGGAACGACGCTCACAACAACGAGCAGAGCGCCGGATGGCTAAAGCACAGCAAGTTGGCACAGTAAGGGGCACAGTTGGTGCATCAGCCAGTCATCTCAGTCAGTCGACCTGTGGCACCTGGGTCTGCCCCGTGACCTCCTGCCAGCGGGCGGGCGTTCGACACTTCACGTGGCCTCAAGGTGCACATGGCCTGGCACAAGCGTCGTGCTGACATCACCGCCACTTAGTGGCGAATGGCGATTGTTGTTGTTGGTGTTAGTGATGGTGGAATTTTTGTTGCTGGTGTTAGTCGTGGTGGTGGTAGTGATGGTGGTATTATTGGTGCTGGTAGTGGTGTTCGTGGTGGTCTTAGTGGTGGTGTTAGTGTTGGTGGTATTATTGGTGGTGGTGTTAGTAGTGGTGTTAGTGATGGTGTTAGTGGGGTAGTGTAGCGGTTAGCGCGCTGCGCTAAGAACCTGGCGACCTGGGTTTGATTCCCGCTCACAGCCAACATTGGTGACGATTATCTGAACTGGTCCTGGGCCTCACCCTAGATCGACTCAGCCTTAAATGAGTACCTGGTGCGAGGTGCAAACATTGCCACTGGGGAGACAAAGGCGGCCGGGCGTGGTGTTGGCCACCCACCCCCTCGTGTGCCGTGCCGGCCTTCATAGGTGCTCGCGGACAGCACTTGCCCCAACAGTCTGTTAAGGCTATGCGGGGGATCTTTGTCTTTGTTCGTGGTGTTAATTGTGGTGTTAGTAGTGGTGTTCGTAGTGGTGGTGTTCGTAGTGGTGGTGTTCGTAGTGGTGGTGTTCGTAGTGGTGGTGTTGGTGGTGTTAGGAGTAGTGTTAGTAGTGGTGTCCGAACAGAGGAGCAACGCTCACGACAACAACCTTTGAGCCGGGCATCTAAAATGCAGCAAGTTGGCACAGTCATCTCAGTCAGACAACTCATGGCACCTGGGTCTGACCTGTGACCACCTGTCAGTGAGCCTTCGGCACTTCACGTGGTCTCAAAGTGCACCTGGCCTGGTACAGGCGCCGTGGTCACATCACCACTACTTAGTGGCGAATGGCAGTTGTTGTTTTTTGTGTTTTTCGTATTGTGTGTGACTGGTGAGGATGTGAGTCCGTGTTGATGAGAGTCCCCATTGTGACGTGACGTGGGTTTAGACGTGGGTGTATCATGCCCCTTCAACTCTGCGTGTCCCTCGCCTCTGTCTGCCACTCTCCACGCAGATACCCGGACCGCGCGAGAGACACCGTGAGCTCTGAGCACCCTCGTCTGCAAGTTGCTACCATGGAGGTACATGTGGTTCCTCGACTCGTGTGGTGAAGTATGGGTGGACGTGTGTTCTCCCCTCTGCGTGTGCCTACCTGTCATCTGTATACCTGGGTGTGCTTCTCCTTGCCCGCCTAAGTGTGTGCGCGTCTATCAGAGTGTCTCTCCGAGATCCTGTTGGTGTACGTGCCCAACTACGCGTGAGCATCTTCAGCGCTGTTATCTATCCAATGATGGATGAACGCGTCCCTCCCTGAGACCCTACTACCCCTCACATCCTGTGATGGAATAATCCGCCAAGCGCCGATTTCGTCGCACCATCTCTCTGGCGGCTCTCCTCTCTGATGTGTTCTGTTCCTTAGTTGTCGCTCCATTATTATTCTTGACCATGAGCCATTGTTGTCCCTCCTAGCCATGGCTCGTCCGGCCCGAGTCCCACTCACTCCTCTTAACAGTTTGAACGATCCCATTGACCTGCGTGTGACCTCGAAATCCACGCGTCTTTCATTGTAAATCCAAGCATGGCAACTGATATTGGCCAAATATCCCAACGCTGAGAACTGGCAACATCTCGGCAGGACCCTCCTGAATGTGGAGCCCAGGATGTCAGAGATGCTGGCTCAGTGCTCGCCCACTGCACTTGCTCCAACATCTTAATCAAGCCCATGTGGTGGACCTTTGTCTTTGCGTGTGTAGATCAGCCGAGCTGGAGAGGCTCGGAGTAACGGCGAGTCTTGCACCACGTGGAGTGCGCTGTCCTCAGCGCGCACCGGCTCCATCCGCAGCAAATCGCCACAAGGTAAGAACAGAAATGAGTGACGTCAAGATGGCCACGCTGAATGGTGGGACATCACGACGGTCATGTTTCAAGGGGGACGTCACAGTGACCATGATGCATGGGGGACTTCACGGTGGCCATGTTGCATGGGTGATGTCCCGTTCGAATTTTGCCGTTCTCTCGTCTAACACCGGCGAGACACGGTCATAAAGAAGGCTGTCTCTGGTGCAGGCCAGTCAGTTTCAAAGACAATGCCCATATATTATCGGAGCATGTTTTTTTGCATATTTTTCCACAAGTACGTGTGGTAAATGCAGACTTGATGCCTTGCAAAAGGTATCTATTTGGTGTTTGAACATATTAACACCTGTTTTTGTGCCAGAAAGGGTAAAAGCTATTCTTATTTTTTATAAAATCCTTCTTGCATATCTGTGTTATATTTATCTAATTCATTAACCCCGTTTTCAAACCCAAGCAACCTAAGATGTCCTCAGAGCTGCATATAACTGGACATCGAACAAAGATGGTCACTGCATGGCACGCTTTCAGATGTGCTTCTGCAGTCATCTGGATCACCGACAGCTGTTTTTATTCTCTTGCCTGCAGCAATCCTGGCTCTCTTTGGCCCACAAATGACCCACCGGGAGAAGCTGGAGCTTGTCGCCATACAGAAAGTATGGTACTTTGCGCTCAGCAACAGATCCCGGGGACACAACAACGATGGATACGACGACCACGAACATCATTACATTCCGGTGAGACTCGCCACAAAGCCCCCGCCGTGGGGGCGGTCACAGGGCGCAGCGGTCGCGGGGTTCGTGGCTTCTTGTCATTGCAACTTAAGCACCAACCAACCAGAGAAAGCACACGTGCACTCTCCCACACACTTCACAATCAGAAGTTTATTTCCCAAGTTAAGCCCATTGAGCTAAAGAGCTTTTTTTAGGGTGACTCGGCCAGCAGACATCAGAGCATTCCACAATTACAGATTTAAGAAAGCCAAACACTTAATAAAAGCAATTATTTCGTAAAATAATGCTCACATGTTGTGATTTTTAAAATATAGTCAGTCTAAATTTGTGTAATTTTGTGCAGGTCCACCATGAGCACCTTCACTACCGCTATGAGGTGCTGAAGAAGATTGGGCGCGGAGGTCAAGGCCAGGTGATCCGGTGCCTTGACCACAAGATGAACACCCTGGTGGCCGTGAAGATCTTGGTATCACCATTGAGGTAAGAATTCAGAGTGGTGTCGTCACAAGGACGACGTTGTTGTTACGTCCAGTGCTGTGGGCGGCCGTGTGATGAGGTGGTGACAACTCGTGCCTCACGTAGAGGGTCCCCGGTTCGACTCCTGACTCGGGTGCCCTCCTGTGTGGAGTTTGTATGTTCTCCCCCTGTTCTGGATCAGTTCACTCTTACATTACATTAAGTCTTCATTTAACCTAGTAGAGGCATTCCTGAAAAGTGCCACGTTAAGGGAAAGCACATTAAGCAAACATAATATCCCCATATATAATGTAACGATAAAGTTTTGCAAGATATAATACATGCACACAGTGATGTGAAGAGACCAATAACGGAGGGCATGCTGTCACGTCACGTGATCATTCCGCATTCCGCCTACTGTGTCATACCGCTCAGCTGTGCAATTTTATAGCGGGCACATTCCACGTTATAATGGGCGCTTTCCTGCATTAGAACAGAAGCATTCCGGATTATAATGGGTGCGGTCCGCGTTATAACGGGAGCCTTCCACGTTATCATGGGCACGTTCCACGCTATAAAAGGCGTGTTCCACACTGTAATGGAGTTGTCCCATGTCATAACGGGCGCGTTCCGTGTTATAACGTGTGCGTTCTGCGTTATAGCAGCTACATCATGGGACCTCCTTTGCCAGTACCAAAATATACTCCCAAAGGAGGTCCCATGATGTAGCCATTCACCCCGAGCTCTCATTACTCTGAAAACGCTTGTCTTTGTGCTGTACGCCTTTTGGCGTCGCCTGGTCTAACACCGTTTTTGAGACGAGGCTCAAAAGAAAGGTGTTTCTGGTGTGGACCAATCAATTTCAAAGACAATGCATATATTATCAGAGTATGTTTTTTGTTTGCATTCTGACCACAAGTATTGTGGTTAATCCAGACATTATTCCTTGTAAAAGGTTTCAGTTTGGTGTTTTAACATCTTAACACCTGTTTTCTTGCTAGAAAAAAGGAGAAAATATATTCTGATATTTTGGTACTGGCAAAGGAGGTCCCATGATATTCCACGTTATAATGCCTTGCTCTGTGAGAGCCACATTCAGTCACGACTCAGCTGTGGCTCAGTCTCTAAAACTCAGGCTCAGCTCTAGCTCAGCCGTGGTTTGGCCCAGGCTTGAGCCGCTCAGCTGCTGTTAAAGATACATGAGTGGCTCAGCCGTGGCTTGGCTCAGCTCCTGGGAATCCTGAGTGTGGCTGGGGCCATGCTCGGAGTCGGTTCAATTCACACATTAGGGAATCACTACGTTCAGGCAGCACCCCAAACCCCCTTCTATCCCTTGCTTATTTGATCCTCTTCCCGATCCTTTCTGGAACCTTCCATGAGCGCACTACCGGAACTCACAATGCCATTACACTTGGGGAACTAATATTTATTTATTAATTCTGAATAGAATTTGTTTCTGGTCATTCCTTAAGCAAGTCTAAGTCATGATTCATTTGTGGATTTTCTCTGCACAGCTCCAAGCATGATACATTTCAGAGAAAGGAGCTCCAGATGGCTCTGGAACTTCAGGGCGAGGGCAGTGATGAGGACTACAACGTCATCAAAGTCCTGAACCATTTTGACTTCAGAGGACACCACTGCATTGTCCTGGAGCTGTTGAAGTACGTACCATGTGTTCCCACCGCCCCCCCCCCCCCCATAGCGTGGTTAACTTCATTAGCTAAACTAAAACTTTTATTTAACAGGTAAAGCCCACTGCCCTATCAGTTATTTTTCACAAGCGGCCTGGCTACAAATGATAGCTAAAAAAAGTGGCTGATGTGGAAATGTATAGTAGCCAAATACTCTAAAAGCAAGTTTCTAAATGTGGAGGGACAAACCAGAGAACCCGGAGAAAAATCCACGTGACCAGGGGTAGAACATGCAAACTCAAAATATACATGCGTCACGGTCGGGATCAAAGCCCCGATCTCTTCCACACCAGGGGAGGGTGATAACGTCACACCACTGGGGCTAGATGTTACTTTTGGGATTCCTGTGCCACCCACGCATTGTGATACTGTGGAGCTGTCATGTGTCCCGGGTGCACGAGGCCGCGCCTCTTTTCTCAATCAGCCCCGCCCACTTTTATATAGCCACGCCTCCACTCGATCAGCGCAGTGGTAATGCTTGAGCCCCTCGGTGAAAATCCCTGAGTTCGATTCTCAACTCGGACGCCTTTCTCTGTGGAGTTTGTATCTCCTAATGGATAATTCCACCACCCGGAAACAGAGCCAATGAAAGCAAGTGGACAAATGTGCTAACTGATTTGGTTTATCAGCAAACCGATGACCTAAACCCACACTGAGCTATGAATCATATTAGTCGTGAATGTGCAAATAGAATATTAATATTGTCGTTATCAGAATCCACGCAGTATTGCAGGGTATGACACTGACGCTGCTTCGTTGTTGTCATTGTTGTTGTTGCTGCTGCTGCCTCTTTCACAGGGAGAGCCTCTATGATGTGATTACGGAAGGGAGGCTCCGGAAATTGCACATGGGGATGGTGAAAACTTACACCAGGGGCATCCTCAAGTTCCTTTGCCACACCAAGGCCAGGAGCATCATCCATGCAGACATCAAGCCAGTGAGTGGACACAGCATTCAGCGCGACTTTGTTCCGGAGTTGTGTCATTATTGGGGACTCGGTCCATAGAGAAAACTAACCACGTTGGTCACAGGGTCGATGTGTTAGCTCTGTCCGTCTATCTGGAAGGAAGCAGGGTCACGTTACCTCTGGTGATGATCTGGTATGAATTCAACTGTCGTGTAGAGTCGTGTCGCTATTGCGGGACTCACCACAGATAAAACCAGCAATGTAGATCACAGCGTTGCCCCAAACTTTGGGAAACACAAACCGGAGCTGAAAAGAATGATTTTCAAAACGTGCCAAACACGTGTTTGAACTGACAGCTGCCCGTTGTCAGCTTCCATGCTGTGAATGGAAAACTTCCCAAGACAAACGCGCGGTGGAAAGCGTCACGAAATCCGTGCGCCCTTGAGTGTGGTTTTTGGTCCGTAACTCGTTATCGGGCAGCTGTGAGCATCTATGATAAGTTGTCTATAGAGCTGCACCCTTTTACTTAGATGGTGCTTCAGAGAGCTTTAAATGTGATGAGCCTCGACTAACATCGCTCATCTTGACGCATTTGAAAGGGGCACCCCCAGTGGCAGCTGTCAGAAAACAGCGAATGTTGCACTTGACTCAAGGTTGATGACGGCGCTACGCCTCACCTAGTTCCCCTGTTTAGCTTGTACCGTGGTACGTGATTGATCCACTGCTGGCTGAATGCTATCGGCGTAACCTCCGAGTGTGAATTCCTTCTGCCTTTCTTCCTTTAGGAAAATGTTCTACTCAAGGATACCGTGACTGGCACCGTCAGAGTCACGGACTTCGGCACCAGCTTTTTTGTGAAAAGGCAACGTGAGTAACCTCACCTGGGTGTGAGTTTCTGCGTGTGGGTGTGAGTTTCTGCGTGTGGGTGTGTCTGTGTTCCAGTGTGTGTGTGTGCAAGTCTCTGAGTGTCTGTACATGTGACAGTGTGTGATAACGATGCTGTTCATGACACAGTGAGTATACACACACACGTACATATATATTTGTTGTTGTTGTGCAGCTCTGCATGTTGGTGGGACCCTGTCATACCTATCTCCGGAGGTATTGCTGGGCTACAGATTAACGTGTGCAGTGGACATGTGGGCACTGGGCTGCACAGTGGCGGAGTTGGCGACCGGCAGGGAATTATTCCATTCGGACAGCCGCGACGACCACCTCCCGTGCTGCATGGAGGTATTTCCAACTGGGCGTTCACCTGCTCGTGATTCCCCCCTCCTTCCTTGAAGTTGTAGGCTATGGGGGGGGGGAGAGCCAGGAGAGGGGGGGCGATTGGCTACTTGGTGATCTGGCGAATGGCAGCCATCGTATGTTTTATGTGTGTACACGTGTGTGTCTTGTACGTGTGGGGGGAGCAGTGGTGTAGCGGTTAGCGTGCTCAGCTACAAACCCGGTAATGCGAGTTTGATTCCAATTCACGGCCAACATCAGTGATGATTATCTGAACCGGTACTGGGCATCCCCTAGTACAAATCAGCCTCAAATGAGTACCTGGTGCCGTGTGTACCTGCTTCAATATGGCCAACCATCCCCTCTCTGTGTGTGCCACAGTCCTGGCCCTCAACAGGTGCCGCTACTGTTGCTGCTGCTGTTTCTACTCACTACTAAAAGCACTTGCCCCTACAGTCTGCTGCGGCTACACGGGTGACTTTTGCCTTTATCTCAACCATGTGCAGATCCTCGGGTTGCCTCCAAGATGCATGATGGATGCAGCTCCTGACGGAATGCACTACTTTGGTGAGTTGAAGGGTGGGGCGAGCAACCGGCCGGATTCAGTGTTAGGGTGTGGCCTGGAGCTGTTGTAGTTCTTTTTGGGGGGGTGGCCATGGGGGGGGGGGCCTCTTTGTATTTCAATTCCTTGGGTGAGTGGGTGGGTAAATGGGCGCGTGGGCAAGTGGATAGGTGGGCAAAGTGGTGGTTGGTGACTGTGTGTCTCTTCTGCTGTGCATGTCTCCTGCAGATCGTTTGGGCATGATGTTCTCCCCAGTCAAGAGAAGGGTACCAGGGAGCTTGTCACTTCACGGGGCACTCAAAAGCCACGACCCGGAGTTTGTTGACTTTGTCAGCTCCTGCCTGCGGTAAGAATCATCCCCCACCCCCTCCCCCCTCCCCATGAGGATTTCTCCCACCAAGGTGATCAACGATCGCCCTCCACCGATCACCAGGAAGATGTGGAGCTGAGTGAACCTGCCGATAACCAGTACCACCGGTGTTAAGATCGCCCTCTTTGGAGGTCCGTTAAAGATGATCCTCGGCAGTGCGAGGCTCAGGGCATTTTTAGAGTACTGCGTATTGAAGGATTGCCGCTGCTACCGCGACTACCGCTGATGCCGTGCGATCCTGGACCTCGTGGGAGAAGGGAAGGAACGTCAATCCTCTCACCACGCCTCTCTCACCACGTGCGCTGCGTGTGACCCCGGTGCGTCTCTCAACAGATGGGATCCGGATTGTCGCATGACGCCAGCGCAGGCGCTGGGTCACAGCTGGCTCCGGACCGTGGCCACCAGCACCACCAGCAATGCCACCGCCACCACTATTGCTGCTCCTGGCAGGGTACAGTGTTTTGGAGCTGCTGAGCGACGGTAAGCCACGAGCTGCTTGTCCAATGTTCAAGGCAGTCCATAGGGAGGTGTGGGGCCCGGGGCAAGTCACAATTAAATCGGAAGTATTACCAACAATACAGGGGTTTTTTCGGTTAGATCGCATAGATATACATGTGTTGTTAAACTCACCACCACCCAACACAGCCAATTAGTAAGGTGTATCATGTAAACAAAATGTGCCAATTAGTTACTAGATCAGCACACCAGTGTGTTGGAAAGTAAACCCACCACATTTACTATTCGAATACGACATTTTGCCGGGGATTGCAACCAGCCTCATAAGGTGACGGCCAGAATTGTGGTGAAATACTCCTGTTTCGGTCTTAAATAGTGATAAATGTGAATGTGATGTCATCATTTGTGAGCCAATCTGGTGCGAAAGCCTACGTGTTGAAAAGACATTTTACGTCTGACACCGTAACATCGAAGCACAGGGCCGCCAAAAGCACGGTGCCTGGGGCGGTTTCCCCAGTACACCGTACCCGGGGGACAACTCTGCTCCTGTTAATGTATTTACATTTATTACTACTACCCTTATTTAGCCAGCATGAGCCTCACTCAGTCTCAAGACTCTTTTTCAGTAGAGTCCTGCCAAGTTGTTTGCAGTACAGAACAAATTTGCTTTTGCTACTGCTGCTATGCGATCCCAATTGAGTGATTTGGAGGTTCAATTTCTAACACTGGCGAGGATGTCCATCCAACACTGGTTGCGTTGCGTGTGTCAGGGTTCAGTTACGTGGAGGAAAATGCCAAACCCAAAGGAATGAAAGTTACATTTTAATGTACAATTTTATTGAGGGACTGTGTGTTGTCTTGGTGGGGTCTGGGGCTGTTTTGTTGATGTTTTGCTGCCTTGCCCAAGTTTACATTTAGTGTTGAAAATCTGGCAGGATTTTATGTACTTTGTGCTTATGTGCTCAATTTTTTGTGACTTGCTTACATTTTTACACGTTGCACTCCTTTTGTTTGTTGTTGTAACTTGCTGACTCTGTGCCTCGACTGCATATCTGTGAAGGAAGAGCTTCATAGCTTATCGGATTCCTCTTCATCCAGTCTAAATAATGTATTCTGATTTTGGAAACCAATGCAGGACAAAACGGGGGGGGGGGGGGGTAGAACACACTCGACATTCTACACGGAGAAAGTGGCCCAAGTATGGGAATCAAACCCAGGTCCCTCTTTGACTGAGTTCCAGCCCTGCTGCCTGCAAACGAACACATGTACAGTTCAAACCCCACGTATACATTCAGTTATATACGGATGTATTTTTATAATTGGTTCCTGGGTGAGGACAAATAATGAGGCAGCCATATTTTTGTCATGTAGCCCTTCATCCAGTGTGATATCGCAAGACTAATGCCCATTCTGTAACCAGACCCACGATGGGCATGGTATGCTGCATTATTGCAGCGTTATTAACCTGGTTAATCTATCTCCGCACACAGTTAGTCCGTACGCGGATGATGGTGGGGGGGGGGGGACTGCGATCTCTGCTGTAGCAGGAAGTTGGAACGGTGTCGTGCGCATCTCTTCACAGAGCGGAGCCGGCGCTGCCCCCATCCTCCGCGTTTGCCCTGGCCTCTAAATGTAAGCTGACGGTTGTGGTGGAAGAGGAGACCCTGGTGGAGGAGCTCGTGGTGCAGGGAGAGGAGACCCTGGTGGAGGAGCTGGTGGTGCAGGAGGAGACCCTGGTGGAGGAGCTGGTGGTACAGGAGGAGGAGACTCTGCTGGAGGAGCTGGTGGTGCAGGAGGAGACCTGGGTGGAGGAGCTGGTGGTGCAGGAGGAGACCCGGGTGGAGGAGCTGGTGGTGCAGGAGGAGACCCGGGTGGAGGAGCTGGTGGTGCAGGAGGAGACCTGGGTGGAGGAGCTGGTGGTGCAGGAGGAGGAGACCCGGGTGGAGGAGCTGGTGGTGCAGGAGGAGGAAACCCGGGTGGAGGAGCTGGTGGTGCAGGACGAAGAGGAGATGGGGGGGGAGACAGAGGAGGTGGAGACGAAGAAGGAGCAGGAGATAGTGGTGCAGGAGATGGTGGTGGAGGAGGAGATGACAAGGAAAGAGGATCAGGCGATGGTGATGCAGGAGGAGAAGAGGAAGCGAGGGGGCCTGGCCCGCATAGGGAGAACCATCCGTGCACTCCTCCGACGCGCGCTGCTGTGTGGTGGCCGGTCCACCACACAGTAGAGGTGGTGGTCATGGATAGTTGTGAACCACGACCACTATCACCACACCCACCACGCACACTCCACACATACACCCCCCTGTGATACCCACCACCCACCACACACACCCTGCACCCACCTACCCCGTGATACCCACCACACACTACACAAAGAGCTAGGGGTTTAGAGGGTTAGGGGTTTATAAAGTTATGGGTTTAGAGGTTTTGGGGTATTTTGGGGATACGGGGTTTATATGTTTAGGTATTTTGAGGGTTATAGGGTTTAGGGGTTGAGAGTGTTAGGGGTTTAGGGGATTCTAGAGTTAGGGGTTTAGAGGGTTAGGGTTTTAAGGGTAAAGGGGTTTAAAGGGCTAGGTGTTTAGAGGATTAGGCTATTAGGGGTATAGGGGTTTAAAGAGTTAGGGGTTCAGAGGGTTATGGTTTTAAGGGTAGAGGGGTTAAGAGGGTTAGGGATTTAGAGGGTTTTGGGTTTAAAGATTTTGTGTTTAAGGGTTTAGGTTAGGGGTTCAGTGGGTTAGAGGTTTGGGGGTTTATGGGTTAGGATTTTAGAGGGTGATGGGTTTAGACTGTTATGGTTTTAAGGGTAAAGGGGTTTTGAGGGTTGAGTTCTAGAGGGTTACAGTTTAGAAGGTTGTGGTTTTAGAGGGTTCTCGATTTACAGAATTAGGGGTTTATGGGGTTTGATTGTTAAAGGGTTAGTGGTTTAGAGGGTTAGGAGTTTATAAGGTTATGGACTTAGGGGTTTAGAGGTTTTGGGGCTTTTAGGGGGTAAGCAGTTTAGAGGTTTGGGTGGTTTTAAGGGTTATGATGTTTAAGGGTTGAGCATATTAGGGGTTTTGAGGGTTAGGGTTTTAGTGGGTTAAGGGTGTAGAGGGTTAGGGGATTAGAGGGTGAGGGGTTTAGAGGGTTGGGGTTTTCGGGGTATTTGGGTTAGGATTTCAAAGGGTGAGGAGTTTAGACGGATAGGGTTTTAAGGGTGAAGGGGTTGAGGTTTTTATTTAGTAGAGTTTAGAAGGTTATGGGTTTAGAGGGTTAAGGGTTTAGAGTTACTGTCGGTGTTTAGAGGTTTAGGGGGTTTATGGGTTTTGATTGCTCGGTGTTGTGGTTTACAAGGTTACGAGTTTTAGAAGGTTTTGGGTTTAGAGGTTTCAGTGTTTCGGGGATTAGAGGTTTATAAGGTGAGGGGTTTAAAGGGTTATGGTTTTACAGGTTTAGGGGTCTAGACAGTTTGGGGTTTAAGGGTTTAGAACAGCGGTGGGCAAATTTTTTGACTCGCGGGCCACAATGGGTTCTAAAATTTGACAGAGGGGCCGGGCCAGGAACAGATGGATGGAGTGTTTGTGTGAACTAATATAAATGTCGTGTAAAAATAATAACATGAAAGGATTTGGCCTTTAACAGGTAGCAAAGCATTTATTTGCAAGGCAATTTAACAAATTGCATGAACATGAACAATACAAAAACATGTCGTAACTCCCGGTCAAAGTGCACCATCTAATGGGGAAATGGGGGCATTACAGGAGAAAGGTAAAATTTAATTTAATAATAATAATTGTACAAGTTCGGCGGGCCGGATTAAAAATCCCAACGAGGCCGTATACGGCCCGGGGGCCGTACTTTGCCCATGTCTGGTTTAGAAGGTTAAGGGTTTAGACAGTTAAGAGTTTTTGGGGTTTATGGGTTAGGGTTCTAAAGGGTGAGGTGTTTAGACGGTTGGAGTCTTCAGGGTAAAGTCCTTTATAGGATTTGGTGTTTAGAGGGTTAGAGTTTAGAACGTTTTGAGTTTAGATGGTTTAGAGGTTTATGGGTTTCGATTGTTAGAGGTTGAATGGTTTAGATGGTTAGGAGTTGAGGAGGTTATAAGGGTATGTGTTTAGGGGTTTAGAGGTATAGGGGTTTCAAGGGTTAGGGATTTAGAGTGTTAGGGGTTTAGTGGTTAGAGAGTTTAGAGGGTTTAACACCTAGACTTTCACAACTAATATTGGGTTAGTCTCCAACACTAAATGGCACTTTTTGTTGATGTGACAAATTTTCCTAATTGGCTGTGTCGGGTGGTGGCTGGTTTAATGACACATTTATATTTACACAATCTAACCCCAAAAAAACATTTATGGGTTTAGAGAGTTAGGGGTTTAGTGGGTTATGTGTTTAGAGGGTTAGCATTTTAGGGGTATGGGTGTTTTAAGGGTTAGGCATCTAGAGGGTTAGTTCTTTAGAGGGTTGGGGTTTAAATGTGTTGGGATTAGATTAGGGATTTAGGGTTTTAGAACGTTAGGGTTTTGAGGGTTAGGGTTTTAGAAGTTGAGGATTTAGAAGGTTATGAGTTCAGAGGGTTAGGGGTCTAGAGGGTTAGTTCATTAGAGGGTTGTGGTTTAGATTGGTTGGTATTTAGAATATTAGGGATTTAGGGTTTTAGAAGGATAGAGTTTCAAGGTTAAGAGGGTTAGGGATTCAGAGGGTTGAGGGTTTGGTTTTTAATGGCTTCGAAGGTTAGGGTTAAAAGACTAAGGGGTTTGGAGAGTGAGGGGTTTTTGGTGGGTTAGGGTTTTAAGGGTAAAGGGTTTGAGAGGGTTAGCGGTTTAGATGGTTATGGGTTTAAATGGTTAGGGATTTAGATAGTTACGGGGTTTAGAGGTTTAGAGGGTTTTATTTTTTCGAGGTTTAGTGGTTAAGGTCTCTGTGCGAGTCCAACAGGTTTATTTTAGTCTATGGTAAGATAAAAACAGTTCAGTTTAATTTGTATATATTTAAACAATTTGTTTACCTTTCCTGTCGTGTTTTTGTATTGTATTTTTGTTATGTTCTGACCCGCCCGATTGGACGTCTGTGAAAACAGATCGTCATAGCTCATCAGATTCATCCAGTATAAATAAATATTCAGATTAAAATTCTATTGACCTCTGTGCGAATCTATGGATTTCTGTGTGAGTTTTTGGGTCTCTTGAGTGTATGGATCTCTGTGTGAGGCTATTGGTCTCTGTGCATGTCAAAAGGACTCTGAGTGAGTCTATGGGGTTGCCGTGTGAGTCTGAGTGTCTGTAGGAATGCATGGGTCTCTGTTGGAGTCTATGGGTTTCTGGGTATGGTTGTTTGTGCGAGTTTTACATGCATAAATGGAACTTAAAAAGGCCATTGAGGGTTGCAGAATCCAAATTGAATATTAAGTTCCCCGCAGTGCAAGCCAGCTCGCTAGTCGTGTCATCAAACAGCCCCTGTAATTCTTTATAATAATAAAAGACTTACTCCAAGAAATCCACACAGTAAGGTCCTGAATTGGGGTTTTATTTTATAATCTTTGGTTTTATTCGGTTAAGTCACGTAGGTAAAAAATAAATTAAAATTAAATAAAAGAAAAAATTAAAACACGACGTTACGAAGGCAACACAGGCTTCCGTCTTCAGGTGGAAACAGTCACAGCAAAAAATCGCTGCACCAAGTGGCGAGGCTCTGGGAACCTCTGGCTTATATACAGGTTAAAGGAGGGGGGGGGGAGGAGCCATGTAGGGGGACCTTAGTGGGGTGCGGGGCTGAGTTAATCCGTCTTTTGTTGTGTAGAGGGTGCGGGGGATGGGCCACTGTGTGTGTGCAATAGAAACGGAAAAAAATAGAAAAATTAAAGATCGGCAAGAATGTGCTGTAAGGGGGAAGTAGAAAAAAGGGAAATAGAAAGTTCGGAAGGAATATGCTTGGTATACCACTACTTGAAATTGCTGTTAGAAATTAGTTGACGTTTGGTATGATTTAAAACGTCCTTCCAGTGGTTGCTTAATTTGAAACTATCCTCTCGGTTGAAGGTATGCCTGTATTTGTATATCTGAATGGCTTGGTGAACACATCTCTGGTGATTACCTATAGGTTTACAGAGAACCTTGGTATCGGAGAAGACAATCTCATGATCACCCATAGCGTTGTGACAATGATCAGCCACAGCAGAAGAATTCGTTCTGCCGTGTTTCAAATCTGATTTGTGCTCGCGAATTCGGTCAGAGACACGTCGCTTTGTCTCCCCGATATAGCAATCACCACAGGTACAACTCAATTTGTAAACCCCGGGGTACTGTAAGTCAGGAATGACATCCTTCACGGATGGGATAAGATCACGAATTTTGTGTACTGTATTGAACCGGACCTGGATCTTGTGTTTGTTTAGAATTTTGGAAATCTTTTTAGTAACGCCTGCTATATATGGTAGTGTGATGGTTTTGACCAGAGTATCAAGTGGTTGTTTCTGTATGGAGGGAGAAACAGCTTGGCGGATGGTACGGTCAGAATATCCATTCCTTTTGAGGGCCAGGTGCACATGTTTTAATTCACTGGTCAGGTGGTGTTGGTCCGAAATGCAATGAACCCAATGGTATACAGTTTTGATGAGATCATTCTTTTGGGCTGGGTGGTGGTGGGAATCAGGCTTCAAGTAGGAATCTGTGTGGGTGGGTTTCCTGCAGACAGAATGCCCCAATGAGCCATCAGGTCTCCTCTGAAACAGAACATCTAAGAATGGTAGCTTGCCATCTTTCTCCACTTCCATGGTGAATTTAATGGCGGGATTGTCTGGAATTGATGTGGTGTAGGAAAAGGTTCAAAGCTGGGAGGCTATGTGGCCAAATGACGAAAGTGTCATCCACATATCTCTTCCCCTGGGAAGGTCTGAGGGTGGAAGTCTGGATGGCGTCTGATTCAAATTTCTCCATGAAAATATTGGCTATCACTGGTGACAAGGGGGAACCCATGGGGGTACCCTCATTTTGTTTGTAGAAGGAGCCATTCCAAGTAAAGTAGGTATTGTTGAGGCAGTGCCTAACCAGTGCAGGTGTATCGGCGTCTAGTC
The DNA here is from genome assembly GCF_048934315.1 of Petromyzon marinus. NCBI lineage: Eukaryota > Metazoa > Chordata > Hyperoartia > Petromyzontiformes > Petromyzontidae > Petromyzon > Petromyzon marinus. The sequence goes on from NC_133705.1 coordinate 1,971,828, forward strand.
CATGTTGGACCAAATTTTCAATTATTTCAATGGTATCAGGTACTGGGACCTTGGTGAACAAAGAGACCACATCGAAGCTGACAAGGATATCGTCAGGGGACAGTACAACGTCTTTGACCATAGAGACAAATTGGGCTGAGTTAAGTACTGCTGAGGCGGTCTTGCCAGTGAAAGGCAGCAAGGAATATGACAGAAAACGGGCTAGTCTATAGGTAGGGGAGTTGATTGTGGATACGATGGGTCGTAGTGGGGTGCCTTCTTTATGGATCTTGAGAAGACCATAGAATCTAGGGAGTCTTGCAGCAGAAGGTTTTAGGGAGGGACGTTTAGTTGGGTCGATTAGGGAGGTCGAACTTGTGATGATCTTGTTGGTTTTTATCGCTAGGCTATTGGTAGGGTCATTTTTAATTTTTGAGTAACTTCCATCGTTGAGCAGATTCTGGATTTTGTTGTTGTATGAATCTTTATCCATAATTACAGTACCGTTGCCTTTATCGGCTGAGAAGATGACTATATCAATTCTGTTTTTTTTTAAATTCGCAAGTTCAGAGCGTTCATTTTTGCTGATGTTACTAATGGGTTTCTTAGCATTCTTAAGAATAGTGGCTATTTCAGCTCTCGCAACGTCTGCTTGGATGTGTCCCACGCCTTTGAGGGCTACATCGACCTGAGAGATGATATCATCTACTGGTATGTGTTTTGGGGTGACAGCAAAATTCAGTCCCCTAGCCAGTACTGTTTTCAGATTGTCCGAAATCGGCGTGCTACTATGATTAATGACGATTTTGTTGACGTCGAGTTTTGTTATACGTGGAACTGGGTTCTTCTTTAATAGCTGGTTGAATTTAGAAATCAGGTTAGCTTTACATTTGATTGACAGTGAATCAGCAGAAGAAGCAGTCATGTTGTCTATGTGATTCCAATCCGCACCAACCGGCATGTGCACCCACATGTATACCACCTCTACACCGTTCATCATGCTAGGTCAGCCAATCAAGGCACCTTGTTTCCTCGCACACAGCTTAACGGTCACGGTCTGAGCGTGGCTGTGTTTCACTCCAGCGCTGTCCTCGAGACAGCCTGGTTCCTTCACCTGATGAAGGCCGCTTGTGTTGTGGCCGAAACGTCGTGATTTTTGTTGTTTTATTATTTACCTACGTGACTTTACCGAATAGAACCAAAGAGTATGGATCCTTGCAGTCACGAAAGCTTTAAATCTAGAATTGATCACCTCTACGGGGAGGGCTTTCACCTATCTGTTAGAGCTTTTAACAGACAACGGGACAAGAAGTCACAGCTCATCGAGACGCTGACCTTCCTCAAAAGATGCCGCGATCACAAGGTAATACCCATCGCTTTCACACTCATTTCTTCTGCTGTATCTTCTCCGAATTCTAAACAGATTCTGTTTAAGGCCAGCCTATCTTAAATCTCAGAGAGGATAAGGCTACTCCGATTTGAACTCGATACTTTAGACAGGACTCTCCTACAAGCTCATTTAATGTTAACACAAAAAATGTCACCTTCTGATTGGAATCACATAGACAACATGACTGCTTCTTCTGCTGATTCACTGTCAGTCAAATGTAAAGCTAACCTAATTTCTTTCTGATTGGGAGGGGGTCAAATATATAACATTTTTGACATGCTTTTTTTCTGGATTTTGTTGTTGTTATTCTGTCTCTCACTGTTCAAATAAACCTACCATTAAAATTATAGACTGATAATTTCTTTGTCAGTGGGCAAACGTACAAAATCAGCAGGGGATCAAATACTTTTTTCCCTCACTGTATATATAAATAAATAGTGCATATTTAGTGTATTATTGAGTGCATGTTTACGTGCTCTATCCCAAAAATCTCGATTATGGACTCAAAAAACCGCTGGGAGACTTCTCACTCAGACCCGTAGCAAGACGATATCGCCCCAATATTCAAATTGTTCAAATATCCCCCGAACGAGTCCAGGATCAATTTAAAGATCATACTCGGCATTCTGAAGGTCCTCCGTGGTCTGACAATGATCACGTTGCCATGTTTACGCTTATTACAAATATTTTTGCCCCGTTGAATCGATCACCAAACCCAAGTGACGGTAATGTTACGGTAAAAAAAATCTCAGTGGGTGACCTCTGGGCAGAGCATGACCTTGCAAACAGACGACCAATCGAGTGAAATAAACATGGGAAACGCACCTCGATGAACAGGCTGACTTCCCTGTGTGTTTGGACAAACTCATTCATCACAGGCAAAACGAACATGTCCCGAATGCCGACGTCCTTCAGGAACTGCATCTGGAGGTGTTGGCACACCAATTGCATCACCTAGCAAAAGAGGAAAACAGCAGGAACGACGTGAATACATCATCGCCATGCAGCAGTCTACGCCCGTCAATTTCTCACAGCGGTAGTAAGGTCCTTAGGTGTCTGGGAGCACAAGGCAGGTGCAGGTGGGTGAGTCATAATTTCCATCCCTGACGCCAAAACTTATTTCAGGCTGTGCAAGAGATAATGACATGGGTTAATTGTCACACAAGCCAATTAGAAAGCTGCCATGCTGTTAATGGTTAGTAAACTGAACTCACAGACCAGAGGTCGCTAAATGGGCACACCACAGTTAGCTGATCGGCAAGTCACGTGTGATGCAGCAAAGTGTGGCTTTCAGCCGGCTCTTCCAACACATCTGGTCAACGTGGAAAAGTAGAATATGGGACCTTCCTGGTGTGGACTAATCAGTTTCAAAGACAATGCATATATTATCAGAGCATGTTTGCATGTTCACCACAAGTACGTGTGGTTAATGCAGACAGGATTCCTTGAATGAGGATTCTGTTTGGTGTTTTAACATCTTGACACCAGTTGTATTGCCAGAAAGGGTAAAACCTATTGTTATATGGAAAAGTAGACCAAATACTCGTAAAGAGTTCGCTCTCATGAAAGTCTTTTCACCAGCGGTGGTGTGACCAAGCAATTGCAGAGCTGCACTTTTATATAAGTCAGGTCAGAGCCAGATACACATTGGAGGATAAACATCCCACGGTGGCTGGGCAATTGTTGTGCAATAATGTCAGGTCAAACTTACTTAGGATATTTACAGGTGCGTTTTATTCATGCCGTATATATTAATGCACACATTGTGTAGTAGTGGTATTATTATTAAACTCACCTTTAATGACGATGACCATAAACATGATTAAGAGTGTGACTATTAATGAATGTGCGACTGTACGATGTGGACGTAGCGGAGGGGCCCCCCACGGTGAGCGGTGACGCAACGCGCGCAGTGGCCCGCGTCACGTGGTTGACACCTCACGTGCACAGAGCGAGGCAGGCAGAGCCAGAGGGGGGCGGCGTTGCCTAGGCGACGTTGGCGTCCTCGCGGTCTACTCCACGGTCAAGCTGCGTGTCACTTGGTGACCCCCCCACCGCCTCTTACTGGACACCTGTGAGTGAGAGCTTGATAGCGCTTCGGATTTTGATTCCGAGTACAGTGTGCACAGCACCTGTACGGCGAGTCCTCGTTTAACGCAGTAGATGCGTTCCTGAAAAGTGCCGTGCTAAGCGAAAACTATTTCCCCCGTAATGAATGTCCAAGCGCAGTCAGAATTGGGTTACAAACAACTTGAGGGGACGCCGCCGCGTTACCGTCTCGTCTCGCTCAACCGCGCAGCTCAAGAAAGTAGTTCGGCGTCGACCGCTCACAAGTCGCCTTATGGCGGTGCGCGTTCCCTAAATGAAGGCAACCGCGTTATAGCGTGAACACGCGGGACAGACCCAGTTGTCGTGTGCGGGTCAACTCCCTGAGATAAACTTGCTGCCGACTTCATGCGTTGTATACGCCCAGTGCTCAGCCAATTGTTGTGAGCGTCGCTCCTCTGCCCTCTGTTGTTAATGGAGGGAGACTGCACCCAACTGCCAAGTATCATCCTTCGCGAGCCTCTTCAAAATGCTCATCTTGACACCGCTGGAAGCAGTCATCGGCCTTGACCTCACCCCGCTTGCACCAATCGCACAACATCACAGCGTTGACTTTCATCTGTTACTTGTGTAGAGGTGGTCAGATTGTCCAGACATTTGGTTGATACTAATAGGGTTTATTTGCCAGTATTGTAGATTATTTGAATTACATTTGCTTGGGCGTCAGGGTGGTGCAGTGGTCACGCCCGTGCATGGCATCTTCTGAAGGAGTGCCTGGTTTCGCTTTCCTAATTCTGGTCCCTTTCTCTGCAAGGGTTTACTCCCATAGCAAAACAACAACAAACACATACAATGTAACTGGTACTAGCCAAACATCTGGGATTATTTTTGTTATGCTGCCTTGCCCAAAATGGCATTTGGTGATAAAAAAAATTTGGCAGGAATTGATGCACTAATGCAATTTGAACTCTTATATATTTTTATTTCATGACTTGCTTAGCGTTCATATTCTTGGTTCTTTCCGTAAAGTCACGTAAATAGAAAACAAGAAAAAATTCAAATTAAAGAATTTTTTTTTTTTAAATAACAAATAAAAAATAAATTTAAAATAAAAGCAAAAAACCCAGGAAGTTTCAATCGCAACACAAGCGGTCTTTATTTTATTGTTTTTTGTTTTCTATTTACGTGACTTTACCGAAAGAACAAGAATATGAATTCCTGCAGTCACGAAAGTTAAGTCAAAATTTGCTTCGCGTTCCGTTACTTTGCCCTCCCATCTGTTTGTACTGTTGTTTGTTGTTGTAAATTTCTGACTCGCCCCGACTGGACATCTGTGAAAAAAAGAGCTTCATAGCTCATCAGATTCGTCCAGCCTAATTAAAGATTCTGATTCGGACATTAACTGACCCAGTTTTCGCGTGGAGATCACGGCCAGGATGCGGAACAAAGGGACCACCGGTCACACTCACGTGGAATGCCTAGGGCATTGCACAGCATTTAAATGGACTAGTTTCGTGAGATTTAGTGGTGGCTTAGGGAAGGCCTTTATTCAACAATGTATATCATGTATATCATGGCCGATAAGAATTTTTATAGTCATACACCATAGCCCACGATTTCCTGCACCGTTCATTCACTTGAGGAGACTGCGCATGGTGGAGATGGATGACCCTCGGTATCCTGTCCCAAAGTGATTCCAGTGGTTCAGGTAGTGGAAGAGTTGCTAGAGCTTCTGGCTCTTGCCGAAGCCTTGTGACTTTGGGATGAGAGCGTGGTAGGATGAGTGAAGCGTGGAGCTAAAGCTCCTGGAACATCCTGTACCCAAACAACACCAAACATTCAAAATCTTACAATGCTGCTGTTCCAGCACGAACAACATAACAATGAACAACATTTTCACAAATTCAACGTAATGCAGGAAATTGAGTGGCTTGAGGTTAATTTCAATGTCAGAGCACCGAGCCAATGCCATTGAGGTCCTCCGTTCAAAATTCAGTGAGCCATCTATCAACAAACGTTCCTGCGAATTGAGGGCAGGAATGCTGTGGTCTCAACTTGGTCACCAATGGCTGCACAGTAAACATCATGTCAAATGTGTTTTTGTTCACTGAAGCATATCCCAGCTCTGAGGGTTTGAATTCCATTTGACGTGTAATGAATTATCTTCAGCTTGGATTTCTGGTAAAGCACATCAGTGGCAACTTGTCTCTGAACCAGGGGTTCCTTGTTCGACAAACTGTGTTTCTGGAACATTCAAGCATCCTCAAGTGCCGTGGATAAGTAAGAGTTTTATCGTTCCACTATTGTTTTGTGCACCGTATCAGCTTTAACAGGATTTGCCAAAAAAGCCTTAGCAAGGAAGGATGAGTCTTTGTAAGTTAGCAAATAGAGAGGGTGGAGACCTCAGCATGTAGACATCTCAACCACAACTCTACCTGGACTCTGTTATTTATTTAATGAGCCAGCCCTTGCCACACTGAGGTTATACGAATGAACCTTGCATGCCACAGACAGGGCAGTGAACGGCAGTTGCTGCTATTGTTTTGGTTGTTTGTAGTTTTTTCTTACCCAGCGATGGCAAGCTCGTACTCCGAGTGCCCATAGAAGGAGGCTGGGTCAAAGATGACGGGCCCTTCATTTATCTCTGCAGCGTTCCCAGTCCATAGGTCACCGTGGAGCAGTGCCGGAACCACCTCTACGTCCCGGAAAAAATCCCCCAACCGAAGCTGCACACCACGCAAAAAACAACACCACTTTATTCATGATAACGTTTTTTTCGAGTTAGATCGCATAAATTTACATGCGTCGTACACCCACTCCAATTGCCATTAGGCAATTGCCAGAAGTCAGAACGCTTCTGGCAATTGCTTGATGATGCTGGTTGTAATCACCAGCGAAAGGTCGTACTCGTTTGAAAATGTTCTGTGTTTCCTCTCTAACACACAAGAGTGCCGAGCAATAACATAAATGGCACGTTCTGTTCATGTCAGAAACATTACTAATGGGCTGTGTTGGGTGGATGTGGGTGTACGACGCATTTACACTTACGCTATCTAAGCCAAAAAAAACTTTATCATGAATAATATTGGTCGCGAAAGCCTGCGTGTGAAACACCACTTTACCTTTAAAGTCACCTCGAAAACCCACTGCGATCAAATGGGTTTCCCATATGGCTGTGCACATGATGAGCTACACTGCTGCATGTATTAACTCTTTCCTGCTCCGAGATGACTGCAAGTTGCGGGGTGCATCCCGTTCACCGCTGAATCTCGTGTACGTCATCGGAACGTAATAGGAAGTAAATATTAAATAACTTTATCGGTACCGAGGATCCCACTTTACCTTTAAAGTCACCTCGAAAACCCACTGCGATCAAATGGGTTTCCCATATGGCTGTGCGCATGATGAGCTACACTGCTGCATGTATTAACTCTTTCCTGCTCCGAGATGACTGCAAGTTGCGGGGTGCATCCCGTTCACCGCTGAATCTCGTGTACGTCATCGGAACGTAATAGGAAGTAAATATTAAATAACTTTATCGGTACCGAGGATCCCACAAGGCCGTGCGGGGAAGGCGTGTAGCACAGTTTGGTACCAGCTATAATAGAGTGCTGTCCTGTCGCTACGGTGCTCTGCGGCGAGTACAATGTCTTTAAAAACAACGGCGCTATGCTTCTCTAAATAAAATTACCGCTGAACCGCTTGCGCGTTCCGAGATTCGGTGGTGAACGAGACCCATCCTGAAATGAGCAGTCGTCTAGGAACAGGAAAGGGTTAAGGGCGAGAGTGAAACAGCTTACGAACCTGAAGTCGAGACCAGAGCTCGCGGGTTTCCCGTTCACCGTAGTCCTTCTCTATCATGTCCAGCTGAAGCTGCAGTCGCTGCCGTGAGAAGAACGTCACCCAGTCCTCCTGCCACTCATTCAGCTGGTGGCATTAATATAGTTTTATTACGGACATTTAGAAACATAAGCAAATAATACCTACTTTATTTGGCCAATCCTTGACCTAAAACAGTGATATTCACTCATTTTCGGAGGGGGGCCACTTTCGCGAATAAGACATTATCAGTGAAAGAGCCATCTCACATTTGAAACCATTGGGGGGTTTGACAGCATGATGGGGTGTTTTAACTTGTGTGTTGTCGGGGACTGCACGTCAGGGGTCGCAGTAAAAAGAACACCAGGGACTGCCACCGGCCCGCGGGCCTTGCAATGAAGAACACGGACTTAAGATGTCACCCAAAAACGTTGAATTTTACGTACAAATGGCTGGGTAATTCTTAAGACATAATTCGACACTCATGTTATGTACCGATTATCATGCTGTAGTCTTTGAACATCTCATTTTAGCCACCAATTGATATCCTCATAAAAAATTACAACAGCATTGATCCTAACGATAGGTTCTGCGCTTAATTCCAGCACCTCCGTTTAGCACGGTTGGCTATGTACGGTGGAAAGGAAGTTCAACATACATTCATACAAGTCTGTCAAACCCGGCTGAGTGTAATTGGTAATTAGCGAAAACATAACTGATTATGTGAACACTGGTTATGCGAGATCGATCTCTGCGGGAACTTGAGTGACATCTGGTGATGTCAGTTGTAACTGTGTGCCCTGTTATCAATGGTACAACTGTGTGCAATGGAAGAAAATATATGCATTTTTTAATCAAATATATTGTTTTATAAATTTGTGTACTTATGCAAGATAAAATGTACGTCAATCTAGTTCTTCTTAAAATGTAACCTTAAACCAATGTTACCATCATCAGTGGTTAATAGACTATTACACAAAGGACTCTCATATTTCTACGATGTAATACTAATTAGACTGACATCTGAACAACAGCTGATTTCACCGCTCCATGACAAAACTAATTTAATCAAGTAAACATTATTGCCGCTCCTATAAAACTTTGGTCACCCAGGCTGTCCTTCAACAAAAGGGTATATTAAATCTATAATATGCTTTTTTCTGGGTTAGATCGCATAAAAATAAATGAGCCGTTAAACCTACCACCACCTAACAGCCAATTAGTAAGGTTGTCACGTAAACGGAACATGCCAATCCGCTACTAGTACAGCAAACTGAAGTGTTGGAGAGAAAATCCACAACATTTACAATCTGAGTATGACGTTTCGCCAGTATTTACAACTATCATCATTAGGTGGACAGCCAAATTCGTAGAGAAATCCTCCTGTTTCATTCCTTGGAGGGATAGATGTAATGACGTCACTTGTGAGCCCTTCACGAATTGGAATGTTCTGTTTATGTGACAAACCTTACGAATTGGCTGTGTCGGTGGCGGGTATAACGACAAATTTATATTTCAACGATCCAACCCAAAAAAAACGATATTATGGATATTGGCCGGGAAAGCCTACGTGTTAAACGAGTATATTAAAATTTAAATGGGCTACAACCAGTTTCATGACTTTAAAGCGGAGATCACATGTGGGATGTAACCACAGCATATAGCCGTATGAAACCCACATACTCTACATCCTCCTGCCCAGGGTCCATACCTGTTGGGAGAAATTCAAGACTGAAATTTGTATCAAAATCTGTAAAGCACATGAGAACCTTAATTTAGCAGTCTCAAACTGACTGGGACCCTGTCGTGACGGAGCAGCTGAACATTGCACAAAATCATCAACGCATATACAGATATATACCAAGGGTGACCAACTTTCCTGACCCTACCAGCAGCATACCATAATCTTCAGATGGCCGCGGGAGCCACAAGAGATAAAGATTAGCCATACAGAAGTTGACCCGTGTTGACTGGCTGTGGAATTTTGAGTTTAGAAATCTCAGTGCCCTGGGAGTACTCATGGCCTGGCTCCGATACCAGATTGTTCTCACTTCATATAAAGTTAAATTGAAGAGTTACAAATTAGCAGCGCCTCTGCAGAGCCACACTTGAACTGCCCAGGAGCCACATGCAGATGCCGAGCGATGGTCTGGCCAACCATGGTATTTTCTGTACATTATAGACTTGGAAATCTAGCGTATATACAAAAATTAGCTGGAAACATTTATTTTAGAATTTACTCTATTGCCCTTTAATGAATGAATAGTAAAACTACATGAACTCTCTCCTAAAGCCTTCTTTTGGCTAGCAGACCTTGACATTTATCTCCTGAACATATTGAGATTATATTCTTGGTTCTTTCGGCAAAGTCACGTAGAAGGGAAATAATACAAATAAAACATAATATAATAAAATTCTCACGACATTTCGGCCACAACGCAAGCAGCCGTCCTCAGGTGAAGAAACAGAGCTGTCGGAAAGACAGCGTCTTAATGAACACTGCCCAGTGTTCACTGCCCAATGAACACTGCCCAGTGTTCACTGCCCAGTGTTCATTAAGACGCTGTCTTTCCGACAGCTCTGTTTCTTCATCTGAGGACGTCTGCTTGCGTTGTGGCCGAAACTTCGTGAAAATTTTATTATATGTTTTATTTGTATTATTTTATTATTTCCCTTCCACGTGACTTTACCGAAAGAACCAAGAATATGAATCCCTGCAGTCATGAAAGCTTTAAATCGAAAAATATTGCGATTAGCAAAAATATAAAGGGACGCAATGTTGAATGCTCTAAGTCTCCTTTGCAGAAGAGTTTGCCCTGATGGACTTAAATACAGATACTTTTAATAGCCATAATTCATATATTACCCAACATAATTCATATTCTGAAAAGTACATTGCACACACATGAACAATACAGTTCCCTTCATCACAAAGATGGCTAAAACAAAGAGATGAATGTGATTAGGTGTGGAAAATCATGACCGCTGGCTGGCTGGTTGTGTTCATGTATGAAATAATGACAGCATGTGTCTATCTCATTCACCAGCTCAATCGCTTGATTTTTACGATTAATAAACAGCTGTATGAAATGTGTGTTTGTTTACACATATTCATTAGATCCGATTAGCATGCCTACTCTCAGTGCGAAGGAATGTCAACATAATACATAGTTGACATGATGCTAGGGTTGGATCAGTGGGCCTAGTTTTACACATGTTTTACATTTTCATGATTCAATACCGATAGTTTTCTCTTCCTTGTGAAGCCTCTCTCCAATCTTCCTGTTGTGAAGGTGCATTTCAGCCAGATGCTGCCCCAACAAGCCTGAGCCCCTGTCAGAGTGTACAACACAATAGACCTGTCAAAGAAAACATTAACTTTATCATGTCAACAAACCCCAAGTAATAATTCATATGCAAACTAAACTACATCATATTTGTCCAGGTGGTCTGTGGCCGAGAACCTCGCTGGAAAATACGAATATATCAGTTCACATTCTGGTTTGGGCGACTCAAAACAATATTCTTCTGGGGTTTATACAATGTGTGTTACTTTCTGGGAAGTCAATCCTATGTAGACTATAAATGAAACCATTTTTTATTTTACAAGAGCTATTTTTCAGAACCGACCTGGCCACAAATGATAGCCTAACGAAGTGGCTTATCACATGGAAATTTATAGCAGCCAAATGCTCAAAATACTCATGTTTCTAAATGTGCAGGGAAAAACTGGAGAAACTGGAGAAAAACCTGCACGACCACGGGGAAAACATGCAAACTTCAAATATACAGCAGGCGTCAAGGTCGGGATCCAACCTACGAAGTTCAATATACCAGGCGAGGTAGTTAACATCTCCTAGCCACCATGGCGCCCCATTCTCTGACTTATCCACCCACCCACCCACTCGTAAAGCCACCCACCCACTCACCCTGCCACGTACTGAATCTCTAAACCAACAACTCAACCACCCACCCACTCACTCACCCTGCCACGTACTGAATCTCTAAACCAACAACTCAACCACCCACCCACTCATCCAACCTCTCACTTACTAAACCAGCCACTCACCAACCCACCGACCCACTCATCCACCTATTCACTTAAAATAGTTCAACTACAATTGAATTATTTTAAATTCACCAGGTAAGGCCCACTGAGCTATACAGATCCTTGTCGGAAACGACGTGGCAAACAAATGATAGCTCAAAGAAGTGGCTTATCACGTGGACATTTATAGCAGCCAAAGCCTCTAAATGTATATTTCTAAATATGCATGAAAAACTCGGAGGTCCCAGAGAAAAATCCATGCAACCACAGGGAGAACATGCAAACTCCAAATATACAGGCGTCACGATCGGGATCGAACCCACGATGTCCTATACAAATGGCGAGGGCGTTAACATTCCGCTACCCTGGCGCTCCACTCTGACTCAGCCTCCCACCCACCCACTCAAACACCCAGCCAAGCACTCATGAACCCAATCACCCTGGCACCCACTCAATCGCGAAACCCACTCACTCATCAACACACCCAGCCACTCACTTAAGCACTTACCTACGAACCCACCTGCATACCCCCCACTCACTAACTCAACGACCCACTTCACTCAACACTCCACTAACCCACCCACTCACCTATTCACGCCCCAAATCACACACTGACCCATCCACCCACTTAATCTATAACTCACGCACTCACCCACCCACATGCTCACCAGCCACTTATCTACTCACCCACCCACTCATCCTGCCACCTACTCAACCTCTAACCCACCCACGCACCGAACTACCCACCTACCCAATCACCCATCCAATAAACTACAACTAAACTATTTTGTCATTTACCAGGTAAGCCCCACAGAGCTATATAAACCATTTTAGAAGTGATCTGATTACAACTGATACGTGAACGAAGTGGCTGATCACGCTGACATTCATTGCAGCCAAATCTTCTAAACAAATCTTGACTCTAAATGCGGAGGGATAAATCTGGAGGACCGGGAGAAAGATCCACGAGGACACAGGCAAAAACATTAAAACTCATAATATACAGGCAGCAGGGTCAGAATCGAATACACGATTTCCTGTATACTCAGTGAGGTAGTTAATATCTCACCATAGTGGCACCCCGCTCTCTGACCCACTCACCCAATTACACACTAACTCACCCACTCAACCTCCCACATTAACTTACCCACCCACCAGTCACTCCCCCATTCACCCAACCACCCCCTCACTCACCCAACCACGCACCAACTCACCTACCCACTAACTCACCCACCCATCTTCTCCCGCACTCAGCCAGCCACCCGCTCAATCACGTGCCGACTAACTTACTCACACACTCACCGACCAATACACCCATTCACCCACTCACTTACCCACCCACAATCTCACTACCCAAGCCAACCACCCAGCCCCTCACTCACCCACTTATTCAATCACTCACTACCCCACACACTCACCCAACCACTTGCTCACCTACCCATACGCTAACCCAACCACTCACTCACCGACTCACCCACCCACTAACTCATCAAAATTAATTCTCAACCACTCACCCAACCACCCACGCAATCTCATACCCACTAACTCACTCACCTACCCATTTATGCACTCACGCACCCACTTACTCACTCACTCACCCACCCACACAGTCAATCACTCACCTACATACCTACCCACTAATACTCACCCACTCATCCAACAACGAACTCACCAACCCACCCGTCGACTCACTCACTCAGGTACTAACCCACTCAACTTCTAACCCACACACTAACCACCTAACCACCTACCCACACACTCACTCACTCACCCACACACTCACTCACTCATCCACCCACCCAAACATCCACTCACCCACCCACTAATTCACCCACCCACTCACTCCCTCATCCATCCACTCACCTACTCGCCCATCCACTCACTTACTCAATGAGCCACTCACCTTCTCACCCAGTACTTACACATCAACTGACCCTGCCACCCACTCAATTTCTAACCCACCCACTAACCCAACCAGCTGCCCACTCCCTCAGCCACTCACCTACTTACCCACCCCACTTACACATCCACTTACTCTGCAAATCCACTCAATTTCTAATCCCCCACTCACCCAACCACCCGCCCACTCATCTACTCACCCATTACCACGGAATTATTCACCCACCCATCAGTCAACCACCCAATAATTCAACCACTCACAAACTAAATCACCTATTAATTAAACCACCCACTACCTCAACCACCCAATAACTTAACCACCGAGCCACTCACCCACTCAGCAAGCCACCCACTACTATATCTCTAACCCAATATCTCACTCACCCACCGCCCACTCACCTACACACGTATGCACTCACTCACACACCGCTCACTCACCTACACACTAAATTATGTTTATTTTACCAGGTGAGGCCCAATGAGCTACATAGCTCGTTTTCAAAACAACCTTCACCACAAATAAACCGACCATTAAAATTATTAGACTGATCATTTCTTTGTCAGTGGGCAAACGTACAAAATCAGCAGAGGATCAAATACTTTTTTCCCTCACTGTACATTGCGGGGGTCACAAAAATATCTCCAAAATCCTGAATAAACACAAGATCCAGGTCCGATTCAACACAGTACAAAAAATCCGTGATCTGGTTCCATCTGTAAAGGATGTGGTTCCAGACATACAGTACCCGGGCGTTTACAAACTAAAGTGCCTCTGTGGTAGCAGCTACATTGAAGAAACCATACGACATATATGGGACCCCATCCGCGAACATAAAGCAGACTTGAAACACGGTAGGACGAACTCCTCTGCCGTGGCAGATCACTGTTATAATTCAGTGGGCTCACATGACATTGACTTCTCCAAGACAGAGGTTCTTTGCAAGCCAACCGGCTACCATGAGAGATTCGTTCATGAGGCCATCCACATATACAAGCACAGAGACAATTTCAACCGAGAAGATGGATTCTGGCTTAGTAACCATTGGAAAGATGTTTTAAACCATTTCGGTTCTTAATTGATTGTATTTTATGGTGATTTTCAGACCACAGCCCTTTCGCTGGCACTGCCTCTTAATACTTCTCACACCACGGTCAATGGTATGGTTTACAACATGTAGTATAATAATTAATAGTATAACATTGTAATGTTTAACATAACTCATAAGGCAATATATAGCATCGTAATTGCATAATGAATATACATCAGTGTGGTATATAGTTGGGTTCATAGAATAAGACAGTGTAATATCACAAGTCTAATAGTTTATAATCTAAAGTATAGGGTAGTGTAAAGTAACGCATTGTATAATTCAAAAGTGGAATTTGTCTATGATATGATGTTATACCATGTACTTTAGATTGGAAGGTATAATATTGTATTATATAGTAGTCCAGTTTACAGCATAGTCATAAGGCAACTCAGGACACAACAGCGCACCTTGGCTGTTGCACTTGCCCCTTTTCTTGTTTCCTCTCTGCCTGTGTTCCCAGCCCCCTCCCTCCTCCTCTCCGGAGGTGATGCAGGTAACATGCAAATTCATATTTTAACTCCGCCCACACAGCTTAATAGACGCGGTCCTTGCATGTCAGCGTTCATTCAAGCTCTGTCTTCCAGACAGACCTGTCTCTTCACTTGAAGAAGGCCACTTGTGTTGTGGCCAAAACGTCGTGAGAATTTTATTGTCTTATTTTATTTTATTATTTTATTCCCATTCTACGTGACTTTACCGAAAGAACCAAGAAGATGAATCCTTGCAGTCATGAAAGCTTTAAACTGAAATTTACTTTTTATTTCACCAGGCAAGGCCCATTAAGCTATATAGATCCTTTTCAGAATAGACCTGGCTACAAATGATAGATATACGAGTGGCTTATCACAGATACATTTATTGCAGCCAAATCCTCTAAACGCGTGTTGCTTCTAAATGCAGAGGGAAAAACCTGAGGTTCTAGAACAAAATCCAGGCGACCACGGGTGAGAACTTGCAAACTCCAAATATACAGGCGACAGGGTCGGGATCGAATCTACCACCTCCTGTATACTAGGCAAAATAGTGAACATCTCACCACCTTGGCGCCTCACTCTCTGACTCAACCATCCACTCACTTACACGCTAACTTACCCACTCAACTTCCCATGTTAAATTACCCACCCAGCCGTCACTCACCCATTCACTCACTCACCCAACCCGTCACTCACCCCTCCGCTTACCCACCCACTCACTCATTAACGTGCCCACCTATCTTCCCAACCACTCACCCAGCATCCCACTCAATCTCATACCAAACTAATCTACACACACCCACTCACTTATGCACTCGCCCAACCACCCACTTACTCCCTCATGCACTCACCAACCCACCCACCCATCTGCTCACTCACACACCCACCCCATCAATCACCCACCCACTAACTAACACCCACACACTCACCTACTCACCCACTCACCGACCCAGCACTCACTCACCGAGCCACTCAATTGCTAACCCACCCACTTACCCACCCGCCTGCCCACTCACTCACCCACCCACCTGCCCACTCACTCACCCAGTCACTAACGCACTCACTCAATGTATAACCCACCCACTACCCACCTAACCTCCCTCCCACACACTCATTCACCCAACCACATACCCACCCACACTCACCCATACACTCACCTACTCGCCCAGCTGCTCAATAATTTACCGAGCCACTCACCTAATTACCCAGCCACGCACCTACTCACTCACCCACTTACACATCCACTCACCCTGCCACCCACTCCATTTCTAACCCACACACTCACCCAACCACCTCCCACTCCCTCAGCCACTCACCGACTCACCAAATCACCCACTACCCAAATAACTAATCATCCACCCACCCATCACTCAACCAAACAATAATAAAGCCACCCAATAATTAAACCACCCATTAACTCAACCACCCACTAACTCAACCAGGTTTATTTTACCAGGTCAGGCCCACCGAGCTATAAATATCGTTTTCAGAAGCACCATCGCCAAAAATTATAGCTCAAAAAAGTGGCTTATCATGTATACATTTATAGCAACCAACTCCTCTAAATACATGTTTCTAAATGTGGAGGGAAATATACAGGCATTAGGGTCAGGATCGAACCCACAACCTTCTGTATACGAGGCAAGGTAGTTAACATATCGCCACTGTGGCCCCCCACTATATGACTCTCCCACCCACTAACCCACACAGTCACCCACTCACTTAAACACCCACCGTCACATGCATCCAGGCACTGACTCACCCAGCCACTCAGTACCCATAAACCCACCCAGGCACTCACCCATGCACTTGCCCACTCATCCACCCACCCAATGATCCACACACTAAACTAAATTTTGAATATTTTTTTTTATATTTTACCAGGTCAGGCCCACAGCAAAATAGATATTTTTCAGAAGCCACGTGACGACAAATAACAGTTCAATGAAGTGGCTTTTCACGTAGAACGTTATAGCAGTCACATTCTATAAATGCATGTTTCTAAATACGGAGGGACAACCCGGAGAACCCGGAGAAAATTCCACCTGACCATGGGGAGAAGATGCAAACTCCAAATGTATACAGGCTTTAGGGTTGGGGGGAACCTACGAACTCCAATATACCGGGCGAGGGAGTTAACATCTCGCCACTGTGGCGCCTCATTATCTGACTCACCCACCAACTCAACTACTAAAGCCACCCACACACTCACTCACCCACTCACAAACCCACTCACTCACTAACCCACTGACTCATCAACACACCAAGCCACTCACTCAAGAACTTATCTATGCACCCACCTACACACCCACTCACTCTAAATATACAGACATCAGGGTCGGGATCGAACCCATGACCTAGTTTATAAAAGACGAGGCAGTTAACAACTCGCCACCATGGCACTCCACTCTCTGGCTCAGCCACCTACTCACCCACCCACTCACAAACCCACCCACTGGATCTCAAACACACTCACTCACTCACCAATTTACCCACCCACTCACCCTGACACCCACTCAATCTCCAACTGACCCACCCATGCACTCAAAATCCCACCTACCCACTCAACCATCCAATAAACTGAAACTAAACAATTTTTTTTATTTTACCAGGTAAGGCCCACAGAGGTATATCAAGTGACCTGGTTACAAATAATAGGTCGACGAAGTGGCTTATCACGTAAACATTTATTGCATTCAAATCCTTTAAACGCATGTTGATTTGAAATGCAGAGGGAAAACCCGGCTATTCTAATGCACACAATGGACCGGAAGGACAAGCGCAAAGGGTTCGCATAATGCGCATGCATAATGTACGTTGACTCATTAATCTCCCCCCCCCTCCCCACTTTGCATCAAGAGCGCCAAAGTGTGGTCACCACATCTATGCCTCTTTATAAGGAACGAAACAGACTAACTTCTCCACAAATCTGGCTGTCGCCTGATGAACCTATTGTAATTACTGGCGAAAAGTTGTACTCAGATTGTAAATGTTGTGGCTTGACTCTCCAACACAACGGTGTGCTGTACTAGTTACAGATTGGAATGTTCTGATTACGTGACAACCCTTACTAGTTGGCTGTGTCGGGTGGTGGTGGGTTTTAACGACACATTTATATATTTACGCGATCTAACCCAAAAAAAAACCTCTATTATGGATAATATTGGTCGCGAAAGCCTACGTGTAAAACAAACCCCAAGGAATCAAAAAAATCGACGCGACCACGGAAGAAGATGAAAACTCCAAATATACAGGCTTCAGGGTCGGGATCGAATTGATTACATCTTGTATTCTGGGCGAGGGAGTTAACATCTCGCCACTGCGGCGCCTCATTATCTGACTCACCCACCCGCTCAACTACTAAAGCCACCCACACACTCACTCACCCACTCACAAACCCACTCACCCTGCCACCCACCCACTCATACAAATCGGGCATCAATACCGTTCGTTTGAATGATCTGTGAAACGCAGAATATTGCAGATAAAATCGGACATTTTGAGCTTGCTGCCGGATCGATTGAGTGGAATCAATACAATTAGTCTCGATTCACGATCAACAAAGACCATATATAGGAAAATCTCTGATCGGTGATTTTGATTGCATCATATTGCAGCGCCCCTTTGATGATGTTATAAAGCACTTGCCCCAACAGTCTGTTAAAGGCTACACGGGGGATCTTTGTGTGCGAGTAGCTCACAGATCCTTGAGAGATCTGGACACTGTCCGATCATCAGCGAGCTCCTCCGGCAGGCAAGACTGAGTTGGCTGTTGTCTGTGCATTAAGAGGTGTTAAATATCCCACGCAGAGGAGTCTGCTTACAGGACAGATAAAAGGTTCTTCACGTACCGTGCCCCGTGTCACCTGAACGTTAAATGGGGCCCCGGTAATTGAGTGTCCACCGCTGAATCATCTTTCACCATCACCACTCGTCCATGAAGGCCAATGCGACGAGGCCATAGATAGACGGCGCGTTATAACGGAGGGGGGGGGGACCAGGAGAAACGTCGTACTACGTGACATCACAACACCCTGCACACAACCGTAGTGGCAGATTAGGGTGCGCATCGTTAACGAATATGTGGTTTAAGTGGTTGAGAGTAGATGGGCGGGCACGCCATGGGCTGGAGTGGAGGTGGACTGATGCGGTACGGGAGAATGTGGAGCTGAGTGGGCTTTGCCGACGACTGGTACCAGCGGTGTCGGGATCGGCCTCTGCAAGGGAGGCTCGTGAAGGACGCTTCTACTGGGCAGTTGGAGACAGTCGCCCTCCACCAACAACAGAGGAGTGACGCTCACAACAACGCGCGGAACACCGGATGATGAATATGCAGCAATTTGGCACAGTACAGGGAACAGGTGGTGCATCTGCCAGTCATCTCAGTCAGCCAACCCATGGCACCTGGGTCTGTTCCAGGACCTCCGGTCAGCGAGCCTTCGACACTTCACGTGGCTTCAAAGTGCACCTGGCCTGGCACAGGCGCCGTGGTGACGTCACTGTCACTTATTGGCGAATGGCAACGGTCGATAAGGCGGCGGTGGTTGTGAGAAATGCCATTTGGGGGGGGGGGGGGGGGGGGGGGCGCCAAACCTGACCAGCTGTAAACCTCACGTCGCCTCGCAGCCACACAGTGGCAACAGGGAGTTCTGGATGGGTGCAAGGGGTTGGTAATCCCCCTCCACCTTCAACTAAATAACCACACACGCGAGCCCTTGGGTCTCTCTGTGAGTCGATGGATCTGTGTGTGGTGAGTCTATGGGTTTCTGTGAGAGTCCGTGGGTCTCTGTGTGGTGAGTTTATGTGTCTCTGTTTTATGAGTCTATAGGGCTCTGTGCGAGTCTGTTTGATTCGGTGGTTCTCTGTGTGATGAGTCTATGCGTTTTTGTATGACTCTATGGGTCTCTATGTGGTGATTCTATGGGTCTGTTTGGTGAGTCTATGGGTCTCTGTGGTGAGTCTATGGGTCTCTGTGTGAGTATGGGTACGATTGAGTCTATGGGTATCTGTCTGGTGAGTCTATGTCTCTGTTTGGTGAGTCTATAGGGCTCTGTGAGAGTCTGTGGATCTGTTTGAGTCTGTGGTTCTCTGTCTGATGAGTCTATGGTTCTCTGTGCAAGTCTGAGGGTATGTGCGTGGTGAGTGTATAGGTCTATGTGTGATGACTCTATGGGTCTCTAAGTGATGGATATCTGTGGTGCACATTTCCTGGCACAAGCGCCGTGGTGTCGTCACCACCACTAAGTGGAGAATGCTCCTACCCCTGCTCCTGCTTGTTTTTGTGCTCGGGAAGGAGAGAGAAAACTAGACTAAGGTCCACTGAGCTAAACATCTCTTCTTCAGGAGCGACTTGGCACCAATGATAGCTCAACGAAGTGGCTCATCATCACAGTCACTAAAGTTTTAAGTCAAAACTTTAAACGAATGTTTCTAAATGTGGAGGGAAAAACCGGAGGACCCGGAGAAAAAGTCCACACGACCACGGGGAGAGACAGAGACATGCAAACTCCAAATATACAGCAGGCATCAGGGTCGGGGTCGAACCCACAACCTCCTGTACACCAGGCGAGGTAGTTAGGGGGGAAAGCAGAGACAGCGAGAGGGAGGAGAATTAGTCAAACTCACACTCAGTATTACTAACTAACCATGATACACTCACCATGATACTTACCATCATACTCACGCATTCACCATCATACTCACACACAAGCCCACACACATCAACAGTCGCCATTCACCACTACGTGGCGGTGATGTTCCCACAATAACTCAGGTGCCAAGGTTTGACGGCTGTGCCAGGCTAAGTTCAGGAGGAGGTCACGGGCCAGACTCAGGTGCCATGGGTTGACTGCTCTGCCTGGCTAGGTACAAGAGGAGGGCTAGACCCTGGTGCTATAGGTTAACTCGTGTGCCACCACCTGCACAACCACCACAATAACAAACACACAACAATAACCACGACCAACAACTGTAACCACAACTATAATTTAACCACAATTATAATTCCCATCAGCCACACGGCCCTCTGGGAGTGCCTCTCAACAGCAGCAGCAGGGCCGAGCTCTGCTTGAAGCAGCGCCGTGAACTCAGCAGAACGTGACGGCTGTGGGCCAGGCGCCTCCTCTGTCTCCCCCCACCGCCGCCGACGCCACTGCTGATGTGGACACACCGCGCGAGGTTCTCACCTTCAGGCTGAGTCGACGTAGAGGAGGCCCAGCGAGCCGCCGCTTCAGAAGCTTTCGCGAGCCACTTACGGTGGCCATGAGCGGGAAACCAAATCAGCCGCTCGCCACCCACAATCCACAGCGCGCGCCGCCTCCACTCGGCCCCGGCCTAAGCGGAAGTAGCAGCGGGGGAGGGGGGCGGGGCATGGGGGGCGGGTCACGAGGGGGAGGGCAGGGGGGGCAAGGGGGGGCATAGAGGGGGTTCGTTAGGTGGAGAAAAAGGGGGGGCATGGGGGGTTGTGAGGGGGCATGGGGGGTTGCGAATGTGGAGGGGCGGGGGGGGGAAGGGGGGTCACGAGGAGTGGCAGGGGGGGCAGGGGGGTAGTGAGGGGGAGGGAAATGGCGGACCATGGGGCGTGGTCGCGAGGGGGGGGGGCAGGGGGGGAGGAGCTCAGGTGTGAGGGGGAGGAGCTCATGGCTCTGACGTCACGGGGGGCGTGGTTACCTTGGACCACCCCCGCGTCTCGCGCCACGTGCTTCCCACTGGCAGTTTGGCCGTTAGAGAGACGCGGACCGACCCCAGAGCAGGAGTGGAACCGAGCTGTGGGTGAGTGGTGGCGGTGGTGGTGTGAGTCTCTCTGTGCGAGTCTGTGTGTGTGTGAGGCTATCTATATGAGTCTGTGTGTGTGTGACTCTCTGTGTGTGTGTGAGTCTCTCTGTGTGTGTGAGTCTCTCTGTGTGAGTCTGTGTGAGTCTCTGTGTGTGTGACTCTCTGTATGTGTGTGAGTCTCTGTGTGAGTCTGTGTGTGTGTGTAAGACTCTCTGTGTGTGTGTGACTCTCTGTGTGAGTCTCTGCGTGTGTGTGACTCTCTGTATGTGTAAGTCTGTGTGTGTGTGTGACTCTCTGTATGTGAGTCTCTGTGTGTGTGTGTGTGAGTCTCTGTGTGTGTGTGAGACTCTCTGTGTGAGTCTCTCTGTGTGTGTGAGTCTCTGTGTGAGTCTCTGTGTGTGTGAGTCTGTATGTGTGCGAGTCTCTGTGTGAGTCTGTGTGTGTGTGGAACGATCGTAGAGCTGACAGCGCGCCGCGCTATGAACCCGGCGACCCCGAGTTGGATTCCCTCTAAAGGCCAACAGCAGTAACGATTATCTGAACCGGTGCTGGGCCTCCCCTAGGTTGACTCAACCTCGAATGAGTACCTGGTGTGGTGTGTAAAGATCGCAACTGGGGAGACAAAGGCGGCCGGGCGTGGTGCTGGCAATCCAACCCCCTCGTGTGTCGTGCCGGCCTTCATACGTACTGCTGGCTAACAGCACTTGCCCCTACAGCCTGTTAAGTCTCTACGGGGATCTTTGTCTTTGGTGTCCCATACTGGCAGGGGGAGGAGTGGTGGTGTTAATGTTGGTGGTATTAGTGGTGGGGGTGCTCGTGATGGTGGTGGTGTTAGTTGTGTTAGTGATGGTGGTGTTAGTGATTGTGGTTGTTAGTAGTGGTGATAGTGGTGGTGTTACTGGTGTTAGTGATGGTGGTGTTGGTGTTGGTGGTATTTGTGATGGTGGTGTAAGTGAGGTGATCGGATGCCATGGTGGTCCCCATCTTTAAGAAGGGAGACCGCACAGACTGTAACAACTACAGGGGCATCTCACTCCTCAGTGTGCCGGGAAAGGTCCTGGCAAGGATTATTCAACACTGCCTTACCAGGCATGCTGAGGAGAGGCTTGTGGAGCCCCAATGTGGTTTCAGGAAAGGGTGGTCCTGCACAGATGCCATATTTTCTGTCCGTTTGCTAAAGCAGCGGTGTAGGGAATTCCAACAAGACCTACATCTCTGCTTTATTGACCTGGTAAAGGCCTATGACACCATCAGTAGGCCTGGGCTCTGGGTTCTTCGTGCTTTCGGAGTCCCTGACCCGCTGCTCACGATCTTTAAGGACCTTCATTATGGTGAGCGGACCCGGGTAAAACTACATTGCCGGGAGTCGGAGCCATTCCCTGTTCACCTTGGGGTCCGACAGGGATGTCCTCTGGTTCCAACATTATTTAACATCTATTTCGACCACGTAGTTCGTGAGGCCTTCAGTAGCTGTACCGGAGGAATTTCCATCTGGTACAGATACAGTGGGAGGCTGATCAATGCCCGGATGCCGTTAAGGGATGGCTCCCTATTGGTCAACCACGTTATGTATGCCGATGACGTGATAATTGCGGCTCACTCAGAGGAGGAGTTGGAGGCGCTGCTGCTAAAACTGGAGTGTGCCACTAAGAGGTGGGGCCTTACGATCAGCCCCACCAAAACGAAGCACCTGCCTGGGTATTTTGTACCATCGGGCACTCCACCTCCACAACTCCCAATCGGTGATGGGGCAGTTGTGGAGAGAGTGGAAAGTTTCCCATACCTGGGCAGTGTGCTCATGACCGTCTCCGGTTTAACAGCAGAGGTCTCACTCCGAATCAGTCGAGCGGCATTATCTTTTCAGCAGTTGCGTAACGCTGTGTGGAAGCTACCTGGTCTGTCGCTCCACACGAAGCTTCGGGTCTTCTCAGCCACAGTCATTCCCTCCCTTCTCTACGCTTGTGAAACGTGGACCCCCCTAATGGAACATCTTTGCCGGTTAGAAACGTTGAGGCTGGCCTGCCTCCGATCAATCCTGGGTTTAACCAGGCTGGATTGTGTGAGGAGCTCACAAATCCTCGAAAGATCTGGACAAAGCCCCATCAGTGAGCTCCTCCGGCAGGCAAGGCTGCGTTGGCTGGGCCAGGTAGCCCGCATGCCCAATCACCGCATGCCCAAGCAGCTTTTATTTGGCCGGATCGAGGGGGCTTAATGGACGCAGCACGGGCTAGAGAAGAGATGGAATGATGTGGTACAGCAGGATGTGGAGCTGAGTGGACTTGCCGATAACTGGTACCAGCTGTGTCAAGATCGGCCTCTGTGGAAGAGGCTCGTGAAGGACGCTACTGGGCAGTTGGAGGCAGTCGCCCTCCAACAACAACGGAGAGCGCAGGAACGACGCTCACAACAACGAGCAGAGCGCCGGATGGCTAAAGCACAGCAAGTTGGCACAGTAAGGGGCACAGGTGGTGCATCAGCCAGTCATCTCAGTCAGTCGACCTGTGGCACCTGGGTCTGCCCCGTGACCTCCTGCCAGCGGGCGGGCGTTCGACACTTCACGTGGCCTCAAGGTGCACATGGCCTGGCACAAGCGTCGTGGTGACATCACCGCCACTTAGTGGCGAATGGCGATTGTTGTTGTTGGTGTTAGTGATGGTGGAATTTTTGTTGCTGGTGTTAGTCGTGGTGGTGGTAGTGATGGTGGTATTATTGGTGCTGGTAATGGTGTTCGTGGTGGTCTTAGTGGTGGTGTTAGTGTTGGTGGTATTATTGGTGGTGGTGTTAGTAGTGGTGTTAGTGATGGTGTTAGTGGGGTAGTGTAGCGGTTAGCGCGCTGCGCTAAGAACCTGGCGACCTGGGTTTGATTCCCGCTCACAGCCAACATTGGTGACGATTATCTGAACTGGTCCTGGGACTCACCCTAGATCGACTCAGCCTTAAATGAGTACCTGGTGCGAGGTGCAAACATTGCCACTGGGGAGACAAAGGCGGCCGGGCGTGGTGTTGGCCACCCACCCCCTCGTGTGCCGTGCCGGCCTTCATAGGTGCTCGCGGACAGCACTTGCCCCAACAGTCTGTTAAGGCTATGCGGGGGATCTTTGTCTTTGTTCGTGGTGTTAATTGTGGTGTTAGTAGTGGTGTTCGTAGTAGTGGTGTTCGTAGTGGTGGTGTTCGTAGTGGTGGTGTTCGTAGTGGTGGTGTTGGTGGTGTTAGGAGTAGTGTTAGTAGTGGTGTCCGAACAGAGGAGCAACGCTCACGACAACAACCTTTGAGCCGGGCATCTAAAATGCAGCAAGTTGGCACAGTCATCTCAGTCAGACAACTCATGGCACCTGGGTCTGACCTGTGACCACCTGTCAGTGAGCCTTCGGCATTTCACGTGGTCTCAAAGTGCACCTGGCCTGGTACAGGCGCCGTGGTCACATCACCACTACTTAGTGGCGAATGGCAGTTGTTGTTTTTTGTGTGTTTCGTATTGTGTGTGACTGGTGAGAATGTGAGTCCGTGTTGATGAGAGTCCCCATTGTGACGTGACGTGGGTTTAGACGTGGGTGTGTCATGCCCCTTCAACTCTGCATGTCCCTCGCCTCTGTCTGCCGCTCTCCACGCAGAGACCCGGACCGTGCGAGAGACACCGTGAGCTCTGAGCACCCTCGTCTGAAAGTTGCTACCATGGAGGTACATGTGGCTCCTCGACTCGTGTGGTGAAGTATGGGTGGACGTGTGTTCTCCCCTCTGCGTGTGCCTACCTGTCATCTGTATACCTGGGTGTGCTTCTCCTTGCCCGCCTAAGTGTGTGCGCGTCTATCAGAGTGTCTCTCCGCGATCCTGTTGGTGTACGTGCCCGTCTACGCGTGAGCATCTACACCGCTGTTATCTATCCACTGATGGATGAACGCCTCCCTCCCTGAGACCCTACTACCCCTCACATCCTGTGATGGAATAATCCGCCAAGCGCCGATTTCGTCGCACCATCTCTCTGGCGGCTCTCCTCTCTGATGTGTTCTGTTCCTTGGTTGTCGCTCCATTATTATTCTTAACCATGAGCCATTGTTGTCCCTCCTAGCCATGGCTCGTCCGGCCCGAGTCCCACTCACTCCTCTTAACAGTTTGAACGATCCCATTGACCTGCGTGTGACCTCGAAATCCACGCATCTTTCATTGTAAATCCAAGCATGGCAACTGATATTGGCCAAATATCCCAACGCTGAGAACTGGCAACATCTCGGCAGGACCCTCCTGAATGTGGAGCCCAGGATGTCAGAGATGCTGGCTCAGTGCTCGGCCACTGCACTTGCTCCAACATCTTAATCAAGCCCATGTGGTGGACCTTTGTCTTTGCGTGTGTAGATCAGCCGAGCTGGAGAGGCTCGGAGTAACGGCGAGTCTTGCACCACGTGGAGTGCGCTGTCCTCAGCGCGCACCGGCTCCATCCGCAGCAAATCGCCACAAGGTAAGAACAGAAATGAGTGACGTCAAGATGGCCACGCTGAATGGTGGGACATCACGACGGTCATGTTTCAAGGGGGACGTCACAGTGACCATGATGCATTGGGGACTTCACGGTGGCCATGTTGCATGGGTGATGTCCCGTTCGAATTTTGCCGTTCTCTCGTCTAACACCGGCGAGACACGGTCATAAAGAAGGCTGTCTCTGGTGCAGGCCAGTCAGTTTCAAAGACAATGCCTATATATTATCGGAGCATGTTTGTTTGCATATTTTTCCACAAGTACGTGTGGTAAATGCAGACTTGATGCCTTGCAAAAGGTATCTATTTGGTGTTTGAACATATTAACACCTGTTTTTGTGCCAGAAAGGGTAAAAGCTATTCTTATTTTTTATAAAATCCTTCTTGCATATCTGTGTTATATTTATCTAATTCATTAACCCCGTTTTCAAACCCAAGCAACCTAAGATGTCCTCAGAGCTGCATATAGCTGGACATCGAACAAAGATGGTCACTGCATGGCACGCTTTCAGATGTGCTTCTGCAGTCATCTGGATCACCGACAGCTGTTTTTATTCTCTTGCCTGCAGCAATCCTGGCTCTCTTTGGCCCACAAATGACCCACCGGGAGAAGCTGGAGCTTGTCGCCATACAGAAAGTATGGTACTTTGCGCTCAGCAACAGATCCCGGGGACACAACAACGATGGATACGACGACCACGAACATCATTACATTCCGGTGAGACTCGCCACAAAGCCCCCGCCGTGGGGGCGGTCACAGGGCGCAGCAGTCGCGGGGTTCGTGGCTTCTTGTCATTGCAACTTAAGCACCAACCAACTAGAGAAAGCACACGTGCACTCTCCCACACACTTCACAATCAGAAGTTTATTTCCCAAGTTAAGCCCATTGAGCTAAAGAGCTTTTTTTAGGGTGACTCGGCCAGCAGACATCAGAGCATTCCACAATTACAGATTTAAGAAAGCCAAACACTTAATAAAAGCAATTATTTCGTAAAATAATGCTCACATGTTGTGATTTTCAAAATATAGTCAGTCTAAATTTGTGTAATTTTGTGCAGGTCCACCATGAGCACCTTCACTACCGCTATGAGGTGCTGAAGAAGATTGGGCGCGGAGGTCAAGGCCAGGTGATCCGGTGCCTTGACCACAAGATGAACACCCTGGTGGCCGTGAAGATCTTGGTATCACCATTGAGGTAAGAATTCAGAGTGGTGTCGTCACAAGGACGACGTTGTTGTTACGTCCAGTGCTGTGGGCGGCCGTGTGATGAGGTGGTGACAACTCGTGCCTCACGTAGAGGGTCCCCGGTTCGACTCCTGACTCGGGTGCCCTCCTGTGTGGAGTTTGTATGTTCTCCCCCTGTTCTGGATCAGTTCACTCTTACATTACATTAAGTCTTCATTTAACCTAGTAGAGGCATTCCTGAAAAGTGCCACGTTAAGGGAAAGCACATTAAGCAAACATAATATCCCCATATATAATGTAACGATAAAGTTTTGCAAGATATAATACATGCACACAGTGATGTGAAGAGACCAATAACGGAGGGCATGCTGTCACGTCACGTGATCATTCCGCATTCCGCCTACTGTGTCATACCGCTCAGCTGTGCAATTTTATAGCGGGCACATTCCACGTTATAATGGGTGCTTTCCTGCATTAGAACAGAAGCATTCCGGATTATAATGGGTGCGGTCCGCGTTATAACGGGAGCCTTCCACGTTATCATGGGCACGTTCCACGCTATAAAAGGCGTGTTCCACACTGTAATGGAGTTGTCCCATGTCATAACGGGCGCGTTCCGTGTTATAACGTGTGCGTTCTGCGTTATAGCAGCTACATCATGGGACCTCCTTTGCCAGTACCAAAATATACTCCCAAAGGAGGTCCCATGATGTAGCCATTCACCCCGAGCTCTCATTACTCTGAAAACGCTTGTCTTTGTGCTGTACGCCTTTTGGCGTCGCCTGGTCTAACACCGTTTTTGAGACGAGGCTCAAAAGAAAGGTGTTTCTGGTGTGGACCAATCAATTTCAAAGACAATGCATATATTATCAGAGTATGTTTTTTGTTTGCATTCTGACCACAAGTATTGTGGTTAATCCAGACATTATTCCTTGTAAAAGGTTTCAGTTTGGTGTTTTAACATCTTAACACCTGTTTTCTTGCTAGAAAAAAGGAGAAAATATATGCTGATATTTTGGTACTGGCAAAGGAGGTCCCATGATATTCCACGTTATAATGCCTTGCTCTGTGAGAGCCACATTCAGTCACGACTCAGCTGTGGCTCAGTCTCTAAAACTCAGGCTCAGCTCTAGCTCAGCCGTGGTTTGGCCCAGGCTTGAGCCGCTCAGCTGCTGTTAAAGATACACGAGTGGCTCAGCCGTGGCTTGGCTCAGCTCCTGGGAATCCTGAGTGTGGCTGGGGCCATGCTCGGAGTCGGTTCAATTCACACATTAGGGAATCACTACGTTCAGGCAGCACCCCAAACCCCCTTCTATCCCTTGCTTATTTGATCCTCTTCCCGATCCTTTCTGGAACCTTCCATGAGCGCACTACCGGAACTCACAATGCCATTACACTTGGGGAACTAATATTTATTTATTAATTCTGAATAGAATTTGTTTCTGGTCATTCCTTAAGCAAGTCTAAGTCATGATTCATTTGTGGATTTTCTCTGCACAGCTCCAAGCATGATAAATTTCAGAGAAAGGAGCTCCAGATGGCTCTGGAACTTCAGGGCGAGGGCAGTGATGAGGACTACAACGTCATCAAAGTCCTGAACCATTTTGACTTCAGAGGACACCACTGCATTGTCCTGGAGCTGTTGAAGTACGTACCATGTGTTCCCACCGCCCCCCCCCCCCCATAGCGTGGTTAACTTCATTAGCTAAACTAAAACTTTTATTTAACAGGTAAAGCCCACTGCCCTATCAGTTATTTTTCACAAGTGGCCTGGCTACAAATGATAGCTAAAAAAAGTGGCTGATGTGGAAATGTATAGTAGCCAAATACTCTAAAAGCAAGTTTCTAAATGTGGAGGGACAAACCAGAGAACCCGGAGAAAAATCCACGTGACCAGGGGTAGAACATGCAAACTCAAAATATACATGCGTCACGGTCGGGATCAAAGCCCCGATCTCTTCCACACCAGGGGAGGGTGATAACGTCACACCACCGGGGCTAGATGTTACTTTTGGGATTCCTGTGCCACCCACGCATTGTGATACTGTGGAGCTGTCATGTGTCCCGGGTGCACGAGGCCACGCCTCTTTTCTCAATCAGCCCCGCCCACTTTTATATAGCCACGCCTCCACTCGATCAGCGCAGTGGTAATGCTTGAGCCCCTCGGTGAAAATCCCTGAGTTCGATTCTCAACTCGGACGCCTTTCTCTGTGGAGTTTGTATCTCCTAATGGATAATTCCACCACCCGAAAACAGAGCCAATGAAAGCAAGTGGACAAATGTGCTAACTGATTTGGTTTATCAGCAAACCGATGACCTAAACCCACACTGAGCTATGAATCATATTAGTCGTGAATGTGCAAATAGAATATTAATATTGTCGTTATCAGAATCCACGCAGTATTGCAGGGTATGACACTGACGCTGCTTCGTTGTTGTCATTGTTGTTGTTGCTGCTGCTGCCTCTTTCACAGGGAGAGCCTCTATGATGTGATTACGGAAGGGAGGCTCCGGAAATTGCACATGGGGATGGTGAAAACTTACACCAGGGGCATCCTCAAGTTCCTTTGCCACACCAAGGCCAGGAGCATCATCCATGCAGACATCAAGCCAGTGAGTGGACACAGCATTCAGCGCGACTTTGTTCCGGAGTTGTGTCATTATTGGGGACTCGGTCCATAGAGAAAACTAACCACGTTGGTCACAGGGTCGATGTGTTAGCTCTGTCCGTCTATCTGGAAGGAAGCAGGGTCACGTTACCTCTGGTGATGATCTGGTATGAATTCAACTGTCGTGTAGAGTCGTGTCGCTATTGCGGGACTCACCACAGATAAAACCAGCAATGTAGATCACAGCGTTGCCCCAAACTTTGGGAAATACAAACCGGAGCTGAAAAGAATGAATTTCAAAACGTGCCAAATACGCGTTTGAACAGACAGCTGCTCATTGTCAGCTTCCCAAGACAAACGCGCGGTGGAAAGCGTCACGAAATCCGTGCGCCCTTGAGTGTGGTTTTTGGTCCGTAACTCGTTATAGGGCAGCTGTGAGCATCTATGATAAGTTGTCTATAGAGCTGCACCCTTTTACTTAGATGGTGCTTCAGAGAGCTTTAAATGTGATGAGCCTCGACTAACATCGCTCATCTTGACGCATTTGAAAGGGGCACCCCCAGTGGCAGCTGTCAGAAAACAGCGAATGTTGCACTTGACTCAAGGTTGATGACGGTGCTACGCCTCACCTAGTTCCCCTGTTTAGCTTGTACCGTGGTACGTAATTGATCCACTGCTGGCTGAATGCTATCGGCGTAACCTCCGAGTGTGAATTCCTTCTGCCTTTCTTCCTTTAGGAAAATGTTCTACTCAAGGATACCGTGACTGGCACCGTCAGGGTCACGGACTTCGGCACCAGCTTTTTTGTGAAAAGGCAACGTGAGTAACCTCACCTGGGTGTGAGTTTCTGCGTGTGGGTGTGAGTTTCTGCGTGTGGGTGTGTCTGTGTTCCAGTGTGTGTGTGTGCAAGTCTCTTAGTGTCTGTACATGTGACAGTGTGTGATAACGATGCTGTTCATGACACAGTGAGTATACACACACACGTACATATATATATTTGTTGTTGTTGTGCAGCTCTGCATGTTGGTGGGACCCTGCCATACCTATCTCCGGAGGTATTGCTGGGCTACAGATTAACGTGTGCAGTGGACATGTGGGCACTGGGCTGCACAGTGGCGGAGTTGGCGACCGGCAGGGAATTATTCCATTCGGACAGCCGCGACGACCACCTCCCGTGCTGCATGGAGGTATTTCCAACTGGGCGTTCACCCGCTCGTGATTCCCCCCTCCTTCCTTGAAGTTGTAGGCTATGGGGGGGGGGAGCCAGGAGAGGGGGGGCGATTGGCTACTTGGTGATCTGGCGAATGGCAGCCATCGTATGTTTTATGTGTGTACACGTGTGTGTCTGTACGTGTGGGGGGAGCAGTGGTGTAGCGGTTAGCGTGCTCAGCTACAAACCCGGTAATGCTAGTTTGATTCCAATTCACGGCCAACATCAGTGATGATTATCTGAACCGGTACTGGGCATCCCCTAGTACAAATCAGCCTCAAATGAGTACCTGGTGCCGTGTGTACCTGCTTCAATATGGCCAACCATCCCCTCTCTGTGTGTGCCACAGTCCTGGCCCTCAACAGGTGCCGCTACTGTTGCTGCTGCTGTTTCTACTCACTACTAAAAGCACTTGCCCCTACAGTCTGCTGCGGCTACACGGGTGACTTTTGCCTTTATCTCAACCATGTGCAGATCCTCGGGTTGCCTCCAAGATGCATGATGGATGCAGCTCCTGACGGAATGCACTACTTTGGTGAGTTGAAGGGTGGGGCGAGCAACCGGCCGGATTCAGTGTTAGGGTGTGGCCTGGAGCTGTTGTAGTTCTTTTTGGGGGGGTGGCCATGGGGGGGGGGCCTCTTTGTATTTTCAATTCCTTGGGTGAGTGGGTGGGTAAATGGGCGCGTGGGCAAGTGGGTAGATGGGCAAAGTGGTGGTTGGTGACTGTGTGTCTCTCCTGCTGTGCATGTCTCCTGCAGATCGTTTGGGCATGATGTTCTCCCCAGTCAAGAGAAGGGTGCCAGGGAGCTTGTCACTTCACGGGGCACTCAAAAGCCACGACCCGGAGTTTGTTGACTTTGTCAGCTCCTGCCTGCGGTAAGAATCATCCCCCACCACCTCCCCCCTCCCCATGAGGATTTCTCCCACCAAGGTGATCAACGAACGCCCTCCACCGATCACCAGGAAGATGTGGAGCTGAGTGAACCTGCCGATAACCAGTACCACCGGTGTTAAGACCGCCCTCTTTGGAGGTCCGTTAAAGATGATCCTCGGCAGTGCGAGGCTCAGGGCATTTTTAGAGTACTGCGTATTGAAGGATTGCCGCTGCTACCGCGACTACCGCTGATGCTGTGCGATCCTGGACCTCGTAGGAGAAGGGAAGGAACGTCAATCCTCTCACCACGCCTCTCTCACCACGTGCGCTGCGTGTGACCCCGGTGCGTCTCTCAACAGATGGGATCCGGATTGTCGCATGACGCCAGCGCAGGCGCTGGGTCACAGCTGGCTCCGGACCGTGGCCACCAGCACCACCAGCAACGCCACCGCCATCACCATTGCTGCTCCTGGCAGGGTACAGTGTTTTGGAGCTGCTGAGCGACGGTAAGCCATGAGCTGCTTGTCCAATGTTCAAGGCAGTCCATAGGGAGGTGTGGGGCCCGGGGCAAGTCACAATTAAATCGGAAGTATTACCAACAATACAGGGGTTGTTTCGGTTAGATCGCATAGATATACATGTGTTGTTAAACTCACCACCACCCAACACAGCCAATTAGTAAGGTGTATCATGTAAACAAAATGTGCCAATTAGTTACTAGATCAGCACACCAGTGTGTTGGAAAGTAAACCCACCACATTTACTATTCGAATACGACATTTTGCCGGGGATTGCAACCAGCCTCATAAGGTGATGGCCAGAATTGTGGAGAAATACTCCTGTTTCGGTCTTAAATAGTGATAAATGTGAATGTGATGTCATCATTTGTGAGCCAATCTGGTGCGAAAGCCTACGTGTTAAAAAGACATTTTACGTCTGACACCGTAACATCGAAGCACAGGGCCGCCAAAAGCACGGTGCCTGGGGCGGTTTCCCCAGTACACCGTACCCGGGGGACGGCTCTGCTCCTGTTAATGTATTTACATTTATTACTACTACCCTTATTTAGCCAGCATGAGCCTCACTCAGTCTCAAGACTCTTTTTCAGTAGAGTCCTGCCAAGTTGTTTGCAGTACAGAACAAATTTGCTTTTGCTACTGCTGCTATGCGATCCCAATTGAGTGATTTGGAGGTTCAATTTCTAACACTGGCGAGGATGTCCATCCAACACTGGTTGCGTTGCGTGTGTCAGGGTTCAGTTACGTGGAGGAAAATGCCAAACCCAAAGGAATGAAAGTTACATTTTAATGTACAATTTTATTGAGGGACTGTGTGTTGTCTTGGTGGGGTCTGGGGCTGTTTTGTTGATGTTTTGCTGCCTTGCCCAAGTTTACATTTAGTGTTGAAAATCTGGCCGGATTTTATGTACTTTGTGCTTATGTGCTCAATTTTTTGTGACTTGTTTACATTTTTACACGTTGCACTCCTTTTGTTTGTTGTTGTAACTTGCTGACCCTGTGCCTCGACTGCATATCTGTGAAGGAAGAGCTTCATAGCTTATCGGATTCCTCTTCATCCAGTCTAAATAATGTTTTCTGATTTTGGAAACCAATGCAGGACAAAACGGGGGGGGGGGGGTAGAACACACTCCACATTCCACACGGAGAAGTGGCCCAAGTATGGGAATCAAACCCAGGTCCCTCTTTGACCGAGTTCCAGCCCTGCTGCCTGCAAACGAACACATGTACAGTTCAAACCCCACGTATACATTCAGTTATATACGGATGTATTTTTATAATTGGTTCCTGGGTGAGGACAAATAATGAGGCAGCCATATCTTTGCCATGTTGGCCTTCATCCAGTGTGATATCGCAAGACTAATGCCCATTCTGTAACCAGACCCACGATGGGCATGGTATGCTGCATTATTGCAGCGTTATTAACCTGGTTAATCTATCTCCGCACACAGTTAGTCCGTACGCGGATGATGGTGGGGGGGGGGGGGGGGGGGACTGCGATCTCTGCTGTAGCAGGAAGTTGGAACGGTGTCGTGCGCCTCTCTTCACAGAGCGGAGCCGGCGCTGCCCCCATCCTCCGCGTTTGCCCTGGCCTCTAAATGTAAGCTGACGGTTGTGGTGGAAGAGGAGACCCTGGTGGAGGAGCTCGTGGTGCAGGGAGAGGAGACCCTGGTG
This sequence comes from Petromyzon marinus, assembly GCF_048934315.1. Taxonomy (NCBI): domain Eukaryota; kingdom Metazoa; phylum Chordata; class Hyperoartia; order Petromyzontiformes; family Petromyzontidae; genus Petromyzon; species Petromyzon marinus. The sequence goes on from NC_133705.1 coordinate 2,005,886, forward strand.
GAGGAGCTGGTGGTGCAGGAGGAGACCCTGGTGGAGGAGCTGGTGGTACAGGAGGAGGAGACTCTGCTGGAGGAGCTGGTGGTGCAGGAGGAGACCTGGGTGGAGGAGCTGGTGGTGCAGGAGGAGACCCGGGTGGAGGAGCTGGTGGTGCAGGAGGAGACCCGGGTGGAGGAGCTGGTGGTGCAGGAGGAGACCTGGGTGGAGGAGCTGGTGGTGCAGGAGGAGGAGACCCGGGTGGAGGAGCTGGTGATGCAGGAGGAGGAAACCCGGGTGGAGGAGCTGGTGGTGCAGGACGAAGAGGAGATGGGGGGGGAGACAGAGGAGGTGGAGACGAAGAAGGAGCAGGAGATGGTGGTGCAGGAGATGGTGGTGGAGGAGGAGATGACAAGGAAAGAGGATCAGGCGATGGTGATGCAGGAGGAGAAGAGGAAGCGAGGGGGCCTGGCCCGCATAGGGAGAACCATCCGTGCACTCCTCCGACGCGCGCTGCTGTGTGGTGGCCGGTCCACCACACAGTAGAGGTGGTGGTCATGGATAGTTGTGAACCACGACCACTATCACCACACCCACCACGCACACTCCACACATACACCCCCCTGTGATACCCACCACCCACCACACACACCCTGCACCCACCCACCCCGTGACACCCACCACACACTACACAAAGAGCTAGGGGTTTAGAGGGTTAGGGGTTTATAAAGTTATGGGTTTAGAGGTTTTGGGGTATTTTGGGGATACGGGGTTTATATGTTTAGGTATTTTGAGGGTTATAGGGTTTAGGGGTTGAGAGTGTTAGGGGTTTAGGGGATTCTAGAGTTAGGGGTTTAGAGGGTTAGGGTTTTAAGGGTAAAGGGGTTTAAAGGGCTAGGTGTTTAGAGGATTAGGCTATTAGGGGTATAGGGGTTTAAAGAGTTAGGGGTTTAGGGGTTCAGAGGGTTATGGTTTTAAGGGTAGAGGGGTTAAGAGGCTTAGGGATTTAGAGGGTTTTGGGTTTAAAGATTTTGTGTTTAAGGGTTTAGGTTAGGGGTTCAGTGGGTTAGAGGTTTGGGGGTTTATGGGTTAGGATTTTAGAGGGTGATGGGTTTAGACTGTTATGGTTTTAAGGGTAAAGGGGTTTTGAGGGTTGAGTTCTAGAGGGTTACAGTTTAGAAGGTTGTGGTTTTAGAGGGTTCTCGATTTAGAGAATTAGGGGTTTATGGGGTTTGATTGTTAAAGGGTTAGTGGTTTAGAGGGTTAGGAGTTTATAAGGTTATGGACTTAGGGGTTTAGAGGTTTTGGGGCTTTTAGGGGGTAAGCAGTTTAGAGGTTTGGGTGGTTTTAAGGGTTATGATGTTTAGGGGTTGAGCATATTAGGGGTTTTGAGGGTTAGGGTTTTAGTGGGTTAAGGGTGTAGAGGGTTAGGGGATTAGAGGGTGAGGGGTTTAGAGGGTTGGGGTTTTCGGGGTATTTGGGTTAGGATTTCAAAGGGTGAGGAGTTTAGACGGATAGGGTTTTAAGGGTGAAGGGGTTGAGGTTTTTATTTAGTAGAGTTTAGAAGGTTATGGGTTTAGAGGGTTAAGGGTTTAGAGTTACTGTCGGTGTTTAGAGGTTTAGGGGGTTTATGGGTTTTGATTGCTCGGTGTTGTGGTTTACAAGGTTACGAGTTTTAGAAGGTTTTGGGTTTAGAGGTTTCAGTGTTTCGGGGATTAGAGGTTTATAAGGTGAGGGGTTTAAAGGGTTATGGTTTTACAGGTTTAGGGGTCTAGACAGTTTGGGGTTTAAGGGTTTAGAACAGGGGTGGGCAAATTTTTTGACTCGCGGGCCACAATGGGTTCTAAAATTTGACAGAGGGGCCGGGCCAGGAACAGATGGATGGAGTGTTTGTGTGAACTAATATAAATGTCGTGTAAAAATAATAACATGAAAGGATTTGGCCTTTAACAGGTAGCAAAGCATTTATTTGCAAGGCAATTTAACAAATTGCATGAACATGAACAATACAAAAACATGTCGTAACTCCAGGTCAAAGTGCGCCATCTAATGGGGAAATGGGGGCATTACAGGAGAAAGGTAAAATTTAATTTAATAATAATAATTGTACAAGTTCGGCGGGCCGGATTAAAAATCCCAACGGGGCCGTATACGGCCCGGGGGCCGTACTTTGCCCATGTCTGGTTTAGAAGGTTAAGGGTTTAGACAGTTAAGAGTTTTTGGGGTTTATGGGTTAGGGTTCTAAAGGGTGAGGTGTTTAGACGGTTGGAGTCTTCAGGGTAAAGTCCTTTATAGGATTTGGTGTTTAGAGGGTTAGAGTTTAGAACGTTTTGAGTTTAGAGGGTTTAGAGGTTTATGGGTTTCGATTGTTAGAGGTTGAATGGTTTAGATGGTTAGGAGTTGAGGAGGTTATAAGGGTATGTGTTTAGGGGTTTAGAGGTATAGGGGTTTCAAGGGTTAGGGATTTAGAGTGTTAGGGGTTTAGTGGTTAGAGAGTTTAGAGGGTTTAACACCTAGACTTTCACAACTAATATTGGGTTAGTCTCCAACACTAAATGGCACTTTTTGTTGATGTGACAAATTTTCCTAATTGGCTGTGTCGGGTGGTGGCTGGTTTAATGACACATTTATATTTACACAATCTAACCCCAAAAAAACATTTATGGGTTTAGAGAGTTAGGGGTTTAGTGGGTTATGTGTTTAGAGGGTTAGCATTTTAGGGGTATGGGTGTTTTAAGGGTTAGGCATCTAGAGGGTTAGTTCTTTAGAGGGTTGGGGTTTAAATGTGTTGGGATTAGATTAGGGATTTAGGGTTTTAGAACGTTAGGGTTTTGAGGGTTAGGGTTTTAGAAGTTGAGGATTTAGAAGGTTATGAGTTCAGAGGGTTAGGGGTCTAGAGGGTTAGTTCATTAGAGGGTTGTGGTTTAGATTGGTTGGTATTTAGAATATTAGGGATTTAGGGTTTTAGAAGGATAGAGTTTCAAGGTTAAGAGGGTTAGGGATTCAGAGGGTTGAGGGTTTGGTTTTTAATGGCTTCGAAGGTTAGGGTTAAAAGACTAAGGGGTTTGGAGAGTGAGGGGTTTTTGGTGGGTTAGGGTTTTAAGGGTAAAGGGTTTGAGAGGGTTAGCGGTTTAGATGGTTATGGGTTTAAATGGTTAGGGATTTAGATAGTTACGGGGTTGAGGTTTAGAGGGTTTTATTTGTTCGAGGTTTAGTGGTTAAGGTCTCTGTGCGAGTCCAACAGGTTTATTTTAGTCTATGGTAAGATAAAAACAGTTCAGTTTAATTTGTATATATTTAAACAATTTGTTTACCTTTCCTGTCGTGTTTTTGTATTGTATTTTTGTTATGTTCTGACCCGCCCGATTGGACGTCTGTGAAAACAGATCGTCATAGCTCATCAGATTCATCCAGTATAAATAAATATTCAGATTAAAATTCTATTGACCTCTGTGCGAATCTATGGATTTCTGTGTGAGTTTTTGGGTCTCTTGAGTGTATGGATCTCTGTGTGAGGCTATTGGTCTCTGTGCATGTCAAAAGGACTCTGAGTGAGTCTATGGGGTTGCCGTGTGAGTCTGAGTGTCTGTAGGAATGCATGGGTCTCTGTTGGAGTCTATGGGTTTCTGGGTATGGTTGTTTGTGCGAGTTTTACATGCATAAATGGAACTTAAAAAGGCCATTGAGGGTTGCAGAATCCAAATTGAATATTAAGTTCCCCGCAGTGCAAGCCAGCTCGCTAGTCGTGTCATCAAACAGCCCCTGTAATTCTTTATAATAATAAAAGACTTACTCCAAGAAATCCACACAGTAAGGTCCTGAATTGGGGTTTTATTTTATAATCTTTGGTTTTATTCGGTTAAGTCACGTAGGTAAAAAATAAATTAAAATTAAATAAAAGAAAAAATTAAAACACGACGTTTCGAAGGCAACACAGGCTTCCGTCTTCAGGTGGAAACAGTCACAGCAAAAAATCGCTGCACCAAGTGGCGAGGCTCTGGGAACCTCTGGCTTATATACAGGTTAAGGGAGGGGGGGGGGGGGGAGGAGCCATGTAGGGGGACCTTAGTGGGGTGCGGGGCTGAGTTAATCCGTCTTTTGTTGTGTAGAGGGTGCGGGGGATGGGCCACTGTGTGTGTGCAATAGAAACGGGAAAAAAATAGAAAAATTAAAGATCGGCAAGAATGTGCTGTAAGGGGGAAGTAGAAAAAAGGGAAATAGAAAGTTCGGAAGGAATATGCTTGGTATACCACTACTTGAAATTGCTGTTAGAAATTAGTTGACGTTTGGTATGATTTAAAACGTCCTTCCAGTGGTTGCTTAATTTGAAACTATCCTCTCGGTTGAAGGTATGCCTGTATTTGTATATCTGAATGGCTTGGTGAACACATCTCTGGTGATTACCTATAGGTTTACAGAGAACCTTGGTATCGGAGAAGACAATCTCATGATCACCCATAGCGTTGTGACAATGATCAGCCACAGCAGAAGAATTCGTTCTGCCGTGTTTCAAATCTGATTTGTGCTCGCGAATTCGGTCAGAGACATGTCGCTTTGTCTCCCCGATATAGCAATCACCACATGTACAACTCAATTTGTAAACCCCGGGGTACTGTAAGTCAGGAATGACATCCTTCACGGATGGGATAAGATCACGAATTTTGTGTACTGTATTGAACCGGACCTGGATCTTGTGTTTGTTTAGAATTTTGGAAATCTTTTTAGTAACGCCTGCTATATATGGTAGTGTGATGGTTTTGACCAGAGTATCAAGTGGTTGTTTCTGTATGGAGGGAGAAACAGCTTGGCGGATGGTACGGTCAGAATATCCATTCCTTTTGAGGGCCAGGTGCACATGTTTTAATTCACTGGTCAGGTGGTGTTGGTCCGAAATGCAATGAACCCAATGGTATACAGTTTTGATGAGATAATTCTTTTGGGCTGGGTGGTGGTGGGAATCAGGCTTCAAGTAGGAATCTGTGTGGGTGGGTTTCCTGCAGACAGAATGCCCCAATGAGCCATCAGGTCTCCTCTGAAACAGAACATCTAAGAATGGTAGCTTGCCATCTTTCTCCACTTCCATGGTGAATTTGATGGCGGGATTGTCTGGAATTGATGTGGTGTAGGAAAAGGTTCAAAGCTGGGAGGCTATGTGGCCAAATGACGAAAGTGTCATCCACATATCTCTTCCCCTGGGAAGGTCTGAGGGTGGAAGTCTGGATGGCGTCTGATTCAAATTTCTCCATGAAAATATTGGCTATCACTGGTGACAAGGGGGAACCCATGGGGGTACCCTCATTTTGTTTGTAGAAGGAGCCATTCCAAGTAAAGTAGGTATTGTTGAGGCAGTGCCTAACCAGTGCAGGTGTATCGGCGTCTAGTCCATGTTGGACCAAATTTTCAATTATTTCAATGGTATCAGGTACTGGGACCTTGGTGAACAAAGAGACCACATCGAAGCTGACAAGGATATCGTCAGGGGACAGTACAAGGTCTTTGACCATAGAGACAAATTGGGCTGAGTTAAGTACTGCTGAGGCGGTCTTGCCAGTGAAAGGCAGCAAGGAATATGACAGAAAACGGGCTAGTCTATAGGTAGGGGAGTTGATTGTGGATACGATGGGTCGTAGTGGGGTGCCTTCTTTATGGATCTTGAGAAGACCATAGAATCTAGGGAGTCTTGCAGCAGAAGGTTTTAGGGAGGGACGTTTAGTTGGGTCGATTAGGGAGGTCGAACTTGTGATGATCTTGTTGGTTTTTATCGCTAGGCTATTGGTAGGGTCATTTTTAATTTTTGAGTAACTTCCATCGTTGAGCAGATTCTGGATTTTGTTGTTGTATGAATCTTTATCCATAATTACAGTACCGTTGCCTTTATCGGCTGAGAAGATGACTATATCACTTCTGTTTTTTTTAAATTCGCGAGTTCAGAGCGTTCATTTTTGCTGATGTTACTAATGGGTTTCTTAGCATTCTTAAGAATAGTGGCTATTTCAGCTCTCGCAACGTCTGCTTGGATGTGTCCCACGCCTTTGAGGGCTACATCGACCTGAGAGATGATATCATCTACTGGTATGTGTTTTGGGGTGACAGCAAAATTCAGTCCCCTAGCCAGTACTGTTTTCAGATTGTCCGAAATCGGCGTGCTACTCTGATTAATGACGATTTTGTTGACGTCGAGTTTTGTTACACGTGGAACTGGGTTCTTCTTTAATAGCTGGTTGAATTTAGAAATCAGGTTAGCTTTACATTTGATTGACAGTGAATCAGCAGAAGAAGCAGTCATGTTGTCTATGTGATTCCAATTCGCACCAACCGGCATGTGCACCCACATGTATACCACCTCTACACCGTTCATCATGCTAGGTCAGCCAATCAAATGCTAATTTTTATGCTAATTCCTTTGTCAAGGCACCTTGTTTCCTCGCACACAGCTTAACGGTCACGGTCTGAGCGTGGCTGTGTTTCACTCCAGCGCTGTCCTCGAGACAGCCTGGTTCCTTCACCTGATGAAGGCCGCTTGTGTTGTGGCCGAAACGTCGTGATTTTTGTTGTTTTATTATTTACCTACGTGACTTTACCGAATAGAACCAAAGAGTATGGATCCTTGCAGTCACGAAAGCTTTAAATCTAGAATTGATCACCTCTACGGGGAGGGCTTTCACCTATCTGTTAGAGCTTTTAACAGACAACGGGACAAGAAGTCACAGCTCATCGAGACGCTGACCTTCCTCAAAAGATGCCGCGATCACAAGGTAATACCCATCGCTTTCACACTCATTTCTTCTGCTGTATCTTCTCCGAATTCTAAACAGATTCTGTTTAAGGCCAGCCTATCTTAAATCTCAGAGAGGATAAGGCTACTCCGATTTGAACTCGATACTTTAGACAGGACTCTCCTACAAGCTCATTTAATGTTAACACAAAAAATGTCACCTTCTGATTGGAATCACATAGACAACATGACTGCTTCTTCTGCTGATTCACTGTCAGTCAAATGTAAAGCTAACCTAATTTCTTTCTGATTGGGAGGGGGTCAAATATATAACATTTTTGACATGCTTTTTTTCTGGATTTTGTTGTTGTTATTCTGTCTCTCACTGTTCAAATAAACCTACCATTAAAATTATAGACTGAAAATTTCTTTGTCAGTGGGCAAACGTACAAAATCAGCAGGGGATCAAATACTTTTTTCCCTCACTGTATATATAAATAAATAGTGCATATTTAGTGTATTATTGAGTGCATGTTTACGTGCTCTAACCCAAAAATCTCGATTATGGACTCAAAAAACCGCTGGGAGACTTCTCACTCAGACCCGTAGCAAGACGATATCGCCCCAATATTCAAATTGTTCAAATATCCCCCGAACGAGTCCAGGATCAATTTAAAGATCATACTCGGCATTCTGAAGGTCCTCCGTGGTCTGACAATGATCACGTTGCCATGTTTACGCTTCTTACAAATATTTTTGCCCCGTTGAATCGATCACCAAACCCAAGTGACGGTAATGTTACGGTAAAAAAAATCTCAGTGGGTGACCTCTGGGCAGAGCATGACCTTGCAAACAGACGACCAATCGAGTGAAATAAACATGGGAAACGCACCTCGATGAACAGGCTGACTTCCCTGTGTGCTTGGACAAACTCATTCATCACAGGCAAAACGAACATGTCCCGAATGCCCACGTCCTTCAGGAACTGCATCTGGAGGTGTTGGCACACCAATTGCATCACCTAGCAAAAGAGGAAAACAGCAGGAACGACGTGAATACATCATCGCCATGCAGCAGTCTACGCCCGTCAATTTCTCACAGCGGTAGTAAGGTCCTTAGGTGTCTGGGAGCACAAGGCAGGTGCAGGTGGGTGAGTCATAATTTCCATCCCTGACGCCAAAACTTATTTCAGGCTGTGCAAGAGATAATGACATGGGTTAATTGTCACACAAGCCAATTAGAAAGCTGCCATGCTGTTAATGGTTAGTAAACTGAACTCACAGACCAGAGGTCGCTAAATGGGCACACCACAGTTAGCTGATCGGCAAGTCACGTGTGATGCAGCAAAGTGTGGCTTTCAGCCGGCTCTTCCAACACATCTGGTCAACGTGGAAAAGTAGAATATGGGACCTTCCTGGTGTGGACTAATCAGTTTCAAAGACAATGCATATATTATCAGAGCATGTTTGCATGTTCACCACAAGTACGTGTGGTTAATGCAGACAGGATTCCTTGAATGAGGATTCTGTTTGGTGTTTTAACATCTTGACACCAGTTGTATTGCCAGAAAGGGTAAAACCTATTATTATATGGAAAAGTAGACCAAATACTCGTAAAGAGTTCGCTCTCATGAAAGTCTTTTCACCAGCGGTGGTGTGACCAAGCAATTGCAGAGCTGCACTTTTATATAAGTCAGGTCAGAGCCAGATACACATTGGAGGATAAACATCCCACGGTGGCTGGGCAATTGTTGTGCAATAATGTCAGGTCAAACTTACTTAGGATATTTACAGGTGCGTTTTATTCATGCCGTATATATTAATGCACACATTGTGTAGTAGTGGTATTATTATTAAACTCACCTTTAATGACGATGACCATAAACATGATTAAGAGTGTGACTATTAATGAATGTGCGACTGTACGATGTGGACGTAGCGGAGGGGCCCCCCACGGTGAGCGGTGACGCAACGCGCGCAGTGGCCCGCGTCACGTGGTTGACACCTCACGTGCACAGAGCGAGGCAGGCAGAGCCAGAGGGGGGCGGCGTTGCCTAGGCGACGTTGGCGTCCTCGCGGTCTACTCCACGGTCAAGCTGCGTGTCACTTGGTGACCCCCCCACCGCCTCTTACTGGACACCTGTGAGTGAGAGCTTGATAGCGCTTCGGATTTTGATTCCGAGTACAGTGTGCACAGCACCTGTACGGCGAGTCCTCGTTTAACGCAGTAGATGCGTTCCTGAAAAGTGCCGTGCTAAGCGAAAACTATTTCCCCCGTAATGAATGTCCAAGCGCAGTCAGAATTGGGTTACAAACAACTTGAGGGGACGCCGCCGCGTTACCGTCTCGTCTCGCTCAACCGCGCAGCTCAAGAAAGTAGTTCGGCGTCGACCGCTCACAAGTCGCCTTATGGCGGTGCGCCTTCCCTAAATGAAGGCAACCGCGTTATAGCGTGAACACGCGGGACAGACCCAGTTGTCGTGTGCGGGTCAACTCCCTGAGATAAACTTGCTGCCGACTTCATGCGTTGTATATGCCCAGTGCTCAGCCAATTGTTGTGAGCGTCGCTCCTCTGCCCTCTGTTGTTAATGGAGGGAGACTGCACCCAACTGCCAAGTATCATCCTTCGCGAGCCTCTTCAAAATGCTCATCTTGACACCGCTGGAAGCAGTCATCGACCTTGACCTCACCCCGCTTGCACCAATCGCACAACATCACAGCGTTGACTCTCAACTGTTGCTTGTGTAGAGGGGGTCAGATTGTCCAGACATTCGGTTGATACTAATAGGGTTTATTTGCCAGTATTGTAGATTATTTGAATTACATTTGCTTGGGCGTCAGGGTGGTGCAGTGGTCACGCCCGTGCATGGGATCTTCTGAAGGAGTGCCTGGTTTCGCTTTCCTAATTCTGGTCCCTTTCTCTGCAAGGGTTTACTCCCATAGCAAAACAACAACAAACACATACAATGTAACTGGTACTAGCCAAACATCTGGGATTATTTTTGTTATGCTGCCTTGCCCAAAATGGCATTTGGTGATAAAAAAAATTTGGCAGGAATTGATGCACTAATGCAATTTGAACTCTTATATATTTTTATTTCATGACTTGCTTAGCGTTCATATTCTTGGTTCTTTCCGTAAAGTCACGTAAATAGAAAACAAGAAAAAATTCAAATTAAATAACATTTTTTTTTTTAAAAATAACAAATAAAAAATAAATTTAAAATAAAAGCAAAAAACCCAGGAAGTTTCAATCGCAACACAAGCGGTCTTTATTTTATTGTTTTCTATTTACGTGACTTTACCGAAAGAACAAGAATATGAATTCCTGCAGTCACGAAAGTTAAGTCAAAATTTGCTTCGCGTTCCTTTACTTTGCCCTCCCATCTGTTTGTACTGTTGTTTGTTGTTATAACTTTCTGACTCGCCCCGACTGGACATCTGTGAAAAAAAGAGCTTCATAGCTCATCAGATTCGTCCAGCCTAATTAAAGACATTAACTGACCCAGTTTTCGCGTGGAGATCACGGCCAGGATGCGGAACAAAGGGACCACCGGTCACACTCACGTGGAATGCCTAGGGCATTGCACAGCATTTAAATGGACTAGTTTCGTGAGATTTAGTGGTGGCTTAGGGAAGGCCTTTATTCAACAATGTATATCATGTATATCATGGCCGATAATAATTTTTATAGTCATACACCATAGCCCACGATTTCCTGCACCGTTCATTCACTTGAGGAGACTGCGCATGGTGGAGATGGATGACCCTCGGTATCCTGTCCCAAAGTGATTCCAGTGGTTCAGGTAGTGGAAGAGTTGCTAGAGCTTCTGGCTCTTGCCGAAGCCTTGTGACTTTGGGATGAGAGCGTGGTAGGATGAGTGAAGCGTGGAGCTAAAGCTCCTGGAACATCCTGTACCCAAACAACACCAAACATTCAAAATCTTACAATGCTGCTGTTCCAGCACGAACAACATAACAATGAACAACATTTTCACAAATTCAACGTAATGCAGGAAATTGAGTGGCTTGAGGTTAATTTCAATGTCAGAGCACCGAGCCAATGCCATTGAGGTCCTCCGTTCAAAATTCAGTGAGCCATCTATCAACAAACGTTCCTGCGAATTGAGGGCAGGAATGCTGTGGTCTCAACTTGGTCACCAATGGCTGCACAGTAAACATCATGTCAAATGTGTTTTTGTTCACTGAAGCATATCCCAGCTCTGAGGGTTTGAATTCCATTTGACGTGTAATGAATTATCTTCAGCTTGGATTTCTGGTAAAGCACATCAGTGGCAACTTGTCTCTGAACCAGGGGTTCCTTGTTCGACAAACTGTGTTTCTGGAACATTCAAGCATCCTCAAGTGCCGTGGATAAGTAAGAGTTTTATCGTTCCACTATTGTTTTGTGCACCGTATCAGCTTTAACAGGATTTGCCCAAAAAGCCTTAGCAAGGAAGGATGAGTCTTTGTAAGTTAGCAAATAGAGAGGGTGGAGACCTCAGCATGTAGACATCTCAACCACAACTCTACCTGGTCTCTGTTATTTATTTAATGAGCCAGCCCTTGCCACACTGAGGTTATACGAATGAACCTTGCATGCCACAGACAGGGCAGTGAACGGCAGTTGCTGCTATTGTTTTGGTTGTTTGTAGTTTTTTCTTACCCAGCGATGGCAAGCTCGTACTCCAAGTGCCCATAGAAGGAGGCTGGGTCAAAGATGACGGGCCCTTCATTTATCTCTGCAGCGTTCCCAGTCCATAGGTCACCGTGGAGCAGTGCCGGAACCACCTCTACGTCCCGGAAAAAATCCCCCAACCGAAGCTGCACACCACGCAAAAAACAACACCACTTTATTCATGATAACGTTTTTTTCGAGTTAGATCGCATAAATTTACATGCGTCGTACACCCACTCCAATTGCCATTAGGCAATTGCCAGAAGTCAGAACGCTTCTGGCAATTGCTTGATGATGCTGGTTGTAATCACCAGCGAAAGGTCGTACTCGTTTGAAAATGTTCTGCGTTTCCTCTCTAACACACAAGAGTGCCGAGCAATAACATAAATGGCACGTTCTGTTCATGTCAGAAACATTACTAATGGGCTGTGTTGGGTGGATGTGGGTGTACGACGCATTTACACTTACGCTAAGCCAAAAAAAACTTTATCATGAATAATATTGGTCGCGAAAGCCTGCGTGTGAAACACCACTTTACCTTTAAAGTCACCTCGAAAACCCACTGCGATCAAATGGGTTTCCTATATGGCTGTGCACATGATGAGCTACACTGCTGCATGTATTAACTCTTTCCTGCTCCGAGATGACTGCAAGTTGCGGGGTGCATCCCGTTCACCGCTGAATCTCGTGTACATCATCGGAACGTAATAGGAAGTAAATATTAAATAACTTTATCGGTACCGAGGATCCCACAAGGCCGTGCGGGAAGGTGTGTAGCACAGTTTGGTACCAGCTATAATAGAGTGCTGTCCTGTCGCTACGGTGCTCTGCGGCGAGTACAATGTCTTTAAAAACAACGGCGCTATGCCTCTCTAAATAAAATTACCGCTGAACCACTTGCGCGTTCCGAGATTCGGTGGTCAACGAGACCCATCCTGAAATGAGCAGTCATCTCGGAACAGGAAAGGGTTAAGGGCGAGAGTGAAACGGCTTACGAACCTGAAGCCGAGACCAGAGCTCGCGGGTTTCCCGTTCACCGTAGTCCTTCTCTATCATGTCCAGCTGAAGCTGCAGTCGCTGCCGTGAGAAGAACGTCACCCAGTCCTCCTGCCACTCATTCAGCTGGTGGCATAAATATAGTTTTATTACAGACATTTAAAAACATAAGCAAATAATACCTACTTTATTTAGCCAATCCTTGACCTAAAACAGTGATATTCACTCATTTTCGGAGGGGGGCCACTTTCGCGGATAAGACATTATCAGTGAAAGAGCCATCTCACATTTGAAACCATTGGGGGGTTTGACAGCATGATGGGGTGTTTTCACTTGTGTGTATTGTCGGGGACTGCACGTCAGGGGTCGCAGTAAAAAGGACACCAGGGACTGCCACCGGCCGCGGGCCTTGCAATGAAGAACACGGTCACCCAGAAACGTTGAATTTTATGTACAAATGGCTGGGTAATTCTTAAGACATAATTCGACACTCATGTTATGTACCGATTATCATGCTGTAGTCTTTGAACATCTCATTTTAGCCACCAATTGATATCCTCATAAAAAATTACAACAGCATTGATCCTAACGATAGGTTCTGCGCTTAATTCCCGCACCTCCGTTTAGCACGGTTGGCTATGTACGGTGGAAAGGAAGTTCAACATACATTCATACAAGTCTGTCAAACCCGGCTGAGTGTAATTGGTAATTAGCGAAAACATAACTGATTATGTGAACACTGGTTATGCGAGATCGATCTCTGCGGGAACTTGAGTGACATCTGGTGATGTCAGTTGTAACTGTGTGCCCTGTTATCAATGGTACAACTGTGTGCAATGGAAGAAAATATATGCATTTTTTAATCAAATATATTGTTTTATAAATTTGTGTACTTATGCAAGATAAAATGTACGTCAATCTAGTTCTTCTTAAAATGTAACCTTAAACCAATGTTACCATCATCAGTGGTTAATAGACTATTACACAAAGGACTCTCATATTTCTACGATGTAATACTAATTAGACTGACATCTGAACAACAGCTGATTTCACCGCTCCATGATAAAACTAATTTAATCAAGTAAACATTATTGCCGCTCCTATAAAACTTTGGTCACCCAGGCTGTCCTTCAACAAAAGGGTATATTAAATCTATAATATGCTTTTTTCTGGGTTAGATCGCATAAAAATAAATGAGCCGTTAAACCTACCACCACCTAACAGCCAATTAGTAAGGTTGTCACGTAAACGGAACATGCCAATCCGCTACTAGTACAGCAAACCGAAGTGTTGGAGAGAAAATCCACAACATTTACAATCTGAGTATGACGTTTCGCCAGTATTTACAACTACCATCATTAGGTGGACAGCCAAATTCGTAGAGAAATCCTCCTGTTTCATTCCTTGGAGGGATAGATGTGATGACGTCACTTGTGAGCCCTTCACGAATTGGAATGTTCTGTTTATGTGACAAACCTTACGAATTGGCTGTGTCGGTGGCGGGTATAACGACAAATTTATATTTCAACGATCCAACCCAAAAAAACGATATTATGGATATTGGCCGCGAAAGCCTACGTGTTAAACGGGTATATTAAAATTTTAATGGGCTACAACCAGTTTCATGACTTTAAAGCGGAGATCACATGTGGGATGTAACCACAGCATATAGCCGTATGAAACCCACATACTCTACATCCTCCTGCCCAGGGTCCATACCTGTTGGGAGAAATTCAAGACTGAAATTTGTATCAAAATCTGTAAAGCACATGAGAACCTTAATTTAGCAGTCTCAAACTGACTGGGACCCCTGTCGTGACGGAGCAGCTGAACATTGCACAAAATCATCAATGCATATACAGATATATACCAAGGGTGACCAACTTTCCTGACCCTACCAGCAGCATACCATAATCTTCAGATGGCCGCGGGAGCCACAAGAGATAAAGAGTAGCCATACAGAAGTTGACTCGTGTTAACTGGCTGTGGAATTTTGAGTTTAGAAATCTCAGTGCCCTGGGAGTACTCATGGCCTGCCTCCGATACCAGATTGTTCTCACTTCATATAAAGTTAAATTGAAGAGTTACAAATTAGCAGCGCCTCTGCAGAGCCACACTTGAACTGCCCAGGAGCCACATGCAAATGACGAGCGATGGTCTGGCCAACCATGGTATTTTCTGTACATTATAGAGTTGTAAATCTAGCGTATATAAAAAAATAGCTGGAAACATTTATTTTAGCATTTACTCTATTGCCCTTTAATGAATGAATAGCAAAACTACATGAACTCTCTCCTAAAGCCTTCTTTTGGCTAGCAGACCTTGACATTTATCTCCTGAACATATTGCGATTATATTCTTGGTTCTTTTGGCAAAGTCACATAGAAGGGAAATGATACAAATAAAACATAATATAATAAAATTCTCACGACATTTCGGCCACAATGCAAGCAGCCATCCTCAGGTGAAGAAACAGAGCTGTTGGAAAGACAGCGTCTTAATGAACACTGCCCAGTGTTCACTGCCCAGTGTTCATTAAGACGCTGTCTTTCCGACAGCTCTGTTTCTTCATCTGAGGACGTCTGCTTGCGTTGTGGTCGAAACTTCGTGAAAATTTTATTATATAATGTTTTATTTGTATTATTTTATTATTTCCCTTCCACGTGACTTTACCGAAAGAACCAAGAATATGAATCCCTGCAGTCACGAAAGTTTTAAATCGAAAAATATTGCGATTAGCAAAAATATAAAGGGACGCAATGTTAAATGCTCTAAGTCTCCTTTGCAGAAGAGTTTGCCCTGATGGACTTAAATACAGATACTTTTAATAGCCATAATTCATATATTACCCAACATAATTCATATTCTGAAAAGTACATTGCACACACATGAACAATACAGTTCCCTTCATCACAAAGATGGCTAAAACAAAGAGATGAATGTGATTAGGTGTGGAAAAGCATGACCGCTGGCTGGCTAGTTGTGTTCATGTATGAAATAATGACAGCATGTGTCTATCTCATTCACTAGCTCAATCGCTTGATTTTTACGATTAATAAACAGCTGTATGAAATAATGTTTGTTTACATACAAATCGCCTGTTTACACATATTCATTAGATCCGATTAGCATGCCTACTCTCAGTGCGAAGGAATGTCAACAATACATAGTTGACATGATGCTAGGGTTGGATCGGTGGGCCTAGTTTTCCACATGTTTTACATTTTCATGATTCAATACCGATAGTTTTCTCTTCCTTGTGAAGCCTCTCTACAATCTTCCTGTTGTGAAGGTGCATTTCAGCCAGATGCTGCCCCAACAAGCCTGAGCCCCTGTCAGAGTGTACAACACAATAGACCTGTCAAAGAAAACATTAACTTTATCATGTCCACAAACCCCTAGTAATAATTCATATGCAAACTAAACTACATCATATTGGTCCAGGTGGTCTGTGGCCGAGAACCTCGCTTGAAAATATGAATATATCAGTTCACATTCTGGTTTGGGTGACTCAAAACAATATTCTTCTGGGGTTTATACAATGAGTGTTACTTCCTGGGAAGTCAATCCTATGTAGACTATAAATGAAACCATTTTTTTATTTTACAAGAGCTATTTTTCAGAACCGACCTGGCCACAAATGATAGCCTAACGAAGTGGCTTATCACATGGAAATTTATAGCAGCCAAATGCTCAAAATACTCATGTTTCTAAATGTGCAGGGAAAAACTGGAGAAAAACCTGCACGACCACGGGGAAAACATGCAAACTTCAAATATACAGCAGGCGTTAAGGTCGGGATCGAACCTACGAAGGGTAATATATTCCAGGCGAGGTAGTTAACATCTCCTAGCCACCATGGCGCCCCATTCTCTGACTTATCCACCCACCCACCCACTCGTAAAGCCACCCACCCACTCACTCACCCTGCCACGTACTGAATCTCTAAACCAACAACTCAACCACCCACCCACTCATCCAACCTCTCACTTACTAAACCAGCCACTCACCAACCCACCGACCCACTCATCCACCTATTCACTTAAAATAGTTCAACTACAATTGAATTATTTTAAATTCACCAGGTAACGCCCACTGAGCTATACAGATCCTTGTCGGAAACGACGTGGCAAACAAATGATAGCTCAAAGAAGTGGCTTATCACGTGGACATTTATAGCAGCCAAAGCCTCTAAATGTATATTTCTAAATATGCATGAAAAACTCGGAGGTCCCAGAGAAAAATCCATGCAACCACAGGGAGAACATGCAAACTCCAAATATACAGGCGTCACGATCGGGACCGAACCCACGATGTCCTATACAAATGGCGAGGGAGTTAACATTCCGCTACCCTGGCGCTCCACTCTGACTCAGCCTCCCACCCACCCACTCAAACACCCAGCCAAGCACTCATGAACCCAATCACCCTGGCACCCACTCAATCGCGAAACCCACTCACTCATCCACACACCCAGCCACTCACTTAACCACTTACCTACGAACCCACCTGCATACCCCCCACTCACTAACTCAACGACCCACTCACTCAACACTCCACTAACCCACCCACTCACCTATTCATGCCCCAAATCACACACTGACCCATCCACCCACTTAATCTATAACTCATGCACTCACCCACCCACCTGCTCACCAGCCACTTATCTACTCACCCACCCACTCATCCTGCCACCTACTCAACCTCTAAACCACCCACGCACCGAACTACCCACCTACCCAATCACCCATCCAATAAACTACAACTAAACTATTTTGTATTTTGCCAGGTAAGCCCCACAGAGCTATATAAAACATTTTAGAAGTGATATGGTTACAACTGATACGTGAACGAAGTGGCTTATCAAGCTGGCATTTAGTGCAGCCAAATCTTCTAAACAAATCTTGACTCTAAATGCGGAGAGATAAATCTGGAGGACCGGGAGAAAGATCCACGAGGACACAGGCAAAACATTAAAACTCATAATATACAGGCAGCAGGGTCAGAATCGAATACACGATTTCCTGTATACTCAGTGAGGTAGTTAATATCTCACCATAGTGGCACACCGCTCTCTGACCCACTCACCCAATTACACACTAACTCACCCACTCAACCTCCCACATTAACTTACCCACCCACCAGTCACTCCCCCATTCACCCAACCACCCCCTCACTCACCCAACCACGCACCAACTCACCTACCCACTAACTCACCCACCCATCTTCTCCCGCACTCAGCCAGCCACCCGCTCAATCACGTGCCGACTAACTTACTCACACACTCACCGACCAATACACCCATTCACCCACTCATTTACCCACCCACAATCTCACTACCCAAGCCAACCACCCAGCCTCTCACTCACCCACTTATTCAATCACTCACTACCCCACACACTCACCCAACCACTTGCTCACTTACCCATACGCTAACCCAACCACTCACTCACCGACTCACCCACCCACTAACTCATCAAAATTAATTCTCAACCACTCACCCAACCACCCACGCAATCTCATACCCACTAACTCACTCACCTACCCATTTATGCACTCACGCACCCACTTACTCACTCACTCACGCACCCACCAACCAACCCACCTACCCATCTCTTCACTCACTCACCCACCCACACAGTCAATCACTCACCTACATACCTACCCACTAATACTCACCCACTCAACCAACAACGAACTCACCAACCCACCCGTCGACTCACTCACTCAGGTACTAACCCACTCAACTTCTAACCCACACACTAACCACCTAACCACCTACCCACACGCTCACTCACTCACCCACACACTCACTCACTCATCCACCCACCCAAACATCCACTCACCCACCAACTAATTCACCCACCCACTCACTCCCTCATCCATCCACTCACCTACTCGCCCATCCACTCACTTACTCAATGAGCCACTCACCTTCTCACCCAGTACTTACACATCAACTGACCCTGCCACCCACTCAATTTCTAACCCACCCACTCACTCAACCAGCTGCCCACTCCCTCAGCCACTCACCTACTTACCCACCCCACTTACACATCCACTTACCCTGCAATCCACTCAATTTCTAATCCCCCACTCACCCAACCACCCGCCCACTCATCTACTCACCCATTACCACGGAATTATTCACCCACCCATCAGTCAACCACCCAATAATTCAACCACTCACAAACTAAATCACCTATTAATTAAACCACCCACTACCTCAACCACCACTAACTTAACCACCGAGCCACTCATCCACTCAGCAAGCCACCCACTACTATATCTCTAACCCAATATCTCACTCACCCACCGCCCACTCACCTACACACGTATGCACTCACTCACACACCGCTCACTCACCTACACACTAAATTATGTTTATTTTACCAGGTGAGGCCCAATGAGCTACATAGCTCGTTTTCAAAACAACCTTCACCACAAATAAACCGACCATTAAAATTATAGACTGATCATTTCTTTGTCAGTGGGCAAACGTACAAAATCAGCAGAGGATCAAATACTTTTTTCCCTCACTGTAAATTGCGGGGGTCACAAAAATATCTCCAAAATCCTGAATAAACACAAGATCCAGGTCCGATTCAACACAGTACAAAAAAATCCGTGATCTGGTTCCATCTGTAAAGGATGTGGTTCCAGACATACAGTACCCGGGCCTTTACAAACTAAAGTGCCTCTGTGGTAGCAGCTACATTGGAGAAACCATACGACATATATCGGACCCCATCCGCGAACATAAAGCAGACTTGAAACACGGTAGGACGAACTCCTCTGCCGTGGCAGATCACTGTTATAATTCAGTGGGCTCACATGACATTGACTTCTCCAAGACAAAGGTTCTTTGCAAGCCAACCGGCTACCATGAGAGATTCGTTCATGAGGACATCCACATATACAAGCACAGAGACAATTTCAACCGAGAAGATGGATTCTGGCTTAGTAACCATTGGAAAGATGTTTTAAACCATTTTGGTTCTTAATTGATTGTATTTTATGGTGATTTTCAAACCGCAGCCCTTTCGCTGGCACTGCCTCTTAATACTTCTCACACCACGGTCAATGCTATGGTTTACAACAAGTAGTATAATAATTAATAGTATAACATTGTAATGTTTAACATAACTCATAAGGCAATATATAGCATCGTAATTGCATAATGAATATACATCAGTGTGGTATATAGTTGGGTTCATAGAATAAGACATAGTGTAATATCACAAGTCAAATAGTTTATAATCTAAAGTATAGGGTAGTGTAAAGTAACGCATTGTATAATTCAAAAGTGGAATTTGTCTATGATATGATGTTATACCATGTAGTTTAGATTGGAAGGTATAATATTGTATTATATAGTAGTCCAGTTTACAGCATAGTCATAAGGCAACTCAGGACACAACAGCGCACCTTGGCTGTTGCACTTGCCCCTTTTCTTGTTTCCTCTCTGCCTGTGTTCCCAGCCCCCTCCCTCCTCCTCTCCGGAGGTGATGCTGGTAACATGCAAATTCATATTTTAACTCTGCCCACAGCTTAATAGACGCGGTCCTTGCATGTCAGCGTTCATTCAAGCTCTGTCTTCCGGACAGACCTGTCTCTTCACTTGAAGAAGGCCACTTGTGTTGTGGCCAAAACGTCGTGAGAATTTGATTGTCTTATTTTATTTTATTATTTTATTCCCATTCTACGTGACTTTACCGAAAGAACCAAGAAGACGAATCCTTGCAGTTATGAAAGCTTTAAACCGAAATTTACTTTTTATGTCACCAGGCAAGGCCCACTGAGCTATATAGATCCTTTTCAGAATAGACCTGGCTACAAATGATAGATATACGAGTGGCTTATCACAGATACATTTATTGCAGCCAAATCCTCTAAACGCATGTTGCTTCTAAATGCGGAGGGAAAACCCTGAGGATCTAGAACAAAATCCAGGCGACCACGGGTGAGAACTTACAAACTCCAAATATACAGGCGACAGAGTCGGGATCAAATCCACCACCTCCTGTATACTAGGCAAAATAGTGAACATCTCACCACCTTGGCGCCTCACTCTCTGACTCAACCATCCACTCACTTACACGCTAACTTACCCACTCAACTTCCCATGTTAAATTACCCACCCAGTCGTCACTCACCCATTCACTTACTCACCCAACCCGTCACTCACCCCTCCGCTCACCCACCCACTCACTCATTAACTTGCCCACCTATCTTCTCAACCACTCACCCAGCATCCCACTCAATCTCATACCAAACTAATCTACACACACCCACACACCCACTCACTGACCCACTCACTTATGCACTTGCCCAACCACCCACTTACTCCCTCATGCACTCACCAACCCTCCCACCCATCTCTTCACTCACACACCCACCCCACCAATCACCCACCCACTAACTAGCACCCACACACTCCCCTACTCACCCACTCACCGACCCAGCACTCACTCACCGAGCCACTCAATCGCTAACCCACCCACTCACCCACCCACCTGCCCACTCACTCACCCAGTCACTAACGCACTCACTCAATGTATAACCCACCCACTACCCACCTAACCTCCTTCCCACACACTCATTCACCCAACCACATACCCACCCACACTCACCCATACACTTACCTACTCGCCCAGCTGCTCAATTATTTACCGAGCCACTCACCTAATTACCCAGCCACTCACCTACTCACTCACCCACTTACACATCCACTCACCCTGCCACCCAGTCTATTTCTAACCCACACACTCACCCAACCACCTCCCACTCCCTCGGCCACTCACCGACTCACCAAATCACCCACTACCCAAATAACTAATCATCCACCCACCCATCACTCAACCAAACAATAATAAAGCCACCCAGTAATTAAACTACCCATTAACTCAACCACCCACTAACTCAACCACCCACTAACTCAACCAGGTTTATTTTACCAGGTAAGGCCCACTGAGCTATAAATATTGTTTTCAGAAGCACCATCGCCAAAAATTATAGCTCAAAAAAGTGGCTTATCATGTATACATTTATAGCAACCAACTCCTCTATATACATGTTTCTAAATGTGGAGGGAAATATACAGGCATTAGGGTCAGGATCGAACCCACAACCTTCTGTATACGATGCGAGGTAGTTAACATATCGCCACTGTGGCCCCCCACTATATGATTCTCCCACCCACTAACCCACACAGTCACCCACTCACTTAAACACCCACCGTCACATGCATCCAGGCACTGACTCACCCAGCCACTCAGTACCCATAAACCCACCCAGGCACTCACCCATGCACTTGCCCACTCATCCACCCACCCAATTATCCACACACTAAACTAAATTTTGAATATTTTTTTTTATATTTTACCAGGTCAGGCCCACAGCAAAATAGATATTTTTCAGAAGTCACGTGACGACAAATAACAGTTCAATGAAGTGGCTTTTCACGTAGAACGTTATAGCAGCCACATTCTATAAATGCATGTTTCTAAATATGGAGGGACAACCCGGAGAACCCGGAGAAAATTCCACCCGACCATGGGGAGAAGATGCAAACTCCAAATGTATACAGGCTTTAGGGTTGGGGGGAACCTACGAACTCCAATATACCGGGCGAGGGAGTTAACATCTCGCCACTGTGGCGCCTCATTATCTGACTCACCCACCAACTCAACTACTAAAGCCACCCACACACTCACTCACCCACTCACACACTCACTCACCCACTCACAAACCCACTCACTCACTAACCCACTGACTCATCAACACACCAAGCCACTCACTCAAGAACTTACCTATGCACCCACCTACACACCCACTCACTCTAAATGTACAGACATCAGGGTCGGGATCGAACCCATGACCTAGTTTATAAAAGACGAGGCAGTTAACAACTCGCCACCATGGCACTCCACTCTCCGGCTCAGCCACCTACTCACCCACCCACTCACAAACCCACCCACTGGATCTCAAACACACTCACTCACTCACCAATTTACCCACCCACTCACCCTGACACCCACTCAATCTCCAACTGACCCACCCACGCACTCAAAATCCCACCTACCCACTCAACCATCCAATAAACTGAAACTAAACAATTTTTTTTTTATTTTACCAGGTAAGGCCCACAGAGGTATATCAAGTGACCTGATTACAAATAATACGTCGACGAAGTGGCTTATCACGTAAACATTTATTGCATTCAAATCCTTTAAACGCATGTTGATTTGAAATGCGGAGGGAAAACCCGGCTATTTTAATGCACACAATGGACCGGAAGGACAAGCGCAAAGGGTTCGCATAATGCGCATGCATAATGTACGTTGACTCATTAATCTCCCCCCCCCTCCCCACTTTGCATCAAGAGCGCCAAAGTGTGGTCACCACATCTATGCCTCTTTATAAGGAACGAAACAGACTAACTTCTCCACAAATCTGGCTGTCGCCTGATGAAGCTAGTTGTAATTACTGGCGAAACGTTGTACTCAGATTGTAAATGTTGTGGCTTGACTCTCCAACACACCGGTGTGCTGTACTAGTGATAAATTGGCATGTTCTGATTACGTGACAACCCTTACTAGTTGGCTGTGTCGGGTGATGGTGGGTTTTAACGACACATTTATATATTTATGCGATCTAACCCAAAAAAACCCTCTATTATGGATAATATTGGTCGCGAAAGCCTACGTGTAAAACAAATCCCAAGGAATCAAAAAAATCGACGCGACCACGGAAGAAGATGAAAACTCCAAATATACAAGCTTCAGGGTCGGGATCGAATTGATTACATCCTGTATTCTGGGCGAGGGTGTTAAGATCTCGCCACTGCGGCGCCTCATTATCTGACTCACCCACCCGCTCAACTACTAAAGCCACCCACACACTCACTCACCCACTCACAAACCCACTCACCCTGCCACTCACCCACTCATACAAATCGGGCATCAATACCGTTGCTTTGTATGATCTGTGAAACGCAGAATATTGCAGATAAAATCGGACATTTTGAGCTTGCTGCCGGATCGATTGAGTGGAATCAATACAATTAGTCTCGATTCACGATCAACAAAGACCATATATAGGAAAATCTCTGATCTGTGATTTTGATTGCATCATACTGCAGCGCCCCTTTGATGTTATAAAGCACTTGCCCCAACAGTCTGTTAAAGGCTACACGGGGGATCTTTGTGTGCGAGTAGCTCACAGCTCCTTGAGAGATCTGGACACTGTCCGATCATCAGCGAGCTCCTCCGGCAGGCAAGGCTGAGTTGGCTGTTGTCTGTGCATTAAGAGGTGTTAAATATCCCACGTAGAGGAGTCTGCTTACAGGACAGATAAGAGGTTCTTCACGTACCGTGCCCCGTGTCACCTGAACGTTAAATGGGGCCCCGGTAATTCAGTGTCCACCGCTGAATCATCTTTCACCATCACCACTCGTCCATGAAGGCCAATGCGACGAGGCCATAGATAGACGGCGCGTTATAACGGAGGGGGGGGGGGGACCAGGAGAAACGTCGTGCTACGTGACATCACAACACCCTGCACACAACCGTAGTGGCAGATTAGGGTGCGCATCGTTAACGAATATGTGGTGTAAGTGGTTGAGAGTAGATGGGCGGGCACGCCATGGGCTGGAGTGGAGGTGGACTGATGCGGTACGGGAGGATGTGGAGCTGAGTGGGCTTTGCCGACGACTGGTACCAGCAGTGTCGGAATCGGCCTCTGTGAGGGAGGCTCGTGAAGGATGCTTCTACTGGGCAGTTGGAGACAGTCGCCCTCCACCAACAACAGAGGAGTGACGCTCACAACAACGAGCGGAACACCGGATGATAAATATGCAGCAATTTGGCACAGTACAGGGAACAGGTGGTGCATCTGCCAGTCATCTCAGTCAGCCAACCCATGGCACCTGGGTCTGTTCCAGGACCTCCGGTCAGCGAGCCTTCGACACTTCACGTGGCTTCAAAGTGCACCTGGCCTGGCACAGGCGCCGTGGTGACGTCACTGTCACTTATTGGCGAATGGCGACGGTCGATAACGCAGCGGTGGTTGTGAGAAATGCCATTTTGGGGGGGGGGGGGGGGGGCGCCAAACCTGACCAGCTGTAAACCTCACGTCGCCTCGCAGCCACACAATGGCAACAGGGAGTTCTGGATGGGTGCAAGGGGTTGGTAATCCCCCCCCACCTTCAACTAAATAACCACACACGCGAGCCCTTGGGTCTCTCTGTGAGTCGATGGATCTGTGTGTGGTGAGTCTATGGGTTTCTGTGAGAGTCCGTGGGTCTCTGTGTGGTGAGTTTATGTGTCTCTGTTTTATGAGTCTATAGGGCTCTGTGCGAGTCTGTTTGATTCGGTGGTTCTCTGTGTGATGAGTCTATGCGTTTTTGTATGACTCTATGGGTCTCTATGTGGTGATTCTATGGGTCTGTTTGGTGAGTCTATGGGTCTCTCTCTGAGTCTATGGGTCTCTGTGGTGAGTCTATGGGTCTCTATGTGAATATGGGTACGATTGAGTCTATGGGTATCTGTCTGGTGAGTCTGTCTCTCTGTGGTGAGTCTATGTCTCTGTTTGGTGAGTCTATAGGGCTCTGTGCGAGCCTGTGGATCTGTTTGAGTCTGTGGTTCTCTGTCTGATGAGTCTATGGGTCTCTGTGGTGAGTCTATGGTTCTTTGTGCAAGTCTGAGGGTATGTGCGTGGTGAGTGTATAGGTCTATGTGTGATGACTCTATGGGTCTCTATGTGATGGATATCTCTGGTGCACATATCCTGGCACAAGCACTGTGGTGTCGTCACCACCACTAAGTGGAGAATGCTCCTACCCCTGTTCCTGCTTGTTGTTGTGCTCGGGAAGGAGAGAGAAAACTAGACTAAGGTCCACTGAGCTAAACATCTCTTCTTCAGAAGCGACTTGGCACCAATGATAGCTCAACGAAGTGGCTCATCATCACAGTCACTAAAGTTTTAAGTCAAAACTTTAAACGAATGTTTCTAAATGTGGAGGGAAAACCGGAGGACCCGGAGAAAAAGTCCACACGACCACGGGGAGAGACAGAGACACGCAAACTCCAAATATACAGCAGGCATCAGGGTCGGGGTCGAACCCACAACCTCCTGTACACCAGGCGAGGTAGTTAGGGGGGAAAGCAGAGACAGCGAGAGGGAGGAGAATTAGTCAAACTCACACTCAGTATTACTAACTAACCATGATACACTCACCATGATACTCACCATCATACTCACGCATTCACCATCATACTCACACACAAGCCCACACACATCAACAGTCGCCATTCACCACTACGTGGCGGTGATGTCCCCACAATAACTCAGGTGCCAAGGTTTGACGGCTGTGCCAGGCTAAGTTCAGGAGGAGGTCACGGGCCAGACTCAGGTGCCATGGGTTGACTGCTCTGCCTGGCTAGGTACAAGAGGAGGGCTAGACCCTGGTGCTATGGGTTAACTCGTGTGCCACCACCTGCACAACCACCACAATAACAACCACACAACAATAACCACGACCAACAACTGTAACCACAACTATAATTTAACCACAACTATAATTCCCATCAGCCACACGGCCCTCTGGGAGTGCCTCTCAACTGCAGCAGCAGCAGGGCCGAGCTCTGCTTGAAGCAGCGCCGTGAACTCAGCAGAACGTGACGGCTGTGGGCCAGGCGCCTCCTCTGTCTCCCCCCACCGCCGCCGACGCCACTGCTGATGTGGACACACCGCGCGAGGTTCTCACCTTCATGCTGAGTCGACGTAGAGGAGGCCCAGCGAGCCGCCGCTTCAGAAGCTTTCGCGAGCCACTGACGGTGGCCATGAGCGGGAAACCAAATCAGCCGCTCGCCACCCACAATCCACAGCGCGCGCCGCCTCCACTCGGCCCCGGCCTAAGCTGAAGTAGCAGCGGGGGAGGGGGGCGGGGCATGGGGGGTGAGGGCAGGGGGGGCATGGGGGGTTGTGAGGGGGCATGGGGGGGTTGCGAATGTGGAGGGGCGGGGGGGGGAAGGGGGGTCACGAGGAGGGGCAGGGGGGGCAGGGGGGTAGTGAGGGGGAGGGAAATGGCGGACCATGGGGCGTGGTTGCGAGGGGGGGCAGAGGGGAGGAGCTCAGATGTGAGGGGGAGGAGCTCATGGCTCTGACGTCACGGGGGCGTGGTTACCTTGGACCACCACCCGCGTCTCGCGCCACGTGCTTCCCACTGGCAGTTTGGCCGTTAGAGAGACGCGGACCGACCCCAGAGCAGGAGTGGAACCGAGCTGTGGGTGAGTGGTGGCGGTGGTGGTGTGAGTCTCTCTGTGCGAGTCTGTGTGTGTGTGAGGCTTTCTATATGAGTCTGTGTGTGTGACTCTCTGTGTGTGTCTGAGTCTCTCTCTGTGTGTGTGAGTCTCTCTGTGTGAGTCTGTGTGTGAGACTCTCTGTGTGTGTGCCTCTCTGTATGTGTGTGACTCTCTGTATGTGTGTGAGTCTCTGTGTGAGTCTCTGTGTGTGTGTGAGACTCTCTGTGTGTGTGTGACTCTCTGTGTGAGTCTCTGTGTGTGTGTGACTCTCTGTATGTGTGAGTCTCTCTGTGTGTGTGTGTGAGTCTCTGTGTCTGTGTGTATGTGTGAGTCTCTGTGTGAGTCTGTGTGTGTGTGTGTGAGTCTCTGTGTGAGTCTCTCTGTGTGTGTGTGAGTCTCTGTGTGAGTCTGTGTGTGTGTGAGTCTGTGTGAGTCTCTGTGTGTGTGAGTCTGTACGTGTGCGAGTCTCTGTGTGCATCTGTGTGTGTGTGGAACGGTCGTAGAGCTGACAGCGCGCCGCGCTATGAACCCGGCGACCCCGAGTTGGATTCCCTCTAAAGGCCAACAGCAGTAACGATTATCTGAACCGGTGCTGGGCCTCCCCTAGGTTGACTCAACCTCGAATGAGTACCTGGTGTGGTGTGTAAAGATCGCCACTGGGGAGACAAAGGTGGCCGGGCGTGGTGCTGGCAATCCAACCCCCTCGTGTGTCGTGCCGGCCTTCATACGTACTGCTGGCTAACAGCACTTGCCCCTACAGCCTGTTAAGTCTCTACGGGGATCTTTGTCTTTGGTGTCCCATACTGGCAGGGGGAGGAGTGGTGGTGTTAATGTTGGTGGTATTAGTGGTGGGGGTGCTCGTGATGGTGGTGGTGTTAGTTGTGTTAGTGATGGAGGTGTTAGTGATTGTGGTTGTTAGTAGTGGTGATAGTGGTGGTGTTACTGGTGTTAGTGATGGTGGTGTTGGTGGTATTAGTGATGGTGGTGTAAGTGAGGTGATCGGATGCCATGGTGGTCCCCATCTTTAAGAAGGGAGACCGCACAGACTGTAACAACTACAGGGGCATCTCACTCCTCAGTGTGCCGGGAAAGGTCCTGGCAAGGATTATTCAAC
Organism: Petromyzon marinus; assembly: GCF_048934315.1. NCBI lineage: Eukaryota > Metazoa > Chordata > Hyperoartia > Petromyzontiformes > Petromyzontidae > Petromyzon > Petromyzon marinus. Next base: position 2,033,667 of record NC_133705.1, read on the forward strand.
ACTGCCTTACCAGGCATGCTGAGGAGAGGCTTGTGGAGCCCCAATGTGGTTTCAGGAAAGGGTGGTCCTGCACAGATGCCATATTTTCTGTCCGTTTGCTAAAGCAGAGGTGGAGGGAATTCCAACAAGACCTACATCTCTGCTTTATTGACCTGGTAAAGGCCTATGACACCATCAGTAGGCCTGGGCTCTGGGTTCTTCGTGCTTTCGGAGTCCCTGACCCGCTGCTCACGATCTTTAAGGACCTTCATTATGGTGAGCGGACCCGGGTAAAACTACATTGCCGGGAGTCGGAGCCATTCCCTGTTCACCTTGGGGTCCGACAGGGATGTCCTCTGGCTCCAACATTATTTAACATCTATTTCGACCACGTAGTTCGTGAGGCCTTCAGTAGCTGTACCGGAGGAATTTTCATCTGGTACAGATACAGTGGGAGGCTGATCAATGCCCGGATGCCGTCAAGGGATGGCTCCCTATTGGTCAACCACGTTATGTATGCCGATGACGTGATAATTGCGGCTCACTCAGAGGAGGAGTTGGAGGCGCTGCTGCTAAAACTGGAGTGTGCCACTAAGAGGTGGGGCCTTACCATCAGCCCCACCAAAACGAAGCACCTGCCTGGGTATTTTGTACCATCGGGCACTCCACCTCCACAACTCCCAATCAGTGATGGGGCAGTTGTGGAGAGAGTGGAAAGTTTCCCATACCTGGGCAGTGTGCTCATGACCGTCTCCGGTTTAACAGCAGAGGTCTCACTCCGAATAATTCGAGCGGCATTATCTTTTCAGCAGTTGCGTAACGCTGTGTGGAAGCTACCTGGTCTGTCGCTCCACACGAAGCTTCGGGTCTTCTCAGCCACAGTCATTCTCTCCCTTCTCTACGCTTGTGAAACGTGGACCCCCCTAATGGAACATCTTTGCCGGTTAGAAACATTGAGGCTGGCCTGCCTCCGATCAATCCTGGGTTTAACCAGGCTGGATTGTGTGAGGAGCTCACAAATCCTCGAAAGATCTGGACAAAGCCCCATCAGTGAGCTCCTCCGGCAGGCAAGGCTGCGTTGGCTGGGCCATGTAGCCCGCATGCCCAATCACCGCATGCCCAAGCAGCTTTTATTTGGCCGGATCGAGGGGGCTGAACGGACGCAGCACGGGCTAGAGAAGAGATGGAATGATGTGGTACAGCAGGATGTGGAGCTGAGTGGACTTGCCGATAACTGGTACCAGCTGTGTCAAGATCGGCCTCTGTGGAAGAGGCTCGTGAAGGACGCTACTGGGCAGTTGGAGGCAGTCGCCCTCCAACAACAACGGAGAGCGCAGGAACGACGCTCACAACAACGAGCAGAGCGCCGGATGGCTAAAGCACAGCAAGTTGGCACAGTAAGGGGCACAGGTGGTGCATCAGCCAGTCATCTCAGTCAGTCGACCTTTGGCACCTGGGTCTGCCCCGTGACCTCCTGCCAGCGGGCGGGCGTTCGACACTTCACGTGGCCTCAAGGTGCACATGGCCTGGCACAAGCGTCGTGGTGACATCACCGCCACTTAGAGGCGAATGGCGATTGTTGTTGTTGGTGTTAGTGATGGTGGAATTTTTGTTGCTGGTGTTAGTCGTGGTGGTGTTAGTGATGGTGGTATTATTGGTGCTGGTAGTGGTGTTCGTGGTGGTCTTAGTGGTGGTGTTAGTGTTGGTGGTATTATTGGTGGTGGTGTTAGTAGTGGTGTTAGTGATGGTGTTAGTGGGGTAGTGTAGCGGTTAGCGTGCTGCGCTAAGAACCTGGCGACCTGGGTTTGATTCCCGCTCACGGCCAACATTGGTGACGATTATCTGAACTGGTCCTGGGCCTCACCCTAGATCGACTCAGCCTTAAATGAGTACCTGGTGCGAGGTGCAAACATTGCCACTGGGGAGACAAAGGCGGCCGGGCGTGGTGTTGGCCACCCACTCCCTCGTGTGCCGTGCCGGCCTTCATAGGTGCTCGCGGACAGCACTTGCCCCAACAGTCTGTTAAGGCTATACGGGGGATCTTTGTCTTTGTTCGTGGTGTTAATTGTGGTGTTAGTAGTGGTGTTCGTAGTAGTGGTGTTCGTAGTGGTGGTGTTCGTAGTGGTGGTGTTGGTGGTGTTAGGAGTAGTGTTAGTAGTGGTGTCCGAACAGAGGAGCAACGCTCACGACAACAACCTTTGAGCCGGGCATCTAAAATGCAGCAAGTTGGCACAGTCATCTCAGTCAGACAACTCATGGCACCTGGGTCTGACCTGTGACTGCCTGTCAGTGAGCCTTCGGCACTTCACGTGGTCTCAAAGTGCACCTGGCCTGGCACAGGCGCCGTGGTCACATCACCGCTACTTAGTGGCGAATGGCAGTTGTTGTTTTTTGTGTTTTTCGTATTGTGTGTGACTGGTGAGGATGTGAGTCCGTGTTGATGATGAGAGTCCGCATTGTGACGTGACGTGCGTTTAGACGTGGGTGTGTCACGCCCCTTCAACTCTGCGTGTCCCTCACCTCTGTCTCCCGCTCTCCACGCAGAGACCCGGACCGCACGAGAGACACCGTGAGCTCTGAGCACCCTCGTCTGCAAGTTGCTACCATGGAGGTACATGTGGCTCCTCGACTCGTGTGGTGAAGTATGGGTGGACGTGTGTTCTCCCCACTGCGTGTGCCTACCTGTCACCTGTATACCTGGGTGTGCTTCTCCTTGCCCGCCTGAGTGTGTGCGCGTCTATCAGAGTGTCTCTCCGAGATCCTGTTGGTGTACGTGCCCGTCTACGCGTGAGCATCTACGGCGCTGTTTTCTATCCACTGATGGATGAACGCCTCCCTCCCTGAGACCCTGATACCCTTCGCATGCTGTCATAGAATAATCCGCCAAGCGCCGATTTCGTCGCACCATCTCTCTGGCGGCTCGGCTCTCTGATGTGTTCCGTTCCTTGGTTGTCGCTCCGTTATTATTCTTTGACCGTTAGCCATTGTTGTCCCTCCTAGCCATGGCTCGTCCTGCCCGAGTCCCACTCACTCCTCTTAACAGTTTGAACGATCCCATTGACCTGCGTGTGACCTCGAAATCCACACGTCTTTCATTGTAAATCCAAGCATGGCAACTGATATTGGCCAAATATCCCAACGCTGAGAACTGGCAACATCTCGGCAGGACCCTCCTGAATGTGGAGCCCAGGATGTCAGAGATGCTGGCTCAGTGCTCGGCCACTGCACTTGCTCCAACATCTTAATCAAGCCCATGTGGTGGACCTTTGTCTTTGCGTGTGTAGATCAGCCGAGCTGGAGAGGCTCGGAGTAACGGCGAGTCTTGCACCACGTGGAGTGCGCTGTCCTCAGCGCGCACCGGCTCCATCCGCAGCAAATCGCCACAAGGTAAGAACAGAAATGAGTGACGTCAAGATGGCCACGCTGAATGGTGGGACATCACGACGGTCATGTTTCAAGGGGGACGTCACAGTGACCATGATGCATGGGGGACTTCATGGTGGCCATGTTGCATGGGTGATGTACCGTTCGAATTTTGCCGTTCTCTCGTCTAACACCGGCGAGACACGGTCATAAAGAAGGCTGTCTCTGGTGCAGGCCAGTCAGTTTCAAAGACAATGCCCATATATTATCGGAGCATGTTTGTTTGCATATTTTTCCACAAGTACGTGTGGTAAATGCAGACTTGATGCCTTGCAAAAGGTATCTATTTGGTGTTTGAACATATTAACACCTATTCTTAGTTTTTTCGGTAAAGTCACGACTTTACCGAAAAAACTAAGAATATGAATTACTGCAGTCACGAAAGCTTTAAATCAAAATATTAACACCTGTTTTTGTGCCAGAAAGGGTAAAAGCTATTCTTATTTCATAAAATCCTTCTTGCATATCTGTGTTATATTTATCTAATTCATTAACCCCGTTTTCAAACCCAAGCAACCTAAGATGTCCTCAGAGCTGCATATAGCTGGACATCGAACAAAGATGGTCACTGCATGGCACGCTTTCAGATGTGCTTCTGCAGTCATCTGGAATGTTCTTCCGACATTAGGCAGCCACTGGAGCGATGCACTTTTACATCAATAATTTTTGCGAACTTGTTAGTTTGTTGTCTTTCCCCCTCACTTCTGATTAGCAGGGCTGCCGAAGCACAGTTTAACATACGGACATAACTGGTATTGGCCAAAACATTCAAATCCCCTGCAAATTCCTCAAATTGGGATCACACAGCAGACGTAATGGCAGCAGCGTCGCCCCCATTCTCTGTAAATCATCTGCAGGAACCTCCTGAAAAGGAATTTTGAGACTTTTTGAGGCTGTGCTGCTTAAACGAAAGATCACCGACAGCTGTTTGTATTCTCTTGCCTGCAGCAATCCTGGCTCTCTTTGGCCCACAAATGACCCACCGGGAGAAGCTGGAGCTTGTCGCCATACAGAAAGTATGGTACTTTGCGCTCAGCAACAGATCCCGGGGACACAACAACGATGGATACGACGACCACGAACATCATTACATTCCGGTGAGACTCGCCACAAAGCCCCCACCGTGGGGGCGGTCACAGGGCGCAGCGGTCGCGGGGTTCGTGGCTTCTTGTCATTGCAACTTAAGCACCAACCAACCAGACAAAGCACACGTGCACTCTCCCACACACTTCACAATCATAAGTTTATTTCCCAAGTTAAGCCCATTGAGCTAAAGAGCTTTTTTTAGGGTGACTCGGCCAGCAGACATCAGAGCATTCCACAATTACAGATTTAAGAAAGCCAAACACTTAATAAAAGCAATTATTTCGTAAAATAATGCTCACATGTTGTGATTTTTAAAATATAGTCAGTCTAAATTTGTGTAATTTTGTGCAGGTCCACCATGAGCACCTTCACTACCGCTATGAGGTGCTGAAGAAGATTGGGCACGGAGGTCAAGGCCAGGTGATCCGGTGCCTTGACCACAAGATGAACACCCTGGTGGCCGTGAAGATCTTGGTATCACCATTGAGGTAAGAATTCAGAATGGTGTCGTCACAAGGACGACGTTGTTGTTACGTCCAGTGCTGTGGGTGGCCGTGTGATGAGGTGGTGACAACTCGTGCCTCACGTAGAGGGTCCCCGGTTCGACTCCTGACTCGGGTGCCCTCCTGTGTGGAGTTTGTATGTTCTCCCCCTGTTCTGGATCAGTTCACTCTTACATTACATTAAGTCTTCATTTAACCTAGTAGAGGCATTCCTGAAAAGTGCCACGTTAAGGGAAAGCACATTAAGCAAACATAATATCCCCATATATAATGTAACGATAAAGTTTTGCAAGATATAATACATGCACACAGTGATGTGAAGAGACCAATAACGGAGGGCATGCTGTCACGTCACGTGATCATTCCGCATTCCGCCTACTGTGTCATACCGCTCAGCTGTGCAATTTTATTGTGGGCACATTCCACGTTATAATGGGCGCTTTCCTGCATTAGAACAGAAGCATTCCGGATTATAATGGGTGCGGTCCGCGTTATAACGGGAGCCTTCCACGTTATCATGGGCACGTTCCACGCTATAAAAGGCGTGTTCCACACTGTAATGGAGTTGTCCCATGTCATAACGGGCGCGTTCCGTGTTATAACGTGTGCGTTCTGCGTTATAGCAGCTACATCATGGGACCTCCTTTGCCAGTACCAAAATATACTCCCAAAGGAGGTCCCATGATGTAGCCATTCACCCCGAGCTCTCATTACTCTGAAAACGCTTGTCTTTGTGCTGTACGCCTTTTGGCGTCCCCTGGTCTAACACCGTTTTTGAGACGAGGCTCAAAAGAAAGGTGTTTCTGGTGTGGACCAATCAGTTTCAAAGACAATGCATATATTATCAGAGTATGTTTTTTGTTTGCATTCTGACCACAAGTATTGTGGTTAATGCAGACATTATTCCTTGTAAAAGGTTTCAGTTTGGTGTTTTAACATCTTAACACCTGTTTTCTTGCTAGAAAAAAGGAGAAAATATATTCTGATATTTTGGTACTGGCAAAGGAGGTCCCATGATATTCCACGTTATAATGCCTTGCTCTGTGAGAGCCACATTCAGTCACGACTCAGCTGTGGCTCAGTCTTTAAAACTCAGGCTCAGCTCTAGCTCAGCCGTGGTTTGGCCCAGGCTTGAGCCGCTCAGCTGCTGTTAAAGATACATGAGTGGCTCAGCCGTGGCTTGGCTCAGCTCCTGGGAATCCTGAGTGTGGCTGGGGCCATGCTCGGAGTCGGTTCAATTCACACATTAGGGAATCACTACGTTCAGGCAGCACCCCAAACCCCCTTCTATCCCTTGCTTATTTGATCCTCTTCCCGATCCTTTCTGGAACCTTCCATGAGCGCACTACTGGAACTCACAATGCCATTACACTTGGGGAACTAATATTTATTCATTAATTCTGAATAGAATTTGTTTCTGGTCATTCCTTAAGCAAGTCTAAGTCATGATTCATTTGTGGATTTTCTCTGCACAGCTCCAAGCATGATAAATTTCAGAGAAAGGAGCTCCAGATGGCTCTGGAACTTCAGGGCGAGGGCAGTGATGAGGACTACAACGTCATCAAAGTCCTGAACCATTTTGACTTCAGAGGACACCACTGTATTGTCCTGGAGCTGTTGAAGTACGTACCATGTGTTCCCACCGCCCCCCCCCCCCCCCCATAGCGTGGTTAACTTCATTAGCTAAACTAAAACTTTTATTTAACAGGTAAAGCCCACTGCCCTATCAGTTATTTTTCACAAGCGGCCTGGCTACAAATGATAGCTAAAAAAAGTGGCTGATGTGGAAATGTATAGTAGCCAAATACTCTAAAAGCAAGTTTCTAAATGTGGAGGGACAAACCAGAGAACCCGGAGAAAAATCCACGTGACCAGGGGTAGAACATGCAAACTCAAAATATACATGCGTCACGGTCGGGATCAAAGCCCCGATCTCTTCCACACCAGGGGAGGGTGATAACGTCACACCACCGGGGCTAGATGTTACTTTTGGGATTCCTGTGCCACCCACGCATTGTGATACTGTGGAGCTGTCATGTGTCCCGGGTGCACGAGGCCACGCCTCTTTTCTCAATCAGCCCCGCCCACTTTTATATAGCCACGCCTCCACTCGATCAGCGCAGTGGTAATGCTTGAGCCCCTCGGTGAAAATCCCTGAGTTCGATTCTCAACTCGGACGCCTTTCTCTGTGGAGTTTGTATCTCCTAATGGATAATTCCACCACCCGGAAACAGAGCCAATGAAAGCAAGTGGACAAATGTGCTAACTGATTTGGTTTATCAGCAAACCGATGACCTAAACCCACACTGAGCTATGAATCATATTAGTCGTGAATGTGCAAATAGAATATTAATATTGTCGTTATCAGAATCCACGCAGTATTGCAGGGTATGACACTGACGCTGGTTCGTTGTTGTCATTGTTGTTGCTGCTGCTGCCTCTTTCACAGGGAGAGCCTCTATGATGTGATTACGGAAGGGAGGCTCCGGAAATTGCACATGGGGATGGTGAAAACTTACACCAGGGGCATCCTCAAGTTCCTTTGCCACACCAAGGCCAGGAGCATCATCCATGCAGACATCAAGCCAGTGAGTGGACACAGCATTCAGCGCGACTTTGTTCCGGAGTTGTGTCATTATTGGGGACTCGGTCCATAGAGAAAACTAACCACGTTGGTCACAGGGTCGATGTGTTAGCTCTGTCCGTCTATCTGGAAGGAAGCAGGGTCACGTTACCTCTGGTGATGATCTGGTATGAATTCAACTGTCGTGTAGAGTCGTGTCGCTATTGCGGGACTCACCACAGATAAAACCAGCAATGTAGATCACAGCGTTGCCCCAAACTTTGGGAAATACAAACCGGAGCTGAAAAGAATGAATTTCAAAACGTGCCAAATACGCGTTTGAACAGACAGCTGCTCATTGTCAGCTTCCCAAGACAAACGCGCGGTGGAAAGCGTCACGAAATCCGTGCGCCCTTGATTGTGGTTTTTGGTCCGTAACTCGTTATCGGGCAGCTGTGAGCATCTATGATAAGTTGTCTATAGAGCTGCACCCTTTTACTTAGATGGTGCTTCAGAGAGCTTTAAATGTGATGAGCCTCGACTAACATCGCTCATCTTGACGCATTTGAAAGGGGCACCCCCAGTGGCAGCTGTCAGAAAACAGCGAATGTTGCACTTGACTCAAGGTTGATGACGGTGCTACGCCTCACCTAGTTCCCTGTTTAGCTTGTACCGTGGTACGTAATTGATCCACTGCTGGCTGAATGCTATCGGCGTAACCTCCGAGTGTGAATTCCTTCTGCCTTTCTTCCTTTAGGAAAATGTTCTACTCAAGGATACCGTGACTGGCACCGTCAGGGTCACGGACTTCGGCACCAGCTTTTTTGTGAAAAGGCAACGTGAGTAACCTCACCTGGGTGTGAGTTTCTGCGTGTGGGTGTGAGTTTCTGCGTGTGGGTGTGTCTGTGTTCCAGTGTGTGTGTGTGTGTGTGCAAGTATCTTAGTGTCTGTACATGTGACAGTGTGTGATAACGATGCTGTTCATGACACAGTGAGTATACACACACACGTATATATATATTTGTTGTTGTTGTGCAGCTCTGCATGTTGGTGGGACCCTGCCATACCTATCTCCGGAGGTATTGCTGGGCTACAGATTAACGTGTGCAGTGGACATGTGGGCACTGGGCTGCACAGTGGCGGAGTTGGCAACCGGCAGGGAATTATTCCATTCGGACAGCCGCGACGACCACCTCCCGTGCTGCATGGAGGTATTTCCAACTGGGCGTTCACCCGCTCGTGATTCCCCCCTCCTTTCTTGAAGTTGTAGGCTATGGGGGGGGGGGAGCCAGGAGAGGGGGGGCGATTGGCTACTTGGTGATCTGGCGAATGGCAGCCATCGTATGTTTTATGTGTGTACACGTGTGTGTCTTGTACGTGTGGGGGGAGCAGTGGTGTAGCAATTAGCGTGCTCAGCTACAAACCCGGTAATGCGAGTTTGATTCCAATTCACGGCCAACATCAGTGATGATTATCTGAACCGGTACTGGGCATCCCCTAGTACAAATCAGCCTCAAATGAGTACCTGGTGCCGTGTGTACCTGCTTCAATATGGCCAACCATCCCCTCTCTGTGTGTGCCACAGTCCTGGCCCTCAACAGGTGCCGCTACTGTTGCTGCTGCTGTTTCTACTCACTACTAAAAGCACTTGCCCCTACAGTCTGCTGCGGCTACACGGGTGACTTTTGCCTTTATCTCAACCATGTGCAGATCCTCGGGTTGCCTCCAAGATGCATGATGGATGCAGCTCCTGACGGAATGCACTACTTTGGTGAGTTGAAGGGTGGGGCGAGCAACCGGCCGGATTCAGTGTTAGGGTGTGGCCTGGAGCTGTTGTAGTTCTTTTTGGGGGGGTGGCCATGGGGGGGGGGCCTCTTTGTATTTTCAATTCCTTGGGTGAGTGGGTGGGTAAATGGGCGCGTGGGCAAGTGGGTAGGTGGGCAAAGTGGTGGTTGGTGACTGTGTGTCTCTCCTGCTGTGCATGTCTCCTGCAGATCGTTTGGGCATGATGTTCTCCCCAGTCAAGAGAAGGGTGCCAGGGAGCTTGTCACTTCACGGGGCACTCAAAAGCCACGACCCGGAGTTTGTTGACTTTGTCAGCTCCTGCCTGCGGTAAGAATCATCCCCCACCACCTCCCCCCTCCCCATGAGGATTTCTCCCACCAAGGTGATCAACGAACGCCCTCCACCGATCACCAGGAAGATGTGGAGCTGAGTGAACCTGCCGATAACCAGTACCACCGGTGTTAAGATCGCCCTCTTTGGAGGTCCGTTAAAGATGATCCTCGGCAGTGCGAGGCTCAGGGCATTTTTAGAGTACTGCGTATTGAAGGATTGCCGCTGCTACCGCGACTACCGCTGATGCCGTGCGATCCTGGACCTCGTGGGAGAAGGGAAGGAACGTCAATCCTCTCACCACGCCTCTCTCACCACGTGCGCTGCGTGTGACCCCGGTGCGTCTCTCAACAGATGGGATCCGGATTGTCGCATGACGCCAGCGCAGGCGCTGGGTCACAGCTGGCTCCGGACCGTGGCCACCAGCACCACCAGCAACGCCACCGCCATCACCATTGCTGCTCCTGGCAGTGTACAGTGTTTTGGAGCTGCTGAGCGACGGTAAGCCATGAGCTGCTTGTCCAATGTTCAAGGCAGTCCATAGGGAGGTGTGGGGCCCGGGGCAAGTCACAATTAAATCGGAAGTATTACCAACAATACAGGGGTTGTTTCGGTTAGATCGCATAGATATACATGTGTTGTTAAACTCACCACCACCCAACACAGCCAATTAGTAAGGTGTATCATGTAAACAAAATGTGCCAATTAGTTACTAGATCAGCACACCAGTGTGTTGGAAAGTAAACCCACCACATTTACTATTCGAATACGACATTTTGCCGGGGATTGCAACCAGCCTCATAAGGTGACGGCCAGAATTGTGGAGAAATACTCCTGTTTCGGTCTTAAATAGTGATAAATGTGAATGTGATGTCATCATTTGTGAGCCAATCTGGTGCGAAAGCCTACGTGTTAAAAAGACATTTTACGTCTGACACCGTAACATCGAAGCACAGGGCCGCCAAAAGCACGGTGCCTGGGGCGGTTTCCCCAGTACACCGTACCCGGGGGACGGCTCTGCTCCTGTTAATGTATTTACATTTATTACTACTACCCTTATTTAGCCAGCATGAGCCTCACTCAGTCTCAAGACTCTTTTTCAGTAGAGTCCTGCCAAGTTGTTTGCAGTACAGAACAAATTTGCTTTTGCTACTGCTGCTATGCGATCCCAATTGAGTGATTTGGAGGTTCAATTTCTAACACTGGCGAGGATGTCCATCCAACACTGGTTGCGTTGCGTGTGTCAGGGTTCAGTTACGTGGAGGAAAATGCCAAACCCAAAGGAATTAAAGTTACATTTTAATGTACAATTTTATTGAGGGACTGTGTGTTGTCTTGGTGGGGTCTGGGGCTGTTTTGTTGATGTTTTGCTGCCTTGCCCAAGTTTACATTTAGTGTTGAAAATCTGGCCGGATTTTATGTACTTTGTGCTTATGTGCTCAATTTTTTGTGACTTGCTTACATTTTTACACGTTGCACTCCTTTTGTTTGTTGTTGTAACTTGCTGACGCTGTGCCTCGACTGCATATCTGTAAAGGAAGAGCTTCATAGCTTATCGGATTCCTCTTCATCCAGTCTAAATAATGTATTCTGATTTTGGAAACCAATGAGGACAAAACGAGGGGGGGGGGGTAGAACACACTCCACATTCCACACGGAGAAGTGGCCCAAGTATGGGAATCAAACCCAGGTCCCTCTTTGACCGAGTTCCAGCCCTGCTGCCTGCAAACGAACACATGTACAGTTCAAACCCCACGTATACATTCAGTTATATACGGATGTATTTTTATAATTGGTTCCTGGGTGAGGACAAATAATGAGGCAGCCATATCTTTGCCATGTAGCCCTTCATCCAGTGTGATATCGCAAGACTAATGACGATTCTGTAACCAGACCCACGATGGGCATGGTATGCTGCATTATTGCAGCGTTATTAACCTGGTTAATATATCTCCGCACACAGTTAGTCCGTACGCGGATGATGGTGGGGGGGGGGGGACTGCGATCTCTGCTGTAGCAGGAAGTTGGAACGGTGTCGTGCGCATCTCTTCACAGAGCGGAGCCGGCGCTGCCCCCATCCTCCGCATTTGCCCTGGCCTCTAAATGTAAGCTGACGGTTGTGGTGGAAGAGGAGACCATGGTGGAGGAGCTGGTGGTGCAGGAGGAGACCCTGGTGGAGGAGCTGGTGGTACAGGAGGAGGAGACTCTGCTGGAGGAGCTGGTGGTGCAGGAGGAGACCTGGGTGGAGGAGCTGGTGGTGCAGGAGGAGACCCGGGTGGAGGAGCTGGTGGTGCAGGAGGAGACCCGGGTGGAGGAGCTGGTGGTGCAGGAGGAGACCTGGGTGGAGGAGCTGGTGGTGCAGGAGGAGGAGACCCGGGTGGAGGAGCTGGTGATGCAGGAGGAGGAAACCCGGGTGGAGGAGCTGGTGGTGCAGGACGAAGAGGAGATGGGGGGGGAGACAGAGGAGGTGGAGACGAAGAAGGAGCAGGAGATGGTGGTGCAGGAGATGGTGGTGGAGGAGGAGATGACAAGGAAAGAGGATCAGGCGATGGTGATGCAGGAGGAGAAGAGGAAGCGAGGGGGCCTGGCCCGCATAGGGAGAACCATCCGTGCACTCCTCCGACGCGCGCTGCTGTGTGGTGGCCGGTCCACCACACAGTAGAGGTGGTGGTCATGGATAGTTGTGAACCACGACCACTATCACCACACCCACCACGCACACTCCACACATACACCCCCCTGTGATACCCACCACCCACCACACACACCCTGCACCCACCCACCCCGTGACACCCACCACACACTACACAAAGAGCTAGGGGTTTAGAGGGTTAGGGGTTTATAAAGTTATGGGTTTAGAGGTTTTGGGGTATTTTGGGGATACGGGGTTTATATGTTTAGGTATTTTGAGGGTTATAGGGTTTAGGGGTTGAGAGTGTTAGGGGTTTAGGGGATTCTAGAGTTAGGGGTTTAGAGGGTTAGGGTTTTAAGGGTAAAGGGGTTTAAAGGGCTAGGTGTTTAGAGGATTAGGCTATTAGGGGTATAGGGGTTTAAAGAGTTAGGGGTTTAGGGGTTCAGAGGGTTATGGTTTTAAGGGTAGAGGGGTTAAGAGGGTTAGGGATTTAGAGGGTTTTGGGTTTAAAGATGTTGTGTTTAAGGGTTTAGGTTAGGGGTTCAGTGGGTTAGAGGTTTGGGGGTTTATGGGTTAGGATTTTAGAGGGTGATGGGTTTAGACTGTTATGGTTTTAAGGGTAAAGGGGTTTTGAGGGTTGAGTTCTAGAGGGTTACAGTTTAGAAGGTTGTGGTTTTAGAGGGTTCTCGATTTAGAGAATTAGGGGTTTATGGGGTTTGATTGTTAAAGGGTTAGTGGTTTAGAGGGTTAGGAGTTTATAAGGTTATGGACTTAGGGGTTTAGAGGTTTTGGGGCTTTTAGGGGGTAAGCAGTTTAGAGGTTTGGGTGGTTTTAAGGGTTATGATGTTTAGGGGTTGAGCATATTAGGGGTTTTGAGGGTTAGGGTTTTAGTGGGTTAAGGGTGTAGAGGGTTAGGGGATTAGAGGGTGAGGGGTTTAGAGGGTTGGGGTTTTCGGGGTATTTGGGTTAGGATTTCAAAGGGTGAGGAGTTTAGACGGATAGGGTTTTAAGGGTGAAGGGGTTGAGGTTTTTATTTAGTAGAGTTTAGAAGGTTATGGGTTTAGAGGGTTAAGGGTTTAGAGTTACTGTCGGTGTTTAGAGGTTTAGGGGGTTTATGGGTTTTGATTGCTCGGTGTTGTGGTTTACAAGGTTACGAGTTTTAGAAGGTTTTGGGTTTAGAGGTTTCAGTGTTTCGGGGATTAGAGGTTTATAAGGTGAGGGGTTTAAAGGGTTATGGTTTTACAGGTTTAGGGGTCTAGACAGTTTGGGGTTTAAGGGTTTAGAACAGGGGTGGGCAAATTTTTTGACTCGCGGGCCACAATGGGTTCTAAAATTTGACAGAGGGGCCGGGCCAGGAACAGATGGATGGAGTGTTTGTGTGAACTAATATAAATGTCGTGTAAAAATAATAACATGAAAGGATTTGGCCTTTAACAGGTAGCAAAGCATTTATTTGCAAGGCAATTTAACAAATTGCATGAACATGAACAATACAAAAACATGTCGTAACTCCCGGTCAAAGTGCGCCATCTAATGGGGAAATGGGGGCATTACAGGAGAAAGGTAAAATTTAATTTAATAATAATAATTGTACAAGTTCGGCGGGCCGGATTAAAAATCCCAACGGGGCCGTATACGGCCCGGGGGCCGTACTTTGCCCATGTCTGGTTTAGAAGGTTAAGGGTTTAGACAGTTAAGAGTTTTTGGGGTTTATGGGTTAGGGTTCTAAAGGGTGAGGTGTTTAGACGGTTGGAGTCTTCAGGGTAAAGTCCTTTATAGGATTTGGTGTTTAGAGGGTTAGAGTTTAGAACGTTTTGAGTTGAGGGTTTAGAGGTTTATGGGTTTCGATTGTTAGAGGTTGAATGGTTTAGATGGTTAGGAGTTGAGGAGGTTATAAGGGTATGTGTTTAGGGGTTTAGAGGTATAGGGGTTTCAAGGGTTAGGGATTTAGAGTGTTAGGGGTTTAGTGGTTAGAGAGTTTAGAGGGTTTAACACCTAGACTTTCACAACTAATATTGGGTTAGTCTCCAACACTAAATGGCACTTTTTGTTGATGTGACAAATTTTCCTAATTGGCTGTGTCGGGTGGTGGCTGGTTTAATGACACATTTATATTTACACAATCTAACCCCAAAAAAACATTTATGGGTTTAGAGAGTTAGGGGTTTAGTGGGTTATGTGTTTAGAGGGTTAGCATTTTAGGGGTATGGGTGTTTTAAGGGTTAGGCATCTAGAGGGTTAGTTCTTTAGAGGGTTGGGGTTTAAATGTGTTGGGATTAGATTAGGGATTTAGGGTTTTAGAACGTTAGGGTTTTGAGGGTTAGGGTTTTAGAAGTTGAGGATTTAGAAGGTTATGAGTTCAGAGGGTTAGGGGTCTAGAGGGTTAGTTCATTAGAGGGTTGTGGTTTAGATTGGTTGGTATTTAGAATATTAGGGATTTAGGGTTTTAGAAGGATAGAGTTTCAAGGTTAAGAGGGTTAGGGATTCAGAGGGTTGAGGGTTTGGTTTTTAATGGCTTCGAAGGTTAGGGTTAAAAGACTAAGGGGTTTGGAGAGTGAGGGGTTTTTGGTGGGTTAGGGTTTTAAGGGTAAAGGGTTTGAGAGGGTTAGCGGTTTAGATGGTTATGGGTTTAAATGGTTAGGGATTTAGATAGTTACGGGGTTTAGAGGGTTTTATTTGTTCGAGGTTTAGTGGTTAAGGTCTCTGTGCGAGTCCAACAGGTTTATTTTAGTCTATGGTAAGATAAAAACAGTTCAGTTTAATTTGTATATATTTAAACAATTTGTTTACCTTTCCTGTCGTGTTTTTGTATTGTATTTTTGTTATGTTCTGACCCGCCCGATTGGACGTCTGTGAAAACAGATCGTCATAGCTCATCAGATTCATCCAGTATAAATAAATATTCAGATTAAAATTCTATTGACCTCTGTGCGAATCTATGGATTTCTGTGTGAGTTTTTGGGTCTCTTGAGTGTATGGATCTCTGTGTGAGGCTATTGGTCTCTGTGCATGTCAAAAGGACTCTGAGTGAGTCTATGGGGTTGCCGTGTGAGTCTGAGTGTCTGTAGGAATGCATGGGTCTCTGTTGGAGTCTATGGGTTTCTGGGTATGGTTGTTTGTGCGAGTTTTACATGCATAAATGGAACTTAAAAAGGCCATTGAGGGTTGCAGAATCCAAATTGAATATTAAGTTCCCCGCAGTGCAAGCCAGCTCGCTAGTCGTGTCATCAAACAGCCCCTGTAATTCTTTATAATAATAAAAGACTTACTCCAAGAAATCCACACAGTAAGGTCCTGAATTGGGGTTTTATTTTATAATCTTTGGTTTTATTCGGTTAAGTCACGTAGGTAAAAAATAAATTAAAATTAAATAAAAGAAAAAATTAAAACACGACGTTTCGAAGGCAACACAGGCTTCCATCTTCAGGTGGAAACAGTCACAGCAAAAAATCGCTGCACCAAGTGGCGAGGCTCTGGGAACCTCTGGCTTATATACAGGTTAAGGGAGGGGGGGGGGAGGAGCCATGTAGGGGGACCTTAGTGGGGTGCGGGGCTGAGTTAATCCGTCTTTTGTTGTGTAGAGGGTGCGGGGGATGGGCCACTGTGTGTGTGCAATAGAAACGGGAAAAAAATAGAAAAATTAAAGATCGGCAAGAATGTGCTGTAAGGGGGAAGTAGAAAAAAGGGAAATAGAAAGTTCGGAAGGAATATGCTTGGTATACCACTACTTGAAATTGCTGTTAGAAATTAGTTGACGTTTGGTATGATTTAAAACGTCCTTCCAGTGGTTGCTTAATTTGAAACTATCCTCTCGGTTGAAGGTATGCCTGTATTTGTATATCTGAATGGCTTGGTGAACACATCTCTGGTGATAACCTATAGGTTTACAGAGAACCTTGGTATCGGAGAAGACAATCTCATGATCACCCATAGCGTTGTGACAATGATCAGCCACAGCAGAAGAATTCGTTCTGCCGTGTTTCAAATCTGATTTGTGCTCGCGAATTCGGTCAGAGACATGTCGCTTTGTCTCCCCGATATAGCAATCACCACAGGTACAACTCAATTTGTAAACCCCGGGGTACTGTAAGTCAGGAATGACATCCTTCACGGATGGGATAAGATCACGAATTTTGTGTACTGTATTGAACCGGACCTGGATCTTGTGTTTGTTTAGAATTTTGGAAATCTTTTTAGTAACGCCTGCTATATATGGTAGTGTGATGGTTTTGACCAGAGTATCAAGTGGTTGTTTCTGTATGGAGGGAGAAACAGCTTGGCGGATGGTACGGTCAGAATATCCATTCCTTTTGAGGGCCAGGTGCACATGTTTTAATTCACTGGTCAGGTGGTGTTGGTCCGAAATGCAATGAACCCAATGGTATACAGTTTTGATGAGATAATTCTTTTGGGCTGGGTGGTGGTGGGAATCAGGCTTCAAGTAGGAATCTGTGTGGGTGGGTTTCCTGCAGACAGAATGCCCCAATGAGCCATCAGGTCTCCTCTGAAACAGAACATCTAAGAATGGTAGCTTGCCATCTTTCTCCACTTCCATGGTGAATTTGATGGCGGGATTGTCTAGAATTGATGTGGTGTAGGAAAAGCTCAAAGCTGGGAGGCTATGTGGCCAAATGACGAAAGTGTCATCCACATATCTCTTCCCCTGGGAAGGTCTGAGGGTGGAAGTCTGGATGGCGTCTGATTCAAATTTCTCCATGAAAATATTGGCTATCACTAGTGACAAGGGGGAACCCATGGGGGTACCCTCATTTTGTTTGTAGAAGGAGCCATTCCAAGTAAAGTAGGTATTGTTGAGGCAGTGCCTAACCAGTGCAGGTGTATCGGCGTCTAGTCCATGTTGGACCAAATTTTCAATTATTTCAATGGTATCAGGTACTGGGACCTTGGTGAACAAAGAGACCACATCGAAGCTGACAAGGATATCGTCAGGGGACAGTACAAGGTCTTTGACCATAGAGACAAATTGGGCTGAGTTAAGTACTGCTGAGGCGGTCTTGCCAGTGAAAGGCAGCAAGGAATATGACAGAAAACGGGCTAGTCTATAGGTAGGGGAGTTGATTGTGGATACGATGGGTCGTAGTGGGGTGCCTTCTTTATGGATCTTGAGAAGACCATAGAATCTAGGGAGTCTTGCAGCAGAAGGTTTTAGGGAGGGACGTTTAGTTGGGTCGATTAGGGAGGTCGAACTTGTGATGATCTTGTTGGTTTTTATCGCTAGGCTATTGGTAGGGTCATTTTTAATTTTTGAGTAACTTCCATCGTTGAGCAGATTCTGGATTTTGTTGTTGTATGAATCTTTATCCATAATTACAGTACCGTTGCCTTTATCGGCTGAGAAGATGACTATATCACTTCTGTTTTTTTAAATTCGCGAGTTCAGAGCGTTCATTTTTGCTGATGTTACTAATGGGTTTCTTAGCATTCTTAAGAATAGTGGCTATTTCAGCTCTCGCAACGTCTGCTTGGATGTGTCCCACGCCTTTGAGGGCTACATCGACCTGAGAGATGATATCATCTACTGGTATGTGTTTTGGGGTGACAGCAAAATTCAGTCCCCTAGCCAGTACTGTTTTCAGATTGTCCGAAATCGGCGTGCTACTCTGATTAATGACGATTTTGTTGACATATTCTTAGTTTTTTCGGTAAAGTCACGTTGAAGAGAAACAACAAAATAACAAAATATATATAAAACAATAAAAAATTCTCACGACGTTTCGACCATAACTCAAACGGTCATCATCAGGTGTGTCGGTTTGCATAAATTTATTTTGAAAACGGCATATTTATTTATTTATATATATATATATATATAAAAAAACGTTTGCGTCACGCGCAGCGATTGGCAGTTTGCCCAGGACTAGTCCATCTATTTTTTGAAAAGAGGAGGGGGGAGACGAAATTTGTTTTTATGTATGCTGTCTGAAAGCCACTGTAAGCGTGAACAATCAATCAAGAACTGAAATGATTTATCAAATCTTTCCAATGATTGCTAAGATAGAATCCATCTTCTCGGTTGAAATTGTCTCTGTGCTTGTATATGTGGATAGCCTCATGAACGAATCTCTCATGGAAGCCAGATGGCTTACAAAGAACCTCCGTCTTGGAAAAGTCAATGGCATGTGAGCCTACTGAATTAGAACAATGATCTGCTACGGCCGAGGTGTTGGTCCTACCGTGTTTAAGGTCTGCTTTATGTTCACGAATGCGGTCCGAGATATGGCGTTTGGTTTCTCCAATGTAACTACTACCACAGAGGCAACTTAGTTTGTAGACACCAGGGTATTGTATGTCCGGAATCACATCTTTTACAGACGGAACCAGATCACGGATTTTATGTAATGTGTTGAAACGGACCTGGATCTTGTGTTTATTCAAGATTTTGGAGATCTTTTTTGTGATCCCAGCAATGTAGGGTAAAGTGATGGTTTTGAAAGGCTCCTCAAGAGGGTTCTTCTTCATGGTTTGAGTGATAGCTTTGCGGATTGTATAGTCGGAGTAACCATTAGCCCTAAGAGCTTGGTGTACGTGCTTGAGTTCACTGCTTATGTGTTCCTGGTCGGATATGCATTGGGCTCTATGATACAGAGTCTTGATGAGAGAATTCTTCTGTGATGGATGGTGGTGGGAATCCGGTTTCAGATAAGCATCCGTATGGGTAGCTTTCCTGTAGACAGAGTGGCTCATTGAACCATCAGGTCTCTTTTTAATTAGGACATCCAAAAAAGGTATCTTGCCATCTATTTCGACTTCCATGGTAAATCTGATGGCTGGGTGTATGGAATTGATGTGGTCGAAGAATTGGTCTAGAGCAGGCCGGCCATGTGGCCAGATGACAAAAGCAGTGAACTCAAGCACGTACACCAAGCTCTTAGGGCTAATGGTTACTCCGACTATACAATCCGCAAAGCTATCACTCAAACCATGAAGAAGAACCCTCTTGAGGAGCCTTTCAAAACCATCACTTTACCCTACATTGCTGGGATCACAAAAAAGATCTCCAAAATCTTGAATAAACACAAGATCCAGGTCCGTTTCAACACATTACATAAAATCCGTGATCTGGTTCCGTCTGTAAAAGATGTGATTCCGGACATACAATACCCTGGTGTCTACAAACTAAGTTGCCTCTGTGGTAGTAGTTACATTGGAGAAACCAAACGCCATATCTCGGACCGCATTCGTGAACATAAAGCAGACCTTAAACACGGTAGGACCAACACCTCGGCCGTAGCAGATCATTGATCTAATTCAGTAGGCTCACATGCCATTGACTTTTCCAAGACGGAGGTTCTTTGTAAGCCATCTGGCTTCCATGAGAGATTCGTTCATGAGGCTATCCACATATACAAGCACAGAGACAATTTCAACCGAGAAGATGGATTCTATCTTAGCAATCATTGGAAAGATTTGATAAATCATTTCAGTTCTTGATTGATTGTTCACGCTTACAGTGGCTTTCAGACAGCATACATAAAAACAAATTTCGTCTCCCCCCTCCTCTTTTCAAAAAATAGATGGACTAGTCCTGGGCAAACTGCCAATCGCTGCGCATGACGCAAACGTTTTTTTAATATATATAAATAAATATGCCGTTTTCAAAATAAATTTATGCAAACCGACACACCTGATGATGACCGTTTGAGTTATGGTCGAAACGTCGTGAGAATTTTTTATTGTTTTATATATATTTTGTTATTTTGTTGTTTCTCTTCAACGTGACTTTACCGAAAAAACTAAGAATATGAATTACTGCAGTCACGAAAGCTTTAAATCAAGATTTTGTTGACGTCGAGTTTTGTTATACGTGGAACTGGGTTCTTCTTTAATAGCTGGTTGAATTTAGAAATCAGGTTAGCTTTACATTTGATTGACAGTGAATCAGCAGAAGAAGCAGTCATGTTGTCTATGTGATTCCAATCCGCACCAACCGGCATGTGCACCCACATGTATACCACCTCTACACCGTTCATCATGCTAGGTCAGCCAATCAAATGCTAATTTTTATGCTAATTCCTTTGTCAAGGCACCTTGTTTCCTCGCACACAGCTTAACGGTCACGGTCTGAGCGTGGCTGTGTTTCACTCCAGCGCTGTCCTCGAGACAGCCTGGTTCCTTCACCTGATGAAGGCCGCTTGTGTTGTGGCCGAAACGTCGTGATTTTTGTTGTTTTATTATTTACCTACATGACTTTACCGAATAGAACCAAAGAGTATGGATCCTTGCAGTCACGAAAGCTTTAAATCTAGAATTGATCACCTCTACGGGGAGGGCTTTCACCTATCTGTTAGAGCTTTTAACAGACAACGGGACAAGAAGTCACAGCTCATCGAGACGCTGACCTTCCTCAAAAGATGCCGCGATCACAAGGTAATACCCATCGCTTTCACACTCATTTCTTCTGCTGTATCTTCTCCGAATTCTAAACAGATTCTGTTTAAGGCCAGCCTATCTTAAATCTCAGAGAGGATAAGGCTACTCCGATTTGAACTCGATACTTTAGACAGGACTCTCCTACAAGCTCATTTAATGTTAACACAAAAAATGTCACCTTCTGATTGGAATCACATAGACAACATGACTGCTTCTTCTGCTGATTCACTGTCAGTCAAATGTAAAGCTAACCTAATTTCTTTCTGATTGGGAGGGGGTCAAATATATAACATTTTTGACATGCTTTTTTTCTGGATTTTGTTGTTGTTATTCTGTCTCTCACTGTTCAAATAAACCTACCATTAAAATTATAGACTGATAATTTCTTTGTCAGTGGGCAAACGTACAAAATCAGCAGGGGATCAAATACTTTTTTCCCTCACTGTATATATAAATAAATAGTGCATATTTAGTGTATTATTGAGTGCATGTTTACGTGCTCTAACCCAAAAATCTCGATTATGGACTCAAAAAACCGCTGGGAGACTTCTCACTCAGACCCGTAGCAAGACGATATCGCCCCAATATTCAAATTGTTCAAATATCCCCCGAACGAGTCCAGGATCAATTTAAAGATCATACTCGGCATTCTGAAGGTCCTCCGTGGTCTGACAATGATCACATTGCCATGTTTACGCTTCTTACAAATATTTTTGCCCCGTTGAATCGATCACCAAACCCAAGTGACGGTAATGTTACGGTAAAAAAAATCTCAGTGGGTGACCTCTGGGCAGAGCATGACCTTGCAAACAGACGACCAATCGAGTGAAATAAACATGGGAAACGCACCTCGATGAACAGGCTGACTTCCCTGTGTGTTTGGACAAACTCATTCATCACAGGCAAAACGAACATGTCCCGAATGCCCACGTCCTTCAGGAACTGCATCTGGAGGTGTTGGCACACCAATTGCATCACCTAGCAAAAGAGGAAAACAGCAGGAACGACGTGAATACATCATCGCCATGCAGCAGTCTACGCCCGTCAATTTCTCACAGCGGTAGTAAGGTCCTTAGGTGTCTGGGAGCACAAGGCAGGTGCAGGTGGGTGAGTCATAATTTCCATCCCTGACGCCAAAACTTATTTCAGGCTGTGCAAGAGATAATGACATGGGTTAATTGTCACACAAGCCAATTAGAAAGCTGCCATGCTGTTAATGGTTAGTAAACTGAACTCACAGACCAGAGGTCGCTAAATGGGCACACCACAGTTAGCTGATCGGCAAGTCACGTGTGATGCAGCAAAGTGTGGCTTTCAGCCGGCTCTTCCAACACATCTGGTCAACGTGGAAAAGTAGAATATGGGACCTTCCTGGTGTGGACTAATCAGTTTCAAAGACAATGCATATATTATCAGAGCATGTTTGCATGTTCACCACAAGTACGTGTGGTTAATGCAGACAGGATTCCTTGAATGAGGATTCTGTTTGGTGTTTTAACATCTTGACACCAGTTGTATTGCCAGAAAGGGTAAAACCTATTGTTATATGGAAAAGTAGACCAAATACTCGTAAAGAGTTCGCTCTCATAAAAGTCTTTTCACCAGCGGTGGTGTGACCAAGCAATTGCAGAGCTGCACTTTTATATAAGTCAGGTCAGAGCCAGATACACATTGGAGGATAAACATCCCACGGTGGCTGGGCAATTGTTGTGCAATAATGTCAGGTCAAACTTACTTAGGATATTTACAGGTGCGTTTTATTCATGCCGTATATATTAATGCACACATTGTGTAGTAGTGGTATTATTATTAAACTCACCTTTAATGACGATGACCATAAACATGATTAAGAGTGTGACTATTAATGAATGTGCGACTGTACGATGTGGACGTAGCGGAGGGGCCCCCCACGGTGAGCGGTGACGCAACGCGCGCAGTGGCCCGCGTCACGTGGTTGGCACCTCACGTGCACAGAGCGAGGCAGGCAGAGCCAGAGGGGGGCGGCGTTGCCTAGGCGACGTTGGCGTCCTCGCGGTCTACTCCACGGTCAAGCTGCGTGTCACTTGGTGACCCCCCCACCGCCTCTTACTGGACACCTGTGAGTGAGAGCTTGATAGCGCTTCGGATTTTGATTCCGAGTACAGTGTGCACAGCACCTGTACGGCGAGTCCTCGTTTAACGCAGTAGATGCGTTCCTGAAAAGTGCCGTGCTAAGCGAAAACTATTTCCCCCGTAATGAATGTCCAAGCGCAGTCAGAATTGGGTTACAAACAACTTGAGGGGACGCCGCCGCGTTACCGTCTCGTCTCGCTCAACCGCGCAGCTCAAGAAAGTAGTTCGGCGTCGACCGCTCACAAGTCGCCTTATGGCGGTGCGCGTTCCCTAAATGAAGGCAACCGCGTTATAGCGTGAACACGCGGGACAGACCCAGTTGTCGTGTGCGGGTCAACTCCCTGAGATAAACTTGCTGCCGACTTCATGCGTTGTATACGCCCAGTGCTCAGCCAATTGTTGTGAGCTTCGCTCCTCTGCCCTCTGTTGTTAATGGAGGGAGACTGCACCCAACTGCCAAGTATCATCCTTCGCGAGCCTCTTCAAAATGCTCATCTTGACACCGCTGGAAGCAGTCATCGACCTTGACCTCACCCCGCTTGCACCAATCGCACAACATCACAGCGTTGACTCTCAACTGTTGCTTGTGTAGAGGGGGTCAGATTGTCCAGACATTCGGTTGATACTAATAGGGTTTATTTGCCAGTATTGTAGATTATTTGAATTACATTTGCTTGGGCGTCAGGGTGGTGCAGTGGTCACGCCCGTGCATGGGATCTTCTGAAGGAGTGCCTGGTTTCGCTTTCCTAATTCTGGTCCCTTTCTCTGCAAGGGTTTACTCCCATAGCAAAACAACAACAAACACATACAATGTAACTGGTACTAGCCAAACATCTGGGATTATTTTTGTTATGCTGCCTTGCCCAAAATGGCATTTGGTGATAAAAAAAATTTGGCAGGAATTGATGCACTAATGCAATTTGAACTCTTATATATTTTTATTTCATGACTTGCTTAGCGTTCATATTCTTGGTTCTTTCCGTAAAGTCACGTAAATAGAAAACAAGAAAAAATTCAAATTAAAGATTTTTTTTTTTAAATAACAAATAAAAAATAAATTTAAAATAAAAGCAAAAAACCCAGGAAGTTTCAATCGCAACACAAGCGGTCTTTATTTTATTGTTTTTTGTTTTCTATTTACGTGACTTTACCGAAAGAACAAGAATATGAATTCCTGCAGTCACGAAAGTTAAGTCAAAATTTGCTTCGCGTTCCGTTACTTTGCCCTCCCATCTGTTTGTACTGTTGTTTGTTGTTGTAAATTTCTGACTCGCCCCGACTGGACATCTGTGAAAAAAAGAGCTTCATAGCTCATCAGATTCGTCCAGCCTAATTAAAGATTCTGATTCGGACATTAACTGACCCAGTTTTCGCGTGGAGATCACGGCCAGGATGCGGAACAAAGGGACCACCGGTCACACTCACGTGGAATGCCTAGGGCATTGCACAGCATTTAAATGGACTAGTTTCGTGAGATTTAGTGGTGGCTTAGGGAAGGCCTTTATTCAACAATGTATATCATGTATATCATGGCCGATAAGAATTTTTATAGTCATACACCATAGCCCACGATTTCCTGCACCGTTCATTCACTTGAGGAGACTGCGCATGGTGGAGATGGATGACCCTCGGTATCCTGTCCCAAAGTGATTCCAGTGGTTCAGGTAGTGGAAGAGTTGCTAGAGCTTCTGGCTCTTGCCGAAGCCTTGTGACTTTGGGATGAGAGCGTGGTAGGATGAGTGAAGCGTGGAGCTAAAGCTCCTGGAACATCCTGTACCCAAACAACACCAAACATTCAAAATCTTACAATGCTGCTGTTCCAGCACGAACAACATAACAATGAACAACATTTTCACAAATTCAACGTAATGCAGGAAATTGAGTGGCTTGAGGTTAATTTCAATGTCAGAGCACCGAGCCAATGCCATTGAGGTCCTCCGTTCAAAATTCAGTGAGCCATCTATCAACAAACGTTCCTGCGAATTGAGGGCAGGAATGCTGTGGTCTCAACTTGGTCACCAATGGCTGCACAGTAAACATCATGTCAAATGTGTTTTTGTTCACTGAAGCATATCCCAGCTCTGAGGGTTTGAATTCCATTTGACGTGTAATGAATTATCTTCAGCTTGGATTTCTGGTAAAGCACATCAGTGGCAACTTGTCTCTGAACCAGGGGTTCCTTGTTCGACAAACTGTGTTTCTGGAACATTCAAGCATCCTCAAGTGCCGTGGATAAGTAAGAGTTTTATCGTTCCACTATTGTTTTGTGCACCGTATCAGCTTTAACAGGATTTGCCAAAAAAGCCTTAGCAAGGAAGGATGAGTCTTTGTAAGTTAGCAAATAGAGAGGGTGGAGACCTCAGCATGTAGACATCTCAACCACAACTCTACCTGGACTCTGTTATTTATTTAATGAGCCAGCCCTTGCCACACTGAGGTTATACGAATGAACCTTGCATGCCACAGACAGGGCAGTGAACGGCAGTTGCTGCTATTGTTTTGGTTGTTTGTAGTTTTTTCTTACCCAGCGATGGCAAGCTCGTACTCCGAGTGCCCATAGAAGGAGGCTGGGTCAAAGATGACGGGCCCTTCATTTATCTCTGCAGCGTTCCCAGTCCATAGGTCACCGTGGAGCAGTGCCGGAACCACCTCTACGTCCCGGAAAAAATCCCCCAACCGAAGCTGCACACCACGCAAAAAACAACACCACTTTATTCATGATAACGTTTTTTTCGAGTTAGATCGCATAAATTTACATGCGTCGTACACCCACTCCAATTGCCATTAGGCAATTGCCAGAAGTCAGAACGCTTCTGGCAATTGCTTGATGATGCTGGTTGTAATCACCAGCGAAAGGTCGTACTCGTTTGAAAATGTTCTGTGTTTCCTCTCTAACACACAAGAGTGCCGAGCAATAACATAAATGGCACGTTCTGTTCATGTCAGAAACATTACTAATGGGCTGTGTTGGGTGGATGTGGGTGTACGACGCATTTACACTTACGCTATCTAAGCCAAAAAAAACTTTATCATGAATAATATTGGTCGCGAAAGCCTGCGTGTGAAACACCACTTTACCTTTAAAGTCACCTCGAAAACCCACTGCGATCAAATGGGTTTCCCATATGGCTGTGCACATGATGAGCTACACTGCTGCATGTATTAACTCTTTCCTGCTCCGAGATGACTGCAAGTTGCGGGGTGCATCCCGTTCACCGCTGAATCTCGTGTACGTCATCGGAACGTAATAGGAAGTAAATATTAAATAACTTTATCGGTACCGAGGATCCCACTTTACCTTTAAAGTCACCTCGAAAACCCACTGCGATCAAATGGGTTTCCCATATGGCTGTGCGCATGATGAGCTACACTGCTGCATGTATTAACTCTTTCCTGCTCCGAGATGACTGCAAGTTGCGGGGTGCATCCCGTTCACCGCTGAATCTCGTGTACGTCATCGGAACGTAATAGGAAGTAAATATTAAATAACTTTATCGGTACCGAGGATCCCACAAGGCCGTGCGGGGAAGGCGTGTAGCACAGTTTGGTACCAGCTATAATAGAGTGCTGTCCTGTCGCTACGGTGCTCTGCGGCGAGTACAATGTCTTTAAAAACAACGGCGCTATGCCTCTCTAAATAAAATTACCGCTGAACCGCTTGCGCGTTCCGAGATTCGGTGGTGAACGAGACCCATCCTGAAATGAGCAGTCGTCTAGGAACAGGAAAGGGTTAAGGGCGAGAGTGAAACAGCTTACGAACCTGAAGTCGAGACCAGAGCTCGCGGGTTTCCCGTTCACCGTAGTCCTTCTCTATCATGTCCAGCTGAAGCTGCAGTCGCTGCCGTGAGAAGAACGTCACCCAGTCCTCCTGCCACTCATTCAGCTGGTGGCATTAATATAGTTTTATTACGGACATTTAGAAACATAAGCAAATAATACCTACTTTATTTGGCCAATCCTTGACCTAAAACAGTGATATTCACTCATTTTCGGAGGGGGGCCACTTTCGCGAATAAGACATTATCAGTGAAAGAGCCATCTCACATTTGAAACCATTGGGGGGTTTGACAGCATGATGGGGTGTTTTAACTTGTGTGTTGTCGGGGACTGCACGTCAGGGGTCGCAGTAAAAAGAACACCAGGGACTGCCACCGGCCCGCGGGCCTTGCAATGAAGAACACGGACTTAAGATGTCACCCAAAAACGTTGAATTTTACGTACAAATGGCTGGGTAATTCTTAAGACATAATTCGACACTCATGTTATGTACCGATTATCATGCTGTAGTCTTTGAACATCTCATTTTAGCCACCAATTGATATCCTCATAAAAAATTACAACAGCATTGATCCTAACGATAGGTTCTGCGCTTAATTCCAGCACCTCCGTTTAGCACGGTTGGCTATGTACGGTGGAAAGGAAGTTCAACATACATTCATACAAGTCTGTCAAACCCGGCTGAGTGTAATTGGTAATTAGCGAAAACATAACTGATTATGTGAACACTGGTTATGCGAGATCGATCTCTGCGGGAACTTGAGTGACATCTGGTGATGTCAGTTGTAACTGTGTGCCCTGTTATCAATGGTACAACTGTGTGCAATGGAAGAAAATATATGCATTTTTTAATCAAATATATTGTTTTATAAATTTGTGTACTTATGCAAGATAAAATGTACGTCAATCTAGTTCTTCTTAAAATGTAACCTTAAACCAATGTTACCATCATCAGTGGTTAATAGACTATTACACAAAGGACTCTCATATTTCTACGATGTAATACTAATTAGACTGACATCTGAACAACAGCTGATTTCACCGCTCCATTACAAAACTAATTTAATCAAGTAAACATTATTGCCGCTCCTATAAAACTTTGGTCACCCAGGCTGTCCTTCAACAAAAGGGTATATTAAATCTATAATATGCTTTTTTCTGGGTTAGATCGCATAAAAATAAATGAGCCGTTAAACCTACCACCACCTAACAGCCAATTAGTAAGGTTGTCACGTAAACGGAACATGCCAATCCGCTACTAGTACAGCAAACTGAAGTGTTGGAGAGAAAATCCACAACATTTACAATCTGAGTATGACGTTTCGCCAGTATTTACAACTATCATCATTAGGTGGACAGCCAAATTCGTAGAGAAATCCTCCTGTTTCATTCCTTGGAGGGATAGATGTAATGACGTCACTTGTGAGCCCTTCACGAATTGGAATGTTCTGTTTATGTGACAAACCTTACGAATTGGCTGTGTCGGTGGCGGGTATAACGACAAATTTATATTTCAACGATCCAACCCAAAAAAAACGATATTATGGATATTGGCCGGGAAAGCCTACGTGTTAAACGAGTATATTAAAATTTAAATGGGCTACAACCAGTTTCATGACTTTAAAGCGGAGATCACATGTGGGATGTAACCACAGCATATAGCCGTATGAAACCCACATACTCTACATCCTCCTGCCCAGGGTCCATACCTGTTGGGAGAAATTCAAGACTGAAATTTGTATCAAAATCTGTAAAGCACATGAGAACCTTAATTTAGCAGTCTCAAACTGACTGGGACCCTGTCGTGACGGAGCAGCTGAACATTTCACAAAATCATCAACGCATATACAGATATATACCAAGGGTGACCAACTTTCCTGACCCTACCAGCAGCATACCATAATCTTCAGATGGCCGCGGGAGCCACAAGAGATAAAGATTAGCCATACAGAAGTTGACCCGTGTTGACTGGCTGTGGAATTTTGAGTTTAGAAATCTCAGTGCCCTGGGAGTACTCATGGCCTGGCTCCGATACCAGATTGTTCTCACTTCATATAAAGTTAAATTGAAGAGTTACAAATTAGCAGCGCCTCTGCAGAGCCACACTTGAACTGCCCAGGAGCCACATGCAGATGCCGAGCGATGGTCTGGCCAACCATGGTATTTTCTGTACATTATAGACTTGGAAATCTAGCGTATATACAAAAATTAGCTGGAAACATTTATTTTAGAATTTACTCTATTGCCCTTTAATGAATGAATAGTAAAACTACATGAACTCTCTCCTAAAGCCTTCTTTTGGCTAGCAGACCTTGACATTTATCTCCTGAACATATTGAGATTATATTCTTGGTTCTTTCGGCAAAGTCACGTAGAAGGGAAATAATACAAATAAAACATAATATAATAAAATTCTCACGACATTTCGGCCACAACGCAAGCAGCCGTCCTCAGGTGAAGAAACAGAGCTGTCGGAAAGACAGCGTCTTAATGAACACTGCCCAGTGTTCACTGCCCAATGAACACTGCCCAGTGTTCACTGCCCAGTGTTCATTAAGACGCTGTCTTTCCGACAGCTCTGTTTCTTCATCTGAGGACGTCTGCTTGCGTTGTGGCCGAAACTTCGTGAAAATTTTATTATATAATGTTTTATTTGTATTATTTTATTATTTCCCTTCCACGTGACTTTACCGAAAGAACCAAGAATATGAATCCCTGCAGTCATGAAAGCTTTAAATCGAAAAATATTGCGATTAGCAAAAATATAAAGGGACGCAATGTTGAATGCTCTAAGTCTCCTTTGCAGAAGAGTTTGCCCTGATGGACTTAAATACAGATACTTTTAATAGCCATAATTCATATATTACCCAACATAATTCATATTCTGAAAAGTACATTGCACACACATGAACAATACAGTTCCCTTCATCACAAAGATGGCTAAAACAAAGAGATGAATGTGATTAGGTGTGGAAAATCATGACCGCTGGCTGGCTGGTTGTGTTCATGTATGAAATAATGACAGCATGTGTCTATCTCATTCACCAGCTCAATCGCTTGATTTTTACGATTAATAAACAGCTGTATGAAATGTGTGTTTGTTTACAGATATTCATTAGATCCGATTAGCATGCCTACTCTCAGTGCGAAGGAATGTCAACATAATACATAGTTGACATGATGCTAGGGTTGGATCAGTGGGCCTAGTTTTACACATGTTTTACATTTTCATGATTCAATACCGATAGTTTTCTCTTCCTTGTGAAGCCTCTCTCCAATCTTCCTGTTGTGAAGGTGCATTTCAGCCAGATGCTGCCCCAACAAGCCTGAGCCCCTGTCAGAGTGTACAACACAATAGACCTGTCAAAGAAAACATTAACTTTATCATGTCAACAAACCCCAAGTAATAATTCATATGCAAACTAAACTACATCATATTTGTCCAGGTGGTCTGTGGCCGAGAACCTCGCTGGAAAATACGAATATATCAGTTCACATTCTGGTTTGGGCGACTCAAAACAATATTCTTCTGGGGTTTATACAATGTGTGTTACTTTCTGGGAAGTCAATCCTATGTAGACTATAAATGAAACCATTTTTTATTTTACAAGAGCTATTTTTCAGAACCGACCTGGCCACAAATGATAGCCTAACGAAGTGGCTTATCACATGGAAATTTATAGCAGCCAAATGCTCAAAATACTCATGTTTCTAAATGTGCAGGGAAAAACTGGAGAAACTGGAGAAAAACCTGCACGACCACGGGGAAAACATGCAAACTTCAAATATACAGCAGGCGTCAAGGTCGGGATCCAACCTACGAAGTTCAATATACCAGGCGAGGTAGTTAACATCTCCTAGCCACCATGGCGCCCCATTCTCTGACTTATCCACCCACCCACCCACTCGTAAAGCCACCCACCCACTCACCCTGCCACGTACTGAATCTCTAAACCAACAACTCAACCACCCACCCACTCACTCACCCTGCCACGTACTGAATCTCTAAACCAACAACTCAACCACCCACCCACTCATCCAACCTCTCACTTACTAAACCAGCCACTCACCAACCCACCGACCCACTCATCCACCTATTCACTTAAAATAGTTCAACTACAATTGAATTATTTTAAATTCACCAGGTAAGGCCCACTGAGCTATACAGATCCTTGTCGGAAACGACGTGGCAAACAAATGATAGCTCAAAGAAGTGGCTTATCACGTGGACATTTATAGCAGCCAAAGCCTCTAAATGTATATTTCTAAATATGCATGAAAAACTCGGAGGTCCCAGAGAAAAATCCATGCAACCACAGGGAGAACATGCAAACTCCAAATATACAGACGTCACGATCGGGATCGAACCCACGATGTCCTATACAAATGGCGAGGGCGTTAACATTCCGCTACCCTGGCGCTCCACTCTGACTCAGCCTCCCACCCACCCACTCAAACACCCAGCCAAGCACTCATGAACCCAATCACCCTGGCACCCACTCAATCGCGAAACCCACTCACTCATCAACACACCCAGCCACTCACTTAAGCACTTACCTACGAACCCACCTGCATACCCCCCACTCACTAACTCAACGACCCACTTCACTCAACACTCCACTAACCCACCCACTCACCTATTCACGCCCCAAATCACACACTGACCCATCCACCCACTTAATCTATAACTCACGCACTCACCCACCCACATGCTCACCAGCCACTTATCTACTCACCCACCCACTCATCCTGCCACCTACTCAACCTCTAACCCACCCACGCACCGAACTACCCACCTACCCAATCACCCATCCAATAAACTACAACTAAACTATTTTGTCATTTACCAGGTAAGCCCCACAGAGCTATATAAACCATTTTAGAAGTGATCTGGTTACAACTGATACGTGAACGAAGTGGCTGATCACGCTGACATTCATTGCAGCCAAATCTTCTAAACAAATCTTGACTCTAAATGCGGAGGGATAAATCTGGAGGACCGGGAGAAAGATCCACGAGGACACAGGCAAAAACATTAAAACTCATAATATACAGGCAGCAGGGTCAGAATCGAATACACGATTTCCTGTATACTCAGTGAGGTAGTTAATATCTCACCATAGTGGCACCCCGCTCTCTGACCCACTCACCCAATTACACACTAACTCACCCACTCAACCTCCCACATTAACTTACCCACCCACCAGTCACTCCCCCATTCACCCAACCACCCCCTCACTCACCCAACCACGCACCAACTCACCTACCCACTAACTCACCCACCCATCTTCTCCCGCACTCAGCCAGCCACCCGCTCAATCACGTGCCGACTAACTTACTCACACACTCACCGACCAATACACCCATTCACCCACTCACTTACCCACCCACAATCTCACTACCCAAGCCAACCACCCAGCCCCTCACTCACCCACTTATTCAATCACTCACTACCCCACACACTCACCCAACCACTTGCTCACCTACCCATACGCTAACCCAACCACTCACTCACCGACTCACCCACCCACTAACTCATCAAAATTAATTCTCAACCACTCACCCAACCACCCACGCAATCTCATACCCACTAACTCACTCACCTACCCATTTATGCACTCACGCACCCACTTACTCACTCACTCACCCACCCACACAGTCAATCACTCACCTACATACCTACCCACTAATACTCACCCACTCATCCAACAACGAACTCACCAACCCACCCGTCGACTCACTCACTCAGGTACTAACCCACTCAACTTCTAACCCACACACTAACCACCTAACCACCTACCCACACACTCACTCACTCACCCACACACTCACTCACTCATCCACCCACCCAAACATCCACTCACCCACCCACTAATTCACCCACCCACTCACTCCCTCATCCATCCACTCACCTACTCGCCCATCCACTCACTTACTCAATGAGCCACTCACCTTCTCACCCAGTACTTACACATCAACTGACCCTGCCACCCACTCAATTTCTAACCCACCCACTAACCCAACCAGCTGCCCACTCCCTCAGCCACTCACCTACTTACCCACCCCACTTACACATCCACTTACTCTGCAAATCCACTCAATTTCTAATCCCCCACTCACCCAACCACCCGCCCACTCATCTACTCACCCATTACCACGGAATTATTCACCCACCCATCAGTCAACCACCCAATAATTCAACCACTCACAAACTAAATCACCTATTAATTAAACCACCCACTACCTCAACCACCCAATAACTTAACCACCGAGCCACTCACCCACTCAGCAAGCCACCCACTACTATATCTCTAACCCAATATCTCACTCACCCACCGCCCACTCACCTACACACGTATGCACTCACTCACACACCGCTCACTCACCTACACACTAAATTATGTTTATTTTACCAGGTGAGGCCCAATGAGCTACATAGCTCGTTTTCAAAACAACCTTCACCACAAATAAACCGACCATTAAAATTATTAGACTGATCATTTCTTTGTCAGTGGGCAAACGTACAAAATCAGCAGAGGATCAAATACTTTTTTCCCTCACTGTACATTGCGGGGGTCACAAAAATATCTCCAAAATCCTGAATAAACACAAGATCCAGGTCCGATTCAACACAGTACAAAAAATCCGTGATCTGGTTCCATCTGTAAAGGATGTGGTTCCAGACATACAGTACCCGGGCGTTTACAAACTAAAGTGCCTCTGTGGTAGCAGCTACATTGAAGAAACCATACGACATATATGGGACCCCATCCGCGAACATAAAGCAGACTTGAAACACGGTAGGACGAACTCCTCTGCCGTGGCAGATCACTGTTATAATTCAGTGGGCTCACATGACATTGACTTCTCCAAGACAGAGGTTCTTTGCAAGCCAACCGGCTACCATGAGAGATTCGTTCATGAGGCCATCCACATATACAAGCACAGAGACAATTTCAACCGAGAAGATGGATTCTGGCTTAGTAACCATTGGAAAGATGTTTTAAACCATTTCGGTTCTTAATTGATTGTATTTTATGGTGATTTTCAGACCACAGCCCTTTCGCTGGCACTGCCTCTTAATACTTCTCACACCACGGTCAATGGTATGGTTTACAACATGTAGTATAATAATTAATAGTATAACATTGTAATGTTTAACATAACTCATAAGGCAATATATAGCATCGTAATTGCATAATGAATATACATCAGTGTGGTATATAGTTGGGTTCATAGAATAAGACATAGTGTAATATCACAAGTCTAATAGTTTATAATCTAAAGTATAGGGTAGTGTAAAGTAACGCATTGTATAATTCAAAAGTGGAATTTGTCTATGATATGATGTTATACCATGTACTTTAGATTGGAAGGTATAATATTGTATTATATAGTAGTCCAGTTTACAGCATAGTCATAAGGCAACTCAGGACACAACAGCGCACCTTGGCTGTTGCACTTGCCCCTTTTCTTGTTTCCTCTCTGCCTGTGTTCCCAGCCCCCTCCCTCCTCCTCTCCGGAGGTGATGCAGGTAACATGCAAATTCATATTTTAACTCCGCCCACACAGCTTAATAGACGCGGTCCTTGCATGTCAGCGTTCATTCAAGCTCTGTCTTCCAGACAGACCTGTCTCTTCACTTGAAGAAGGCCACTTGTGTTGTGGCCAAAACGTCGTGAGAATTTTATTGTCTTATTTTATTTTATTATTTTATTCCCATTCTACGTGACTTTACCGAAAGAACCAAGAAGATGAATCCTTGCAGTCATGAAAGCTTTAAACTGAAATTTACTTTTTATTTCACCAGGCAAGGCCCATTAAGCTATATAGATCCTTTTCAGAATAGACCTGGCTACAAATGATAGATATACGAGTGGCTTATCACAGATACATTTATTGCAGCCAAATCCTCTAAACGCGTGTTGCTTCTAAATGCAGAGGGAAAAACCTGAGGTTCTAGAACAAAATCCAGGCGACCACGGGTGAGAACTTGCAAACTCCAAATATACAGGCGACAGGGTCGGGATCGAATCTACCACCTCCTGTATACTAGGCAAAATAGTGAACATCTCACCACCTTGGCGCCTCACTCTCTGACTCAACCATCCACTCACTTACACGCTAACTTACCCACTCAACTTCCCATGTTAAATTACCCACCCAGCCGTCACTCACCCATTCACTCACTCACCCAACCTGTCACTCACCCCTCCGCTTACCCACCCACTCACTCATTAACGTGCCCACCTATCTTCCCAACCACTCACCCAGCATCCCACTCAATCTCATACCAAACTAATCTACACACACCCACTCACTTATGCACTCGCCCAACCACCCACTTACTCCCTCATGCACTCACCAACCCACCCACCCATCTGCTCACTCACACACCCACCCCATCAATCACCCACCCACTAACTAACACCCACACACTCACCTACTCACCCACTCACCGACCCAGCACTCACTCACCGAGCCACTCAATTGCTAACCCACCCACTTACCCACCCGCCTGCCCACTCACTCACCCACCCACCTGCCCACTCACTCACCCAGTCACTAACGCACTCACTCAATGTATA
Source organism: Petromyzon marinus (assembly GCF_048934315.1). Taxonomy (NCBI): domain Eukaryota; kingdom Metazoa; phylum Chordata; class Hyperoartia; order Petromyzontiformes; family Petromyzontidae; genus Petromyzon; species Petromyzon marinus. The sequence continues at coordinate 2,068,836 of NC_133705.1, forward strand.
ACCCACCCACTACCCACCTAACCTCCCTCCCACACACTCATTCACCCAACCACATACCCACCCACACTCACCCATACACTCACCTACTCGCCCAGCTGCTCAATAATTTACCGAGCCACTCACCTAATTACCCAGCCACGCACCTACTCACTCACCCACTTACACATCCACTCACCCTGCCACCCACTCCATTTCTAACCCACACACTCACCCAACCACCTCCCACTCCCTCAGCCACTCACCGACTCACCAAATCACCCACTACCCAAATAACTAATCATCCACCCACCCATCACTCAACCAAACAATAATAAAGCCACCCAATAATTAAACCACCCATTAACTCAACCACCCACTAACTCAACCAGGTTTATTTTACCAGGTCAGGCCCACCGAGCTATAAATATCGTTTTCAGAAGCACCATCGCCAAAAATTATAGCTCAAAAAAGTGGCTTATCATGTATACATTTATAGCAACCAACTCCTCTAAATACATGTTTCTAAATGTGGAGGGAAATATACAGGCATTAGGGTCAGGATCGAACCCACAACCTTCTGTATACGAGGCAAGGTAGTTAACATATCGCCACTGTGGCCCCCCACTATATGACTCTCCCACCCACTAACCCACACAGTCACCCACTCACTTAAACACCCACCGTCACATGCATCCAGGCACTGACTCACCCAGCCACTCAGTACCCATAAACCCACCCAGGCACTCACCCATGCACTTGCCCACTCATCCACCCACCCAATGATCCACACACTAAACTAAATTTTGAATATTTTTTTTTATATTTTACCAGGTCAGGCCCACAGCAAAATAGATATTTTTCAGAAGCCACGTGACGACAAATAACAGTTCAATGAAGTGGCTTTTCACGTAGAACGTTATAGCAGTCACATTCTATAAATGCATGTTTCTAAATACGGAGGGACAACCCGGAGAACCCGGAGAAAATTCCACCTGACCATGGGGAGAAGATGCAAACTCCAAATGTATACAGGCTTTAGGGTTGGGGGGAACCTACGAACTCCAATATACCGGGCGAGGGAGTTAACATCTCGCCACTGTGGCGCCTCATTATCTGACTCACCCACCAACTCAACTACTAAAGCCACCCACACACTCACTCACCCACTCACAAACCCACTCACTCACTAACCCACTGACTCATCAACACACCAAGCCACTCACTCAAGAACTTATCTATGCACCCACCTACACACCCACTCACTCCAAATATACAGACATCAGGGTCGGGATCGAACCCATGACCTAGTTTATAAAAGACGAGGCAGTTAACAACTCGCCACCATGGCACTCCACTCTCTGGCTCAGCCACCTACTCACCCACCCACTCACAAACCCACCCACTGGATCTCAAACACACTCACTCACTCACCAATTTACCCACCCACTCACCCTGACACCCACTCAATCTCCAACTGACCCACCCATGCACTCAAAATCCCACCTACCCACTCAACCATCCAATAAACTGAAACTAAACAATTTTTTTTATTTTACCAGGTAAGGCCCACAGAGGTATATCAAGTGACCTGGTTACAAATAATAGGTCGACGAAGTGGCTTATCACGTAAACATTTATTGCATTCAAATCCTTTAAACGCATGTTGATTTGAAATGCAGAGGGAAAACCCGGCTATTCTAATGCACACAATGGACCGGAAGGACAAGCGCAAAGGGTTCGCATAATGCGCATGCATAATGTACGTTGACTCATTAATCTCCCCCCCCCTCCCCACTTTGCATCAAGAGCGCCAAAGTGTGGTCACCACATCTATGCCTCTTTATAAGGAACGAAACAGACTAACTTCTCCACAAATCTGGCTGTCGCCTGATGAACCTATTGTAATTACTGGCGAAAAGTTGTACTCAGATTGTAAATGTTGTGGCTTGACTCTCCAACACAACGGTGTGCTGTACTAGTTACAGATTGGAATGTTCTGATTACGTGACAACCCTTACTAGTTGGCTGTGTCGGGTGGTGGTGGGTTTTAACGACACATTTATATATTTACGCGATCTAACCCAAAAAAAAACCTCTATTATGGATAATATTGGTCGCGAAAGCCTACGTGTAAAACAAACCCCAAGGAATCAAAAAAATCGACGCGACCACGGAAGAAGATGAAAACTCCAAATATACAGGCTTCAGGGTCGGGATCGAATTGATTACATCTTGTATTCTGGGCGAGGGAGTTAACATCTCGCCACTGCGGCGCCTCATTATCTGACTCACCCACCCGCTCAACTACTAAAGCCACCCACACACTCACTCACCCACTCACAAACCCACTCACCCTGCCACCCACCCACTCATACAAATCGGGCATCAATACCGTTCGTTTGAATGATCTGTGAAACGCAGAATATTGCAGATAAAATCGGACATTTTGAGCTTGCTGCCGGATCGATTGAGTGGAATCAATACAATTAGTCTCGATTCACGATCAACAAAGACCATATATAGGAAAATCTCTGATCGGTGATTTTGATTGCATCATATTGCAGCGCCCCTTTGATGATGTTATAAAGCACTTGCCCCAACAGTCTGTTAAAGGCTACACGGGGGATCTTTGTGTGCGAGTAGCTCACAGATCCTTGAGAGATCTGGACACTGTCCGATCATCAGCGAGCTCCTCCGGCAGGCAAGACTGAGTTGGCTGTTGTCTGTGCATTAAGAGGTGTTAAATATCCCACGCAGAGGAGTCTGCTTACAGGACAGATAAAAGGTTCTTCACGTACCGTGCCCCGTGTCACCTGAACGTTAAATGGGGCCCCGGTAATTGAGTGTCCACCGCTGAATCATCTTTCACCATCACCACTCGTCCATGAAGGCCAATGCGACGAGGCCATAGATAGACGGCGCGTTATAACGGAGGGGGGGGGGACCAGGAGAAACGTCGTACTACGTGACATCACAACACCCTGCACACAACCGTAGTGGCAGATTAGGGTGCGCATCGTTAACGAATATGTGGTTTAAGTGGTTGAGAGTAGATGGGCGGGCACGCCATGGGCTGGAGTGGAGGTGGACTGATGCGGTACGGGAGAATGTGGAGCTGAGTGGGCTTTGCCGACGACTGGTACCAGCGGTGTCGGGATCGGCCTCTGCAAGGGAGGCTCGTGAAGGACGCTTCTACTGGGCAGTTGGAGACAGTCGCCCTCCACCAACAACAGAGGAGTGACGCTCACAACAACGCGCGGAACACCGGATGATGAATATGCAGCAATTTGGCACAGTACAGGGAACAGGTGGTGCATCTGCCAGTCATCTCAGTCAGCCAACCCATGGCACCTGGGTCTGTTCCAGGACCTCCGGTCAGCGAGCCTTCGACACTTCACGTGGCTTCAAAGTGCACCTGGCCTGGCACAGGCGCCGTGGTGACGTCACTGTCACTTATTGGCGAATGGCAACGGTCGATAAGGCGGCGGTGGTTGTGAGAAATGCCATTTGGGGGGGGGGGGGGCGCCAAACCTGACCAGCTGTAAACCTCACGTCGCCTCGCAGCCACACAGTGGCAACAGGGAGTTCTGGATGGGTGCAAGGGGTTGGTAATCCCCCTCCACCTTCAACTAAATAACCACACACGCGAGCCCTTGGGTCTCTCTGTGAGTCGATGGATCTGTGTGTGGTGAGTCTATGGGTTTCTGTGAGAGTCCGTGGGTCTCTGTGTGGTGAGTTTATGTGTCTCTGTTTTATGAGTCTATAGGGCTCTGTGCGAGTCTGTTTGATTCGGTGGTTCTCTGTGTGATGAGTCTATGCGTTTTTGTATGACTCTATGGGTCTCTATGTGGTGATTCTATGGGTCTGTTTGGTGAGTCTATGGGTCTCTGTGGTGAGTCTATGGGTCTCTGTGTGAGTATGGGTACGATTGAGTCTATGGGTATCTGTCTGGTGAGTCTATGTCTCTGTTTGGTGAGTCTATAGGGCTCTGTGAGAGTCTGTGGATCTGTTTGAGTCTGTGGTTCTCTGTCTGATGAGTCTATGGTTCTCTGTGCAAGTCTGAGGGTATGTGCGTGGTGAGTGTATAGGTCTATGTGTGATGACTCTATGGGTCTCTAAGTGATGGATATCTGTGGTGCACATTTCCTGGCACAAGCGCCGTGGTGTCGTCACCACCACTAAGTGGAGAATGCTCCTACCCCTGCTCCTGCTTGTTTTTGTGCTCGGGAAGGAGAGAGAAAACTAGACTAAGGTCCACTGAGCTAAACATCTCTTCTTCAGGAGCGACTTGGCACCAATGATAGCTCAACGAAGTGGCTCATCATCACAGTCACTAAAGTTTTAAGTCAAAACTTTAAACGAATGTTTCTAAATGTGGAGGGAAAAACCGGAGGACCCGGAGAAAAAGTCCACACGACCACGGGGAGAGACAGAGACACGCAAACTCCAAATATACAGCAGGCATCAGGGTCGGGGTCGAACCCACAACCTCCTGTACACCAGGCGAGGTAGTTAGGGGGGAAAGCAGAGACAGCGAGAGGGAGGAGAATTAGTCAAACTCACACTCAGTATTACTAACTAACCATGATACACTCACCATGATACTTACCATCATACTCACGCATTCACCATCATACTCACACACAAGCCCACACACATCAACAGTCGCCATTCACCACTACGTGGCGGTGATGTTCCCACAATAACTCAGGTGCCAAGGTTTGACGGCTGTGCCAGGCTAAGTTCAGGAGGAGGTCACGGGCCAGACTCAGGTGCCATGGGTTGACTGCTCTGCCTGGCTAGGTACAAGAGGAGGGCTAGACCCTGGTGCTATAGGTTAACTCGTGTGCCACCACCTGCACAACCACCACAATAACAAACACACAACAATAACCACGACCAACAACTGTAACCACAACTATAATTTAACCACAATTATAATTCCCATCAGCCACACGGCCCTCTGGGAGTGCCTCTCAACAGCAGCAGCAGGGCCGAGCTCTGCTTGAAGCAGCGCCGTGAACTCAGCAGAACGTGACGGCTGTGGGCCAGGCGCCTCCTCTGTCTCCCCCCACCGCCGCCGACGCCACTGCTGATGTGGACACACCGCGCGAGGTTCTCACCTTCAGGCTGAGTCGACGTAGAGGAGGCCCAGCGAGCCGCCGCTTCAGAAGCTTTCGCGAGCCACTTACGGTGGCCATGAGCGGGAAACCAAATCAGCCGCTCGCCACCCACAATCCACAGCGCGCGCCGCCTCCACTCGGCCCCGGCCTAAGCGGAAGTAGCAGCGGGGGAGGGGGGCGGGGCATGGGGGGCGGGTCACGAGGGGGAGGGCAGGGGGGGCAAGGGGGGGCATAGAGGGGGTTCGTTAGGTGGAGAAAAAGGGGGGGCATGGGGGGTTGTGAGGGGGCATGGGGGGTTGCGAATGTGGAGGGGCGGGGGGGGGAAGGGGGGTCACGAGGAGTGGCAGGGGGGGCAGGGGGGTAGTGAGGGGGAGGGAAATGGCGGACCATGGGGCGTGGTCGCGAGGGGGGGGGGCAGGGGGGGAGGAGCTCAGGTGTGAGGGGGAGGAGCTCATGGCTCTGACGTCACGGGGGGCGTGGTTACCTTGGACCACCCCCGCGTCTCGCGCCACGTGCTTCCCACTGGCAGTTTGGCCGTTAGAGAGACGCGGACCGACCCCAGAGCAGGAGTGGAACCGAGCTGTGGGTGAGTGGTGGCGGTGGTGGTGTGAGTCTCTCTGTGCGAGTCTGTGTGTGTGTGAGGCTATCTATATGAGTCTGTGTGTGTGTGACTCTCTGTGTGTGTGTGAGTCTCTCTGTGTGTGTGAGTCTCTCTGTGTGAGTCTGTGTGAGTCTCTGTGTGTGTGACTCTCTGTATGTGTGTGAGTCTCTGTGTGAGTCTGTGTGTGTGTGTAAGACTCTCTGTGTGTGTGTGACTCTCTGTGTGAGTCTCTGCGTGTGTGTGACTCTCTGTATGTGTAAGTCTGTGTGTGTGTGTGACTCTCTGTATGTGAGTCTCTGTGTGTGTGTGTGTGAGTCTCTGTGTGTGTGTGAGACTCTCTGTGTGAGTCTCTCTGTGTGTGTGAGTCTCTGTGTGAGTCTCTGTGTGTGTGAGTCTGTATGTGTGCGAGTCTCTGTGTGAGTCTGTGTGTGTGTGGAACGATCGTAGAGCTGACAGCGCGCCGCGCTATGAACCCGGCGACCCCGAGTTGGATTCCCTCTAAAGGCCAACAGCAGTAACGATTATCTGAACCGGTGCTGGGCCTCCCCTAGGTTGACTCAACCTCGAATGAGTACCTGGTGTGGTGTGTAAAGATCGCAACTGGGGAGACAAAGGCGGCCGGGCGTGGTGCTGGCAATCCAACCCCCTCGTGTGTCGTGCCGGCCTTCATACGTACTGCTGGCTAACAGCACTTGCCCCTACAGCCTGTTAAGTCTCTACGGGGATCTTTGTCTTTGGTGTCCCATACTGGCAGGGGGAGGAGTGGTGGTGTTAATGTTGGTGGTATTAGTGGTGGGGGTGCTCGTGATGGTGGTGGTGTTAGTTGTGTTAGTGATGGTGGTGTTAGTGATTGTGGTTGTTAGTAGTGGTGATAGTGGTGGTGTTACTGGTGTTAGTGATGGTGGTGTTGGTGTTGGTGGTATTTGTGATGGTGGTGTAAGTGAGGTGATCGGATGCCATGGTGGTCCCCATCTTTAAGAAGGGAGACCGCACAGACTGTAACAACTACAGGGGCATCTCACTCCTCAGTGTGCCGGGAAAGGTCCTGGCAAGGATTATTCAACACTGCCTTACCAGGCATGCTGAGGAGAGGCTTGTGGAGCCCCAATGTGGTTTCAGGAAAGGGTGGTCCTGCACAGATGCCATATTTTCTGTCCGTTTGCTAAAGCAGCGGTGTAGGGAATTCCAACAAGACCTACATCTCTGCTTTATTGACCTGGTAAAGGCCTATGACACCATCAGTAGGCCTGGGCTCTGGGTTCTTCGTGCTTTCGGAGTCCCTGACCCGCTGCTCACGATCTTTAAGGACCTTCATTATGGTGAGCGGACCCGGGTAAAACTACATTGCCGGGAGTCGGAGCCATTCCCTGTTCACCTTGGGGTCCGACAGGGATGTCCTCTGGTTCCAACATTATTTAACATCTATTTCGACCACGTAGTTCGTGAGGCCTTCAGTAGCTGTACCGGAGGAATTTCCATCTGGTACAGATACAGTGGGAGGCTGATCAATGCCCGGATGCCGTTAAGGGATGGCTCCCTATTGGTCAACCACGTTATGTATGCCGATGACGTGATAATTGCGGCTCACTCAGAGGAGGAGTTGGAGGCGCTGCTGCTAAAACTGGAGTGTGCCACTAAGAGGTGGGGCCTTACGATCAGCCCCACCAAAACGAAGCACCTGCCTGGGTATTTTGTACCATCGGGCACTCCACCTCCACAACTCCCAATCGGTGATGGGGCAGTTGTGGAGAGAGTGGAAAGTTTCCCATACCTGGGCAGTGTGCTCATGACCGTCTCCGGTTTAACAGCAGAGGTCTCACTCCGAATCAGTCGAGCGGCATTATCTTTTCAGCAGTTGCGTAACGCTGTGTGGAAGCTACCTGGTCTGTCGCTCCACACGAAGCTTCGGGTCTTCTCAGCCACAGTCATTCCCTCCCTTCTCTACGCTTGTGAAACGTGGACCCCCCTAATGGAACATCTTTGCCGGTTAGAAACGTTGAGGCTGGCCTGCCTCCGATCAATCCTGGGTTTAACCAGGCTGGATTGTGTGAGGAGCTCACAAATCCTCGAAAGATCTGGACAAAGCCCCATCAGTGAGCTCCTCCGGCAGGCAAGGCTGCGTTGGCTGGGCCAGGTAGCCCGCATGCCCAATCACCGCATGCCCAAGCAGCTTTTATTTGGCCGGATCGAGGGGGCTTAATGGACGCAGCACGGGCTAGAGAAGAGATGGAATGATGTGGTACAGCAGGATGTGGAGCTGAGTGGACTTGCCGATAACTGGTACCAGCTGTGTCAAGATCGGCCTCTGTGGAAGAGGCTCGTGAAGGACGCTACTGGGCAGTTGGAGGCAGTCGCCCTCCAACAACAACGGAGAGCGCAGGAACGACGCTCACAACAACGAGCAGAGCGCCGGATGGCTAAAGCACAGCAAGTTGGCACAGTAAGGGGCACAGGTGGTGCATCAGCCAGTCATCTCAGTCAGTCGACCTGTGGCACCTGGGTCTGCCCCGTGACCTCCTGCCAGCGGGCGGGCGTTCGACACTTCACGTGGCCTCAAGGTGCACATGGCCTGGCACAAGCGTCGTGGTGACATCACCGCCACTTAGTGGCGAATGGCGATTGTTGTTGTTGGTGTTAGTGATGGTGGAATTTTTGTTGCTGGTGTTAGTCGTGGTGGTGGTAGTGATGGTGGTATTATTGGTGCTGGTAATGGTGTTCGTGGTGGTCTTAGTGGTGGTGTTAGTGTTGGTGGTATTATTGGTGGTGGTGTTAGTAGTGGTGTTAGTGATGGTGTTAGTGGGGTAGTGTAGCGGTTAGCGCGCTGCGCTAAGAACCTGGCGACCTGGGTTTGATTCCCGCTCACAGCCAACATTGGTGACGATTATCTGAACTGGTCCTGGGACTCACCCTAGATCGACTCAGCCTTAAATGAGTACCTGGTGCGAGGTGCAAACATTGCCACTGGGGAGACAAAGGCGGCCGGGCGTGGTGTTGGCCACCCACCCCCTCGTGTGCCGTGCCGGCCTTCATAGGTGCTCGCGGACAGCACTTGCCCCAACAGTCTGTTAAGGCTATGCGGGGGATCTTTGTCTTTGTTCATGGTGTTAATTGTGGTGTTAGTAGTGGTGTTCGTAGTAGTGGTGTTCGTAGTGGTGGTGTTCGTAGTGGTGGTGTTCGTAGTGGTGGTGTTGGTGGTGTTAGGAGTAGTGTTAGTAGTGGTGTCCGAACAGAGGAGCAACGCTCACGACAACAACCTTTGAGCCGGGCATCTAAAATGCAGCAAGTTGGCACAGTCATCTCAGTCAGACAACTCATGGCACCTGGGTCTGACCTGTGACCACCTGTCAGTGAGCCTTCGGCATTTCACGTGGTCTCAAAGTGCACCTGGCCTGGTACAGGCGCCGTGGTCACATCACCACTACTTAGTGGCGAATGGCAGTTGTTGTTTTTTGTGTGTTTCGTATTGTGTGTGACTGGTGAGAATGTGAGTCCGTGTTGATGAGAGTCCCCATTGTGACGTGACGTGGGTTTAGACGTGGGTGTGTCATGCCCCTTCAACTCTGCATGTCCCTCGCCTCTGTCTGCCGCTCTCCACGCAGAGACCCGGACCGCGCGAGAGACACCGTGAGCTCTGAGCACCCTCGTCTGAAAGTTGCTACCATGGAGGTACATGTGGCTCCTCGACTCGTGTGGTGAAGTATGGGTGGACGTGTGTTCTCCCCTCTGCGTGTGCCTACCTGTCATCTGTATACCTGGGTGTGCTTCTCCTTGCCCGCCTAAGTGTGTGCGCGTCTATCAGAGTGTCTCTCCGCGATCCTGTTGGTGTACGTGCCCGTCTACGCGTGAGCATCTACACCGCTGTTATCTATCCACTGATGGATGAACGCCTCCCTCCCTGAGACCCTACTACCCCTCACATCCTGTGATGGAATAATCCGCCAAGCGCCGATTTCGTCGCACCATCTCTCTGGCGGCTCTCCTCTCTGATGTGTTCTGTTCCTTGGTTGTCGCTCCATTATTATTCTTAACCATGAGCCATTGTTGTCCCTCCTAGCCATGGCTCGTCCGGCCCGAGTCCCACTCACTCCTCTTAACAGTTTGAACGATCCCATTGACCTGCGTGTGACCTCGAAATCCACGCATCTTTCATTGTAAATCCAAGCATGGCAACTGATATTGGCCAAATATCCCAACGCTGAGAACTGGCAACATCTCGGCAGGACCCTCCTGAATGTGGAGCCCAGGATGTCAGAGATGCTGGCTCAGTGCTCGGCCACTGCACTTGCTCCAACATCTTAATCAAGCCCATGTGGTGGACCTTTGTCTTTGCGTGTGTAGATCAGCCGAGCTGGAGAGGCTCGGAGTAACGGCGAGTCTTGCACCACGTGGAGTGCGCTGTCCTCAGCGCGCACCGGCTCCATCCGCAGCAAATCGCCACAAGGTAAGAACAGAAATGAGTGACGTCAAGATGGCCACGCTGAATGGTGGGACATCACGACGGTCATGTTTCAAGGGGGACGTCACAGTGACCATGATGCATTGGGGACTTCACGGTGGCCATGTTGCATGGGTGATGTCCCGTTCGAATTTTGCCGTTCTCTCGTCTAACACCGGCGAGACACGGTCATAAAGAAGGCTGTCTCTGGTGCAGGCCAGTCAGTTTCAAAGACAATGCCTATATATTATCGGAGCATGTTTGTTTGCATATTTTTCCACAAGTACGTGTGGTAAATGCAGACTTGATGCCTTGCAAAAGGTATCTATTTGGTGTTTGAACATATTAACACCTGTTTTTGTGCCAGAAAGGGTAAAAGCTATTCTTATTTTTTATAAAATCCTTCTTGCATATCTGTGTTATATTTATCTAATTCATTAACCCCGTTTTCAAACCCAAGCAACCTAAGATGTCCTCAGAGCTGCATATAGCTGGACATCGAACAAAGATGGTCACTGCATGGCACGCTTTCAGATGTGCTTCTGCAGTCATCTGGATCACCGACAGCTGTTTTTATTCTCTTGCCTGCAGCAATCCTGGCTCTCTTTGGCCCACAAATGACCCACCGGGAGAAGCTGGAGCTTGTCGCCATACAGAAAGTATGGTACTTTGCGCTCAGCAACAGATCCCGGGGACACAACAACGATGGATACGACGACCACGAACATCATTACATTCCGGTGAGACTCGCCACAAAGCCCCCGCCGTGGGGGCGGTCACAGGGCGCAGCAGTCGCGGGGTTCGTGGCTTCTTGTCATTGCAACTTAAGCACCAACCAACTAGAGAAAGCACACGTGCACTCTCCCACACACTTCACAATCAGAAGTTTATTTCCCAAGTTAAGCCCATTGAGCTAAAGAGCTTTTTTTAGGGTGACTCGGCCAGCAGACATCAGAGCATTCCACAATTACAGATTTAAGAAAGCCAAACACTTAATAAAAGCAATTATTTCGTAAAATAATGCTCACATGTTGTGATTTTCAAAATATAGTCAGTCTAAATTTGTGTAATTTTGTGCAGGTCCACCATGAGCACCTTCACTACCGCTATGAGGTGCTGAAGAAGATTGGGCGCGGAGGTCAAGGCCAGGTGATCCGGTGCCTTGACCACAAGATGAACACCCTGGTGGCCGTGAAGATCTTGGTATCACCATTGAGGTAAGAATTCAGAGTGGTGTCGTCACAAGGACGACGTTGTTGTTACGTCCAGTGCTGTGGGCGGCCGTGTGATGAGGTGGTGACAACTCGTGCCTCACGTAGAGGGTCCCCGGTTCGACTCCTGACTCGGGTGCCCTCCTGTGTGGAGTTTGTATGTTCTCCCCCTGTTCTGGATCAGTTCACTCTTACATTACATTAAGTCTTCATTTAACCTAGTAGAGGCATTCCTGAAAAGTGCCACGTTAAGGGAAAGCACATTAAGCAAACATAATATCCCCATATATAATGTAACGATAAAGTTTTGCAAGATATAATACATGCACACAGTGATGTGAAGAGACCAATAACGGAGGGCATGCTGTCACGTCACGTGATCATTCCGCATTCCGCCTACTGTGTCATACCGCTCAGCTGTGCAATTTTATAGCGGGCACATTCCACGTTATAATGGGTGCTTTCCTGCATTAGAACAGAAGCATTCCGGATTATAATGGGTGCGGTCCGCGTTATAACGGGAGCCTTCCACGTTATCATGGGCACGTTCCACGCTATAAAAGGCGTGTTCCACACTGTAATGGAGTTGTCCCATGTCATAACGGGCGCGTTCCGTGTTATAACGTGTGCGTTCTGCGTTATAGCAGCTACATCATGGGACCTCCTTTGCCAGTACCAAAATATACTCCCAAAGGAGGTCCCATGATGTAGCCATTCACCCCGAGCTCTCATTACTCTGAAAACGCTTGTCTTTGTGCTGTACGCCTTTTGGCGTCGCCTGGTCTAACACCGTTTTTGAGACGAGGCTCAAAAGAAAGGTGTTTCTGGTGTGGACCAATCAATTTCAAAGACAATGCATATATTATCAGAGTATGTTTTTTGTTTGCATTCTGACCACAAGTATTGTGGTTAATCCAGACATTATTCCTTGTAAAAGGTTTCAGTTTGGTGTTTTAACATCTTAACACCTGTTTTCTTGCTAGAAAAAAGGAGAAAATATATGCTGATATTTTGGTACTGGCAAAGGAGGTCCCATGATATTCCACGTTATAATGCCTTGCTCTGTGAGAGCCACATTCAGTCACGACTCAGCTGTGGCTCAGTCTCTAAAACTCAGGCTCAGCTCTAGCTCAGCCGTGGTTTGGCCCAGGCTTGAGCCGCTCAGCTGCTGTTAAAGATACACGAGTGGCTCAGCCGTGGCTTGGCTCAGCTCCTGGGAATCCTGAGTGTGGCTGGGGCCATGCTCGGAGTCGGTTCAATTCACACATTAGGGAATCACTACGTTCAGGCAGCACCCCAAACCCCCTTCTATCCCTTGCTTATTTGATCCTCTTCCCGATCCTTTCTGGAACCTTCCATGAGCGCACTACCGGAACTCACAATGCCATTACACTTGGGGAACTAATATTTATTTATTAATTCTGAATAGAATTTGTTTCTGGTCATTCCTTAAGCAAGTCTAAGTCATGATTCATTTGTGGATTTTCTCTGCACAGCTCCAAGCATGATAAATTTCAGAGAAAGGAGCTCCAGATGGCTCTGGAACTTCAGGGCGAGGGCAGTGATGAGGACTACAACGTCATCAAAGTCCTGAACCATTTTGACTTCAGAGGACACCACTGCATTGTCCTGGAGCTGTTGAAGTACGTACCATGTGTTCCCACCGCCCCCCCCCCCCCCATAGCGTGGTTAACTTCATTAGCTAAACTAAAACTTTTATTTAACAGGTAAAGCCCACTGCCCTATCAGTTATTTTTCACAAGTGGCCTGGCTACAAATGATAGCTAAAAAAAGTGGCTGATGTGGAAATGTATAGTAGCCAAATACTCTAAAAGCAAGTTTCTAAATGTGGAGGGACAAACCAGAGAACCCGGAGAAAAATCCACGTGACCAGGGGTAGAACATGCAAACTCAAAATATACATGCGTCACGGTCGGGATCAAAGCCCCGATCTCTTCCACACCAGGGGAGGGTGATAACGTCACACCACCGGGGCTAGATGTTACTTTTGGGATTCCTGTGCCACCCACGCATTGTGATACTGTGGAGCTGTCATGTGTCCCGGGTGCACGAGGCCACGCCTCTTTTCTCAATCAGCCCCGCCCACTTTTATATAGCCACGCCTCCACTCGATCAGCGCAGTGGTAATGCTTGAGCCCCTCGGTGAAAATCCCTGAGTTCGATTCTCAACTCGGACGCCTTTCTCTGTGGAGTTTGTATCTCCTAATGGATAATTCCACCACCCGGAAACAGAGCCAATGAAAGCAAGTGGACAAATGTGCTAACTGATTTGGTTTATCAGCAAACCGATGACCTAAACCCACACTGAGCTATGAATCATATTAGTCGTGAATGTGCAAATAGAATATTAATATTGTCGTTATCAGAATCCACGCAGTATTGCAGGGTATGACACTGACGCTGCTTCGTTGTTGTCATTGTTGTTGTTGCTGCTGCTGCCTCTTTCACAGGGAGAGCCTCTATGATGTGATTACGGAAGGGAGGCTCCGGAAATTGCACATGGGGATGGTGAAAACTTACACCAGGGGCATCCTCAAGTTCCTTTGCCACACCAAGGCCAGGAGCATCATCCATGCAGACATCAAGCCAGTGAGTGGACACAGCATTCAGCGCGACTTTGTTCCGGAGTTGTGTCATTATTGGGGACTCGGTCCATAGAGAAAACTAACCACGTTGGTCACAGGGTCGATGTGTTAGCTCTGTCCGTCTATCTGGAAGGAAGCAGGGTCACGTTACCTCTGGTGATGATCTGGTATGAATTCAACTGTCGTGTAGAGTCGTGTCGCTATTGCGGGACTCACCACAGATAAAACCAGCAATGTAGATCACAGCGTTGCCCCAAACTTTGGGAAATACAAACCGGAGCTGAAAAGAATGAATTTCAAAACGTGCCAAATACGCGTTTGAACAGACAGCTGCTCATTGTCAGCTTCCCAAGACAAACGCGCGGTGGAAAGCGTCACGAAATCCGTGCGCCCTTGAGTGTGGTTTTTGGTCCGTAACTCGTTATAGGGCAGCTGTGAGCATCTATGATAAGTTGTCTATAGAGCTGCACCCTTTTACTTAGATGGTGCTTCAGAGAGCTTTAAATGTGATGAGCCTCGACTAACATCGCTCATCTTGACGCATTTGAAAGGGGCACCCCCAGTGGCAGCTGTCAGAAAACAGCGAATGTTGCACTTGACTCAAGGTTGATGACGGTGCTACGCCTCACCTAGTTCCCCTGTTTAGCTTGTACCGTGGTACGTAATTGATCCACTGCTGGCTGAATGCTATCGGCGTAACCTCCGAGTGTGAATTCCTTCTGCCTTTCTTCCTTTAGGAAAATGTTCTACTCAAGGATACCGTGACTGGCACCGTCAGGGTCACGGACTTCGGCACCAGCTTTTTTGTGAAAAGGCAACGTGAGTAACCTCACCTGGGTGTGAGTTTCTGCGTGTGGGTGTGAGTTTCTGCGTGTGGGTGTGTCTGTGTTCCAGTGTGTGTGTGTGCAAGTCTCTTAGTGTCTGTACATGTGACAGTGTGTGATAACGATGCTGTTCATGACACAGTGAGTATACACACACACGTACATATATATATTTGTTGTTGTTGTGCAGCTCTGCATGTTGGTGGGACCCTGCCATACCTATCTCCGGAGGTATTGCTGGGCTACAGATTAACGTGTGCAGTGGACATGTGGGCACTGGGCTGCACAGTGGCGGAGTTGGCGACCGGCAGGGAATTATTCCATTCGGACAGCCGCGACGACCACCTCCCGTGCTGCATGGAGGTATTTCCAACTGGGCGTTCACCCGCTCGTGATTCCCCCCTCCTTCCTTGAAGTTGTAGGCTATGGGGGGGGGAGCCAGGAGAGGGGGGGGGCGATTGGCTACTTGGTGATCTGGCGAATGGCAGCCATCGTATGTTTTATGTGTGTACACGTGTGTGTCTGTACGTGTGGGGGGAGCAGTGGTGTAGCGGTTAGCGTGCTCAGCTACAAACCCGGTAATGCGAGTTTGATTCCAATTCACGGCCAACATCAGTGATGATTATCTGAACCGGTACTGGGCATCCCCTAGTACAAATCAGCCTCAAATGAGTACCTGGTGCCGTGTGTACCTGCTTCAATATGGCCAACCATCCCCTCTCTGTGTGTGCCACAGTCCTGGCCCTCAACAGGTGCCGCTACTGTTGCTGCTGCTGTTTCTACTCACTACTAAAAGCACTTGCCCCTACAGTCTGCTGCGGCTACACGGGTGACTTTTGCCTTTATCTCAACCATGTGCAGATCCTCGGGTTGCCTCCAAGATGCATGATGGATGCAGCTCCTGACGGAATGCACTACTTTGGTGAGTTGAAGGGTGGGGCGAGCAACCGGCCGGATTCAGTGTTAGGGTGTGGCCTGGAGCTGTTGTAGTTCTTTTTGGGGGGGTGGCCATGGGGGGGGGGCCTCTTTGTATTTTCAATTCCTTGGGTGAGTGGGTGGGTAAATGGGCGCGTGGGCAAGTGGGTAGATGGGCAAAGTGGTGGTTGGTGACTGTGTGTCTCTCCTGCTGTGCATGTCTCCTGCAGATCGTTTGGGCATGATGTTCTCCCCAGTCAAGAGAAGGGTGCCAGGGAGCTTGTCACTTCACGGGGCACTCAAAAGCCACGACCCGGAGTTTGTTGACTTTGTCAGCTCCTGCCTGCGGTAAGAATCATCCCCCACCACCTCCCCCCTCCCCATGAGGATTTCTCCCACCAAGGTGATCAACGAACGCCCTCCACCGATCACCAGGAAGATGTGGAGCTGAGTGAACCTGCCGATAACCAGTACCACCGGTGTTAAGATCGCCCTCTTTGGAGGTCCGTTAAAGATGATCCTCGGCAGTGCGAGGCTCAGGGCATTTTTAGAGTACTGTGTATTGAAGGATTGCCGCTGCTACCGCGACTACCGCTGATGCCGTGCGATCCTGGACCTCGTGGGAGAAGGGAAGGAACGTCAATCCTCTCACCACGCCTCTCTCACCACGTGCGCTGCGTGTGACCCCGGTGCGTCTCTCAACAGATGGGATCCGGATTGTCGCATGACGCCAGCGCAGGCGCTGGGTCACAGCTGGCTCCGGACCGTGGCCACCAGCACCACCAGCAACGCCACCGCCATCACCATTGCTGCTCCTGGCAGGGTACAGTGTTTTGGAGCTGCTGAGCGACGGTAAGCCATGAGCTGCTTGTCCAATGTTCAAGGCAGTCCATAGGGAGGTGTGGGGCCCGGGGCAAGTCACAATTAAATCGGAAGTATTACCAACAATACAGGGGTTGTTTCGGTTAGATCGCATAGATATACATGTGTTGTTAAACTCACCACCACCCAACACAGCCAATTAGTAAGGTGTATCATGTAAACAAAATGTGCCAATTAGTTACTAGATCAGCACACCAGTGTGTTGGAAAGTAAACCCACCACATTTACTATTCGAATACGACATTTTGCCGGGGATTGCAACCAGCCTCATAAGGTGATGGCCAGAATTGTGGAGAAATACTCCTGTTTCGGTCTTAAATAGTGATAAATGTGAATGTGATGTCATCATTTGTGAGCCAATCTGGTGCGAAAGCCTACGTGTTAAAAAGACATTTTACGTCTGACACCGTAACATCGAAGCACAGGGCCGCCAAAAGCACGGTGCCTGGGGCGGTTTCCCCAGTACACCGTACCCGGGGGACGGCTCTGCTCCTGTTAATGTATTTACATTTATTACTACTACCCTTATTTAGCCAGCATGAGCCTCACTCAGTCTCAAGACTCTTTTTCAGTAGAGTCCTGCCAAGTTGTTTGCAGTACAGAACAAATTTGCTTTTGCTACTGCTGCTATGCGATCCCAATTGAGTGATTTGGAGGTTCAATTTCTAACACTGGCGAGGATGTCCATCCAACACTGGTTGCGTTGCGTGTGTCAGGGTTCAGTTACGTGGAGGAAAATGCCAAACCCAAAGGAATGAAAGTTACATTTTAATGTACAATTTTATTGAGGGACTGTGTGTTGTCTTGGTGGGGTCTGGGGCTGTTTTGTTGATGTTTTGCTGCCTTGCCCAAGTTTACATTTAGTGTTGAAAATCTGGCCGGATTTTATGTACTTTGTGCTTATGTGCTCAATTTTTTGTGACTTGCTTACATTTTTACACGTTGCACTCCTTTTGTTTGTTGTTGTAACTTGCTGACCCTGTGCCTCGACTGCATATCTGTGAAGGAAGAGCTTCATAGCTTATCGGATTCCTCTTCATCCAGTCTAAATAATGTTTTCTGATTTTGGAAACCAATGCAGGACAAAACGGGGGGGGGGGGGTAGAACACACTCCACATTCCACACGGAGAAGTGGCCCAAGTATGGGAATCAAACCCAGGTCCCTCTTTGACCGAGTTCCAGCCCTGCTGCCTGCAAACGAACACATGTACAGTTCAAACCCCACGTATACATTCAGTTATATACGGATGTATTTTTATAATTGGTTCCTGGGTGAGGACAAATAATGAGGCAGCCATATCTTTGCCATGTTGGCCTTCATCCAGTGTGATATCGCAAGACTAATGCCCATTCTGTAACCAGACCCACGATGGGCATGGTATGCTGCATTATTGCAGCGTTATTAACCTGGTTAATCTATCTCCGCACACAGTTAGTCCGTACGCGGATGATGGTGGGGGGGGGGGGGGGGGGACTGCGATCTCTGCTGTAGCAGGAAGTTGGAACGGTGTCGTGCGCATCTCTTCACAGAGCGGAGCCGGCGCTGCCCCCATCCTCCGCGTTTGCCCTGGCCTCTAAATGTAAGCTGACGGTTGTGGTGGAAGAGGAGACCCTGGTGGAGGAGCTCGTGGTGCAGGGAGAGGAGACCCTGGTGGAGGAGCTGGTGGTGCAGGAGGAGACCCTGGTGGAGGAGCTGGTGGTACAGGAGGAGGAGACTCTGCTGGAGGAGCTGGTGGTGCAGGAGGAGACCTGGGTGGAGGAGCTGGTGGTGCAGGAAGGAGACCCGGGTGGAGGAGCTGGTGGTGCAGGAGGAGACCCGGGTGGAGGAGCTGGTGGTGCAGGAGGAGACCTGGGTGGAGGAGCTGGTGGTGCAGGAGGAGGAGACCCGGGTGGAGGAGCTGGTGATGCAGGAGGAGGAAACCCGGGTGGAGGAGCTGGTGGTGCAGGACGAAGAGGAGATGGGGGGGGAGACAGAGGAGGTGGAGACGAAGAAGGAGCAGGAGATGGTGGTGCAGGAGATGGTGGTGGAGGAGGAGATGACAAGGAAAGAGGATCAGGCGATGGTGATGCAGGAGGAGAAGAGGAAGCGAGGGGGCCTGGCCCGCATAGGGAGAACCATCCGTGCACTCCTCCGACGCGCGCTGCTGTGTGGTGGCCGGTCCACCACACAGTAGAGGTGGTGGTCATGGATAGTTGTGAACCACGACCACTATCACCACACCCACCACGCACACTCCACACATACACCCCCCTGTGATACCCACCACCCACCACACACACCCTGCACCCACCCACCCCGTGACACCCACCACACACTACACAAAGAGCTAGGGGTTTAGAGGGTTAGGGGTTTATAAAGTTATGGGTTTAGAGGTTTTGGGGTATTTTGGGGATACGGGGTTTATATGTTTAGGTATTTTGAGGGTTATAGGGTTTAGGGGTTGAGAGTGTTAGGGGTTTAGGGGATTCTAGAGTTAGGGGTTTAGAGGGTTAGGGTTTTAAGGGTAAAGGGGTTTAAAGGGCTAGGTGTTTAGAGGATTAGGCTATTAGGGGTATAGGGGTTTAAAGAGTTAGGGGTTTAGGGGTTCAGAGGGTTATGGTTTTAAGGGTAGAGGGGTTAAGAGGCTTAGGGATTTAGAGGGTTTTGGGTTTAAAGATTTTGTGTTTAAGGGTTTAGGTTAGGGGTTCAGTGGGTTAGAGGTTTGGGGGTTTATGGGTTAGGATTTTAGAGGGTGATGGGTTTAGACTGTTATGGTTTTAAGGGTAAAGGGGTTTTGAGGGTTGAGTTCTAGAGGGTTACAGTTTAGAAGGTTGTGGTTTTAGAGGGTTCTCGATTTAGAGAATTAGGGGTTTATGGGGTTTGATTGTTAAAGGGTTAGTGGTTTAGAGGGTTAGGAGTTTATAAGGTTATGGACTTAGGGGTTTAGAGGTTTTGGGGCTTTTAGGGGGTAAGCAGTTTAGAGGTTTGGGTGGTTTTAAGGGTTATGATGTTTAGGGGTTGAGCATATTAGGGGTTTTGAGGGTTAGGGTTTTAGTGGGTTAAGGGTGTAGAGGGTTAGGGGATTAGAGGGTGAGGGGTTTAGAGGGTTGGGGTTTTCGGGGTATTTGGGTTAGGATTTCAAAGGGTGAGGAGTTTAGACGGATAGGGTTTTAAGGGTGAAGGGGTTGAGGTTTTTATTTAGTAGAGTTTAGAAGGTTATGGGTTTAGAGGGTTAAGGGTTTAGAGTTACTGTCGGTGTTTAGAGGTTTAGGGGGTTTATGGGTTTTGATTGCTCGGTGTTGTGGTTTACAAGGTTACGAGTTTTAGAAGGTTTTGGGTTTAGAGGTTTCAGTGTTTCGGGGATTAGAGGTTTATAAGGTGAGGGGTTTAAAGGGTTATGGTTTTACAGGTTTAGGGGTCTAGACAGTTTGGGGTTTAAGGGTTTAGAACAGGGGTGGGCAAATTTTTTGACTCGCGGGCCACAATGGGTTCTAAAATTTGACAGAGGGGCCGGGCCAGGAACAGATGGATGGAGTGTTTGTGTGAACTAATATAAATGTCGTGTAAAAATAATAACATGAAAGGATTTGGCCTTTAACAGGTAGCAAAGCATTTATTTGCAAGGCAATTTAACAAATTGCATGAACATGAACAATACAAAAACATGTCGTAACTCCCGGTCAAAGTGCGCCATCTAATGGGGAAATGGGGGCATTACAGGAGAAAGGTAAAATTTAATTTAATAATAATAATTGTACAAGTTCGGCGGGCCGGATTAAAAATCCCAACGGGGCCGTATACGGCCCGGGGGCCGTACTTTGCCCATGTCTGGTTTAGAAGGTTAAGGGTTTAGACAGTTAAGAGTTTTTGGGGTTTATGGGTTAGGGTTCTAAAGGGTGAGGTGTTTAGACGGTTGGAGTCTTCAGGGTAAAGTCCTTTATAGGATTTGGTGTTTAGAGGGTTAGAGTTTAGAACGTTTTGAGTTTAGAGGGTTTAGAGGTTTATGGGTTTCGATTGTTAGAGGTTGAATGGTTTAGATGGTTAGGAGTTGAGGAGGTTATAAGGGTATGTGTTTAGGGGTTTAGAGGTATAGGGGTTTCAAGGGTTAGGGATTTAGAGTGTTAGGGGTTTAGTGGTTAGAGAGTTTAGAGGGTTTAACACCTAGACTTTCACAACTAATATTGGGTTAGTCTCCAACACTAAATGGCACTTTTTGTTGATGTGACAAATTTTCTTAATTGGCTGTGTCGGGTGGTGGCTGGTTTAATGACACATTTATATTTACACAATCTAACCCCAAAAAAACATTTATGGGTTTAGAGAGTTAGGGGTTTAGTGGGTTATGTGTTTAGAGGGTTAGCATTTTAGGGGTATGGGTGTTTTAAGGGTTAGGCATCTAGAGGGTTAGTTCTTTAGAGGGTTGGGGTTTAAATGTGTTGGGATTAGATTAGGGATTTAGGGTTTTAGAACGTTAGGGTTTTGAGGGTTAGGGTTTTAGAAGTTGAGGATTTAGAAGGTTATGAGTTCAGAGGGTTAGGGGTCTAGAGGGTTAGTTCATTAGAGGGTTGTGGTTTAGATTGGTTGGTATTTAGAATATTAGGGATTTAGGGTTTTAGAAGGATAGAGTTTCAAGGTTAAGAGGGTTAGGGATTCAGAGGGTTGAGGGTTTGGTTTTTAATGGCTTCGAAGGTTAGGGTTAAAAGACTAAGGGGTTTGGAGAGTGAGGGGTTTTTGGTGGGTTAGGGTTTTAAGGGTAAAGGGTTTGAGAGGGTTAGCGGTTTAGATGGTTATGGGTTTAAATGGTTAGGGATTTAGATAGTTACGGGGTTGAGGTTTAGAGGGTTTTATTTGTTCGAGGTTTAGTGGTTAAGGTCTCTGTGCGAGTCCAACAGGTTTATTTTAGTCTATGGTAAGATAAAAACAGTTCAGTTTAATTTGTATATATTTAAACAATTTGTTTACCTTTCCTGTCGTGTTTTTGTATTGTATTTTTGTTATGTTCTGACCCGCCCGATTGGACGTCTGTGAAAACAGATCGTCATAGCTCATCAGATTCATCCAGTATAAATAAATATTCAGATTAAAATTCTATTGACCTCTGTGCGAATCTATGGATTTCTGTGTGAGTTTTTGGGTCTCTTGAGTGTATGGATCTCTGTGTGAGGCTATTGGTCTCTGTGCATGTCAAAAGGACTCTGAGTGAGTCTATGGGGTTGCCGTGTGAGTCTGAGTGTCTGTAGGAATGCATGGGTCTCTGTTGGAGTCTATGGGTTTCTGGGTATGGTTGTTTGTGCGAGTTTTACATGCATAAATGGAACTTAAAAAGGCCATTGAGGGTTGCAGAATCCAAATTGAATATTAAGTTCCCCGCAGTGCAAGCCAGCTCGCTAGTCGTGTCATCAAACAGCCCCTGTAATTCTTTATAATAATAAAAGACTTACTCCAAGAAATCCACACAGTAAGGTCCTGAATTGGGGTTTTATTTTATAATCTTTGGTTTTATTCGGTTAAGTCACGTAGGTAAAAAATAAATTAAAATTAAATAAAAGAAAAAATTAAAACACGACGTTTCGAAGGCAACACAGGCTTCCGTCTTCAGGTGGAAACAGTCACAGCAAAAAATCGCTGCACCAAGTGGCGAGGCTCTGGGAACCTCTGGCTTATATACAGGTTAAGGGAGGGGGGGGGGGAGGAGCCATGTAGGGGGACCTTAGTGGGGTGCGGGGCTGAGTTAATCCGTCTTTTGTTGTGTAGAGGGTGCGGGGGATGGGCCACTGTGTGTGTGCAATAGAAACGGAAAAAAATAGAAAAATTAAAGATCGGCAAGAATGTGCTGTAAGGGGGAAGTAGAAAAAAGGGAAATAGAAAGTTCGGAAGGAATATGCTTGGTATACCACTACTTGAAATTGCTGTTAGAAATTAGTTGACGTTTGGTATGATTTAAAACGTCCTTCCAGTGGTTGCTTAATTTGAAACTATCCTCTCGGTTGAAGGTATGCCTGTATTTGTATATCTGAATGGCTTGGTGAACACATCTCTGGTGATAACCTATAGGTTTACAGAGAACCTTGGTATCGGAGAAGACAATCTCATGATCACCCATAGCGTTGTGACAATGATCAGCCACAGCAGAAGAATTCGTTCTGCCGTGTTTCAAATCTGATTTGTGCTCGCGAATTCGGTCAGAGACATGTCGCTTTGTCTCCCCGATATAGCAATCACCACATGTACAACTCAATTTGTAAACCCCGGGGTACTGTAAGTCAGGAATGACATCCTTCACGGATGGGATAAGATCACGAATTTTGTGTACTGTATTGAACCGGACCTGGATCTTGTGTTTGTTTAGAATTTTGGAAATCTTTTTAGTAACGCCTGCTATATATGGTAGTGTGATGGTTTTGACCAGAGTATCAAGTGGTTGTTTCTGTATGGAGGGAGAAACAGCTTGGCGGATGGTACGGTCAGAATATCCATTCCTTTTGAGGGCCAGGTGCACATGTTTTAATTCACTGATCAGGTGGTGTTGGTCCGAAATGCAATGAACCCAATGGTATACAGTTTTGATGAGATCATTCTTTTGGGCTGGGTGGTGGTGGGAATCAGGCTTCAAGTAGGAATCTGTGTGGGTGGGTTTCCTGCAGACAGAATGCCCCAATGAGCCATCAGGTCTCCTCTGAAACAGAACATCTAAGAATGGTAGCTTGCCATCTTTCTCCACTTCCATGGTGAATTTGATGGCGGGATTGTCTGGAATTGATGTGGTGTAGGAAAAGGTTCAAAGCTGGGAGGCTATGTGGCCAAATGACGAAAGTGTCATCCACATATCTCTTCCCCTGGGAAGGTCTGAGGGTGGAAGTCTGGATGGCGTCTGATTCAAATTTCTCCATGAAAATATTGGCTATCACTGGTGACAAGGGGGAACCCATGGGGGTACCCTCATTTTGTTTGTAGAAGGAGCCATTCCAAGTAAAGTAGGTATTGTTGAGGCAGTGCCTAACCAGTGCAGGTGTATCGGCGTCTAGTCCATGTTGGACCAAATTTTCAATTATTTCAATGGTATCAGGTACTGGGACCTTGGTGAACAAAGAGACCACATCGAAGCTGACAAGGATATCGTCAGGGGACAGTACAAGGTCTTTGACCATAGAGACAAATTGGGCTGAGTTAAGTACTGCTGAGGCGGTCTTGCCAGTGAAAGGCAGCAAGGAATATGACAGAAAACGGGCTAGTCTATAGGTAGGGGAGTTGATTGTGGATACGATGGGTCGTAGTGGGGTGCCTTCTTTATGGATCTTGAGAAGACCATAGAATCTAGGGAGTCTTGCAGCAGAAGGTTTTAGGGAGGGACGTTTAGTTGGGTCGATTAGGGAGGTCGAACTTGTGATGATCTTGTTGGTTTTTATCGCTAGGCTATTGGTAGGGTCATTTTTAATTTTTGAGTAACTTCCATCGTTGAGCAGATTCTGGATTTTGTTGTTGTATGAATCTTTATCCATAATTACAGTACCGTTGCCTTTATCGGCTGAGAAGATGACTATATCACTTCTGTTTTTTTAAATTCGCGAGTTCAGAGCGTTCATTTTTGCTGATGTTACTAATGGGTTTCTTAGCATTCTTAAGAATAGTGGCTATTTCAGCTCTCGCAACGTCTGCTTGGATGTGTCCCACGCCTTTGAGGGCTACATCGACCTGAGAGATGATATCATCTACTGGTATGTGTTTTGGGGTGACAGCAAAATTCAGTCCCCTAGCCAGTACTGTTTTCAGATTGTCCGAAATCGGCGTGCTACTCTGATTAATGACGATTTTGTTGACGTCGAGTTTTGTTACACGTGGAACTGGGTTCTTCTTTAATAGCTGGTTGAATTTAGAAATCAGGTTAGCTTTACATTTGATTGACAGTGAATCAGCAGAAGAAGCAGTCATGTTGTCTATGTGATTCCAATTCGCACCAACCGGCATGTGCACCCACATGTATACCACCTCTACACCGTTCATCATGCTAGGTCAGCCAATCAAATGCTAATTTTTATGCTAATTCCTTTGTCAAGGCACCTTGTTTCCTCGCACACAGCTTAACGGTCACGGTCTGAGCGTGGCTGTGTTTCACTCCAGCGCTGTCCTCGAGACAGCCTGGTTCCTTCACCTGATGAAGGCCGCTTGTGTTGTGGCCGAAACGTCGTGATTTTTGTTGTTTTATTATTTACCTACGTGACTTTACCGAATAGAACCAAAGAGTATGGATCCTTGCAGTCACGAAAGCTTTAAATCTAGAATTGATCACCTCTACGGGGAGGGCTTTCACCTATCTGTTAGAGCTTTTAACAGACAACGGGACAAGAAGTCACAGCTCATCGAGACGCTGACCTTCCTCAAAAGATGCCGCGATCACAAGGTAATACCCATCGCTTTCACACTCATTTCTTCTGCTGTATCTTCTCCGAATTCTAAACAGATTCTGTTTAAGGCCAGCCTATCTTAAATCTCAGAGAGGATAAGGCTACTCCGATTTGAACTCGATACTTTAGACAGGACTCTCCTACAAGCTCATTTAATGTTAACACAAAAAATGTCACCTTCTGATTGGAATCACATAGACAACATGACTGCTTCTTCTGCTGATTCACTGTCAGTCAAATGTAAAGCTAACCTAATTTCTTTCTGATTGG
This sequence comes from Petromyzon marinus, assembly GCF_048934315.1. Lineage (NCBI taxonomy): Eukaryota > Metazoa > Chordata > Hyperoartia > Petromyzontiformes > Petromyzontidae > Petromyzon > Petromyzon marinus. Next base: position 2,094,065 of record NC_133705.1, read on the forward strand.
GAGGGGGTCAAATATATAACATTTTTGACATGCTTTTTTTCTGGATTTTGTTGTTGTTATTCTGTCTCTCACTGTTCAAATAAACCTACCATTAAAATTATAGACTGATAATTTCTTTGTCAGTGGGCAAACGTACAAAATCAGCAGGGGATCAAATACTTTTTTCCCTCACTGTATATATAAATAAATAGTGCATATTTAGTGTATTATTGAGTGCATGTTTACGTGCTCTAACCCAAAAATCTCGATTATGGACTCAAAAAACCGCTGGGAGACTTCTCACTCAGACCCGTAGCAAGACGATATCGCCCCAATATTCAAATTGTTCAAATATCCCCCGAACGAGTCCAGGATCAATTTAAAGATCATACTCGGCATTCTGAAGGTCCTCCGTGGTCTGACAATGATCACGTTGCCATGTTTACGCTTCTTACAAATATTTTTGCCCCGTTGAATCGATCACCAAACCCAAGTGACGGTAATGTTACGGTAAAAAAAATCTCAGTGGGTGACCTCTGGGCAGAGCATGACCTTGCAAACAGACGACCAATCGAGTGAAATAAACATGGGAAACGCACCTCGATGAACAGGCTGACTTCCCTGTGTGCTTGGACAAACTCATTCATCACAGGCAAAACGAACATGTCCCGAATGCCCACGTCCTTCAGGAACTGCATCTGGAGGTGTTGGCACACCAATTGCATCACCTAGCAAAAGAGGAAAACAGCAGGAACGACGTGAATACATCATCGCCATGCAGCAGTCTACGCCCGTCAATTTCTCACAGCGGTAGTAAGGTCCTTAGGTGTCTGGGAGCACAAGGCAGGTGCAGGTGGGTGAGTCATAATTTCCATCCCTGACGCCAAAACTTATTTCAGGCTGTGCAAGAGATAATGACATGGGTTAATTGTCACACAAGCCAATTAGAAAGCTGCCATGCTGTTAATGGTTAGTAAACTGAACTCACAGACCAGAGGTCGCTAAATGGGCACACCACAGTTAGCTGATCGGCAAGTCACGTGTGATGCAGCAAAGTGTGGCTTTCAGCCGGCTCTTCCAACACATCTGGTCAACGTGGAAAAGTAGAATATGGGACCTTCCTGGTGTGGACTAATCAGTTTCAAAGACAATGCATATATTATCAGAGCATGTTTGCATGTTCACCACAAGTACGTGTGGTTAATGCAGACAGGATTCCTTGAATGAGGATTCTGTTTGGTGTTTTAACATCTTGACACCAGTTGTATTGCCAGAAAGGGTAAAACCTATTATTATATGGAAAAGTAGACCAAATACTCGTAAAGAGTTCGCTCTCATGAAAGTCTTTTCACCAGCGGTGGTGTGACCAAGCAATTGCAGAGCTGCACTTTTATATAAGTCAGGTCAGAGCCAGATACACATTGGAGGATAAACATCCCACGGTGGCTGGGCAATTGTTGTGCAATAATGTCAGGTCAAACTTACTTAGGATATTTACAGGTGCGTTTTATTCATGCCGTATATATTAATGCACACATTGTGTAGTAGTGGTATTATTATTAAACTCACCTTTAATGACGATGACCATAAACATGATTAAGAGTGTGACTATTAATGAATGTGCGACTGTACGATGTGGACGTAGCGGAGGGGCCCCCCACGGTGAGCGGTGACGCAACGCGCGCAGTGGCCCGCGTCACGTGGTTGACACCTCACGTGCACAGAGCGAGGCAGGCAGAGCCAGAGGGGGGCGGCGTTGCCTAGGCGACGTTGGCGTCCTCGCGGTCTACTCCACGGTCAAGCTGCGTGTCACTTGGTGACCCCCCCACCGCCTCTTACTGGACACCTGTGAGTGAGAGCTTGATAGCGCTTCGGATTTTGATTCCGAGTACAGTGTGCACAGCACCTGTACGGCGAGTCCTCGTTTAACGCAGTAGATGCGTTCCTGAAAAGTGCCGTGCTAAGCGAAAACTATTTCCCCCGTAATGAATGTCCAAGCGCAGTCAGAATTGGGTTACAAACAACTTGAGGGGACGCCGCCGCGTTACCGTCTCGTCTCGCTCAACCGCGCAGCTCAAGAAAGTAGTTCGGCGTCGACCGCTCACAAGTCGCCTTATGGCGGTGCGCCTTCCCTAAATGAAGGCAACCGCGTTATAGCGTGAACACGCGGGACAGACCCAGTTGTCGTGTGCGGGTCAACTCCCTGAGATAAACTTGCTGCCGACTTCATGCGTTGTATATGCCCAGTGCTCAGCCAATTGTTGTGAGCGTCGCTCCTCTGCCCTCTGTTGTTAATGGAGGGAGACTGCACCCAACTGCCAAGTATCATCCTTCGCGAGCCTCTTCAAAATGCTCATCTTGACACCGCTGGAAGCAGTCATCGACCTTGACCTCACCCCGCTTGCACCAATCGCACAACATCACAGCGTTGACTCTCAACTGTTGCTTGTGTAGAGGGGGTCAGATTGTCCAGACATTCGGTTGATACTAATAGGGTTTATTTGCCAGTATTGTAGATTATTTGAATTACATTTGCTTGGGCGTCAGGGTGGTGCAGTGGTCACGCCCGTGCATGGGATCTTCTGAAGGAGTGCCTGGTTTCGCTTTCCTAATTCTGGTCCCTTTCTCTGCAAGGGTTTACTCCCATAGCAAAACAACAACAAACACATACAATGTAACTGGTACTAGCCAAACATCTGGGATTATTTTTGTTATGCTGCCTTGCCCAAAATGGCATTTGGTGATAAAAAAAATTTGGCAGGAATTGATGCACTAATGCAATTTGAACTCTTATATATTTTTATTTCATGACTTGCTTAGCGTTCATATTCTTGGTTCTTTCCGTAAAGTCACGTAAATAGAAAACAAGAAAAAATTCAAATTAAATAAAAATTTTTTTTAAAAAAATAACAAATAAAAAATAAATTTAAAATAAAAGCAAAAAACCCAGGAAGTTTCAATCGCAACACAAGCGGTCTTTATTTTATTGTTTTCTATTTACGTGACTTTACCGAAAGAACAAGAATATGAATTCCTGCAGTCACGAAAGTTAAGTCAAAATTTGCTTCGCGTTCCTTTACTTTGCCCTCCCATCTGTTTGTACTGTTGTTTGTTGTTATAACTTTCTGACTCGCCCCGACTGGACATCTGTGAAAAAAAGAGCTTCATAGCTCATCAGATTCATCCAGCCTAATTAAAGACATTAACTGACCCAGTTTTCGCGTGGAGATCACGGCCAGGATGCGGAACAAAGGGACCACCGGTCACACTCACGTGGAATGCCTAGGGCATTGCACAGCATTTAAATGGACTAGTTTCGTGAGATTTAGTGGTGGCTTAGGGAAGGCCTTTATTCAACAATGTATATCATGTATATCATGGCCGATAATAATTTTTATAGTCATACACCATAGCCCACGATTTCCTGCACCGTTCATTCACTTGAGGAGACTGCGCATGGTGGAGATGGATGACCCTCGGTATCCTGTCCCAAAGTGATTCCAGTGGTTCAGGTAGTGGAAGAGTTGCTAGAGCTTCTGGCTCTTGCCGAAGCCTTGTGACTTTGGGATGAGAGCGTGGTAGGATGAGTGAAGCGTGGAGATAAAGCTCCTGGAACATCCTGTACCCAAACAACACCAAACATTCAAAATCTTACAATGCTGCTGTTCCAGCACGAACAACATAACAATGAACAACATTTTCACAAATTCAACGTAATGCAGGAAATTGAGTGGCTTGAGGTTAATTTCAATGTCAGAGCACCGAGCCAATGCCATTGAGGTCCTCCGTTCAAAATTCAGTGAGCCATCTATCAACAAACGTTCCTGCGAATTGAGGGCAGGAATGCTGTGGTCTCAACTTGGTCACCAATGGCTGCACAGTAAACATCATGTCAAATGTGTTTTTGTTCACTGAAGCATATCCCAGCTCTGAGGGTTTGAATTCCATTTGACGTGTAATGAATTATCTTCAGCTTGGATTTCTGGTAAAGCACATCAGTGGCAACTTGTCTCTGAACCAGGGGTTCCTTGTTCGACAAACTGTGTTTCTGGAACATTCAAGCATCCTCAAGTGCCGTGGATAAGTAAGAGTTTTATCGTTCCACTATTGTTTTGTGCACCGTATCAGCTTTAACAGGATTTGCCCAAAAAGCCTTAGCAAGGAAGGATGAGTCTTTGTAAGTTAGCAAATAGAGAGGGTGGAGACCTCAGCATGTAGACATCTCAACCACAACTCTACCTGGTCTCTGTTATTTATTTAATGAGCCAGCCCTTGCCACACTGAGGTTATACGAATGAACCTTGCATGCCACAGACAGGGCAGTGAACGGCAGTTGCTGCTATTGTTTTGGTTGTTTGTAGTTTTTTCTTACCCAGCGATGGCAAGCTCGTACTCCAAGTGCCCATAGAAGGAGGCTGGGTCAAAGATGACGGGCCCTTCATTTATCTCTGCAGCGTTCCCAGTCCATAGGTCACCGTGGAGCAGTGCCGGAACCACCTCTACGTCCCGGAAAAAATCCCCCAACCGAAGCTGCACACCACGCAAAAAACAACACCACTTTATTCATGATAACGTTTTTTTCGAGTTAGATCGCATAAATTTACATGCGTCGTACACCCACTCCAATTGCCATTAGGCAATTGCCAGAAGTCAGAACGCTTCTGGCAATTGCTTGATGATGCTGGTTGTAATCACCAGCGAAAGGTCGTACTCGTTTGAAAATGTTCTGCGTTTCCTCTCTAACACACAAGAGTGCCGAGCAATAACATAAATGGCACGTTCTGTTCATGTCAGAAACATTACTAATGGGCTGTGTTGGGTGGATGTGGGTGTACGACGCATTTACACTTACGCTAAGCCAAAAAAAACTTTATCATGAATAATATTGGTCGCGAAAGCCTGCGTGTGAAACACCACTTTACCTTTAAAGTCACCTCGAAAACCCACTGCGATCAAATGGGTTTCCTATATGGCTGTGCACATGATGAGCTACACTGCTGCATGTATTAACTCTTTCCTGCTCCGAGATGACTGCAAGTTGCGGGGTGCATCCCGTTCACCGCTGAATCTCGTGTACATCATCGGAACGTAATAGGAAGTAAATATTAAATAACTTTATCGGTACCGAGGATCCCACAAGGCCGTGCGGGAAGGTGTGTAGCACAGTTTGGTACCAGCTATAATAGAGTGCTGTCCTGTCGCTACGGTGCTCTGCGGCGAGTACAATGTCTTTAAAAACAACGGCGCTATGCCTCTCTAAATAAAATTACCGCTGAACCACTTGCGCGTTCCGAGATTCGGTGGTCAACGAGACCCATCCTGAAATGAGCAGTCATCTCGGAACAGGAAAGGGTTAAGGGCGAGAGTGAAACGGCTTACGAACCTGAAGCCGAGACCAGAGCTCGCGGGTTTCCCGTTCACCGTAGTCCTTCTCTATCATGTCCAGCTGAAGCTGCAGTCGCTGCCGTGAGAAGAACGTCACCCAGTCCTCCTGCCACTCATTCAGCTGGTGGCATAAATATAGTTTTATTACAGACATTTAAAAACATAAGCAAATAATACCTACTTTATTTAGCCAATCCTTGACCTAAAACAGTGATATTCACTCATTTTCGGAGGGGGGCCACTTTCGCGGATAAGACATTATCAGTGAAAGAGCCATCTCACATTTGAAACCATTGGGGGGTTTGACAGCATGATGGGGTGTTTTCACTTGTGTGTATTGTCGGGGACTGCACGTCAGGGGTCGCAGTAAAAAGGACACCAGGGACTGCCACCGGCCGCGGGCCTTGCAATGAAGAACACGGTCACCCAGAAACGTTGAATTTTATGTACAAATGGCTGGGTAATTCTTAAGACATAATTCGACACTCATGTTATGTACCGATTATCATGCTGTAGTCTTTGAACATCTCATTTTAGCCACCAATTGATATCCTCATAAAAAATTACAACAGCATTGATCCTAACGATAGGTTCTGCGCTTAATTCCCGCACCTCCGTTTAGCACGGTTGGCTATGTACGGTGGAAAGGAAGTTCAACATACATTCATACAAGTCTGTCAAACCCGGCTGAGTGTAATTGGTAATTAGCGAAAACATAACTGATTATGTGAACACTGGTTATGCGAGATCGATCTCTGCGGGAACTTGAGTGACATCTGGTGATGTCAGTTGTAACTGTGTGCCCTGTTATCAATGGTACAACTGTGTGCAATGGAAGAAAATATATGCATTTTTTAATCAAATATATTGTTTTATAAATTTGTGTACTTATGCAAGATAAAATGTACGTCAATCTAGTTCTTCTTAAAATGTAACCTTAAACCAATGTTACCATCATCAGTGGTTAATAGACTATTACACAAAGGACTCTCATATTTCTACGATGTAATACTAATTAGACTGACATCTGAACAACAGCTGATTTCACCGCTCCATGATAAAACTAATTTAATCAAGTAAACATTATTGCCGCTCCTATAAAACTTTGGTCACCCAGGTTGTCCTTCAACAAAAGGGTATATTAAATCTATAATATGCTTTTTTCTGGGTTAGATCGCATAAAAATAAATGAGCCGTTAAACCTACCACCACCTAACAGCCAATTAGTAAGGTTGTCACGTAAACGGAACATGCCAATCCGCTACTAGTACAGCAAACCGAAGTGTTGGAGAGAAAATCCACAACATTTACAATCTGAGTATGACGTTTCGCCAGTATTTACAACTACCATCATTAGGTGGACAGCCAAATTCGTAGAGAAATCCTCCTGTTTCATTCCTTGGAGGGATAGATGTGATGACGTCACTTGTGAGCCCTTCACGAATTGGAATGTTCTGTTTATGTGACAAACCTTACGAATTGGCTGTGTCGGTGGCGGGTATAACGACAAATTTATATTTCAACGATCCAACCCAAAAAAACGATATTATGGATATTGGCCGCGAAAGCCTACGTGTTAAACGGGTATATTAAAATTTAAATGGGCTACAACCAGTTTCATGACTTTAAAGCGGAGATCACATGTGGGATGTAACCACAGCATATAGCCGTATGAAACCCACATACTCTACATCCTCCTGCCCAGGGTCCATACCTGTTGGGAGAAATTCAAGACTGAAATTTGTATCAAAATCTGTAAAGCACATGAGAACCTTAATTTAGCAGTCTCAAACTGACTGGGACCCCTGTCGTGACGGAGCAGCTGAACATTGCACAAAATCATCAATGCATATACAGATATATACCAAGGGTGACCAACTTTCCTGACCCTACCAGCAGCATACCATAATCTTCAGATGGCCGCGGGAGCCACAAGAGATAAAGAGTAGCCATACAGAAGTTGACTCGTGTTGACTGGCTGTGGAATTTTGAGTTTAGAAATCTCAGTGCCCTGGGAGTACTCATGGCCTGCCTCCGATACCAGATTGTTCTCACTTCATATAAAGTTAAATTGAAGAGTTACAAATTAGCAGCGCCTCTGCAGAGCCACACTTGAACTGCCCAGGAGCCACATGCAAATGACGAGCGATGGTCTGGCCAACCATGGTATTTTCTGTACATTATAGACTTGTAAATCTAGCGTATATAAAAAAATATCTGGAAACATTTATTTTAGCATTTACTCTATTGCCCTTTAATGAATGAATAGCAAAACTACATGAACTCTCTCCTAAAGCCTTCTTTTGGCTAGCAGACCTTACATTTATCTCCTGAGCATATTGCGATTATATTCTTGGTTCTTTCGGCAAAGTCACGTAGAAGGGAAATGATACAAATAAAACATAATATAATAAAATTCTCACGACATTTCGGCCACAACGCAAGCAGCCATCCTCAGGTGAAGAAACAGAGCTGTTGGAAAGACAGCGTCTTAATGAACACTGCCCAGTGTTCACTGCCCAGTGTTCATTAAGACGCTGTCTTTCCGACAGCTCTGTTTCTTCATCTGAGGACGTCTGCTTGCGTTGTGGTCGAAACTTCGTGAAAATTTTATTATATAATGTTTTATTTGTATTATTTTATTATTTCCCTTCCACGTGACTTTACCGAAAGAACCAAGAATATGAATCCCTGCAGTCACGAAAGTTTTAAATCGAAAAATATTGCGATTAGCAAAAATATAAAGGGACGCAATGTTAAATGCTCTAAGTCTCCTTTGCAGAAGAGTTTGCCCTGATGGACTTAAATACAGATACTTTTAATAGCCATAATTCATATATTACCCAACATAATTCATATTCTGAAAAGTACATTGCACACACATGAACAATACAGTTCCCTTCATCACAAAGATGGCTAAAACAAAGAGATGAATGTGATTAGGTGTGGAAAAGCATGACCGCTGGCTGGCTAGTTGTGTTCATGTATGAAATAATGACAGCATGTGTCTATCTCATTCACTAGCTCAATCGCTTGATTTTTACGATTAATAAACAGCTGTATGAAATAATGTTTGTTTACATACAAATCGCCTGTTTACACATATTCATTAGATCCGATTAGCATGCCTACTCTCAGTGCGAAGGAATGTCAACAATACATAGTTGACATGATGCTAGGGTTGGATCGGTGGGCCTAGTTTTCCACATGTTTTACATTTTCATGATTCAATACCGATAGTTTTCTCTTCCTTGTGAAGCCTCTCTACAATCTTCCTGTTGTGAAGGTGCATTTCAGCCAGATGCTGCCCCAACAAGCCTGAGCCCCTGTCAGAGTGTACAACACAATAGACCTGTCAAAGAAAACATTAACTTTATCATGTCCACAAACCCCTAGTAATAATTCATATGCAAACTAAACTACATCATATTGGTCCAGGTGGTCTGTGGCCGAGAACCTCGCTTGAAAATATGAATATATCAGTTCACATTCTGGTTTGGGTGACTCAAAACAATATTCTTCTGGGGTTTATACAATGAGTGTTACTTCCTGGGAAGTCAATCCTATGTAGATTATAAATGAAACCATTTTTTTATTTTACAAGAGCTATTTTTCAGAACCGACCTGGCCACAAATGATAGCCTAACGAAGTGGCTTATCACATGGAAATTTATAGCAGCCAAATGCTCAAAATACTCATGTTTCTAAATGTGCAGGGAAAAACTGGAGAAAAACCTGCACGACCACGGGGAAAACATGCAAACTTCAAATATACAGCAGGCGTCAAGGTCGGGATCGAACCTACGAAGTTCAATATACCAGGCGAGGTAGTTAACATCTCCTAGCCACCATGGCGCCCCATTCTCTGACTTATCCACCCACCCACCCACTCGTAAAGCCACCCACCCACTCACTCACCCTGCCACGTACCGAATCTCTAAACCAACAACTCAACCACCCACCCACTCATCCAACCTCTCACTTACTAAACCAGCCACTCACCAACCCACCGACCCACTCATCCACCTATTCACTTAAAATAGTTCAACTACAATTGAATTATTTTAAATTCACCAGGTAACGCCCACTGAGCTATACAGATCCTTGTCGGAAACGACGTGGCAAACAAATGATAGCTCAAAGAAGTGGCTTATCACGTGGACATTTATAGCAGCCAAAGCCTCTAAATGTATATTTCTAAATATGCATGAAAAACTCGGAGGTCCCAGAGAAAAATCCATGCAACCACAGGGAGAACATGCAAACTCCAAATATACAGGCGTCACGATCGGGACCGAACCCACGATGTCCTATACAAATGGCGAGGGAGTTAACATTCCGCTACCCTGGCGCTCCACTCTGACTCAGCCTCCCACCCACCCACTCAAACACCCAGCCAAGCACTCATGAACCCAATCACCCTGGCACCCACTCAATCGCGAAACCCACTCACTCATCCACACACCCAGCCACTCACTTAACCACTTACCTACGAACCCACCTGCATACCCCCCACTCACTAACTCAACGACCCACTCACTCAACACTCCACTAACCCACCCACTCACCTATTCATGCCCCAAATCACACACTGACCCATCCACCCACTTAATCTATAACTCATGCACTCACCCACCCACCTGCTCACCAGCCACTTATCTACTCACCCACCCACTCATCCTGCCACCTACTCAACCTCTAAACCACCCACGCACCGAACTACCCACCTACCCAATCACCCATCCAATAAACTACAACTAAACTATTTTGTATTTTGCCAGGTAAGCCCCACAGAGCTATATAAAACATTTTAGAAGTGATATGGTTACAACTGATACGTGAACGAAGTGGCTTATCAAGCTGGCATTTAGTGCAGCCAAATCTTCTAAACAAATCTTGACTCTAAATGCGGAGAGATAAATCTGGAGGACCGGGAGAAAGATCCACGAGGACACAGGCAAAACATTAAAACTCATAATATACAGGCAGCAGGGTCAGAATCGAATACACGATTTCCTGTATACTCAGTGAGGTAGTTAATATCTCACCATAGTGGCACACCGCTCTCTGACCCACTCACCCAATTACACACTAACTCACCCACTCAACCTCCCACATTAACTTACCCACCCACCAGTCACTCCCCCATTCACCCAACCACCCCCTCACTCACCCAACCACGCACCAACTCACCTACCCACTAACTCACCCACCCATCTTCTCCCGCACTCAGCCAGCCACCCGCTCAATCACGTGCCGACTAACTTACTCACACACTCACCGACCAATACACCCATTCACCCACTCATTTACCCACCCACAATCTCACTACCCAAGCCAACCACCCAGCCTCTCACTCACCCACTTATTCAATCACTCACTACCCCACACACTCACCCAACCACTTGCTCACTTACCCATACGCTAACCCAACCACTCACTCACCGACTCACCCACCCACTAACTCATCAAAATTAATTCTCAACCACTCACCCAACCACCCACGCAATCTCATACCCACTAACTCACTCACCTACCCATTTATGCACTCACGCACCCACTTACTCACTCACTCACGCACCCACCAACCAACCCACCTACCCATCTCTTCACTCACTCACCCACCCACACAGTCAATCACTCACCTACATACCTACCCACTAATACTCACCCACTCAACCAACAACGAACTCACCAACCCACCCGTCGACTCACTCACTCAGGTACTAACCCACTCAACTTCTAACCCACACACTAACCACCTAACCACCTACCCACACGCTCACTCACTCACCCACACACTCACTCACTCATCCACCCACCCAAACATCCACTCACCCACCAACTAATTCACCCACCCACTCACTCCCTCATCCATCCACTCACCTACTCGCCCATCCACTCACTTACTCAATGAGCCACTCACCCTCTCACCCAGTACTTACACATCAACTGACCCTGCCACCCACTCAATTTCTAACCCACCCACTCACTCAACCAGCTGCCCACTCCCTCAGCCACTCACCTACTTACCCACCCCACTTACACATCCACTTACCCTGCAATCCACTCAATTTCTAATCCCCCACTCACCCAACCACCCGCCCACTCATCTACTCACCCATTACCACGGAATTATTCACCCACCCATCAGTCAACCACCCAATAATTCAACCACTCACAAACTAAATCACCTATTAATTAAACCACCCACTACCTCAACCACCACTAACTTAACCACCGAGCCACTCACCCACTCAGCAAGCCACCCACTACTATATCTCTAACCCAATATCTCACTCACCCACCGCCCACTCACCTACACACGTATGCACTCACTCACACACCGCTCACTCACCTACACACTAAATTATGTTTATTTTACCAGGTGAGGCCCAATGAGCTACATAGCTCGTTTTCAAAACAACCTTCACCACAAATAAACCGACCATTAAAATTATAGACTGATCATTTCTTTGTCAGTGGGCAAACGTACAAAATCAGCAGAGGATCAAATACTTTTTTCCCTCACTGTAAATTGCGGGGGTCACAAAAATATCTCCAAAATCCTGAATAAACACAAGATCCAGGTCCGATTCAACACAGTACAAAAAAATCCGTGATCTGGTTCCATCTGTAAAGGATGTGGTTCCAGACATACAGTACCCGGGCCTTTACAAACTAAAGTGCCTCTGTGGTAGCAGCTACATTGGAGAAACCATACGACATATATCGGACCCCATCCGCGAACATAAAGCAGACTTGAAACACGGTAGGACGAACTCCTCTGCCGTGGCAGATCACTGTTATAATTCAGTGGGCTCACATGACATTGACTTCTCCAAGACAAAGGTTCTTTGCAAGCCAACCGGCTACCATGAGAGATTCGTTCATGAGGACATCCACATATACAAGCACAGAGACAATTTCAACCGAGAAGATGGATTCTGGCTTAGTAACCATTGGAAAGATGTTTTAAACCATTTTGGTTCTTAATTGATTGTATTTTATGGTGATTTTCAAACCGCAGCCCTTTCGCTGGCACTGCCTCTTAATACTTCTCACACCACGGTCAATGCTATGGTTTACAACAAGTAGTATAATAATTAATAGTATAACATTGTAATGTTTAACATAACTCATAAGGCAATATATAGCATCGTAATTGCATAATGAATATACATCAGTGTGGTATATAGTTGGGTTCATAGAATAAGACATAGTGTAATATCACAAGTCAAATAGTTTATAATCTAAAGTATAGGGTAGTGTAAAGTAACGCATTGTATAATTCAAAAGTGGAATTTGTCTATGATATGATGTTATACCATGTAGTTTAGATTGGAAGGTATAATATTGTATTATATAGTAGTCCAGTTTACAGCATAGTCATAAGGCAACTCAGGACACAACAGCGCACCTTGGCTGTTGCACTTGCCCCTTTTCTTGTTTCCTCTCTGCCTGTGTTCCCAGCCCCCTCCCTCCTCCTCTCCGGAGGTGATGCTGGTAACATGCAAATTCATATTTTAACTCTGCCCACAGCTTAATAGACGCGGTCCTTGCATGTCAGCGTTCATTCAAGCTCTGTCTTCCGGACAGACCTGTCTCTTCACTTGAAGAAGGCCACTTGTGTTGTGGCCAAAACGTCGTGAGAATTTGATTGTCTTATTTTATTTTATTATTTTATTCCCATTCTACGTGACTTTACCGAAAGAACCAAGAAGACGAATCCTTGCAGTTATGAAAGCTTTAAACCGAAATTTACTTTTTATGTCACCAGGCAAGGCCCACTGAGCTATATAGATCCTTTTCAGAATAGACCTGGCTACAAATGATAGATATACGAGTGGCTTATCACAGATACATTTATTGCAGCCAAATCCTCTAAACGCATGTTGCTTCTAAATGCGGAGGGAAAACCCTGAGGATCTAGAACAAAATCCAGGCGACCACGGGTGAGAACTTACAAACTCCAAATATACAGGCGACAGAGTTGGGATCAAATCCACCACCTCCTGTATACTAGGCAAAATAGTGAACATCTCACCACCTTGGCGCCTCACTCTCTGACTCAACCATCCACTCACTTACACGCTAACTTACCCACTCAACTTCCCATGTTAAATTACCCACCCAGTCGTCACTCACCCATTCACTTACTCACCCAACCCGTCACTCACCCCTCCGCTCACCCACCCACTCACTCATTAACTTGCCCACCTATCTTCTCAACCACTCACCCAGCATCCCACTCAATCTCATACCAAACTAATCTACACACACCCACACACCCACTCACTGACCCACTCACTTATGCACTTGCCCAACCACCCACTTACTCCCTCATGCACTCACCAACCCTCCCACCCATCTCTTCACTCACACACCCACCCCATCAATCACCCACCCACTAACTAGCACCCACACACTCCCCTACTCACCCACTCACCGACCCAGCACTCACTCACCGAGCCACTCAATCGCTAACCCACCCACTCACCCACCCACCTGCCCACTCACTCACCCAGTCACTAACGCACTCACTCAATGTATAACCCACCCACTACCCACCTAACCTCCTTCCCACACACTCATTCACCCAACCACATACCCACCCACACTCACCCATACACTTACCTACTCGCCCAGCTGCTCAATTATTTACCGAGCCACTCACCTAATTACCCAGCCACTCACCTACTCACTCACCCACTTACACATCCACTCACCCTGCCACCCAGTCTATTTCTAACCCACACACTCACCCAACCACCTCCCACTCCCTCGGCCACTCACCGACTCACCAAATCACCCACTACCCAAATAACTAATCATCCACCCACCCATCACTCAACCAAACAATAATAAAGCCACCCAGTAATTAAACTACCCATTAACTCAACCACCCACTAACTCAACCACCCACTAACTCAACCAGGTTTATTTTACCAGGTAAGGCCCACTGAGCTATAAATATTGTTTTCAGAAGCACCATCGCCAAAAATTATAGCTCAAAAAAGTGGCTTATCATGTATACATTTATAGCAACCAACTCCTCTATATACATGTTTCTAAATGTGGAGGGAAATATACAGGCATTAGGGTCAGGATCGAACCCACAACCTTCTGTATACGATGCGAGGTAGTTAACATATCGCCACTGTGGCCCCCCACTATATGATTCTCCCACCCACTAACCCACACAGTCACCCACTCACTTAAACACCCACCGTCACATGCATCCAGGCACTGACTCACCCAGCCACTCAGTACCCATAAACCCACCCAGGCACTCACCCATGCACTTGCCCACTCATCCACCCACCCAATTATCCACACACTAAACTAAATTTTGAATATTTTTTTTTATATTTTACCAGGTCAGGCCCACAGCAAAATAGATATTTTTCAGAAGTCACGTGACGACAAATAACAGTTCAATGAAGTGGCTTTTCACGTAGAACGTTATAGCAGCCACATTCTATAAATGCATGTTTCTAAATATGGAGGGACAACCCGGAGAACCCGGAGAAAATTCCACCCGACCATGGGGAGAAGATGCAAACTCCAAATGTATACAGGCTTTAGGGTTGGGGGGAACCTACGAACTCCAATATACCGGGCGAGGGAGTTAACATCTCGCCACTGTGGCGCCTCATTATCTGACTCACCCACCAACTCAACTACTAAAGCCACCCACACACTCACTCACCCACTCACACACTCACTCACCCACTCACAAACCCACTCACTCACTAACCCACTGACTCATCAACACACCAAGCCACTCACTCAAGAACTTACCTATGCACCCACCTACACACCCACTCACTCTAAATGTACAGACATCAGGGTCGGGATCGAACCCATGACCTAGTTTATAAAAGACGAGGCAGTTAACAACTCGCCACCATGGCACTCCACTCTCCGGCTCAGCCACCTACTCACCCACCCACTCACAAACCCACCCACTGGATCTCAAACACACTCACTCACTCACCAATTTACCCACCCACTCACCCTGACACCCACTCAATCTCCAACTGACCCACCCACGCACTCAAAATCCCACCTACCCACTCAACCATCCAATAAACTGAAACTAAACAATTTTTTTTTTACCAGGTAAGGCCCACAGAGGTATATCAAGTGACCTGATTACAAATAATACGTCGACGAAGTGGCTTATCACGTAAACATTTATTGCATTCAAATCCTTTAAACGCATGTTGATTTGAAATGCGGAGGGAAAACCCGGCTATTTTAATGCACACAATGGACCGGAAGGACAAGCGCAAAGGGTTCGCATAATGCGCATGCATAATGTACGTTGACTCATTAATCTCCCCCCCCCTCCCCACTTTGCATCAAGAGCGCCAAAGTGTGGTCACCACATCTATGCCTCTTTATAAGGAACGAAACAGACTAACTTCTCCACAAATCTGGCTGTCGCCTGATGAAGCTAGTTGTAATTACTGGCGAAACGTTGTACTCAGATTGTAAATGTTGTGGCTTGACTCTCCAACACACCGGTGTGCTGTACTAGTGATAAATTGGCATGTTCTGATTACGTGACAACCCTTACTAGTTGGCTGTGTCGGGTGATGGTGGGTTTTAACGACACATTTATATATTTATGCGATCTAACATAAAAAACCCTCTATTATGGATAATATTGGTCGCGAAAGCCTACGTGTAAAACAAATCCCAAGGAATCAAAAAAATCGACGCGACCACGGAAGAAGATGAAAACTCCAAATATACAAGCTTCAGGGTCGGGATCGAATTGATTACATCCTGTATTCTGGGCGAGGGTGTTAAGATCTCGCCACTGCGGCGCCTCATTATCTGACTCACCCACCCGCTCAACTACTAAAGCCACCCACACACTCACTCACCCACTCACAAACCCACTCACCCTGCCACTCACACAAATCGGGCATCAATACCGTTGCTTTGTATGATCTGTGAAACGCAGAATATTGCAGATAAAATCGGACATTTTGAGCTTGCTGCCGGATCGATTGAGTGGAATCAATACAATTAGTCTCGATTCACGATCAACAAAGACCATATATAGGAAAATCTCTGATCTGTGATTTTGATTGCATCATACTGCAGCGCCCCTTTGATGATGTTATAAAGCACTTGCCCCAACAGTCTGTTAAAGGCTACACGGGGGATCTTTGTGTGCGAGTAGCTCACAGCTCCTTGAGAGATCTGGACACTGTCCGATCATCAGCGAGCTCCTCCGGCAGGCAAGGCTGAGTTGGCTGTTGTCTGTGCATTAAGAGGTGTTAAATATCCCACGTAGAGGAGTCTGCTTACAGGACAGATAAGAGGTTCTTCACGTACCGTGCCCCGTGTCACCTGAACGTTAAATGGGGCCCCGGTAATTCAGTGTCCACCGCTGAATAATCTTTCACCATCACCACTCGTCCATGAAGGCCAATGCGACGAGGCCATAGATAGACGGCGCGTTATAACGGAGGGGGGGGGGGACCAGGAGAAACGTCGTGCTACGTGACATCACAACACCCTGCACACAACCGTAGTGGCAGATTAGGGTGCGCATCGTTAACGAATATGTGGTGTAAGTGGTTGAGAGTAGATGGGCGGGCACGCCATGGGCTGGAGTGGAGGTGGACTGATGCGGTACGGGAGGATGTGGAGCTGAGTGGGCTTTGCCGACGACTGGTACCAGCAGTGTCGGAATCGGCCTCTGTGAGGGAGGCTCGTGAAGGACGCTTCTACTGGGCAGTTGGAGACAGTCGCCCTCCACCAACAACAGAGGAGTGACGCTCACAACAACGAGCGGAACACCGGATGATAAATATGCAGCAATTTGGCACAGTACAGGGAACAGGTGGTGCATCTGCCAGTCATCTCAGTCAGCCAACCCATGGCACCTGGGTCTGTTCCAGGACCTCCGGTCAGCGAGCCTTCGACACTTCACGTGGCTTCAAAGTGCACCTGGCCTGGCACAGGCGCCGTGGTGACGTCACTGTCACTTATTGGCGAATGGCGACGGTCGATAACGCAGCGGTGGTTGTGAGAAATGCCATTTTGGGGGGGGGGGGGGGCGCCAAACCTGACCAGCTGTAAACCTCACGTCGCCTCGCAGCCACACAATGGCAACAGGGAGTTCTGGATGGGTGCAAGGGGTTGGTAATCCCCCCCCACCTTCAACTAAATAACCACACACGCGAGCCCTTGGGTCTCTCTGTGAGTCGATGGATCTGTGTGTGGTGAGTCTATGGGTTTCTGTGAGAGTCCGTGGGTCTCTGTGTGGTGAGTTTATGTGTCTCTGTTTTATGAGTCTATAGGGCTCTGTGCGAGTCTGTTTGATTCGGTGGTTCTCTGTGTGATGAGTCTATGCGTTTTTGTATGACTCTATGGGTCTCTATGTGGTGATTCTATGGGTCTGTTTGGTGAGTCTATGGGTCTCTCTCTGAGTCTATGGGTCTCTGTGGTGAGTCTATGGGTCTCTATGTGAATATGGGTACGATTGAGTCTATGGGTATCTGTCTGGTGAGTCTGTCTCTCTGTGGTGAGTCTATGTCTCTGTTTGGTGAGTCTATAGGGCTCTGTGCGAGCCTGTGGATCTGTTTGAGTCTGTGGTTCTCTGTCTGATGAGTCTATGGGTCTCTGTGGTGAGTCTATGGTTCTTTGTGCAAGTCTGAGGGTATGTGCGTGGTGAGTGTATAGGTCTATGTGTGATGACTCTATGGGTCTCTATGTGATGGATATCTCTGGTGCACATATCCTGGCACAAGCACCGTGGTGTCGTCACCACCACTAAGTGGAGAATGCTCCTACCCCTGTTCCTGCTTGTTGTTGTGCTCGGGAAGGAGAGAGAAAACTAGACTAAGGTCCACTGAGCTAAACATCTCTTCTTCAGAAGCGACTTGGCACCAATGATAGCTCAACGAAGTGGCTCATCATCACAGTCACTAAAGTTTTAAGTCAAAACTTTAAACGAATGTTTCTAAATGTGGAGGGAAAACCGGAGGACCCGGAGAAAAAGTCCACACGACCACGGGGAGAGACAGAGACACGCAAACTCCAAATATACAGCAGGCATCAGGGTCGGGGTCGAACCCACAACCTCCTGTACACCAGGCGAGGTAGTTAGGGGGGAAAGCAGAGACAGCGAGAGGGAGGAGAATTAGTCAAACTCACACTCAGTATTACTAACTAACCATGACACACTCACCATGATACTCACCATCATACTCACGCATTCACCATCATACTCACACACAAGCCCACACACATCAACAGTCGCCATTCACCACTACGTGGCGGTGATGTCCCCACAATAACTCAGGTGCCAAGGTTTGACGGCTGTGCCAGGCTAAGTTCAGGAGGAGGTCACGGGCCAGACTCAGGTGCCATGGGTTGACTGCTCTGCCTGGCTAGGTACAAGAGGAGGGCTAGACCCTGGTGCTATGGGTTAACTCGTGTGCCACCACCTGCACAACCACCACAATAACAACCACACAACAATAACCACGACCAACAACTGTAACCACAACTATAATTTAACCACAATTATAATTCCCATCAGCCACACGGCCCTCTGGGAGTGCCTCTCAACTGCAGCAGCAGCAGGGCCGAGCTCTGCTTGAAGCAGCGCCGTGAACTCAGCAGAACGTGACGGCTGTGGGCCAGGCGCCTCCTCTGTCTCCCCCCACCGCCGCCGACGCCACTGCTGATGCGGACACACCGCGCGAGGTTCTCACCTTCAGGCTGAGTCGACGTAGAGGAGGCCCAGCGAGCCGCCGCTTCAGAAGCTTTCGCGAGCCACTGACGGTGGCCATGAGCGGGAAACCAAATCAGCCGCTCGCCACCCACAATCCACAGCGCGCGCCGCCTCCACTCGGCCCCGGCCTAAGCTGAAGTAGCAGCGGGGGAGGGGGGCGGGGCATGGGGGGTGAGGGCAGGGGGGGCATGGGGGGTTGTGAGGGGGCATGGGGGGGTTGCGAATGTGGAGGGGCGGGGGGGGGAAGGGGGGTCACGAGGAGGGGCAGGGGGGGCAGGGGGGTAGTGAGGGGGAGGGAAATGGCGGACCATGGGGCGTGGTTGCGAGGGGGGGCAGAGGGGAGGAGCTCAGATGTGAGGGGGAGGAGCTCATGGCTCTGACGTCACGGGGGCGTGGTTACCTTGGACCACCACCCGCGTCTCGCGCCACGTGCTTCCCACTGGCAGTTTGGCCGTTAGAGAGACGCGGACCGACCCCAGAGCAGGAGTGGAACCGAGCTGTGGGTGAGTGGTGGCGGTGGTGGTGTGAGTCTCTCTGTGCGAGTCTGTGTGTGTGTGAGGCTTTCTATATGAGTCTGTGTGTGTGACTCTCTGTGTGTGTCTGAGTCTCTCTCTGTGTGTGTGAGTCTCTCTGTGTGAGTCTGTGTGTGAGACTCTCTGTGTGTGTGCCTCTCTGTATGTGTGTGACTCTCTGTATGTGTGTGAGTCTCTGTGTGAGTCTCTGTGTGTGTGTGAGACTCTCTGTGTGTGTGTGACTCTCTGTGTGAGTCTCTGTGTGTGTGTGACTCTCTGTATGTGTGAGTCTCTCTGTGTGTGTGTGTGTGAGTCTCTGTGTCTGTGTGTATGTGTGAGTCTCTGTGTGAGTCTCTGTGTGTGTGTGTGAGTCTCTGTGTGAGTCTCTCTGTGTGTGTGTGAGTCTCTGTGTGAGTCTGTGTGTGTGTGAGTCTGTGTGAGTCTCTGTGTGTGTGAGTCTGTACGTGTGCGAGTCTCTGTGTGCATCTGTGTGTGTGTGGAACGGTCGTAGAGCTGACAGCGCGCCGCGCTATGAACCCGGCGACCCCGAGTTGGATTCCCTCTAAAGGCCAACAGCAGTAACGATTATCTGAACCGGTGCTGGGCCTCCCCTAGGTTGACTCAACCTCGAATGAGTACCTGGTGTGGTGTGTAAAGATCGCCACTGGGGAGACAAAGGTGGCCGGGCGTGGTGCTGGCAATCCAACCCCCTCGTGTGTCGTGCCGGCCTTCATACGTACTGCTGGCTAACAGCACTTGCCCCTACAGCCTGTTAAGTCTCTACGGGGATCTTTGTCTTTGGTGTCCCATACTGGCAGGGAGAGGAGTGGTGGTGTTAATGTTGGTGGTATTAGTGGTGGGGGTGCTCGTGATGGTGGTGGTGTTAGTTGTGTTAGTGATGGTGGTGTTAGTGATTGTGGTTGTTAGTAGTGGTGATAGTGGTGGTGTTACTGGTGTTAGTGATGGTGGTGTTGGTGGTATTAGTGATGGTGGTGTAAGTGAGGTGATCGGATGCCATGGTGGTCCCCATCTTTAAGAAGGGAGACCGCACAGACTGTAACAACTACAGGGGCATCTCACTCCTCAGTGTGCCGGGAAAGGTCCTGGCAAGGATTATTCAACACTGCCTTACCAGGCATGCTGAGGAGAGGCTTGTGGAGCCCCAATGTGGTTTCAGGAAAGGGTGGTCCTGCACAGATGCCATATTTTCTGTCCGTTTGCTAAAGCAGAGGTGGAGGGAATTCCAACAAGACCTACATCTCTGCTTTATTGACCTGGTAAAGGCCTATGACACCATCAGTAGGCCTGGGCTCTGGGTTCTTCGTGCTTTCGGAGTCCCTGACCCGCTGCTCACGATCTTTAAGGACCTTCATTATGGTGAGCGGACCCGGGTAAAACTACATTGCCGGGAGTCGGAGCCATTCCCTGTTCACCTTGGGGTCCGACAGGGATGTCCTCTGGCTCCAACATTATTTAACATCTATTTCGACCACGTAGTTCGTGAGGCCTTCAGTAGCTGTACCGGAGGAATTTTCATCTGGTACAGATACAGTGGGAGGCTGATCAATGCCCGGATGCCGTCAAGGGATGGCTCCCTATTGGTCAACCACGTTATGTATGCCGATGACGTGATAATTGCGGCTCACTCAGAGGAGGAGTTGGAGGCGCTGCTGCTAAAACTGGAGTGTGCCACTAAGAGGTGGGGCCTTACCATCAGCCCCACCAAAACGAAGCACCTGCCTGGGTATTTTGTACCATCGGGCACTCCACCTCCACAACTCCCAATCAGTGATGGGGCAGTTGTGGAGAGAGTGGAAAGTTTCCCATACCTGGGCAGTGTGCTCATGACCGTCTCCGGTTTAACAGCAGAGGTCTCACTCCGAATAATTCGAGCGGCATTATCTTTTCAGCAGTTGCGTAACGCTGTGTGGAAGCTACCTGGTCTGTCGCTCCACACGAAGCTTCGGGTCTTCTCAGCCACAGTCATTCTCTCCCTTCTCTACGCTTGTGAAACGTGGACCCCCCTAATGGAACATCTTTGCCGGTTAGAAACGTTGAGGCTGGCCTGCCTCCGATCAATCCTGGGTTTAACCAGGCTGGATTGTGTGAGGAGCTCACAAATCCTCGAAAGATCTGGACAAAGCCCCATCAGTGAGCTCCTCCGGCAGGCAAGGCTGCGTTGGCTGGGCCATGTAGCCCGCATGCCCAATCACCGCATGCCCAAGCAGCTTTTATTTGGCCGGATCGAGGGGGCTGAACGGACGCAGCACGGGCTAGAGAAGAGATGGAATGATGTGGTACAGCAGGATGTGGAGCTGAGTGGACTTGCCGATAACTGGTACCAGCTGTGTCAAGATCGGCCTCTGTGGAAGAGGCTCGTGAAGGACGCTACTGGGCAGTTGGAGGCAGTCGCCCTCCAACAACAACGGAGAGCGCAGGAACGACGCTCACAACAACGAGCAGAGCGCCGGATGGCTAAAGCACAGCAAGTTGGCACAGTAAGGGGCACAGGTGGTGCATCAGCCAGTCATCTCAGTCAGTCGACCTTTGGCACCTGGGTCTGCCCCGTGACCTCCTGCCAGCGGGCGGGCGTTCGACACTTCACGTGGCCTCAAGGTGCACATGGCCTGGCACAAGCGTCGTGGTGACATCACCGCCACTTAGAGGCGAATGGCGATTGTTGTTGTTGGTGTTAGTGATGGTGGAATTTTTGTTGCTGGTGTTAGTCGTGGTGGTGTTAGTGATGGTGGTATTATTGGTGCTGGTAGTGGTGTTCGTGGTGGTCTTAGTGGTGGTGTTAGTGTTGGTGGTATTATTGGTGGTGGTGTTAGTAGTGGTGTTAGTGATGGTGTTAGTGGGGTAGTGTAGCGGTTAGCGTGCTGCGCTAAGAACCTGGCGACCTGGGTTTGATTCCCGCTCACGGCCAACATTGGTGACGATTATCTGAACTGGTCCTGGGCCTCACCCTAGATCGACTCAGCCTTAAATGAGTACCTGGTGCGAGGTGCAAACATTGCCACTGGGGAGACAAAGGCGGCCGGGCGTGGTGTTGGCCACCCACCCCCTCGTGTGCCGTGCCGGCCTTCATAGGTGCTCGCGGACAGCACTTGCCCCAACAGTCTGTTAAGGCTATACGGGGGATCTTTGTCTTTGTTCGTGGTGTTAATTGTGGTGTTAGTAGTGGTGTTCGTAGTAGTGGTGTTCGTAGTGGTGGTGTTCGTAGTGGTGGTGTTGGTGGTGTTAGGAGTAGTGTTAGTAGTGGTGTCCGAACAGAGGAGCAACGCTCACGACAACAACCTTTGAGCCGGGCATCTAAAATGCAGCAAGTTGGCACAGTCATCTCAGTCAGACAACTCATGGCACCTGG
Organism: Petromyzon marinus; assembly: GCF_048934315.1. Classification (NCBI taxonomy): domain Eukaryota; kingdom Metazoa; phylum Chordata; class Hyperoartia; order Petromyzontiformes; family Petromyzontidae; genus Petromyzon; species Petromyzon marinus. The sequence continues at coordinate 2,117,073 of NC_133705.1, forward strand.
GTCTGACCTGTGACTGCCTGTCAGTGAGCCTTCGGCACTTCACGTGGTCTCAAAGTGCACCTGGCCTGGCACAGGCGCCGTGGTCACATCACCGCTACTTAGTGGCGAATGGCAGTTGTTGTTTTTTGTGTTTTTCGTATTGTGTGTGACTGGTGAGGATGTGAGTCCGTGTTGATGATGAGAGTCCGCATTGTGACGTGACGTGCGTTTAGACGTGGGTGTGTCACGCCCCTTCAACTCTGCGTGTCCCTCACCTCTGTCTCCCGCTCTCCACGCAGAGACCCGGACCGCACAAGAGACACCGTGAGCTCTGAGCACCCTCGTCTGCAAGTTGCTACCATGGAGGTACATGTGGCTCCTCGACTCGTGTGGTGAAGTATGGGTGGACGTGTGTTCTCCCCACTGCGTGTGCCTACCTGTCACCTGTATACCTGGGTGTGCTTCTCCTTGCCCGCCTGAGTGTGTGCGCGTCTATCAGAGTGTCTCTCCGAGATCCTGTTGGTGTACGTGCCCGTCTACGCGTGAGCATCTACGGCGCTGTTTTCTATCCACTGATGGATGAACGCCTCCCTCCCTGAGACCCTGATACCCTTCGCATGCTGTCATAGAATAATCCGCCAAGCGCCGATTTCGTCGCACCATCTCTCTGGCGGCTCGGCTCTCTGATGTGTTCCGTTCCTTGGTTGTCGCTCCGTTATTATTCTTTGACCGTTAGCCATTGTTGTCCCTCCTAGCCATGGCTCGTCCTGCCCGAGTCCCACTCACTCCTCTTAACAGTTTGAACGATCCCATTGACCTGCGTGTGACCTCGAAATCCACACGTCTTTCATTGTAAATCCAAGCATGGCAACTGATATTGGCCAAATATCCCAACGCTGAGAACTGGCAACATCTCGGCAGGACCCTCCTGAATGTGGAGCCCAGGATGTCAGAGATGCTGGCTCAGTGCTCGGCCACTGCACTTGCTCCAACATCTTAATCAAGCCCATGTGGTGGACCTTTGTCTTTGCGTGTGTAGATCAGCCGAGCTGGAGAGGCTCGGAGTAACGGCGAGTCTTGCACCACGTGGAGTGCGCTGTCCTCAGCGCGCACCGGCTCCATCCGCAGCAAATCGCCACAAGGTAAGAACAGAAATGAGTGACGTCAAGATGGCCACGCTGAATGGTGGGACATCACGACGGTCATGTTTCAAGGGGGACGTCACAGTGACCATGATGCATGGGGGACTTCATGGTGGCCATGTTGCATGGGTGATGTACCGTTCGAATTTTGCCGTTCTCTCGTCTAACACCGGCGAGACACGGTCATAAAGAAGGCTGTCTCTGGTGCAGGCCAGTCAGTTTCAAAGACAATGCCCATATATTATCGGAGCATGTTTGTTTGCATATTTTTCCACAAGTACGTGTGGTAAATGCAGACTTGATGCCTTGCAAAAGGTATCTATTTGGTGTTTGAACATATTAACACCTATTCTTAGTTTTTTCGGTAAAGTCACGACTTTACCGAAAAAACTAAGAATATGAATTACTGCAGTCACGAAAGCTTTAAATCAAAATATTAACACCTGTTTTTGTGCCAGAAAGGGTAAAAGCTATTCTTATTTCATAAAATCCTTCTTGCATATCTGTGTTATATTTATCTAATTCATTAACCCCGTTTTCAAACCCAAGCAACCTAAGATGTCCTCAGAGCTGCATATAGCTGGACATCGAACAAAGATGGTCACTGCATGGCACGCTTTCAGATGTGCTTCTGCAGTCATCTGGAATGTTCTTCCGACATTAGGCAGCCACTGGAGCGATGCACTTTTACATCAATAATTTTTGCGAACTTGTTAGTTTGTTGTCTTTCCCCCTCACTTCTGATTAGCAGGGCTGCCGAAGCACAGTTTAACATACGGACATAACTGGTATTGGCCAAAACATTCAAATCCCCTGCAAATTCCTCAAATTGGGATCACACAGCAGACGTAATGGCAGCAGCGTCGCCCCCATTCTCTGTAAATCATCTGCAGGAACCTCCTGAAAAGGAATTTTGATACTTTTTGAGGCTGTGCTGCTTAAACGAAAGATCACCGACAGCTGTTTTTATTATCTTGCCTGCAGCAATCCTGGCTCTCTTTGGCCCACAAATGACCCACCGGGAGAAGCTGGAGCTTGTCGCCATACAGAAAGTATGGTACTTTGCGCTCAGCAACAGATCCCGGGGACACAACAACGATGGATACGACGACCACGAACATCATTACATTCCGGTGAGACTCGCCACAAAGCCCCCACCGTGGGGGCGGTCACAGGGCGCAGCGGTCGCGGGGTTCGTGGCTTCTTGTCATTGCAACTTAAGCACCAACCAACCAGAGAAAGCACACGTGCACTCTCCCACACACTTCACAATCATAAGTTTATTTCCCAAGTTAAGCCCATTGAGCTAAAGAGCTTTTTTTAGGGTGACTCGGCCAGCAGACATCAGAGCATTCCACAATTACAGATTTAAGAAAGCCAAACACTTAATAAAAGCAATTATTTCGTAAAATAATGCTCACATGTTGTGATTTTTAAAATATAGTCAGTCTAAATTTGTGTAATTTTGTGCAGGTCCACCATGAGCACCTTCACTACCGCTATGAGGTGCTGAAGAAGATTGGGCACGGAGGTCAAGGCCAGGTGATCCGGTGCCTTGACCACAAGATGAACACCCTGGTGGCCGTGAAGATCTTGGTATCACCATTGAGGTAAGAATTCAGAATGGTGTCGTCACAAGGACGACGTTGTTGTTACGTCCAGTGCTGTGGGTGGCCGTGTGATGAGGTGGTGACAACTCGTGCCTCACGTAGAGGGTCCCCGGTTCGACTCCTGACTCGGGTGCCCTCCTGTGTGGAGTTTGTATGTTCTCCCCCTGTTCTGGATCAGTTCACTCTTACATTACATTAAGTCTTCATTTAACCTAGTAGAGGCATTCCTGAAAAGTGCCACGTTAAGGGAAAGCACATTAAGCAAACATAATATCCCCATATATAATGTAACGATAAAGTTTTGCAAGATATAATACATGCACACAGTGATGTGAAGAGACCAATAACGGAGGGCATGCTGTCACGTCACGTGATCATTCCGCATTCCGCCTACTGTGTCATACCGCTCAGCTGTGCAATTTTATTGTGGGCACATTCCACGTTATAATGGGCGCTTTCCTGCATTAGAACAGAAGCATTCCGGATTATAATGGGTGCGGTCCGCGTTATAACGGGAGCCTTCCACGTTATCATGGGCACGTTCCACGCTATAAAAGGCGTGTTCCACACTGTAATGGAGTTGTCCCATGTCATAACGGGCGCGTTCCGTGTTATAACGTGTGCGTTCTGCGTTATAGCAGCTACATCATGGGACCTCCTTTGCCAGTACCAAAATATACTCCTAAAGGAGGTCCCATGATGTAGCCATTCACCCCGAGCTCTCATTACTCTGAAAACGCTTGTCTTTGTGCTGTACGCCTTTTGGCGTCCCCTGGTCTAACACCGTTTTTGAGACGAGGCTCAAAAGAAAGGTGTTTCTGGTGTGGACCAATCAGTTTCAAAGACAATGCATATATTATCAGAGTATGTTTTTTGTTTGCATTCTGACCACAAGTATTGTGGTTAATGCAGACATTATTCCTTGTAAAAGGTTTCAGTTTGGTGTTTTAACATCTTAACACCTGTTTTCTTGCTAGAAAAAAGGAGAAAATATATTCTGATATTTTGGTACTGGCAAAGGAGGTCCCATGATATTCCACGTTATAATGCCTTGCTCTGTGAGAGCCACATTCAGTCACGACTCAGCTGTGGCTCAGTCTTTAAAACTCAGGCTCAGCTCTAGCTCAGCCGTGGTTTGGCCCAGGCTTGAGCCGCTCAGCTGCTGTTAAAGATACATGAGTGGCTCAGCCGTGGCTTGGCTCAGCTCCTGGGAATCCTGAGTGTGGCTGGGGCCATGCTCGGAGTCGGTTCAATTCACACATTAGGGAATCACTACGTTCAGGCAGCACCCCAAACCCCCTTCTATCCCTTGCTTATTTGATCCTCTTCCCGATCCTTTCTGGAACCTTCCATGAGCGCACTACTGGAACTCACAATGCCATTACACTTGGGGAACTAATATTTATTCATTAATTCTGAATAGAATTTGTTTCTGGTCATTCCTTAAGCAAGTCTAAGTCATGATTCATTTGTGGATTTTCTCTGCACAGCTCCAAGCATGATACATTTCAGAGAAAGGAGCTCCAGATGGCTCTGGAACTTCAGGGCGAGGGCAGTGATGAGGACTACAACGTCATCAAAGTCCTGAACCATTTTGACTTCAGAGGACACCACTGCATTGTCCTGGAGCTGTTGAAGTACGTACCATGTGTTCCCACTGCCCCCCCCCCCCCCCCATAGCGTGGTTAACTTCATTAGCTAAACTAAAACTTTTATTTAACAGGTAAAGCCCACTGCCCTATCAGTTATTTTTCACAAGCGGCCTGGCTACAAATGATAGCTAAAAAAAGTGGCTGATGTGGAAATGTATAGTAGCCAAATACTCTAAAAGCAAGTTTCTAAATGTGGAGGGACAAACCAGAGAACCCGGAGAAAAATCCACGTGACCAGGGGTAGAACATGCAAACTCAAAATATACATGCGTCACGGTCGGGATCAAAGCCCCGATCTCTTCCACACCAGGGGAGGGTGATAACGTCACACCACCGGGGCTAGATGTTACTTTTGGGATTCCTGTGCCACCCACGCATTGTGATACTGTGGAGCTGTCATGTGTCCCGGGTGCACGAGGCCACGCCTCTTTTCTCAATCAGCCCCGCCCACTTTTATATAGCCACGCCTCCACTCGATCAGCGCAGTGGTAATGCTTGAGCCCCTCGGTGAAAATCCCTGAGTTCGATTCTCAACTCGGACGCCTTTCTCTGTGGAGTTTGTATCTCCTAATGGATAATTCCACCACCCGGAAACAGAGCCAATGAAAGCAAGTGGACAAATGTGCTAACTGATTTGGTTTATCAGCAAACCGATGACCTAAACCCACACTGAGCTATGAATCATATTAGTCGTGAATGTGCAAATAGAATATTAATATTGTCGTTATCAGAATCCACGCAGTATTGCAGGGTATGACACTGACGCTGGTTCGTTGTTGTCATTGTTGTTGCTGCTGCTGCCTCTTTCACAGGGAGAGCCTCTATGATGTGATTACGGAAGGGAGGCTCCGGAAATTGCACATGGGGATGGTGAAAACTTACACCAGGGGCATCCTCAAGTTCCTTTGCCACACCAAGGCCAGGAGCATCATCCATGCAGACATCAAGCCAGTGAGTGGACACAGCATTCAGCGCGACTTTGTTCCGGAGTTGTGTCATTATTGGGGACTCGGTCCATAGAGAAAACTAACCACGTTGGTCACAGGGTCGATGTGTTAGCTCTGTCCGTCTATCTGGAAGGAAGCAGGGTCACGTTACCTCTGGTGATGATCTGGTATGAATTCAACTGTCGTGTAGAGTCGTGTCGCTATTGCGGGACTCACCACAGATAAAACCAGCAATGTAGATCACAGCGTTGCCCCAAACTTTGGGAAATACAAACCGGAGCTGAAAAGAATGAATTTCAAAACGTGCCAAATACGCGTTTGAACAGACAGCTGCTCATTGTCAGCTTCCCAAGACAAACGCGCGGTGGAAAGCGTCACGAAATCCGTGCGCCCTTGATTGTGGTTTTTGGTCCGTAACTCGTTATCGGGCAGCTGTGAGCATCTATGATAAGTTGTCTATAGAGCTGCACCCTTTTACTTAGATGGTGCTTCAGAGAGCTTTAAATGTGATGAGCCTCGACTAACATCGCTCATCTTGACGCATTTGAAAGGGGCACCCCCAGTGGCAGCTGTCAGAAAACAGCGAATGTTGCACTTGACTCAAGGTTGATGACGGTGCTACGCCTCACCTAGTTCCCCTGTTTAGCTTGTACCGTGGTACGTAATTGATCCACTGCTGGCTGAATGCTATCGGCGTAACATCCGAGTGTGAATTCCTTCTGCCTTTCTTCCTTTAGGAAAATGTTCTACTCAAGGATACCGTGACTGGCACCGTCAGGGTCACGGACTTCGGCACCAGCTTTTTTGTGAAAAGGCAACGTGAGTAACCTCACCTGGGTGTGAGTTTCTGCGTGTGGGTGTGAGTTTCTGCGTGTGGGTGTGTCTGTGTTCCAGTGTGTGTGTGTGCAAGTCTCTTAGTGTCTGTACATGTGACAGTGTGTGATAACGATGCTGTTCATGACACAGTGAGTATACACACACACGTACATATATATTTGTTGTTGTTGTGCAGCTCTGCATGTTGGTGGGACCCTGCCATACCTATCTCCGGAGGTATTGCTGGGCTACAGATTAACGTGTGCAGTGGACATGTGGGCACTGGGCTGCACAGTGGCGGAGTTGGCGACCGGCAGGGAATTATTCCATTCGGACAGCCGCGACGACCACCTCCCGTGCTGCATGGAGGTATTTCCAACTGGGCGTTCACCCGCTCGTGATTCCCCCCTCCTTCCTTGAAGTTGTAGGCTATGGGGGGGGGGAGCCAGGAGAGGGGGGGCGATTGGCTACTTGGTGATCTGGCGAATGGCAGCCATTGTATGTTTTATGTGTGTACACGTGTGTGTCTGTACGTGTGGGGGGAGCAGTGGTGTAGCGGTTAGCGTGATCAGCTACAAACCCGGTAATGCGAGTTTGATTCCAATTCACGGCCAACATCAGTGATGATTATCTGAACCGGTACTGGGCATCCCCTAGTACAAATCAGCCTCAAATGAGTACCTGGTGCCGTGTGTACCTGCTTCAATATGGCCAACCATCCCCTCTCTGTGTGTGCCACAGTCCTGGCCCTCAACAGGTGCCGCTACTGTTGCTGCTGCTGTTTCTACTTACTACTAAAAGCACTTGCCCCTACAGTCTGCTGCGGCTACACGGGTGACTTTTGCCTTTATCTCAACCATGTGCAGATCCTCGGGTTGCCTCCAAGATGCATGATGGATGCAGCTCCTGACGGAATGCACTACTTTGGTGAGTTGAAGGGTGGGGCGAGCAACCGGCCGGATTCAGTGTTAGGGTGTGGCCTGGAGCTGTTGTAGTTCTTTTTGGGGGGGTGGCCATGGGGGGGGGGGGCCTCTTTGTATTTTCAATTCCTTGGGTGAGTGGGTGGGTAAATGGGCGCGTGGGCAAGTGGGTAGATGGGCAAAGTGGTGGTTGGTGACTGTGTGTCTCTCCTGCTGTGCATGTCTCCTGCAGATCGTTTGGGCATGATGTTCTCCCCAGTCAAGAGAAGGGTGCCAGGGAGCTTGTCACTTCACGGGGCACTCAAAAGCCACGACCCGGAGTTTGTTGACTTTGTCAGCTCCTGCCTGCGGTAAGAATCATCCCCCACCACCTCCCCCCTCCCCATGAGGATTTCTCCCACCAAGGTGATCAACGAACGCCCTCCACCGATCACCAGGAAGATGTGGAGCTGAGTGAACCTGCCGATAACCAGTACCACCGGTGTTAAGATCGCCCTCTTTGGAGGTCCGTTAAAGATGATCCTCGGCAGTGCGAGGCTCAGGGCATTTTTAGAGTACTGCGTATTGAAGGATTGCCGCTGCTACCGCGACTACCGCTGATGCCGTGCGATCCTGGACCTCGTGGGAGAAGGGAAGGAACGTCAATCCTCTCACTACGCCTCTCTCACCACGTGCGCTGCGTGTGACCCCGGTGCGTCTCTCAACAGATGGGATCCGGATTGTCGCATGACGCCAGCGCAGGCGCTGGGTCACAGCTGGCTCCGGACCGTGACCACCAGCACCACCAGCAACGCCACCGCCATCACCATTGCTGCTCCTGGCAGTGTACAGTGTTTTGGAGCTGCTGAGCGACGGTAAGCCATGAGCTGCTTGTCCAATGTTCAAGGCAGTCCATAGGGAGGTGTGGGGCCCGGGGCAAGTCACAATTAAATCGGAAGTATTACCAACAATACAGGGGTTGTTTCGGTTAGATCGCATAGATATACATGTGTTGTTAAACTCACCACCACCCAACACAGCCAATTAGTAAGGTGTATCATGTAAACAAAATGTGCCAATTAGTTACTAGATCAGCACACCAGTGTGTTGGAAAGTAAACCCACCACATTTACTATTCGAATACGACATTTTGCCGGGGATTGCAACCAGCCTCATAAGGTGACGGCCAGAATTGTGGAGAAATACTCCTGTTTCGGTCTTAAATAGTGATAAATGTGAATGTGATGTCATCATTTGTGAGCCAATCTGGTGCGAAAGCCTACGTGTTAAAAAGACATTTTACGTCTGACACCGTAACATCGAAGCACAGGGCCGCCAAAAGCACGGTGCCTGGGGCGGTTTCCCCAGTACACCGTACCCGGGGGACGGCTCTGCTCCTGTTAATGTATTTACATTTATTACTACTACCCTTATTTAGCCAGCATGAGCCTCACTCAGTCTCAAGACTCTTTTTCAGTAGAGTCCTGCCAAGTTGTTTGCAGTACAGAACAAATTTGCTTTTGCTACTGCTGCTATGCGATCCCAATTGAGTGATTTGGAGGTTCAATTTCTAACACTGGCGAGGATGTCCATCCAACACTGGTTGCGTTGCGTGTGTCAGGGTTCAGTTACGTGGAGGAAAATGCCAAACCCAAAGGAAGGAAAGTTACATTTTAATGTACAATTTTATTGAGGGACTGTGTGTTGTCTTGGTGGGGTCTGGGGCTGTTTTGTTGATGTTTTGCTGCCTTGCCCAAGTTTACATTTAGTCTTCTTTGGTTCTTTCGGTAAAGTCACGTAGAATGAGAATAAAATAATAAATTGATAAAATAAAATAACACAATAATATTCTCACGACGTTTCGGCCACAACACAAGCGGCCTTCATCAGGTGAAGGGAGCGAGACTGTCTGGTAGGACAGCGCTGGAGTGAGAGAGCCACGTTCAGATCACGGCTTTTAAGCTGTGTGAGAGGAACAAAGAGCCTTGACGAAGGAATTAGCATAAAATTTTAGCATTGAAAAGGCTGAATGATTAGCTTGTGACTGGTCACAGAAATAGCTATGTTAAAAGTTAAAGCATACACATCCGCAGAGGCACCCATTGTTAAAAGGAATTAGCATAGAATTTAGCATTGAAATAGCTAAATTAAGGCATTCGCTTGTAACTGCTACAGAAATAGTTACGTTGAAGTCAGAGCATACACATTCACCGAGGCACTTAGTACAAATCAAAACAGGAGAATTTAGCATTGAAATAACTAGGCGAATTTAGCATTGAAATAACTGGGTAATTTGCTAGTGACTGGTCACAGAAATGACTACAAATCTGAGCTATTCACAGTACTATATAGTGAACCAATAAAAACTAAAATATAAATTACCTTCATGTTATCAATAAACTCTATATTCTCCAATCAGCTAAGCTACCAACCATTAGTCGTTATATATCACAATGCTATATGGCGAAAAAATGGGTGGATTCTTACCCTCAAATTTCCGTACCACGGATAGCTACGGGCCCCGTTCAGACGGACGAGTTCGTCAATGGTCGGAACAGAGGAGGGGGAGAGAGACAGCTGCGAAGCCCTAGTATACTCCATGTTGTAAACCATACCATTAACCGTGGTGTGAGAGGTATTAAGAGGCAATGCTGGCGAAAGAGCTGCGGTCTGAAGGTCATCGTAAAATTACAATTAATTAAGAACAGAAATGATTTAACACATCTTTCCAGTGGTTACTGAGCCTGAATCCATCTTCTCGGTTGAAATTGTCTCTGTGCTTGTATATGTGAATGGCCTCATGAACGAATCTCTCATGGTAGCCAGTTGGTTTGCAAAGAACCTCCGTCTTGGAGAAGTCAATGTCATGTGAGCCCACTGAATTGTAACAGTGATCTGCCACGGCAGAGGAGTTCGTCTTACCGTGTTTCAAGTCTGCTTTATGTTCGCGGATGCGATCCGAGATATGTCTTTTGGTTTCTCCAATGTAGCTACTACCACAGAGGCACTTTAGTTTGTAAACGCCCGGGTACTGTATGTCTGGAAGAGCATCTTTTACAGATGGAACTAAATCACGGATTTTGTGTACTGTGTTGAATCGGACCTGGATCTTGTGTTTATTCAGGATTTTGGAGATCTTTTTAGTGACCCCTGCAATGTAGGGTAAGGTGATGGTTTTGAGTGGCTCCACAAGAGGATCCTTCTTCATGACTGGAGTGATGGCTTTGCAGATTGTGTAGTCGGAGTAGCCATTAGCCCTGAGAGCCTGGTGTACGTGTTTGAGTTCACTGGTAATATGTTCCTGGTCGGAAATGCATTGGGCTCTATGGTATAGAGTCTTGATGAGGCAGTTCTTCTGGGATGGATGGTGGTGGGAATCCGGTTTCAAGTAAGCATCTGTATGGGTAGCTTTCCTGTAGACAGAGTGGCTCATTGAACCATCATGTCTCCTTTTAATTAAGACATCCAGAAAGGGTAGTTTGCCATCTTTTTCGACCTCCATGGTAAATCTGATGGCTGGGTGTATGGAATTGATGTGGTCGCGGAATTGGTCTAGAGCAGGCTGGCCATGTGGCCAGATGACAAAGGTGTCATCAACGTACCTCTTCCATAAGGTCGGGCGTAGAGTGGCAGTCTGGATGGCGTCAGTTTCAAATTTTTCCATGAATACGTTGGCTACAACCGGAGATAGGGGGGAGCCCATTGGGGTGCCCTCAGTTTGTTTGTAGAAAGTTCCATTCCAGGTGAAGTATGTGTTGGTTAAGCAATGTCTCACCAGGGGGGGTACATCAGTATGCAGTCCTTGATGAACCAGGTCTTCAATGATAGCGATGGTGTCAGGTACCGGGACTTTGGTGAACAAGGACACCACATCAAAACTGACAAGCAGGTCGTTTGGGGACAGGGAAATGTCTTTGATTGTCGATACCAGGTGAGTAGAATTTAGTACCGCAGAGGTGGTTTTTCCAGTGAAAGGTCGCAGTATATCAGCCAGAAAACGTGCCAGTTTGTAGGTGGGGGAGCTGATAGTAGAGACGATGGGACGAAGGGGTGTATCTTCTTTGTGTATCTTTGGAAGGCCATATAATCTTGGTGGTCTGGCAGCAGAGGGTTTCAACAAGAACTGTTTGTTCTCATCAATTAATGCTGTTGAATCAGAGATAATTTTGTTCGTTTTGGTGACCAGGCTGTTGGTGGGATCTCTTTTTATTTTTGTATAGCTGCCATCGTTGAGTAGTTCTTGAATTTTGTTGTTATATTCTGTTTTGTCCATGATGACAGTGGCATTGCCTTTGTCGGCTGAGAGAACGACAATATCATCCCTCTTTTTTAATTGAGATAATTCAAAACGTTCGTCTTTGCTGATGTTGCTAGGTGGCAACTTAGCGTTTTTGAGGGTTGCAGCGATTTCAGATCTTGCTACATCTGCAGAGATGTGACTCAAGCCCTTGAGTGCAACGTCGACATGGGCAATGATATCATTAACCGGTAAGTGTCTCGGTGTGACAGCAAAGTTTAGACCTTTAGCTAAAACGGATTTCAGACCATCAGAAATGGAACTGTTACTGCGATTAATTACGACTTTGTTGACGTCTATCTTTTCGGTGTGTGGATCCGATTTTTTGCTGGAGAGGTGATTGAATTTGGAAATCAAATTGTCCCTACATTTGTTCGACATAGTGGCAGCCGAAGAGGTAGTCATATTGTCTACATGTTCCCAATCCGATGTAGACATTGTTGCTGTCAATTTTAAGTGTGATTTGTAGAGTGTCTTGTCTAACTGATCGAGTTCGGTGCGTGTAAGTCTGATTTTTTCCGAGATAAGAGCGAAGCTAGTTCTAGCTAGAATTCGTTTTGCATTGAGAGAAGTTGCAACAGCAGAGGTTAGTGTAAATGCGGTTGGTATTACCTTAGAGTCGCGGCATCTCTTCAGAAAGGTGAGAGACTCGATTAGTTGAGCCTTCTTATCCCGAAGTCTGTTGAATGATCTTAAGGATGTGTGGAATCCCTCCCCGTAGAGGTGGTTAAATTACGATTTAAAGCTTTCGTGACTGCAATGATTCATCTTCTTTGGTTCTTTCGGTAAAGTCACGTAGAATGAGAATAAAATAATAAATTGATAAAATAAAATAACACAATAATATTCTCACGACGTTTCGGCCACAACACAAGCGGCCTTCATCAGGTGAAGGGAGCGAGACTGTCTGGTAGGACAGCGCTGGAGTGAGAGAGCCACGTTCAGATCACGGCTTTTAAGCTGTGTGAGAGGAACAAAGAGCCTTGACGAAGGAATTAGCATAAAATTTAGCATTGAAAAGGCTGAATGATTAGCTTGTGACTGGTCACAGAAATAGCTATGTTAAAAGTTAAAGCATACACATCCGCAGAGGCACCCATTGTTAAAAGGAATTAGCATAGAATTTAGCATTGAAATAGCTAAATTAAGGCATTCGCTTGTAACTGCTACAGAAATAGTTACGTTGAAGTCAGAGCATACACATTCACCGAGGCACTTAGTACAAATCAAAACAGGAGAATTTAGCATTGAAATAACTAGGCGAATTTAGCATTGAAATAACTGGGTAATTTGCTAGTGACTGGTCACAGAAATGACTACAAATCTGAGCTATTCACAGTACTATATAGTGAACCAATAAAAACTAAAATATAAATTACCTTCATGTTATCAATAAACTCTATATTCTCCAATCAGCTAAGCTACCAACCATAAGTCGTTATATATCACAATGCTATATGGCGAAAAAATGGGTGGATTCTTACCCTCAAATTTCCGTACCACGGATAGCTACGGGCCCCGTTCAGACGGACGAGTTCGTCCATGGTCGGAACAGAGGAGGGGGAGAGAGACAGCTGCGAAGCCCTAGTATACTCCATGTTGTAAACCATACCATTAACCCTGGTGTGAGAGGTATTAAGAGGCAATGCTGGCGAAAGAGCTGCGGTCTGAAGGTCATCGTAAAATTACAATTAATTAAGAACAGAAATGATTTAACACATCTTTCCAGTGGTTACTGAGCCTGAATCCATCTTCTCGGTTGAAATTGTCTCTGTGCTTGTATATGTGAATGGCCTCATGAACGAATCTCTCATGGTAGCCAGTTGGTTTGCAAAGAACCTCCGTCTTGGAGAAGTCAATGTCATGTGAGCCCACTGAATTGTAACAGTGATCTGCCACGGCAGAGGAGTTCGTCTTACCGTGTTTCAAGTCTGCTTTATGTTCGCGGATGCGATCCGAGATATGTCTTTTGGTTTCTCCAATGTAGCTACTACCACAGAGGCACTTTAGTTTGTAAACGCCCGGGTACTGTATGTCTGGAAGAGCATCTTTTACAGATGGAACTAAATCACGGATTTTGTGTACTGTGTTGAATCGGACCTGGATCTTGTGTTTATTCAGGATTTTGGAGATCTTTTTAGTGACCCCTGCAATGTAGGGTAAGGTGATGGTTTTGAGTGGCTCCACAAGAGGATCCTTCTTCATGACTGGAGTGATGGCTTTGCGGATTGTGTAGTCGGAGTAGCCATTAGCCCTGAGAGCCTGGTGTACGTGTTTGAGTTCACAAGACGGAGGTTCTTTGCAAACCAACTGGCTACCATGAGAGATTCGTTCATGAGGCCATTCACATATACAAGCACAGAGACAATTTCAACCGAGAAGATGGATTCAGGCTCAGGAACCACTGGAAAGATGTGTTAAATCATTTCTGTTCTTAATTAATTGTAATTTTACGATGACCTTCAGACCGCAGCTCTTTCGCCAGCATTGCCTCTTAATACCTCTCACACCACGGTTAATGGTATGGTTTACAACATGGAGTATACTAGGGCTTCGCAGCTGTCTCTCTCCCCCTCCTCTGTTCCGACCATGGACGAACTCGTCCGTCTGAACGGGGCCCGTAGCTATCCGTGGTACGGAAATTTGAGGGTAAGAATCCACCCATTTTTTCGCCATATAGCATTGTGATATATAACGACTTATGGTTGGTAGCTTAGCTGATTGGAGAATATAGAGTTTATTGATAACATGAAGGTAATTTATATTTTAGTTTTTATTGGTTCACTATATAGTACTGTGAATAGCTCAGATTTGTAGTCATTTCTGTGACCAGTCACTAGCAAATTACCCAGTTATTTCAATGCTAAATTCGCCTAGTTATTTCAATGCTAAATTCTCCTGTTTTGATTTGTACTAAGTGCCTCGGTGAATGTGTATGCTCTGACTTCAACGTAACTATTTCTGTAGCAGTTACAAGCGAATGCCTTAATTTAGCTATTTCAATGCTAAATTCTATGCTAATTCCTTTTAACAATGGGTGCCTCTGCGGATGTGTATGCTTTAACTTTTAACATAGCTATTTCTGTGACCAGTCACAAGCTAATCATTCAGCCTTTTCAATGCTAAATTTTATGCTAATTCCTTCGTCAAGGCTCTTTGTTCCTCTCACACAGCTTAAAAGCCGTGATCTGAACGTGGCTCTCTCACTCCAGCGCTGTCCTACCAGACAGTCTCGCTCCCTTCACCTGATGAAGGCCGCTTGTGTTGTGGCCGAAACGTCGTGAGAATATTATTGTGTTATTTTATTTTATCAATTTATTATTTTATTCTCATTCTACGTGACTTTACCGAAAGAACCAAAGAAGATGAATCATTGCAGTCACGAAAGCTTTAAATCGAAATTTAACCACCTCTACGGGGAGGGATTCCACACATCCTTAAGATCATTCAACAGACTTCGGGATAAGAAGGCTCAACTAATCGAGTCTCTCACCTTTCTGAAGAGATGCCGCGACTCTAAGGTAATACCAACCGCATTTACACTAACCTCTGCTGTTGCAACTTCTCTCAATGCAAAACGAATTCTAGCTAGAACTAGCTTCGCTCTTATCTCGGAAAAAATCAGACTTACACGCACCGAACTCGATCAGTTAGACAAGACACTCTACAAATCACACTTAAAATTGACAGCAACAATGTCTACATCGGATTGGGAACATGTAGACAATATGACTACCTCTTCGGCTGCCACTATGTCGAACAAATGTAGGGACAATTTGATTTCCAAATTCAATCACCTCTCCAGCAAAAAATCGGATCCACACACCGAAAAGATAGACGTCAACAAAGTGGTAATTAATCGCAGTAACAGTTCCATTTCTGATGGTCTGAAATCCGTTTTAGCTAAAGGTCTAAACTTTGCTGTCACACCGAGACACTTACCGGTTAATGATATCATTGCCCATGTCGACGTTGCACTCAAGGGCTTGAGTCACATCTCTGCAGATGTAGCAAGATCTGAAATCGCTGCAACCCTCAAAAACGCTAAGTTGCCACCTAGCAACATCAGCAAAGACGAACGTTTTGAATTATCTCAATTAAAAAAGAGGGATGATATTGTCGTTCTCTCAGCCGACAAAGGCAATGCCACTGTCATCATGGACAAAACAGAATATAACAACAAAATTCAAGAACTACTCAACGATGGCAGCTATACAAAAATAAAAAGAGATCCCACCAACAGCCTGGTCACCAAAACGAACAAAATTATCTCTGATTCAACAGCATTAATTGATGAGAACAAACAGTTCTTGTTGAAACCCTCTGCTGCCAGACCACCAAGATTATATGGCCTTCCAAAGATACACAAAGAAGATACACCCCTTCGTCCCATCGTCTCTACTATCAGCTCCCCCACCTACAAACTGGCACGTTTTCTGGCTGATATACTGCGACCTTTCACTGGAAAAACCACCTCTGCGGTACTAAATTCTACTCACCTGGTATCGACAATCAAAGACATTTCCCTGTCCCCAAACGACCTGCTTGTCAGTTTTGATGTGGTGTCCTTGTTCACCAAAGTCCCGGTACCTGACACCATCGCTATCATTGAAGACCTGGTTCATCAAGGACTGCATACTGATGTACCCCCCCTGGTGAGACATTGCTTAACCAACACATACTTCACCTGGAATGGAACTTTCTACAAACAAACTGAGGGCACCCCAATGGGCTCCCCCCTATCTCCGGTTGTAGCCAACGTATTCATGGAAAAATTTGAAACTGACGCCATCCAGACTGCCACTCTACGCCCGACCTTATGGAAGAGGTACGTTGATGACACCTTTGTCATCTGGCCACATGGCCAGCCTGCTCTAGACCAATTCCGCGACCACATCAATTCCATACACCCAGCCATCAGATTTACCATGGAGGTCGAAAAAGATGGCAAACTACCCTTTCTGGATGTCTTAATTAAAAGGAGACATGATGGTTCAATGAGCCACTCTGTCTACAGGAAAGCTACCCATACAGATGCTTACTTGAAACCGGATTCCCACCACCATCCATCCCAGAAGAACTGCCTCATCAAGACTCTATACCATAGAGCCCAATGCATTTCCGACCAGGAACATATTACCAGTGAACTCAAACACGTACACCAGGCTCTCAGGGCTAATGGCTACTCCGACTACACAATCCGCAAAGCCATCACTCCAGTCATGAAGAAGGATCCTCTTGTGGAGCCACTCAAAACCATCACCTTACCCTACATTGCAGGGGTCACTAAAAAGATCTCCAAAATCCTGAATAAACACAAGATCCAGGTCCGATTCAACACAGTACACAAAATCCGTGATTTAGTTCCATCTGTAAAAGATGCTCTTCCAGACATACAGTACCCGGGCGTTTACAAACTAAAGTGCCTCTGTGGTAGTAGCTACATTGGAGAAACCAAAAGACATATCTCGGATCGCATCCGCGAACATAAAGCAGACTTGAAACACGGTAAGACGAACTCCTCTGCCGTGGCAGATCACTGTTACAATTCAGTGGGCTCACATGACATTGACTTCTCCAAGACGGAGGTTCTTTGCAAACCAACTGGCTACCATGAGAGATTCGTTCATGAGGCCATTCACATATACAAGCACAGAGACAATTTCAACCGAGAAGATGGATTCAGGCTCAGTAACCACTGGAAAGATGTGTTAAATCATTTCTGTTCTTAATTAATTGTAATTTTACGATGACCTTCAGACCGCAGCTCTTTCGCCAGCATTGCCTCTTAATACCTCTCACACCACGGTTAATGGTATGGTTTACAACATGGAGTATACTAGGGCTTCGCAGCTGTCTCTCTCCCCCTCCTCTGTTCCGACCATGGACGAACTCGTCCGTCTGAACGGGGCCCGTAGCTATCCGTGGTACGGAAATTTGAGGGTAAGAATCCACCCATTTTTTCGCCATATAGCATTGTGATATATAACGACTTATGGTTGGTAGCTTAGCTGATTGGAGAATATAGAGTTTATTGATAACATGAAGGTAATTTATATTTTAGTTTTTATTGGTTCACTATATAGTACTGTGAATAGCTCAGATTTGTAGTCATTTCTGTGACCAGTCACTAGCAAATTACCCAGTTATTTCAATGCTAAATTCGCCTAGTTATTTCAATGCTAAATTCTCCTGTTTTGATTTGTACTAAGTGCCTCGGTGAATGTGTATGCTCTGACTTCAACGTAACTATTTCTGTAGCAGTTACAAGCGAATGCCTTAATTTAGCTATTTCAATGCTAAATTCTATGCTAATTCCTTTTAACAATGGGTGCCTCTGCGGATGTGTATGCTTTAACTTTTAACATAGCTATTTCTGTGACCAGTCACAAGCTAATCATTCAGCCTTTTCAATGCTAAATTTTATGCTAATTCCTTCGTCAAGGCTCTTTGTTCCTCTCACACAGCTTAAAAGCCGTGATCTGAACGTGGCTCTCTCACTCCAGCGCTGTCCTACCAGACAGTCTCGCTCCCTTCACCTGGTGAAGGCCGCTTGTGTTGTGGCCGAAACGTCGTGAGAATATTATTGTGTTATTTTATTTTATCAATTTATTATTTTATTCTCATTCTACGTGACTTTACCGAAAGAACCAAAGAAGATGAATCATTGCAGTCACGAAAGCTTTAAATCGAAATTTTACATTTAGTGTTGAAAATCTGGCCGGATTTTATGTACTTTGTGCTTATGTGCTCAATTTTTTGTGACTTGCTTACATTTTTACACGTTGCACTCCTTTTGTTTGTTGTTGTAACTTGCTGACGCTGTGCCTCGACTGCATATCTGTAAAGGAAGAGCTTCATAGCTTATCGGATTCCTCTTCATCCAGTCTAAATAATGTATTCTGATTTTGGAAACCAATGCAGGACAAAACGAGGGGGGGGGGGGTAGAACACACTCCACATTCCACACGGAGAAGTGGCCCAAGTATGGGAATCAAACCCAGGTCCCTCTTTGACCGAGTTCCAGCCCTGCTGCCTGCAAACGAACACATGTACAGTTCAAACCCCACGTATACATTCAGTTATATACGGATGTATTTTTATAATTGGTTCCTGGGTGAGGACAAATAATGAGGCAGCCATATCTTTGCCATGTAGCCCTTCATCCAGTGTGATATCGCAAGACTAATGACGATTCTGTAACCAGACCCACGATGGGCATGGTATGCTGCATTATTGCAGCGTTATTAACCTGGTTAATATATCTCCGCACACAGTTAGTCCGTACGCGGATGATGGTGGGGGGGGGGGGGGACTGCGATCTCTGCTGTAGCAGGAAGTTGGAACGGTGTCGTGCGCATCTCTTCACAGAGCGGAGCCGGCGCTGCCCCCATCCTCCGCGTTTGCCCTGGCCTCTAAATGTAAGCTGACGGTTGTGGTGGAAGAGGAGACCATGGTGGAGGAGCTGGTGGTGCAGGAGGAGACCCTGGTGGAGGAGCTGGTGGTACAGGAGGAGGAGACTCTGCTGGAGG
This sequence comes from Petromyzon marinus, assembly GCF_048934315.1. Taxonomy (NCBI): domain Eukaryota; kingdom Metazoa; phylum Chordata; class Hyperoartia; order Petromyzontiformes; family Petromyzontidae; genus Petromyzon; species Petromyzon marinus. The sequence goes on from NC_133705.1 coordinate 2,135,947, forward strand.
AGCTGGTTGTGCAGGAGGAGACCTGGGTGGAGGAGCTGGTGGTGCAGGAGGAGACCCGGGTGGAGGAGCTGGTGGTGCAGGAGGAGACCCGGGTGGAGGAGCTGGTGGTGCAGGAGGAGACCTGGGTGGAGGAGCTGGTGGTGCAGGAGGAGGAGACCCGGGTAGAGGAGCTGGTGGTGCAGGAGGAGGAAACCCGGGTGGAGGAGCTGGTGGTGCAGGACGAAGAGGAGATGGGGGGGGAGACAGAGGAGGTGGAGACGAAGAAGGAGCAGATGGTGGTGCAGGAGATGGTGGTGGAGGAGGAGATGACAAGGAAAGAGGATCAGGCGATGGTGATGCAGGAGGAGAAGAGGAAGCGAGGGGGCCTGGCCCGCATAGGGAGAACCATCCGTGCACTCCTCCGACGCGCGCTGCTGTGTGGTGGCCGGTCCACCACACAGTAGAGGTGGTGGTCATGGATAGTTGTGAACCACGACCACTATCACCACACCCACCACGCACACTCCACACATACACCCCCCTGTGATACCCACCACCCACCACACACACCCTGCACCCACCTACCCCGTGATACCCACCACACACTACACAAAGAGCTAGTGGTTTAGAGGGTTAGGGGTTTATAAAGTTATGGGTTTAGAGGTTTTGGGGTATTTTGGGGATACGGGGTTTATATGTTTAGGTATTTTGAGGGTTATAGGGTTTAGGGGTTGAGAGTGTTAGGGGTTTAGGGGATTCTAGAGTTAGGGGTTTAGAGGGTTAGGGTTTTAAGGGTAAAGGGGTTTAAAGGGCTAGGTGTTTAGAGGATTAGGCTATTAGGGGTATAGGGGTTTAAAGAGTTAGGGGTTTAGGGGTTCAGAGGGTTATGGTTTTAAGGGTAGAGGGGTTAAGAGGGTTAGGGATTTAGAGGGTTTTGGGTTTAAAGATTTTGTGTTTAAGGGTTTAGGTTAGGGGTTCAGTGGGTTAGAGGTTTGGGGGTTTATGGGTTAGGATTTTAGAGGGTGATGGGTTTAGACTGTTATGGTTTTAAGGGTAAAGGGGTTTTGAGGGTTGAGTTCTAGAGGGTTACAGTTTAGAAGGTTGTGGTTTTAGAGGGTTCTCGATTTAGAGAATTAGGGGTTTATGGGGTTTGATTGTTAAAGGGTTAGTGGTTTAGAGGGTTAGGAGTTTATAAGGTTATGGACTTAGGGGTTTAGAGGTTTTGGGGCTTTTAGGGGGTAAGCAGTTTAGAGGTTTGGGTGGTTTTAAGGGTTATGATGTTTAGGGGTTGAGCATATTAGGGGTTTTGAGGGTTAGGGTTTTAGTGGGTTAAGGGTGTAGAGGGTTAGGGGATTAGAGGGTGAGGGGTTTAGAGGGTTGGGGTTTTCGGGGTATTTGGGTTATGATTTCAAAGGGTGAGGAGTTTAGACGGATAGGGTTTTAAGGGTGAAGGGGTTGAGGTTTTTATTTAGTAGAGTTTAGAAGGTTATGGGTTTAGAGGGTTAAGGGTTTAGAGTTACTGTCGGTGTTTAGAGGTTTAGGGGGTTTATGGGTTTTGATTGCTCGGTGTTGTGGTTTACAAGGTTACGAGTTTTAGAAGGTTTTGGGTTTAGAGGTTTCAGTGTTTCGGGGATTAGAGGTTTATAAGGTGAGGGGTTTACAGGGTTATGGTTTTACAGGTTTAGGGGTCTAGACAGTTTGGGGTTTAAGGGTTTAGAACAGGGGTGGGCAAATTTTTTGACTCGCGGGCCACAATGGGTTCTAAAATTTGACAGAGGGGCCGGGCCAGGAACAGATGGATGGAGTGTTTGTGTGAACTAATATAAATGTCGTGTAAAAATAATAACATGAAAGGATTTGGCCTTTAACAGGTAGCAAAGCATTTATTTGCAAGGCAATTTAACAAATTGCATGAACAATACAAAAACGTCGTAACTCCCGGTCAAAGTGCGCCATCTAATGGGGAAATGGGGGCATTACAGGAGAAAGGTAAAATTTAATTTAATAATAATAATTGTACAAGTTCGGCGGGCCGGATTAAAAATCCCAACGGGGCCGTATACGGCCCGGGGGCCGTACTTTGCCCATGTCTGGTTTAGAAGGTTAAGGGTTTAGACAGTTAAGAGTTTTTGGGGTTTATGGGTTAGGGTTCTAAAGGGTGAGGTGTTTAGACGGTTGGAGTCTTCAGGGTAAAGTCCTTTATAGGATTTGGTGTTTAGAGGGTTAGAGTTTAGAACGTTTTGAGTTTAGAGGGTTTAGAGGTTTATGGGTTTCGATTGTTAGAGGTTGAATGGTTTAGATGGTTAGGAGTTGAGGAGGTTATAAGGGTATGTGTTTAGGGGTTTAGAGGTATAGGGGTTTCAAGGGTTAGGGATTTAGAGTGTTAGGGGTTTAGTGGTTAGAGAGTTTAGAGGGTTTAACACCTATACTTTCACAACTAATATTGGGTTAGTCTCCAACACTAAATGGCACTTTTTGTTGATGTGACAAATTTTCCTAATTGGCTGTGTCGGGTGGTGGCTGGTTTAACGACACATTTATATTTACACAATCTAACCCCAAAAAAACATTTATGGGTTTAGAGAGTTAGGGGTTTAGTGGGTTATGTGTTTAGAGGGTTAGCATTTTAGGGGTATGGGTGTTTTAAGGGTTAGGCATCTAGAGGGTTAGTTCTTTAGAGGGTTGGGGTTTAAATGTGTTGGGATTAGATTAGGGATTTAGGGTTTTAGAACGTTAGGGTTTTGAGGGTTAGGGTTTTAGAAGTTGAGGATTTAGAAGGTTATGAGTTCAGAGGGTTAGGGGTCTAGAGGGTTAGTTCATTAGAGGGTTGTGGTTTAGATTGGTTGGTATTTAGAATTTTAGGGATTTAGGGTTTTAGAAGGATAGAGTTTCAAGGTTAAGAGGGTTAGGGATTCAGAGGGTTGAGGGTTTGGTTTTTTAATGGCTTCGAAGGTTAGGGTTAAAAGACTAAGGGGTTTGGAGAGTGAGGGGTTTTTGGTGGGTTAGGGTTTTAAGGGTAAAGGGTTTGAGAGGGTTAGCGGTTTAGATGGTTATGGGTTTAAATGGTTAGGGATTTAGATAGTTACGGGGTTTAGAGGTTTAGAGGGTTTTATTTGTTCGAGGTTTAGTGGTTAAGGTCTCTGTGCGAGTCCAACAGGTTTATTTTAGTCTATGGTAAGATAAAAACAGTTCAGTTTAATTTGTATATATTTAAACAATTTGTTTACCTTTCCTGTCGTGTTTTTGTATTGTATTTTTGTTATGTTCTGACCCGCCCGATTGGACGTCTGTGAAAACAGATCGTCATAGCTCATCAGATTCATCCAGTATAAATAAATATTCAGATTAAAATTCTATTGACCTCTGTGCGAATCTATGGATTTCTGTGTGAGTTTTTGGGTCTCTTGAGTGTATGGATCTCTGTGTGAGGCTATTGGTCTCTGTGCATGTCAAAAGGACTCTGAGTGAGTCTATGGGGTTGCCGTGTGAGTCTGAGTGTCTGTAGGAATGCATGGGTCTCTGTTGGAGTCTATGGGTTTCTGGGTATGGTTGTTTGTGCGAGTTTTACATGCATAAATGGAACTTAAAAAGGCCATTGAGGGTTGCAGAATCCAAATTGAATATTAAGTTCCCCGCAGTGCAAGCCAGCTCGCTAGTCGTGTCATCAAACAGCCCCTGTAATTCTTTATAATAATAAAAGACTTACTCCAAGAAATCCACACAGTAAGGTCCTGAATTGGGGTTTTATTTTATAATCTTTGGTTTTATTCGGTTAAGTCACGAAGGTAAAAAATAAATTAAAATTAAATAAAAGAAAAAATTAAAACACGACGTTTCGAAGGCAACACAGGCTTCCGTCTTCAGGTGGAAACAGTCACAGCAAAAAATCGCTGCACCAAGTGGCGAGGCTCTGGGAACCTCTGGCTTATATACAGGTTAAGGGAGGGGGGGGGGAGCCATGAAGGGGGACCTTTGTGGGGTGCGGGGCTGAGTTAATCCGTCTTTTGTTGTGTAGAGGGTGCGGGGGATGGGTCACTGTGTGTGTGCAATAGAAACGGAAAAAAATAGAAAAATTAAAGATCGGCAAGAATGTGCTGTAAGGGGGAAGTAGAAAAAAGGGAAAGAGAAAGTTCGGAAGGAATATGCTTGGTATACCACTACTTGAAATTGCTGTTAGAAATTAGTTGACGTTTGGTATGATTTAAAACGTCCTTCCAGTGGTTGCTTAATTTGAAACTATCCTCTCGGTTGAAGGTATGCCTGTATTTGTATATCTGAATGGCTTGGTGAACACATCTCTGGTGATAACCTATAGGTTTACAGAGAACCTTGGTATCGGAGAAGACAATCTCATGATCACCCATAGCGTTGTGACAATGATCAGCCACAGCAGAAGAATTCGTCCTGCCGTGTTTCAAATCTCATTTGTGCTCGTGAATTCGGTCAGAGACATGTCGCTTTGTCTCCCCGATATAGCAATCACCACAGGTACAACTCAATTTGTAAACCCCGGGGTACTGTAAGTCAGGAATGACATCCTTCACGGATGGGATAAGATCACGAATTTTGTGTACTGTATTGAACCGGACCTGGATCTTGTGTTTGTTTAGAATTTTGGAAATCTTTTTAGTAACGCCTGCTATATATGGTAGTGTGATGGTTTTGACCAGAGTATCAAGTGGTTGTTTCTGTATGGAGGGAGAAACAGCTTGGCGGATGGTACGGTCAGAATATCCATTCCTTTTGAGGGCCAGGTGCACATGTTTTAATTCACTGGTCAGGTGGTGTTGGTCCGAAATGCAATGAATCCAATGGTATACAGTTTTGATGAGATAATTCTTTTGGGCTGGGTGGTGGTGGGAATCAGGCTTCAAGTAGGAATCTGTGTGGGTGGGTTTCCTGTAGACAGAATGCCCCAATGAGCCATCAGGTCTCCTCTGAAACAGAACATCTAAGAATGGTAGCTTGCCATCTTTCTCCACTTCCATGGTGAATTTGATGGCGGGATTGTCTGGAATTGATGTGGTGTAGGAAAAGGTTCAAAGCTGGGAGGCTATGTGGCCAAATGACGAAAGTGTCATCCACATATCTCTTCCCCTGGGAAGGTCTGAGGGTGGAAGTCTGGATGGCGTCTGATTCAAATTTCTCCATGAAAATATTGGCTATCACTGGTGACAAGGGGGAACCCATGGGGGTACCCTCATTTTGTTTGTAGAAGGAGCCATTCCAAGTAAAGTAGGTATTGTTGAGGCAGTGCCTAACCAGTGCAGGTGTATCGGCGTCTAGTCCATGTTGGACCAAATTTTCAATTATTTCAATGGTATCAGGTACTGGGACCTTGGTGAACAAAGAGACCACATCGAAGCTGACAAGGATATCGTCAGGGGACAGTACAACGTTTTTGACCATAGAGACAAATTGGGCTGAGTTAACTACTGCTGAGGCGGTCTTGCCAGTGAAAGGCAGCAAGGAATATGACAGAAAACGGGCTAGTCTATAGGTAGGGGAGTTGATTGTGGATACGATGGGTCGTAGTGGGGTGCCTTCTTTATGGATCTTGAGAAGACCATAGAATCTAGGGAGTCTTGCAGCAGAAGGTTTTAGGGAGGGACGTTTAGTTGGGTCGATTAGGGAGGTCGAACTTGTGATGATCTTGGTTTTTATCGCTAGGCTATTGGTAGGGTCATTTTTAATTTTTGAGTAACTTCCATCGTTGAGCAGATTCTGGATTTTGTTGTTGTATGAATCTTTATCCATAATTACAGTACCGTTGCCTTTATCGGCTGAGAAGATGACTATATCACTTCTGTTTTTTAAATTCGCGAGTTCAGAGCGTTCATTTTTGCTGATGTTACTAATGGGTTTCTTAGCATTCTTAAGAATAGTGGCTATTTCAGCTCTCGCAACGTCTGCTTGGATGTGTGCCACGCCTTTGAGGGCTACATCGACCTGAGAGATGATATCATCTACTGGTATGTGTTTTGGGGTGACAGCAAAATTCAGTCCCCTAGCCAGTACTGTTTTCAGATTGTCCGAAATCGGCGTGCTACTCTGATTAATGACGATTTTGTTGACGTCGAGTTTTGTTATACGTGGAACTGGGTTCTTCTTTAATAGCTGGTCGAATTTAGAAATCAGGTTAGCTTTACATTTGATTGACAGTGAATCAGCAGAAGAAGCAGTCATGTTGTCTATGTGATTCCAATCCGCACCAACCGGCATGTGCACCCACATGTATACCACCTCTACACCGTTCATCATGCTAGGTCAGCCAATCAAATGCTAATTTTTATGCTAATTCCTTTGTCAAGGCACCTTGTTTCCTCGCACACAGCTTAACGGTCACGGTCTGAGCGTGGCTGTGTTTCACTCCAGCGCTGTCCTCGAGACAGCCTGGTTCCTTCACCTGATGAAGGCCGCTTGTGTTGTGGCCGAAACGTCGTGATTTTTGTTGTTTTATTATTTACCTACATGACTTTACCGAATAGAACCAAAGAGTATGGATCCTTGCAGTCACGAAAGCTTTAAATCTAGAATTGATCACCTCTACGGGGAGGGCTTTCACCTATCTGTTAGAGCTTTTAACAGACAACGGGACAAGAAGTCACAGCTCATCGAGACGCTGACCTTCCTCAAAAGATGCCGCGATCACAAGGTAATACCCATCGCTTTCACACTCATTTCTTCTGCTGTATCTTCTCCGAATTCTAAACAGATTCTGTTTAAGGCCAGCCTATCTTAAATCTCAGAGAGGATAAGGCTACTCCGATTTGAACTCGATACTTTAGACAGGACTCTCCTACAAGCTCATTTAATGTTAACACAAAAAATGTCACCTTCTGATTGGAATCACATAGACAACATGACTGCTTCTTCTGCTGATTCACTGTCAGTCAAATGTAAAGCTAACCTAATTTCTTTCTGATTGGGAGGGGGTCAAATATATAACATTTTTGACATGCTTTTTTTCTGGATTTTGTTGTTGTTATTCTGTCTCTCACTGTTCAAATAAACCTACCATTAAAATTATAGACTGATAATTTCTTTGTCAGTGGGCAAACGTACAAAATCAGCAGGGGATCAAATACTTTTTTCCCTCACTGTATATATAAATAAATAGTGCATATTTAGTGTATTATTGAGTGCATGTTTACGTGCTCTAACCCAAAAATCTCGATTATGGACTCAAAAAACCGCTGGGAGACTTCTCACTCAGACCCGTAGCAAGACGATATCGCCCCAATATTCAAATTGTTCAAATATCCCCCGAACGAGTCCAGGATCAATTTAAAGATCATACTCGGCATTCTGAAGGTCCTCCGTGGTCTGACAATGATCACGTTGCCATGTTTACGCTTCTTACAAATATTTTTGCCCCGTTGAATCGATCACCAAACCCAAGTGACGGTAATGTTACGGTAAAAAAAATCTCAGTGGGTGACCTCTGGGCAGAGCATGACCTTGCAAACAGACGACCAATCGAGTGAAATAAACATGGGAAACGCACCTCGATGAACAGGCTGACTTCCCTGTGTGTTTGGACAAACTCATTCATCACAGGCAAAACGAACATGTCCCGAATGCCCACGTCCTTCAGGAACTGCATCTGGAGGTGTTGGCACACCAATTGCATCACCTAGCAAAAGAGGAAAACAGCAGGAACGACGTGAATACATCATCGCCATGCAGCAGTCTACGCCCGTCAATTTCTCACAGCGGTAGTAAGGTCCTTAGGTGTCTGGGAGCACAAGGCAGGTGCAGGTGGGTGAGTCATAATTTCCATCCCTGACGCCAAAACTTATTTCAGGCTGTGCAAGAGATAATGACATGGGTTAATTGTCACACAAGCCAATTAGAAAGCTGCCATGCTGTTAATGGTTAGTAAACTGAACTCACAGACCAGAGGTCGCTAAATGGGCACACCACAGTTAGCTGATCGGCAAGTCACGTGTGATGCAGCAAAGTGTGGCTTTCAGCCGGCTCTTCCAACACATCTGGTCAACGTGGAAAAGTAGAATATGGGACCTTCCTGGTGTGGACTAATCAGTTTCAAAGACAATGCATATATTATCAGAGCATGTTTGCATGTTCACCACAAGTACGTGTGGTTAATGCAGACAGGATTCCTTGAATGAGGATTCTGTTTGGTGTTTTAACATCTTGACACCTGTTGTATTGCCAGAAAGGGTAAAACCTATTGTTATATGGAAAAGTAGACCAAATACTCGTAAAGAATTCGCTCTCATGAAAGTCTTTTCACCAGCGGTGGTGTGACCAAGCAATTGCAGAGCTGCACTTTTATATAAGTCAGGTCAGAGCCAGATACACATTGGAGGATAAACATCCCACGGTGGCTGGGCAATTGTTGTGCAATAATGTCAGGTCAAACTTACTTAGGATATTTACAGGTGCGTTTTATTCATGCCGTATATATTAATGCACACATTGTGTAGTGGTATTATTATTAAACTCACCTTTAATGACGATGACCATAAACATGATTAAGAGTGTGACTATTAATGAATGTGCGACTGTACGATGTGGACGTAGCGGAGGGGCCCCCCACGGTGAGCGGTGACGCAACGCGCGCAGTGGCCCGCGTCACGTGGTTGGCACCTCACGTGCACAGAGCGAGGCAGGCAGAGCCAGAGGGGGGCGGCGTTGCCTAGGCGACGTTGGCGTCCTCGCGGTCTACTCCACGGTCAAGCTGCGTGTCACTTGGTGACCCCCCCACCGCCTCTTACTGGACACCTGTGAGTGAGAGCTTGATAGCGCTTCGGATTTTGATTCCGAGTACAGTGTGCACAGCACCTGTACGGCGAGTCCTCGTTTAACGCAGTAGATGCGTTCCTGAAAAGTGCCGCGCTAAGCGAAAACTATTTCCCCCGTAATGAATGTCCAAGCGCAGTCAGAATTGGGTTACAAACAATTTGAGGGGACGCCGCCGCGTTACCGTCTCGTCTCGCTCAACCGCGCAGCTCAAGAAAGTAGTTTGGCGGCGACCGCTCACAAGTCGCCTTATGGCGGTGCGCGTTCCCTAAATGAAGGCAACCGCGTTATAGCGTGAACACGCGGGTCAACTCCCTGAGATAAACTTGCTGCCGACTTCATGCGTTGTATACGCCCAGTGCTCAGCCAATTGTTGTGAGCGTCGCTCCTCTGCCCTCTGTTGTTAATGGAGGGAGACTGCACCCAACTGCCAAGTATCATCCTTCGCGAGCCTCTTCAAAACGCTCATCTTGACACCGCTGGAAGCAGTCATCGGCCTTGACCTCACCCCACAACAGTGCAAGTTTAACCGCTCAACATTAAAACACAACGATGGGTCGCTTGCACCAATCGCACATCACAGCGTTGACTCTCAGCTGTTGCTTGTGTAGAGGGGTCAGATTGTCCAGACATTCGGTTGATACTAATAGGGTTTATTTGCCAGTATTGTAGATTATTTGAATTACATTTGTTTGGGCGTCAGGGTGGTGCAGTGGTCACGCCCGTGCATGGCATCTTCTGAAGGACTGCCTGGCTTCGCTTTCCTAATTCTGGTCCCTTTCTCTGCATGGGTTTACTCCCATAGCAAAACAACAACAACAAGAAAACATACACTGTAACTGGTACTAGCCAAACATCTGGGATTGTTTTTGTTATGCTGCATTGCCCAAAATGGCATTTGGTGATAAAAAAAATTGGCAGGAATTGATGCACTAATGCAATTTGAACTCTTATATATTTTTATTTCCTGACTTGCTTAGCGATCATATTCTTGGTAAAGTCACGTAAATAAAGTCACGTAAATAGAAAACAAGAAATAAAATTCAAATTAAATAAAAATAAATAAATAAAAAACTAATAAAAAATAAATTGAAAATAATAAAAGCAAAAAACCCAGGACGTTTCAATCGCAACACAAGCGGTCTTTATTTTATTGTTTGTTGTTTACGTGACTTTACCGAAAGAACCAAGAATATGAATTCCCGCAGTCACGAAAGTTAAGTCAAAATTTGCTTCGCGTTCCTTTACTTTGCCCTCCTATCTGTTTGTATTGTTGTTTGTTGTTGTAATTTTCTGACTCGCCCCGACTGGATAGCTCCTCAGATTCGTCCAGCCTAATTAAAGATTCTGATTCGGACATTAACTGACCCAGTTTTCGCGTGGAGTTCACGGCCAGGATGTGGAACAAAGGGACCCCCGGTCACACTCACGTGGAATGCCTAGGGCATTGCACAGCATGTAAATGGACTAGTTTTGTGAGATTGAGTGGTGGCTTAGCGAAGGCCTTTATTCAACAATGTATATCATGGCCGATAAGAATTTTTATAGTCATACACCATAGCCCACGATTTCCTGCACCGTTCATTCACTTGAGGAGACTGCGCATGGTGGAGATGGATGACCCTCGGTATCCTGTCTCAAAGTGATTCCAGTGGTTCAGGTAGTGGAAGAGTTGCTAGAGCTTCTGGTTCTTGCCGAAGCCTTGTGACTTTGGGATGAGAGCGTGGTAGGATGAGTGAAGCGTGGAGCTAAAGCTCCTGGAACATCCTGTACCCAAACAACACCAAACATTCAAAATCTTACAATGCTGCTGTTCCAGCACGAACAACATAACAATGAACAACATTTTCACAAATTCAACGTAATGCAGGAAACTGAGTGGCTCGAGGTTAATTTAAATGTCAGAGCACCGAGCCAATGCCATTGAGGTCCTCCGTTCAAAATTCAGTGAGCCATCTATCAACAAACGTTCCTGCGAATTGAGGGCAGGAATGCTGTGGTCTCAACTTGGTCAGAACGCTTCTGGCAATTGCTTGATGATGCTGGTTGTAATCACCAGCGAAAGGTCGTACTCGTTTGAAAATGTTCTGCGTTTCCTCTCTAACACACCAGAGTGCCGAAGCAATAACATAAATGGCACGTTCTGTTCATGTCAGAAACATTACTAATGGGCTGTGTTGGGTGGATGTGGGTGTACGACGCATTTACACTGACACGATCTAAGCCAAAAAAAACTTTATCATGAATAATATTGGTCGCGAAAGCCTGCGTGTGAAACACCACTTTACCTTTAAAGTCACCTCGAAAACCCACTGCGATCAAATGGGTTTCCCATATGGCTGTGCACATGATGAGCTACACTGCTGCATGTATTAACTCTTTCCTGCTCCGAGATGACTGCAAGTTGCGGGGTGCATCCCGTTCACCGCTGAATCTCGTGTACGTCATCGGAACGTAATAGGAAGTAAATATTAAATAACTTTATCGGTACCGAGGATCCCACAAGGCCGTGCGGGAAGGTGTGTAGCACAGTTTGGTACCAGCTATAATAGAGTGCTGTCCTGTCGCTACGGTGCTCTGCGGCGAGTACAATGTCTTTAAAAACAACGGCGCTTTGCCTCTCTAAATAAAATTACCGCTGAACCGCTTGCGGGTTCCGAGATTCGGTGGTGAACGAGACCCATCCTGAAATGAGCAGTCGTCTCGGAACAGGAAAGGGTTAAGGGCGAGAGTGAAACAGCTTACGAACTTGAAGCCGAGACCAGAGCTCGCGGGTTTCCCGTTCACCGTAGTCCTTCTCTATCATGTCCAGCTGAAGCTGCAGTCGCTGCCGTGAGAAGAACGTCACCCGGTCCTCCTGCCACTCATTCAGCTGGTGGCATAAATATAGTTTTATTACGGACATTTAGAAACATAAGCAAATAATACCTACTTCATTTGGCCAATCCTTGACCTAAAACAGTGATATTCACTCATTTTCGGATGGGGGCCACTTTCGCGAATAAGATATTATCAGTGAAAGAGCCATCTCACATTTGAAACCATTGGGGGGTTTGACAGCATGATGGGGTGTTTTCACTTGTGTGTATTGTCGGGGACTGCACGTCAGGGGTCGCAGTAAAAAGGACACCAGGGACTGCCACCGGCCCGCGGGCCTTGCAATGAAGAACACAGTCACCCAGAAACGTTGAATTATATGTACAAATGGCTGGGTAATTCTTAAGACATAATTCGACACTCATGTTATGTACCGATTATCATGCTGTAGTCTTTGAACATCTCATTTTAGCCACCAATTGGTATCCTCATAAAAAAATTACAACAGCATTGATCCTAACGATAGGTTCTGCGCTTAATTCCCATAACTCCGCTTAGCACGGTTGGCTATGTACGGTGGAAAGGAAGTTCAACATACATTCATACAAGTCTGTCAAACCCGGCTGAGTGTAATTGGTAATTAGCGAAAACATAACTGATTATGTGAACACTGGTTATGCAAGATCGATCTCTCAGGGAACTTGAGTGACATGTGGTGATGTCAGTTGTAACTGTGTGCCCTGTTATCAATGGTACAACTGTGTGCAATAGAAGAAAATATATGCATTTTTTAATCAAATATATTGTTTTATAAATTTGTGTACTTATGCAAGATAAAATGTAAGTCAATCTAGTTCTTCTTAAAATGTAACCTTAAACCAATGTTACCATCATCAGTGGTTAATAGACTATTACACAAAGGACTCCCATATTTCTTCGATGTAATACTAATTAGACTGACATCTGAACAACAGCTGATTTCACCGCTCCATGATAAAACTAATTTAATCAAGTAAACATTATTGCCGTTCCTATAAAACTTTGGTCACCCAGGCTGTCCTTCAACAAAAGGGTATATTAAATCTATAATATAGTTTTTTCTGGGTTAGATCGCATAAAAATAAATGAGCCGTTAAACCTACCACCACCTAACAGCCAATTAGTAAGGTTGTCACGTAAACGGAACATGCCAATCCGCTACTAGTACAGCAAACCGAAGTGTTGGAGAGAAAATCCACAACATTTACAATCTGAGCATGACGTTTCGCCAGTAATTACAACTATCATCATTAGGTGGACAGCCAAATTCGTAGAGAAATCCTCTTGTTTCATTCCTTGGAGGGATAGATGTGATGACGTCACTTGTGAGCCCTTCACGAATTGGAATGTTCTGTTTATGTGACAAACCTTACGAATTGGCTGTGTCGGTGGCGGGTATAACGACAAATTTATATTTCAACGATCCAACCCAAAAAAAACGATATTATGGATATTGGCCGCGAAAGCCTACGTGTTAAACGGGTATATTAAAATTTAAATGGGCTACAACCGGTTTCATGACTTTAAAGCGGAGATCACATGTGGGATGTAACCACAGCATATAGCCGTATGAAACCCACATACTCTACATCCTCCTGCCCAGGGTCCATACCTGTTGGGATAAATTCAAGACTGAAATTTGTATCAAAATCTGTAAAGCACATGAGAACCTTAATTTAGCAGTCTCAAACTGACTGGGACCCCTGTCGTGACGGAGCAGCTGAACATTGCACAAAATCATCAACGCATATACAGATATATACCAAGGGTGACCAACTTTCCTGACCCTACCAGCAGCATACCATAATCTTCAGATGGCCGCGGGAGCCACAAGAGATAAAGATTAGCCATACAGAAGTTGACTCGTGTCGACTGGCTGTGGAATTTTGAGTTTAGAAATCTGAGTGCCCTGTGTTGTATATGCCCCCCTTTCCATCTTAATATTAACAATTATTTTTTCAATACATATAGATACATATTTCTATTGTTTCTTTTAATTTTAATAATGAATAAAAACACCAAACCAGGCCTCAGCATGGCATGTGGAGGTCATATTTACCTTGACCCACTAACACGATTTTGACGTTCAGAGCCCTCCCAGGGTCAGAGGGAGCAGATAGAGAGCAGAGCGCAGCGGATTGCAAAGGGGCTGACGTAAACACAAAGCCAGGGTCACTGGGAGGTTGCGTTAGCCTAGATCTAGTTAAGTCAAAAAAGCTAATTGGTTCTGCATTACTATTAAAGTAACTTAAAGTCGGAATTTAACGACAGGGTTGGCTAAAGTTATTGATCTTCACACCCACTTCAATTGAACCCTGCCACAAGCTACGTCAATGTAACCATCACCCGTCTATTAATTTAATATGAAATGTATTTACATATTTTAATAATTTCTATACGACTTGACCCGAAGCCTAACAATAAGGTTTTCCTAAGTCAACATGAATGCTCAAATCCACCCATACACAAATAATAAGCAGGGTTAAAGTAAGAGTAGAGAGGAAAAGAAATGCAAGCGCACAGCAAAACTGCAACGTAAGCAAAGGGTGATGTTAAACCCAGGGTCGGAGAGAAAGGGAAATCCCGGCCGTCTTTGTATCCCTGCAGCGCGGGGTAGGAGTGTGTATACGCTTGGGGAAACACGAGTCAAGCACCACAACGGGAAGCTGACCCAGACCTTGGATTAATACAGAATCATAACTGTGGAACTCTGATGAAATGAAATGTTAACTTAAAACTTTTTAACCATTTCTTTGTGCGTCGGTGAAAGTCGGAGGGAATATCGCCCCTCCCTCCAGGTTGTGCATCCAGACAGAGAGGCGCCTTCGAGACAATTTATAACATTTGATTGTTTTACTTGTGGGTTTTATGGTAGGAGTATGACAACGGAATATACCGTGGGTGATGCACAAGGACACACACTGACACACGTACGGACACACACGGACACAGATACATACGGACAAATCCTGACACAGCAAAAATCGAAAGAAACCCCGCCTTATGGGCAGGATCCGAGTGAAGGGATTTTTGGGCATAAAAAGAGGGTCCTGAGCATTGAAACTCGGAAGAGTTCGACTGGGGGGGGGGGTCGGCTCACCAGAGTTCGACCGGGGGGTCGACTCTCGGGAGATAGTTCGACTCGGAGGAGTTCAACTCGAGGGAGTTCGACCAGGGGGGGTCGACTCACCAGCAGTTCCAATCGGGAACGAGAGCAACAGGTCGCCAGCCGGCGAGCTGCAGAGCAGGGGGCGGCGAGCAGAAGCCAAAGTGGCCCCGTCGCTACCCACTGACGTTGGCAAGACTCGCAGGGTAGTGAGGCGTCACCTAGTGTGATTTCCAAGAGCTGAAAGACAGAGTATTGCTGAAAGATTATTCTACATTGAGTCCAGCTGCAGAGCGACCGACGCACCAAGCAAGAGCTTCTGCAAACCAGAGCAAGAGCACGTGCGACTTGAGTCATCCAGCAGTGGAGAAAAACCTGCTTTCAGCAAACCAGCAACGAGCACGTTCGAGTTCTCCACCCAGAGAGAGGGAGCGTGCCGATGCAGCTCATCCAACAGCGGAGAGAAACTGCTGTCAGCGAACCAGCACGAGCGTGATCGCGTTGCTCATCCAGCAGTGGAGGGAGGGGTCCACTGAGCAGAACTGAGAGCGATCAAGCAACTCTCCCCCGTGGACAGAGGCTGGCTGCTGCGTGGAGGAGGGCGGCGATACGTATGATGCACTCCCACACACCTCACCGCTCTAAAGGGAGCGAGGCTACTTCTCCTACAAGCGATGCCAACTTCAGCGTATGGCAACGCAAAGAATTAATTCCAAACACTGACTATTCAAAACAATTCATATCACTCAAACATACACAGGTCCTTAACCAGAAGCGAACACTCAAGTCCGTGAACCATCTGGCTGTGGAAGCATCGTTCGTGTGATAACAGTCCGTCATTTATAAGTATATTCATAATTTCCCTCTTTAATATTTTGTTTTGGACTGTACTTCTAATCGCATAAGTTACCAACCGATCCATCAATACGAATTAACCCTTGGCACCTTCGCCACGGAGCTATGCTCCCGGGGAGGAATCGTGCTAAACCGATTTTCTGATCATACAATCTTGTTCACGAATTAATTAATTAATCTCCCGTGAGATAACACGTTCCGCCGCATACCCTCGCACTAAGCCATTTCGGTAATCTTATAGTCTGTCCGGTGGATCTGTTGTTACATTTATGCCTTTGGAAATAATAACTGTTTGATTGTCGTTTTATATGAATACCGTTGCATGTTAATCAATCGCCTGTGATAATGTGCTGACCATTTTAAGCATAATGATCGCTTATATTATAATGTATAAGCTTTTGTGTAGCATAGCATTTGCATGTCCTGACTCTCTCTCACTAACAGCAATCGCTTTATGCGGGGTCCATGTGTTATCAAAGTGAAATCGTACAGTCGTTGATGATACTGTCTTGATACCGTGTGGATACCGTGTTGAAGTTCCGAGATTGAGAGTCACATACATATTATAGTTAAGGTTTAATTAGAAATACATTGATTAATACAGAAGTGGTCGTGTGATTCTTTCCTGAAATTTTTGCATAAAATCTGTATCCTGCGACGAGATATGTACTCGGGAACCTAAACTATAAACACACCAATCCACACTCATTAAACTAAAGCGAACGATATGAACATGGGAACCTAAAATATAAACACACCAATCCACACTCATTAAACGTTAATTAAAGCGAATGATATGAACTTGGGACCTAAATATGAACACTCGGGGAGTGTTAAAGCGAGAATCATTGTATTATGCTGATCAATAATACGAAGTTAGACAACGAGGCCGAATTGACACTAGCGTAACTGCACAGGATTGCGTTATCCTGATTGATAACCCCACCTCGTCAACGAGGCGGGGCCTGATTATCATAAAGGCTATCATTAACACAACCACACCCACTCGTATAAATTAATACGATTACCTCTCTAATTAGCATAGTTACACGCATAATTACACGAATTAGCATAATTTCGGATTAATTATGAAAATTTCGAATTTCATTAAATTTTAATTATTTTTCATCAATTTTCACACACCCACATATACAACACTGCTCGACACAATTTATGATTATTTCTTTCATTTCTATAATATTGTAAATGTTACAATAGTTTTTTCATAAGATGACATTTAAAAAAGTATTATTTTACATTTTCACCACAAAGTAGGCTCAAATATTCATAATATTGTGGTAATTGGATGGTCTGCTATCTAACTGAGACAATTAGATTCGTTACTTGGTATATCGCTTCATATATTGCTGTTTAATCTTGCTTTGAATCTTGATTTCCTGTTTCTAACATTGTTTAGACCGAAACCGTGTAACCATTCAAAACGTTGATAACGAGCCTGTTTAAGTCATCTAGATTACGAATACAATGTACACAATCAGAATTTTCACATCACTGGGACAATTGTGCCCGAAATTAAATTTAAACATTAGGAAGGGGTCTGCTCTTCAGGTCAGATCCTGGCTGATGACGTAGTTGTCTCCAGTCTGTGATGTCACAGCCATGTGGGTGGTACATTTGACATCATGATGACTATGTCATCAGGCACCACGTTTCATTCATATAGGAAGAGCTGTGTTTATTGGTGGCTGTGTTTCTTGTCCCATTTCAAAGAAGCGTGAGATAATTTAGCCTCGTGGTTATTAAAGCCTGCACTACTGTTGATCAAACTAAAATTCATCTCAGCAGTTGTAAGCCTGCATATCATTAGTTTTAACAGGTGAGACTGAAAGGGGTGGTTTCAGGATTGTTTGCGTATTAATGGGG
Organism: Petromyzon marinus; assembly: GCF_048934315.1. NCBI lineage: Eukaryota > Metazoa > Chordata > Hyperoartia > Petromyzontiformes > Petromyzontidae > Petromyzon > Petromyzon marinus. The sequence continues at coordinate 2,153,396 of NC_133705.1, forward strand.
TTTTTTATTGAGGCTTTCAAGGGTGTGGGAGTCTCACTCACTACATGAGCATGAGGGGTTTGGGGGTTTAGCTCAGCATATGGAACGTGTTGTAACAAATACTTTTAAACATCAAATTTTAGCATATGTTTTCAGAAACTCAAACTGCAATGTCGTGGATATTGTGTTTTTTGGATTATTGACGGTAGAATTAATATTAATGTGGATATTTCTTACATTGTCGTTTTATGCGACTGATTATTGGTGTAAAATTTTGTTTTAAATAGAAGCGGTAAGCTAACAAGGTGAACGTTAATCATTAAAGTATTCCCAACTGTTGATTTTTTATGTGTTGCAGTGTATGAAGTCTGCTTGACACGATTTAAGTTTATTTCTGTCATTTCTATAATATTGTGTATGTTACCATAGTTTTTTCATAAGATGACATATATAAAAGTATTATTTTACATTTTCACCAGAAATTATCCTCAAATATTCATAATATTGTGGTAATTGGATGGTCTGTCATCTAATTGAGACAATTAGATTCGTTACGTGGTATATAGCTTCATATATTGATGTTTAATCTTGCTTTGAATCTTGATTTCCTGTTTCTAACATTGTTTAGACTGTAACCGTGTAACCATTCAAAACGTTGATAACGAGCCTGTTTAAGTCATCTAGATTACGAATAAAATGTACTCAATCGTAACTTTCTTATCACTGGGACAATTGTGCCCGATATAAAATGAGTTACATTACATTTAACATTAGGAAGGGGTCTGCTCTTCAGGTCAGATCCTGGCTGATGACGTAGTTGTCTCCAGTCTGTGATGTCACAGCCATGTGGGTGGTACCTTTAACATCATGATGACTATGTCATCATGCACTACGTGTCATTCATATTGGAAGAGCTGTTTTTATTGGTGGCTGTGTTTCTTGTCTCATTTCAAAGAAGCATGAGATAATTTAGCCTCGTGGTTATTAAAGCCTCCATTACTGTTGATTAAACTAAAATTCATCTCAGCAGTTGTAAGCCTGCACATCAATAGCTTTAACTTGTGAGCGTGAAAGGGGTGGTTTCAGGATTGTTTGCGTATTCATGGGGTTTATTATTGAGGCTTTCAAGGGTGTGGGGGTCTCACTCACTACATGAGCATGAGGGGTTTGGGGGATTAGCTCAGCTTATGGAACGTGTTGTAACAAATACTTTTAAACATCTAATTTTAGCATATGTTTTCAGAAACTCAAACTGCAATGTCGTGGATATTGTGTTTTTTTATTATTGACGGTAGAATTAGTATAAATGTGGATATTTCTTACATTGTCGTTTTATGCGACTGATTATTGATGTAAAAGTTTGTTTCAAATAGAAACGGCATGCAATGAAGGTGAACGTTAATCATTAAACAATTCCCAACTGTTATTTTATGTGTTGCAGTATTTGACGTCTGCTCGACACAATTTATGATTATTTCTTTCATTTCTATAATATTGTAAATGTTACAATAGTTTTTTCATAAGATGGCATATATAAAAGTATTATTTTACATTTTCACCACAAATTAGTCTCAAATATTCATAATATTGTGGTAATTGGATGGTCTGTCATCTAATTGAGACAATTAGATTCGTTACGTGGTATATAGCTTCATATATTGATGTTTAATCTTGCTTTGAATCTTGATTTCCTGTTTCTAACATTGTTTAGACTGTAACCGTGTAACCATTCAAAACGTTGATAACGAGCCTGTTTAAGTCATCTAGATTACGAATAAAATGTACTCAATCGTAACTTTCTTATCACTGGGACAATTGTGCCCGAAATAAAATGAGTTACATTACATTTAACATTAGGAAGGGGTCTGCTCTTCAGGTCAGATCCTGGCTGATGACGTAGTTGTCTCCAGTCTGTGATGTCACAGTCATGTGGGTGGTACCTTTGACATCATGATGTCTATGTCATCACGCACCACGTTTCATTCATATTGGAAGAGCTGTGTTTATTGGTGGCTGTGTTTCTTGTCTGAGCCTAAAGAAGCGTGAGATCATTTAGCCTCCTGTTAAATTAACGCCCCCACTACTGTTGATGAAACTAAAATTCATCTCAGCAGTTGTCAGCCTGCACATCATTAGCTTTAACTGGTGAGCCAGAAGGGGTGGTTTAAGGATTGTTTGCGTGATAATGGGGTTTATTATTGAGGCTTTCAAGGGTGTGGGGGTCTCACTCACTACGTGAGCATGAGAGGTTTGGGGGTTTAGCTCAGCCTATGGTAACGTGTTGTAACAAGTACTTTCAAACATCACATTTTTGCATATGTTTTCAGAAACTCAAACTGCAATGTCGTGGATATTGTGTTTTTTGGATTAATGACGGTAGAATTAATATTAATGTGGATATTTCTTACATTGTCGTTTCATGCGACTGATTATTGATGTATAATTTCGTTTCAAATAGAAACAGTAAGCTAACAAGGTGAACGTTAATCATTAAACTATTCCCAACTGTTTATTTTTTATGTGTTGCAGTTTTTGACGTCTGCTCGACACAATTTATGATTATTTCTTTCGTTTCTATAATATTGTAAATGTTACAATAGTTTTTTTTTCATAAGATAACATTTGAAAAAGTATCATTTTATATTTTCACCACAAAGTAGGCTCAAATGTTCATAATATTGTGGTAATTGGATGGTCTGCCATCTAACTGAGACAATTTGATTCGTTACTTGGTATATCGCTTCATATATTGCTGTTTAATCTTGATTTTAATCTTGATTTCCTGTTTCTAACATTGTTTAGACCGTAACCGTGTAACCATTCAAAATGTTGATAACGAGCCTGTTTAAGTCATCTATATTACGAATACAATGTACACAATCATAACTTTCTTATCACTGGGACAATTGTGCCCGAAATACAATAAGTTACATTACATTTAACATTAGGAAGGGGTCTGTTCTTCAGGTCAGATCCTGGCTGATGACGTAGTTGTCTCCAGTCTGTAATGTCACAGCCATGTGGGTGGTACCTTTGACATCATGATGACTATGTCATCATGCACCACGTGTCATTCATATTGGAAGAGCTGTGTTTATTGGTGGCTGTGTTTCTTGTCTCATTTCAAAGAAGCGTGAGATAATTTAGCCTCGTGGTTATTAAAGCCTCCACTACTGTTGATTAAACTAAAATTCATCTCAACAGTTGTAAGCCTACACATCATTAGCTTTAACTGGTGAGCCTGAAAGGGGTGGTTTCAGGATTGTTTGCGTATTAATGGGGTTTATTATTGAGGCTTTCAAGGGTGTGGGGGTCTCACTCACTACATGAGCATGAGCGGTTTGGGGGCTTAGCTCAGCTTACGGAACGTGTTGTAACAAATACTTTTAAACATCAAATTTTAGCATATGTTTTCGGAAACTCAAACTGCAATGTCGTGGATATTGTGTTTTTTGGATTATTGATGGTAGAATTAATATAAATGTGGATATTTCTTACATTGTCGTTTTATGCGACTGATTATTGATGTAAAATTTCGTTTCAAATAGAAACGGCAAGCTAACAAGGTGAACGTTAATCATTAAACTATTCCCAACTGTTTTTTTATGTGTTGCAGTGTATGAAGTCTGCTTGACACGATTTAAGATTATTTCTTTCATTTCTATAATATTGTAAATGTTACAATAGTTTTTTCATAAGATGACATATATAAAAGTATTATTTTACATTTTCACTACAAATTAGGCTCAAATATTCATAATATTGTGGTATTTGGATGGTCTGTCATCTAATTGAGACAATTAGATTCGTTATGTGGTATATAGCTTCATATATTGTTGTTTAATCTTGCTTTGAATCTTGATTTCCTGTTTCTAACATTGTTTAGACCGTAACCGTGTAACCATTCAAAACGTTGATAACGAGCCTGTTTAAGTCATCTAGATTACGAAGAAAATGTACACAATCGTAACTTTCTTATCACTGGGACAATTGTGCCCGAATAAAATGAGTTACATTACATTTAACATTAGGAAGGGGTCTGCTCTTCAGGTCAGATCCTGGCTGATGACGTAGTTGTCTCCAGTCTGTGATGTTACAGCCATGTGGGTGGTACCTTTGACATCATGATGACTATGTCACCATGCACCACGTGTCATTCATATTGGAAGAGCTGTGTTTATTGGTGTCTGTGTTTCTTGTCTGAGCCTAAAGAAGCTTGAGATCATTTAGCCTCCTGTTAAATTAACGCCTCCACTACTGTTGATGAAACTAAAATTCATCTCAGCAGTTGTAGGCCTGCACATCATTAGCTTTAACTGGTGAGACTGAAAGGAGTGGTTTAAGGATTGTTTGCATGTTAATGGGGTTTATTATTGAGGCTTCAAGGGTGTGGGGGTCTCACTCACTACGTGAGCGTGAGGGGTTTGGGGGTTTAGCTCAGCTTATGGAACGTGTTGTAACAAATACTTTCAAACTTCAAATTTTAGCATGTGTTTTCAGAAAATCAAACTGCAATGTCGTGGATATTGTGATTTTTGGTTTCTTGACGGTAGAATTAATATTAACGTGGATATTACTTACATTGTCGTTTCATGCGACTGATTATTGATGTAAAATTTTGTTTCAAATAGAAACGGCATGCAATAAAGGTGAACGTTAATCATTAAACAATTCCCAACTGTTATTTTATGTGTTGCAGTATTTGACGTCTGCTCGACACAATGTATGATTATTTCTTTCATTTCTATAATATTGTAAATGTTACAATAGTTTTTTCATAAGATGACATTTAAAAAAGTAAAATCTTACATTTTCACCAAAAAGTAGGCTCAAATATTCATAATATTGTGGTAATTGGATGGTCTGCCATCTAACTGAGACAATAAGATTCGTTACGTGGTCTATCGCTTCATATATTGCTGTTTAATCTTGATTTAAATCTTGATTTGCTGTTTCTAACATTGATTAGACCATAACCGTGTAACCATTCAAAACGTTGATAACGAGCCTGTTTAAGTCATCTAGATTACGAAGAAAATGTACACAATCATAACTTTCTTATCACTGGGACAATTGTGCCCGAAATAAAATGAGTTACATTACATTTAACATTAGTAAGGGGTCTGCTCTTCAGGTCAGATCCTGGCTGATGACGTAGTTGTCTCCAGTCTGTTATGTCACAGTCATGTGGGTGGTACCTTTGACATCATGATGTCTATGTCATCACGCACCACGTTTCATTCATATTGGAAGAGCTGTGTTTATTGGTGTCTGTGTTTCTTGTCTGAGCCTAAAGAAGCGTGAGATAATTTAGCCTCGTGGTTATTAAAGCCTCCACTACTGTTGACTAAACTAAAATTCATCTCAACAGTTGTAAGCCTTCACATCATTAGCTTTAACTGGTGAGCCTGAAAGGGGTGGTTTCAGGATTGTTTGCGTATTAATGGGGTTTATTATTGAGGCTTTCAAGGGTGTGGGGGTCTCACTCACTACATGAGCATGAGCGGTTTGGGGGTTTAGCTCAGATTATGGAACGTGTCGTAACAAATACTTTTAAACATCAAATTTTAGCATATGTATTCGGAAACTCAAACTGCAATGTCGTGGATATTGTGTTTTTTGGATTATTGACGGTAGAATTAATATTAATGTGGATATTTCTTACATTGTCGTTTCATGCGACTGATTATTGATGTAAAATTTCGTTTCAAATAGAAACGGCAAGCTAACCAGGTGAACGTTAATCATTAAACGATTCCCAACTGTTTATTTTGTATGTGTTGCAGTGTATGAAGTCTGCTTGACACAATTTTAGATTATTTCTTTCATTTCTATAATATTGTAAATGTTACAATAGTTTTTTCATAAGATGACTTATATATAAAAGTATTATTTTACATTTTCACCACAAATTAGGCTCAAATATTTATAATATTGTGGTAATTGGATGGTCTTCCATCTAATTGAGACAATTAGATTCGTTACGTGGTAAATAGCTTCATATATTGCTATTTAATCTTGCTTTGAATCTTGATTTCCTGTTTCTAACATTGTTTAGACCGTAACCGTGTAACCATTCAAAACGTTGATAACGAGCCTCTTTAAGTCATCTAGATTACGAAGAAAATGTACACAATCCTAACTTTCTTATCACTGGGACAATTGTGCCCGAAATAAAATGAGTTACATTACATTTAACATTAGGAAGGGGTCTGCCCTTCAGGTCAGATCCTGGCTGATGACGTAATTGTCTCCAGTCTGTGATGTCACAGCCATGTGGGTGGTACCTTTGACATCATGATGACTATGTCATCATGCACCACCTGTCATTCATATAGGAAGAGCTGTGTTTATTGGTGGCTGTGTTTCTTGTCTCATTTAAAAGAAGCGTGAGATCATTTAGCTTCGTGGTTATTAAAGCCTCCTCTACTGTTGATTAAACTAAAATTCATCTCAGCAGTTGTCAGCCTGCACATCATTAGCTTTAACTGGTGAGCCTGAAAGGAGTGGTTTCAGGATTGTTTGCGTGTTAATGGGGTTTATAATTGAGGCTTTCAAGGGTGTGGGGGTCTCACTCACTACGTGAGCATGAGGGGTTTGGGGGTTTAGCTCAGCCTTTGGTAACGTGTTGTAACAAGTACTTTCAAACATCTAATTTTAGCATATGTTTTCAGAAAATCAAACTGCAATGTCGTGGATATTGTGATTTTTGGATTCTTGACGGTAGAATTAATATTAATGTGGATATTTCTTACATTGTCGTTTCATGCGACTGATTATTGATGTAAAATTTTGTTTCAAATAGAATCGGCATGCAATAAAGGTGAACGTTAATCATTAAACAATTCCCAACTGTTATTTTATGTGTTGCAGTATTTGACGTCTGCTCGACACAATTTATGATTATTTCTTTCATTTCAATAATATTGTAAATGTTACAATAGTTTTTTCATAAGATGACATTTAAAAAAGTATACTTTTACATTTTCACCACAAAGCAGGCTCAAATATTTATAATATTGTGGTATTTGGATGGTCTGCCATCTAACTGAGACAATTAGATTCGTTACTTGGTATATCGCTTCATATATTGCTGTTTAATCTTGATTTGAATCTTGATTTGCTGTTTCTAACATTGTTTAGACCGTAACCGTGTAACCATTCAAAACGTTGATAACGAGCCTGTTTAAGTCATCTAGATTACGAATACAATGTACACAATCGTAATTTTTTTATCACTCGGACAATTGTGCCCGAAATAAAATGAGTTACATTACATTTAACATTAGGAAGGGGTCTGCTCTTCAGGTCAGATCCTGGCTGATGACGTAGTTGTCTCCAGTCTGTGATGTTACAGCCATGTGGGTGGTACCTTTGACATCATGATGACTATGTCACCATGCACCACGTGTCATTCATATTGGAAGAGCTGTGTTTATTGGTGTCTGTGTTTCTTGTCTGAGCCTAAAGAAGCGTGAGATCATTTAGCCTCCTGTTAAATTAACGCCTCCACTACTGTTGATGAAACTAAAATTCATCTCAGCAGTTGTAGGCCTGCACATCATTAGCTTTAACTGGTGAGACTGAAAGGAGTGGTTTAAGGATTGTTTGCATGTTAATGGGGTTTATTATTGAGGCTTCAAGGGTGTGGGGGTCTCACTCACTACGTGAGCGTGAGGGGTTTGGGGGTTTAGCTCAGCTTATGGAACGTGTTGTAACAAATATTTTCAAACTTCAAATTTTAGCATGTGTTTTCAGAAAATCAAACTGCAATGTCGTGGATATTGTGATTTTTGGTTTCTTGACGGTAGAATTAATATTAACGTGGATATTACTTACATTGTCGTTTCATGCGACTGATTATTGATGTAAAATTTTGTTTCAAATAGAAACGGCATGCAATAAAGGTGAACGTTAATCATTAAACAATTCCCAACTGTTATTTTATGTGTTGCAGTATTTGACGTCTGCTCGACACAATGTATGATTATTTCTTTCATTTCTATAATATTGTAAATGTTACAATAGTTTTTTCATAAGATGACATTTAAAAAAGTAAAATCTTACATTTTCACCAAAAAGTAGGCTCAAATATTCATAATATTGTGGTAATTGGATGGTCTGCCATCTAACTGAGACAATAAGATTCGTTACGTGGTCTATCGCTTCATATATTGCTGTTTAATCTTGATTTAAATCTTGATTTGCTGTTTCTAACATTGATTAGACCATAACCGTGTAACCATTCAAAACGTTGATAACGAGCCTGTTTAAGTCATCTAGATTACGAAGAAAATGTACACAATCATAACTTTCTTATCACTGGGACAATTGTGCCCGAAATAAAATGAGTTACATTACATTTAACATTAGTAAGGGGTCTGCTCTTCAGGTCAGATCCTGGCTGATGACGTAGTTGTCTCCAGTCTGTGATGTCACAGTCATGTGGGTGGTACCTTTGACATCATGATGTCTATGTCATCACGCACCACGTTTCATTCATATTGGAAGAGCTGTGTTTATTGGTGTCTGTGTTTCTTGTCTGAGCCTAAAGAAGCGTGAGATAATTTAGCCTCGTGGTTATTAAAGCCTCCACTACTGTTGACTAAACTAAAATTCATCTCAACAGTTGTAAGCCTTCACATCATTAGCTTTAACTGGTGAGCCTGAAAGGGGTGGTTTCAGGATTGTTTGCGTATTAATGGGGTTTATTATTGAGGCTTTCAAGGGTGTGGGGGTCTCACTCACTACATGAGCATGAGCGGTTTGGGGGTTTAGCTCAGATTATGGAACGTGTCGTAACAAATACTTTTAAACATCAAATTTTAGCATATGTATTCGGAAACTCAAACTGCAATGTCGTGGATATTGTGTTTTTTGGATTATTGACGGTAGAATTAATATTAATGTGGATATTTCTTACATTGTCGTTTCATGCGACTGATTATTGATGTAAAATTTCGTTTCAAATAGAAACGGCAAGCTAACCAGGTGAACGTTAATCATTAAACGATTCCCAACTGTTTATTTTGTATGTGTTGCAGTGTATGAAGTCTGCTTGACACAATTTTAGATTATTTCTTTCATTTCTATAATATTGTAAATGTTACAATAGTTTTTTCATAAGATGACTTATATATAAAAGTATTATTTTACATTTTCACCACAAATTAGGCTCAAATATTTATAATATTGTGGTAATTGGATGGTCTTCCATCTAATTGAGACAATTAGATTCGTTACGTGGTAAATAGCTTCATATATTGCTATTTAATCTTGCTTTGAATCTTGATTTCCTGTTTCTAACATTGTTTAGACCGTAACCGTGTAACCATTCAAAACGTTGATAACGAGCCTCTTTAAGTCATCTAGATTACGAAGAAAATGTACACAATCCTAACTTTCTTATCACTGGGACAATTGTGCCCGAAATAAAATGAGTTACATTACATTTAACATTAGGAAGGGGTCTGCCCTTCAGGTCAGATCCTGGCTGATGACGTAATTGTCTCCAGTCTGTGATGTCACAGCCATGTGGGTGGTACCTTTGACATCATGATGACTATGTCATCATGCACCACCTGTCATTCATATAGGAAGAGCTGTGTTTATTGGTGGCTGTGTTTCTTGTCTCATTTAAAAGAAGCGTGAGATCATTTAGCTTCGTGGTTATTAAAGCCTCCTCTACTGTTGATTAAACTAAAATTCATCTCAGCAGTTGTCAGCCTGCACATCATTAGCTTTAACTGGTGAGCCTGAAAGGAGTGGTTTCAGGATTGTTTGCGTGTTAATGGGGTTTATAATTGAGGCTTTCAAGGGTGTGGGGGTCTCACTCACTACGTGAGCATGAGGGGTTTGGGGGTTTAGCTCAGCCTTTGGTAACGTGTTGTAACAAGTACTTTCAAACATCTAATTTTAGCATATGTTTTCAGAAAATCAAACTGCAATGTCGTGGATATTGTGATTTTTGGATTCTTGACGGTAGAATTAATATTAATGTGGATATTTCTTACATTGTCGTTTCATGCGACTGATTATTGATGTAAAATTTTGTTTCAAATAGAATCGGCATGCAATAAAGGTGAACGTTAATCATTAAACAATTCCCAACTGTTATTTTATGTGTTGCAGTATTTGACGTCTGCTCGACACAATTTATGATTATTTCTTTCATTTCAATAATATTGTAAATGTTACAATAGTTTTTTCATAAGATGACATTTAAAAAAGTATAATTTTACATTTTCACCACAAAGCAGGCTCAAATATTTATAATATTGTGGTATTTGGATGGTCTGCCATCTAACTGAGACAATTAGATTCGTTACTTGGTATATCGCTTCATATATTGCTGTTTAATCTTGATTTGAATCTTGATTTGCTGTTTCTAACATTGTTTAGACCGTAACCGTGTAACCATTCAAAACGTTGATAACGAGCCTGTTTAAGTCATCTAGATTACGAATACAATGTACACAATCGTAATTTTTTTATCACTCGGACAATTGTGCCCGAAATAAAATGAGTTACATTACATTTAACATTAGGAAGGGGCCTGCTTTTTAGGTCAGATCCTGGCTGATGACGTAGTTGTCTCCAATCTGTGATGTCACAGTCATGTGGGTGGTACCTTTGACATCATGATGACTATGTCATCATGCACCACCTGTCATTCATATTGGAAGAGCTGTGTTTATTGCTGGCTGTGTTTCTTGTCTCATTTCAAAGAGGCGTGAGATAATTTAGCCTCGTGGTTATTAAAGCCTCCACTAATGTTGATTAAAATAAAATTCATCTCAGCAGTTGTAAGCCTGCACATCATTAGCTTTAACTGGTGAGCCTGAAAGGGGTGGGTTCAAGATTGTTTGCGTATTAATTGGGTTTTTTATTGAGGCTTTCAATGGTGTGGGGGTCTCACTCACTACATGAGCATGAAGGGTTTGGGGGTTTAGCTCAGCTTATGGAACGTGTTGTAACAAATACTTTTAAACATCAAATTTTAGCATATGTTTTCAGAAACTCAAACTGCAATGTCGTGGATATTGTGTTTTTTGGATTATTGATGGTAGAATTAATATTAATGTGGCTATTTCTTACATTGTCGTTTCATGCGACTGATTATTGATGTAAAATTTCGTTTCAAATAAAAACGGTAAGCTAACAAGGTGAACGTTAATCATTCAACGATTCCCAACTGTTTTTTTGTATGTGTTGCAGTGTATGAAGTCTGCCTGACACAATTTCAGATTATTTCTTTCATTTCTATAATATTGTAAATGTTTCAATAGATTTTTTCATAAGATGACATATATAAAAGTATTATTTTACATTTTCACCGCAAATTAGGCTCAAATATTTATAATATTGTGGTAATTGGATGGTCTGTCATCTAATTGAGACAATTAGATCCGTTACGTGGTATATAGCTTAATATATTGCTGTTTAATCTTGCTTTGAATCTTGATTTCCTGTTTCTAACATTGTTTAGACCGTAACCGTGTAACCATTCAAAACGTTTGTTGAGGTGTTAACTACGCGCTGTTGCGTAACCCGCGTTGCCACCAGGGCGGTGCAGCATTACCCCTGGGTACAACGGTTGGGGTCAGTCGAGGTGAAACGGATCGTGGCCAGGGTTTGGTGCGAACCAATCAGACGGTTCCACGTGGGAATGTATTATTGGTTCTACCTGGCCACGAAGGGGTATAAGACGGTTGACCCAACGGACCTCGAGGAGTTCTCTCCCTCCACGAAGACAGAAGACTGGGCTGAAGCCTAGCTAGGACCCTGGACCAGCCTTTCAGCCCTTCTAAGGGCTAAGGCTCGGCATACCCAGTGGTCAGGACCCACCGGGCCAGCGGTGGGTCAGATAGCCTCCCCTAGGTCCTAGCCGGAGGACTAGGATAGCGGTAGACGTGTGAGTCCCGCCAAGTCCGGAGGTTGTACCTCCTTAGGTATCAAGGAGGTTAGCGGTAGACGTGTGAGTCCCGCCAGGTCCGGAGGCTGTACCTCCCTAGGGTATCGGGTGAGGGGACCGAATATCCCTCTGTGTGTGTTAAGCGTTGTATAAGGAAATAATACAATAAACAGAGTGTGCCTCCATAAGAAGTCTGCTCGTCCTTACAACACTACAACTGGAGTCAGAAGTGGTTGGAAATGGAAACCAGAAGTTCAGCCCACGTGCGGAGCCAGAACGAAGATAACGCTGTCTCACCTGCATGCACCGCCAGCTCCGCTGAAAACGCTGCCGCGTTGACGGCCGCCCAGCCACCGGTTGAGCAGCCGGTTGCTCCCCCTGCCATGGGGGACGGACTCAGGGCAGCACACGGCCGTCTCGCTCAACTCCTACACGCCGCGGCCTCCATTCTCGAAGAGATCAACTTGGAGGTTGCGGGCAGGCCGAGTCAACCGCCGGCAGACGTTCCCGCCATCGGCCAGGGCAGACATTTTGATTTTCCCGCCGGGGAACCACGTGATTCCGCCGGAAGCGGAAGCCAGGGGCATCCTGGGAACGCGGGGGGCCCATCACAACCCGCAACGTCATCAGCACGCGACGCTGCGAATTCAAGTTTCTCAGCGGACGCTGCGTCATCACTGTACCGACACGGTACAGTAGACTCTATCGGCCGGGAAATCGCCGATCTCCGGCTCGAGACGGTACAAGCTGAGGGGGAGACGACGTCCGCCCTCCAACAACGCTTGCCCATCTTCCGAGAATTCACATCTGAAGGGGGCGACTGGGCGGCGTTCCAGCGTCGCTTCCTGAGCCACCAAGAGATGGTGGGCTGGTCGGACGCACAGGCGCTCCGAGCACTACCGGCCACTTTGGATGACGACGCTCTCGCCTCGCTCCTCACCATCCCCAGGCAACAAAGGGCGACTCTTCAATCGGCCCTTCGACGGATGTCTGACGTGTACGGGCCTCCATCTGACGTCCGCAGCCGATTTTACGACAGGCGACGCCGCCCTAAAGAGTCTCCGTTGGCATTCCGGACCGCTCTACTGGCGATGGCAAGAGCGGGTTACCCTCGCATGGACGACGAGGCCATCGATGCCATCGTTCTCCAGAAGATGCTGGAGCTGGCGCGCGAGCTGCGCATCGTCATCCAAGCGGTGGACGACGACAGTATGTGCTCGCTACGAGCCGCTCGGTGCATCCACGCACATCTGCTCCACACGGAATCGACCATCGCCGCCTCGGCTTCGACGTCGGAGCCTGCCAGCAGGGATGCCGAGTTCTCCCCCGACCGGGCCTTCATGGCGACCAGGTCAACGGGCCGGCGATCGTCCGACCACGCTGGTCACCGCAACGACCAGCAGCGGGGACGGCCTGCTCCACGCGGCGACGTGACGTGCTTCAACTGTGGCCGACGAGGTCACATCTCCTCTGACTGCCGTGCGCCTCGACGACGCCCCTCCGCATCCCGGGGCCAAGACTACAGGACGTCCACGGCATCGCGGCAAAACCAGGCAAGTCGCGACGCCTCTCACGCTCGGCCCTCATTCACACCATACACACTGCAACGCACCATAAGAAGGGCTCGCGATTCGGCGTGTGATGGGGGGTATTCTGGCGTTTGTTCGCGGCCACTCGGACCTGGACAGTGGTCTGAGTTGGCCCATAGGGTAGTCGCGGCGACGGCAGGTTCGTCCGTGGTTGTCGGATCAATCGAGGGTGTGGAATTTCGCGTGTTGGTCGATACTGGTGCGTCGGCTACGATCATTTCGGATCTGATTTACAATATACTGCCCGTACGATGCCGCCCCTTGGAACGGGTTTCTATCCCGTGTTTCGCCGCTAATGGCAGTTCACTTGGCATTATTGGGCAAATTCGGGCGCAAATTTCGATTGGAGACATTAAATTGGCAGGGCCTATTTTGGTCTCTTCTTCCCTCGCCGTGCCGTGTTTGTTAGGCACTGATTTTCTCGCGAAAATGCCTATTAAGATCCTTGTAGATCAAGGCTGCATCGAACTCCCGTCGGGTCGACGGATGGCGTTCTTGCCCACACCCTCACATCCGCGCATGGCTAGTGCCTCGGTGCAGGCGTTTGTTGCGAGCACAGTCCGCATTCCACCAGGGACACAAATGCTCGTGCCCTTGCAACTTAAAAAACCGCTAGCCCCGGAGGCCTCGGCACATGGCATTTTGCTGGGGCCTTCAAACGCAGCTGCTAAGGGGTTAGATTTGGTGGCTGCACAGACCCTCGTAGCAGCCGACAGGGAGCCGTTCTTGCAGGTTTTGAATGTCGGATTGTCCACAACCGTCATTCCGCAAGGAACTGTGCTCGCTCACGCGACCCCGGTGCCGTTGGGGACCGGAGTCGCGGGACACGTGCGTGACACGCCGCAGGTCCCACCTCCTTCCGAATCGGATGAGAGATGGTTGGACGCGCTCTGCACAGACACGGGTGATCTGTCTCATTCGCAGCGAATTAAATTGCGCGCTCTTCTGCGAGAATTTTCCGATGTCTTTAGTAAATCTAAATTTGATATTGGCTGCACCAAGCTGCTGCGTCACCACATTGATACTGGTGACGCTGCCCCGATTCGACAAAACCCGTTTCGGCTTAGCCCGGCGGAGAAACAGCATGTTAAATCGGCTGTGGATGACATGCTGAAGGCCGATATAATTTCTCCCTCCACTAGTCCCTGGGGTGCTCCAATAGTGCTGGTCAAAAAGCACGATGGCAGTCTCCGTTTTTGCGTTGATTTTCGGCACCTAAATAAAATCTCGGTAGCGGACGCCTACCCTCTCCCTCGTATGGACGAGTCATTGGATGCCCTGGCAGGGGCGCACTATTTCTCCACCTTGGACCTTCTGTCAGGGTTTTGGCAACTCCCCCTCGACGAATCGTCAAAACCTAAGACTGCTTTTCGGACACCACAGGGCCTTTTCGAGTTTAATAGATTGCCCATGGGTCTCCACTCGGCCCCAGCAACGTTCCAGAGGCTCATGGAGCTGGTCCTCGCTGGGCTCCAGTGGGACTCATGTCTCATTTATCTTGACGACGTCATCGTCTTTAGCCGCACGTTCGGCGAACACATCGAACGGTTGCGTGCTGTCTTCTTGAAAATGCGGGCCGCTAACTTGAAATTCAAGCCGCAGAAGTGTCACCTTCTGCGTGAGTCTGTGCGCTATCTGGGCCACATAGTTAGCTGCTCGGGCATTTCTACCGACCCTGAAAAAACCAAATGTGTTCAACATTGGCCGACCCCTACATCTGCGGGCGATGTTCGTAGTTTTATTGGTTTTGCGTCGTACTACCGCCGGTTTGTTGCTGGGTTCGCGACGATTGCCAAGCCGCTCCACGCCCTTACGTCAAAAGGGGTGGCGTTTTATTGGGGGGACGCAGAACAGGCTGCGTTCGACTCCTTGCGGAACGCGCTCGTGACGGCACCGTCCCTTGCGTACCCCGATTTTTCCGTGCCATTCGTGTTGGACACCGACGCTAGCAATACGGGGATTGGGGGTGTTCTGTCACAAAAAGTTGATGGCATTGAAAGGGTTGTTGCCTATGGTAGCAGAGTCTTGTCTCTTGCTGAACAAAGATACTGTGTGACCAGACGTGAGCTGCTGGCCATTGTTTTTTTTATTCAGCAATACAGGCCGTACCTGTATGGTCAGCATTTTACCGTGCGATCTGATCATTCGGCTTTACAGTACGCTCTGCGGGTTGACCAACCGTCCGGGCAGCTTTCTCGGTGGCTCGAAGTCCTTCAGGACTACGATTTCAATGTCACTTACCGTAGGGGTGCACAACACACGAATGCCGATGCGTTGTCTCGCCTTCCGCCGGCTCAAAAATGTGCGTGTTTTTTGGGCTCGGGCCGTTGTAAGCCGCCACTGCCTGCGCAGGTCGCGCCTCTCACAACGGTGTCAGCCGCACTTCCCGCCGCCTCAGCGCCGATGTTGGATCATGCAGATCCAATGGCCAGTGACGATTTGCTGGGGCTAACTTTGGCCGAATAGGGTCGGCACCAGGGCGAGGACATGTCATTATTGAGGTTGCGTCGCCACGCGAATAATGCGGTTCCAAGACAGGGCAAATTTAATTCATTTGTCATGAAGCGTGGCTTGTTGATGCATTGGGATGCTGACTCGTGTCAACATAAAATCGTCGTGCCATCCGCCTTGCGATGCAAGGCCGTATGGGCGGCGCATGAGCGTTTATTGCACCCGGGTGTTCATAAGACCATTGGGTTGTTGCGGTTGCAATTTTTCTGGCCGGGCATGCTGCGCGACGTCACTGACATTTTGCTGGGATGCACCCATTGTGCGCAACGTAAACCGCCGGCTAAACCGGCATGTCCACCCCTGCAACCCATTTCGGTCTCTCGTATAAATGAGTTGGTGGCTCTCGATATTTTGGGCCCTTTTCCTACTACGCCACGGGGTAATAAGTACCTTCTGGTTGGGGTAGAGTATTTTACACGGTGGCCTATGGCCTGGGCCCTCCCCAACCAGTCGGCGGCGGCCGTTGTGGATGCCTTTGTTCAAGGCTACGTCCTGGACAAGGGCGCACCAGAACGGTTGCTGACCGATCAGGGAAGAAATTTTTCAGGAGCCTTGCTGACTGATGTGTGCCGCCTGTTGGGCACTAAGAAAGTGCGCACTTCGCCCTACCATCCCCAGACCGACGGCATGGTGGAGCGCCTTCATAGAACTCTCACCGCTATGTTATGCCATCAGGTCGATGAATCCCACCTCGATTGGGACTTGCAGGTTCCGGGGGTCCTCGCCGCATACCGTATGGCACCTCACGCGGCGACGGGATTTTCCCCGTTCTTTCTAATGTACGGCAGGGATGCCTTTCCTCCCGCCGACGTTCGGCTGGAAATCGAACAGCCACCGCAAAAGTCAAAGCTCGTTGACCACTTGCGATTCAACCTCCGTAAGTTGGCCGAGGCACGGGAGGCCGCCATTGAAAATTCGGCTTCCCGCCAAAGGGCGAATTTGCGACTGCGGGACCCTCGGTCGTACACGCATCGGTGGGCACCGGGAGACAGGGCATGGCTCCACTGCCCCCAGGTGCCGGTGTCCACGTCGGCCAAACTCCTCAGACCATGGCGAGGCCCGGTTGAGGTAGTGGAAGTCCTGCGTCCCCAATGTGTTAAAATTAGCTGGGGACGGCGTCGCTGGTGCGTTCACCCCTCTCGGTTAAAACCCTTCGTCACGCCACGCGTCCCTCCACAACACACACGACATGGGGGCCGAGTGTGCGACGCGTCCGACGAGCCAGATGTTGCCCCGTTGGTGCCTAACCCGCAGCGCAGGCGTGTCATTCCTCCTGCAGATGACGCGGGAGTGACGGCTCCATGCAGGCCACGTTCGGCCTCAATGGACCGTGGAGCAGCAGGTGTCCCCGTGGAGATGCATAAAGGCCCACCGGATGCTCTGGCTCATCCTCCTCCTTCCCTTGTGCCGCCGACAAAGCCTGCCATCCCCTACGATGGTCCCGCGAAACGCACGCGCGCGAAATCTCGCCGGTTGTTATAATGTTTTTTTGGCATGTCTAGTGCCTTGTACATACGTTATGTTGTTAAGGGGGGTATTTATAGGGGTTTAATTGTTCTTGTTGTTCATGAGGCACACTCACAATTCTTCTACCATTGGTAATTTCGGAGTTTCCCATTGTTGCAGCCGGGACGGCTGGAGCTTCCGAAGGAGGGGGTGATGTAGAGGTGTTGACTACGCGCTGTTGCGTCACCCGCGTTGCCACCAGGGCGGTGCAGCATTACCCCTGGGTACAACGGTTGGGGTCAGTCGAGGTGAAACGGATCGTGGCCAGGGTTTGGTGCGAACCAATCAGACGGTTCCACGTGGGAATGTATGGTTGGTTCTACCTGGCCACGAAGGGGTATAAGACGGGTGACCCAACGGACCTCGAGGAGTTCTCTCCCTGCACGAAGACAGAAGACTGGGCTGAAGCCTAGCTAGGACCCTGGACCAGCCTTTCAGCCCTTCTAAGGGCTAAGGCTCGGCATACCCAGTGGTCAGGACCCACCGGGCCAGCGGTGGGTCAGATAGCCTCCCCTAGGTCCTAGCCGGAGGACTAGGATAGCGGTAGACGTGTGAGTCCCGCCAAGTCCGGAGGTTGTACCTCCTT
This sequence comes from Petromyzon marinus, assembly GCF_048934315.1. NCBI lineage: Eukaryota > Metazoa > Chordata > Hyperoartia > Petromyzontiformes > Petromyzontidae > Petromyzon > Petromyzon marinus. The sequence goes on from NC_133705.1 coordinate 2,171,481, forward strand.
AGGTATCAAGGAGGTTAGCGGTAGACGTGTGAGTCCCGCCAGGTCCGGAGGCTGTACCTCCCTAGGGTATCGGGTGAGGGGACCGAATATCCCTCTATGTGTGTTAAGCGTTGTATAAGGAAATAATACAATAAACAGAGTGTGCCTCCATAAGAAGTCTGCTCGTCCTTACAACACTACACGTTTATAACGAGCCTGTTTAAGTCATCTAGATTACGAATACAATGTACACAATCAGAATTTTCTTATCACTGGGACAATTGTGCCCGAAATTTAATTTAAACATTAGGAAGGGGTCTGCTCTTCAGGTCAGATCCTGGCTGATGACGTAGTTGTCTCCAGTCTGTGATGTCACAGCCATGTGGGTGGTACCTTTGACATCATGATGACTATGTCATCATGCACCACGTGTCATTCATATTGGAAGAGCTGTGTTTATTAGTGGCTGTGTTTCTTGTCTCATTTAAAAGAAGCGTGAGATAATTTAGCCTCGTGGTTATTAAAGCCTCCACTACTGTTGATTAAACTAAAATTCATCTCAACAGTTGTAAGCCTGCACATCATTAGCTTTAACTGGTGAGACTGAAAGGGGTGGTTTCAGGATTGTTTGCGTATTAATGGGGTTTTTTATTGAGGCTTTCAAGGGTGTGGGGGTCTCACTCACTACGTGAGCATGAGGGGTTTGGGGGTTTAGCTCAGCTTATGGAACGTGTTGTAACAAATACTTTTAAACATCAAATTTTAGCATATGTTTTCAGAAACTCAAACTGCAATGTCGTGGATATTGTGTTTTTTGGATTATTGACGGTAGAATTAATATTAATGTGGCTATTTCTTACATTGTCGTTTTATGCGACTGATTTTTGATGTAAAATTTCGTTTCAAATAGAAACGGTAAGCTAACAAGGTGAACGTTAATCATTAAACTATTCCCAACTGTTTATTTTTTATGTGTTGCAGTGTATCAAGTCTGCTTGACACGATTTAAGATTATTTCTTTCATTTCTATAAAATGGTAAATGTTACAATAGTTTTTTCATAAGATGACATGTATAAATGTATTATTTTACATTTTAACCACAAATCATGCTCAACTATTCATAATATTGTGGTAATTGGATGGTCTGTCATCTAATTGAGACAATTAGATTCGTTACGTGGTATATAGCTTCATATATTGCTGTTTAATAATGCTTTGAATCTTGATTTCCTGTTTCTAACATTGTTTAGACCGTAACCGTGTAACCATTCAAAACGTTGATAACGAGCCTGTTTAAGTCATCTAGATTACGAATAAAATGTACACAATCTTAACTTTCTTATCACTGGGACAATTGTGCCCGAAATAAAATGAGTTACATTACATTTAACATTAGTAAGGGGTCTGCTCTTCAGGTCAGATCCTGGCTGATGACGTAGTTGTCTCCAGTCTGTGATGTCACAGTCATGTGGGTGGTACCTTTGACATCATGATGTCTATGTCATCACGCACCACGTTTCATTCATATTGGAAGAGCTGTGTTTATTGGTGGCTGTGTTTCTTGTCTGAGCCTAAAGAAGCGTGAGATCATTTAGCCTCCTGTTAAATTAACGCCTCCACTACTGTTGATGAAACTAAAATTCATCTCAGCAGTTGTAAGCCTGCACATCATTAGCTTTAACTGGTGAGCCTGAAAGGAGTGGGTTCAGGATTGTTTGCGTGTTAATGGGGTTTATTATTGAGGCTTTCAAGGGTGTGGGGGTCTCACTCACTACATGAGCATGAGGGGTTTGGGGGTTTAGCTCAGCTTATGGAACGTGTTGTAACAAATACTTTTAAACATCAAATTTTAGCATATGTTTTCAGAAACTCAAACTGCAATGTCGTGGATATTGTGTTTTTGGATTATTGACGGTAGAATTAATATTAATGTGGATATTTCTTACATTGTTGTTTCATGCGACTGATTATTGATGTAAAATTTTATTTCAAATAGAAACGGCATGCAATAAACGTGAACGTTAATCATTAAACAATTCCCAACTGTTATTTTATGTGTTGCAGTATTTGACGTCTGCTTAACACAATTTATGATTATTTCTTTCATTTCTATAATATTGTAAATGTTACAATAGTTTTTTCATAAGATGACATTTTAAAAAGTATAATTTTACATTTTCACCACAAAGTAGGCTCAAATATTCATAATATTGTGGTAATTGGATGGTCTGCCATCTAACTGAGACAATTAGATTCGTTACTTGCTATATCGCTTCATATATTGCTGTTTAATCTTCATTTGAATCTTGATTTGCTATTTCTAACATTGTTTAGACCGTAACCGTGTAACCATTCAAAACGTTGATAACGAGCCTGTTTAAGTCATCTAGAATACGAATACAATGTACACAATCAGAATGTTCTTATCACTGGGACAATTGTGCCCGAATTTAAATTTGAACATTAGGAAGGGGTCTGCTCTTCAGGTCAGATCCTGGCTGATGACGTAGTTGTCTCCAGTCTGTGATGTCACAGCCATGTGGGTGGTACATTTGACATCATGATGACTATGTCATCATGCACCACGTGTCAATCATATAGGAAGAGCTGTGTTTATTGGTGGCTGTGTTTCTTGTCCCATTTCAAAGAAGCGTGAGATAATTTAGCCTCGTGGTTATTAAAGCCTCCACTACTGTTGATTAAACTAAAATTCATCTCAGCAGTTCTAAGCCTGCACATCATTAGCTTTAACTGGTGAGCGTGAAGAGGGTGGTTTAAGGATTGTTTGCGTATTAATGGGGTTTTTAATTGAGGCTTTCAAGGGTGTGGGGGTCTCACTCACTACGTGAGCATGAGGGGTTTGGGGGTTAACCTCAGCTTATGGAACGTGTTGTAACAAATACTTTCAAACTTCAAATTTTAGCATTTGTTTTCAGAAAATCAACTGCAATGTCGTGGATATTGTGATTTTTGGATTCTTGACGGTAGAATTAATATTCATGTGGATATTTCTTACATTGTCGTTTCATGCGACTGATTATTGATGTAAAATTTTGTTTCAAATAAAACGGCATGCAATAAAGGTGAACGTTAATCATTAAACAATTCCCAACTGTTATTTTATGTGTTTCAGTATTTGACGTCTGCTCGACACAATTTATGATTATTTCTTTCATTTCTATAATATTGTAAATGTTACAATAGTTTTTTCATAAGATGACATTTAAAAAAGTATAATTTTACATTTTCACCACAAAGTAGGCTCAAATATACATAATATTGTGGTAATTGAATGGTCTGCCATCTAACTGACACAATTAGATTCGTTACTTGGTATATCGCTTCATATATTGCTGTTTAATCTTGATTTGAATCTTGATTTGCAGTTTCTAACATTGTTTAGACCGTAACCGTGTAAGCATTCAAAACGTTGATAACGAGCCTGTTTAAGTCATCTAGATTACGAAGAAAATGTACACAATCATAACTTTCTTATCACTGGGACAATTGTGCCCGAAATAAAATGAGTTACATTACATTTAACATTAGGAAGGGGTCTGCTCTTCAGGTCAGATCCTGGCTGATGACGTAGTTGTCTCCAGTCTGTGATGTCACAGCCATGTGGGTGGTACCTTTGACATCATGATGACTATGTCATCATGCACCACGTGTCATTCATATTGGAAGAGCTGTGTTTATTGGTGGCTGTGTTTCTTGTCTGAGCCTAAAGAAGTGTTAGATCATTTAGCCTCCTGTTAAATTAACGCCTCCACTACTGTTGATGAAACTAAAATTCATCTCAGCAGTTGTCAGCCTGCACATCATTAGCTTTAACTGGTGAGCCTGAAATGGGTGGTTTAAGGATTGTTTGCGTATTAATGGGGCTTTTTTATTGAGGCTTTCAAGGGTGTGGGGGTCTCACTCACTACATGAGCATGAGGGGTTTGGGGGTTTAGCTCAGTTTATGGAACGTGTTGTAACAAATACTTTTAAACATCAAATTTTAGCATATGTTTTCAGAAAATCAAACTGCAATGTCGTGGCTATTGTGTTTTTTGTATTATTGACGGTAGAATTAATGTAAATGTGGATATTTCTTACATTGTCGTTTTATGCGACTGATTATTGATGTAAAATTTCGTTTCAAATAGAAACGGTAAGCTAACAAGGTGAACGTTAATTATTTAACTATTCCCAACTGTTTATTTTTTTGTGTTGCAGTGTATGAAGTCTGCTTGACACGATTTAAGATTATTTCTATAATATTGTAAATGTTACAATAGTTTTTTCATAAGATGACATATATAAAAGTATTATTTTACATTTTCACCACAAAGTAGGCTCAGATATTCATAATATTTAGGTAATTGGATGGTCTGCCATCTAACAGAGACAATTAGATTCGTTACTTGGTATATCGCTTCATATATTGATGTTTAATCTTTATTTTAATCTTGATTTGCTGTTTCTAACATTGTTTAGACAGCAACCGTGTAACCATTCAAAACGTTGATAACGAGCCTGTTTAAGACATCTATATTACGAATACAATGTACACAATCATAATTTTCTTGTCACTGGGACAATTGTGCCCGAAATACAATAAGTTACATTACATTTAACATTAGGAAGGGGTCTGTTCTTCAGGTCAGATCCTGGCTGATGACGTAGTTGTCTCCAGTCTGTGATGTCACAGCCATGTGGGTGGTACCTTTGACATCATGATGACTATGTCATCATGCACCACGTGTCATTCATATTGGAAGAGCTGTGTTTATTGGTGGCTGTGTTTCTTGTCTCATTTCAAAGAAGCGTGAGATAATTTAGCCTCGTGGTTATTAAAGCCTCCACTACTGTTGATTAAACTAAAATTCATCTCAGCAGTTGTAAGCCTACACATCATTAGCTTTAACTGGTGAGCCTGAAAGGGGTGGTTTCAGGATTGTTTGGGTATTAATGGGGTTTATTATTGAGGCTTTCAAGGGTGTGGGGGTCTCACTCACTACATGAGCATGAGCGGTTTGGGGGCTTAGCTCAGCTTATGGAACGTGTTGTAACAAATACTTTTAAACATCAAATTTTAGCATATGTTTTCGGAAACTCAAACTGCAATGTCGTGGGTATTGTGTTTTTTGGATTATTGATGGTAGAATTAATATAAATGTGGATATTTCTTACATTGTCGTTTTATGCGACTGATTATTGATGTAAAATTTCGTTTCAAATAGAAACGGCAAGCTAACAAGGTGAACGTTAATCATTAAACTATTCCCAACTGTTTATTTTTTATGTGTTGCAGTGTATGAAGTCTGCTTGACACGATTTAAGATTATTTCTTTCATTTCTATAATATTGTAAATGTTACAATAGTTTTTTCATAAGATGACATATATAAAAGTATGATTTTACATTTTCACTACAAATTAGGCTCAAATATTCATAATATTGTGGTAATTGGATGGTCTTCCATCTAATTGAGACAATTAGATTCGTTACGTGGTATATAGCTTCATATATTGCTGTTTAATTTTGCCTTGAATCTTGATTTCCTGTTTCTAACATTGTTTAGACCGTAACCGTGTAACCATTCAAAACGTTGATAACGAGCCTGTTTAAGTCATCTAGATTACGAAGAAAATGTACACAATCATAATTTTCTTATCACTGGGACAATTGTGCCCGAAATAAAATGAGTTACATTACATTTAACATTAGGAAGGGGTCTGCTCTTCAGGTCAGATCCTGGCGGATGACGTAGTTGTCTCCAGTCTGTGATGTCACAGCCATGTGGGTGGTATCTTTGACATCATGATGACTATGTCATCATGCACCACGTGTCATTCATATAGGAAGAGCTGTGTTTATTGGCGGCTGTGTTTCTTGTCTCATTTAAAAGAAGCGTGAGATAATTTAGCCTCGTGGTTATTAAAGCCTCCACTACTGTTGATTAAACTAAAATTAATCTCAGCAGTTGTAAGCCTGCACATCATTAGCTTTAACTGGTGAGCGTGAAAGGCGTGGTTTAAGGATTGTTTGCGTATTAATGGGGTCTATTATTGAGGCTTTCGAGGGTGTGGGGGTCTCACTCACTACGTGAGCATGAGGGGTTTGGGGGTTTAGCTCAGCCTTTGGTAAAGTGTTTTAACAAGTACTTTCAAACATCAAATTTTAGCATATGTTTTCAGAAAATCAAACTGAAATGTCGTGGATATTGTGATGTTTGGATTCTTGACGGTAGAATTAATATTCATGTGGATATTTCTTACATTGTCGTTTCATGCGACTGATTATTGATGTAAAAGTTTGTTTCAAATAGAAACGACATGCAATGAAGGTGAACGTTAATCATTAAACAATTCCCAACTGTTATTTTATGTGTTGCAGTATTTGACGTCTGCTCGACACAATTTATGATTATTTCTTTCATTTCTATAATATTGTAAATGTTATAATAATTTTTTCATAAGATGACATTTTAAAAAAGTATAATTTTACATTTTCACCACAAAGTAGGCTCAAAAATTCATAATATTGTGGTAATTGAATGGTCTGCCATCTAACTGAGACAATTAGATTCCTTACTTGGTATATCGCTTCATATATTGCTGTTTAATCTTGATTTGAATCTTGATTTGCTGTTTCTAACATTGTTTAGACTGTAACCGTGTAACCATTCAAAACGTTGATAACGAGTCTGTTTAAGTCATCTATATTACGAATACAATGTGCACAATCATAATTTTCTTGTCACTGGGACAATTGTGCCCGAAATACAATAAGTTACATTACATTTAACATTAGGAAGGGGTCTGTTCTTCAGGTCAGATCCTGGCTGATGACGTAGTTGTCTCCAGTTTGTGATGTCACAGCCATGTGGGTGGTACCTTTGACATCATGATGACTATGTCATCATGCACCACGTGTCATTCATATTGGAAGAGCTGTGTTTATTGGTGGCTGTGTTTCTTGTCTCATTTCAAAGAAGCGTGAGATAATTTAGCCTCGTGGTTATTAAAGCCTCCACTACTGTTGATTAAACTAAAATTCATCTCAGCAGTTGTAAGCCTACACATCATTAGCTTTAACTGGTGAGCCTGAAAGGGGTGGTTTCAGGATTGTTTGCGTATTAATGGGGTTTATTATTGAGGCTTTCAAGGGTGTGGGGGTCTCACTCACTACATGAGCATGAGCGGTTTGGGGGCTTAGCTCAGCTTAGGGAACGTGTTGTAACAAATACTTTTAAACATCAAATTTTAGCATATGTTTTCGGAAACTCAAACTGCAATGTCGTGGATTTTGTGTTTTTTGGATTATTGATGGTAGAATTAATATAAATGTGGATATTTCTTACATTGTCGTTTTATGCGACTGATTATTGATGTAAAATTTCGTTTCAAATAGAAACGGCAAGCTAACAAGGTGAACGTTAATCATTAAACTATTACCAACTGTTTATTTTTTATGTGTTGCAGTGTATGAAGTCTTCTTGACACGATTTAAGATTATTTCTTTCATTTCTATAATATTGTAAATGTTACAATAGTTTTTTCATAAGATGACATATATAAAAGTATTATTTTACATTTTCACTACAAATTAGGCTCAAATATTCATAATATTGTGGTATTTGGATGGTCTGTCATCTAATTGAGACAATTAGATTCGTTACGTGGTATATAGCTTCATATATTGCTGTTTAATCTTGCTTTGAATCTTGATTTCCTGTTTCTAACATTGTTTAGACCGTAACCGTGTAACCATTCAAAACGTTGATAACGAGCCTGTTTAAGTCATCTAGATTACGAAGAAAATGTACACAATCGTAACTTTCTTATCACTGGGACAATTGTGCCCGAATAAAATGAGTTACATGACATTTAACATTAGGAAGGGGTCTGCTCTTCAGGTCAGATCCTGGCGGATGACGTAGTTGTCACCAGTCTGTGATGTTACAGCCATGTGGGTGGTACCTTTGACATCATGATGACTATGTCATCATGCATCACGTGTCATTCATATTGGAAGAGCTGTGTTTATTGGTGTCTGTGTTTCTTGTCTGAGCCTAAAGAAGCGTGAGATCATTTAGCCTCCTGTTAAATTAACGCCCCCACTACTGTTGATGAAACTAAAATTCATCTCAGCAGTTGTCAGCCTGCACATCATTAGCTTTAACTGGTGAGCCTGAAAGGAGTGGTTTAAGGATTGTTTGCGTGTTAATGGGGTTTATTATTGAGGCTTTCAATGGTGTGGGGGTCTCACTCACTACATGAGCATGAGGGTTTGGGGGTTTAGCTCAGCTTATGGAACGTGTTGTAACAAATACTTTCAAACATCAAATTTTAGCATATGTTTTCAGAAAATCAAACTGCAATGTCGTGAATATTATGATTTTTGGATTCTTGACGGTAGAATTAATATTTATGTGGATATTTCTTACATTGTCGTTTCATGCGACTGATTATTGATGTAAAATTTTGTTTCAAATAGAAACGGCATGCAATAAAGGTGAACGTTAATCATTAAACAATTCCCAACTGTTATTTTATGTGTTGCAGTATTTGACGTCTGCTCGACACAATTTATGATTATTTCTTTCATTTCAATAATATTGTAAATGTTACAATAGTTTTATCATAAGATGACATTTAAAAAAGTATAATTTTACATTTTCACCACAAAGTAGGCTCAAATATTCATAATATTGTGGTATTTGGATGTTCTGCCATCTAACTGAGACAATTAGATTCGTTACTTGGTATATCGCTTCATATATTGCTGTTTAATCTTGATTTGAATCTTGATTTGCTGTTTCTAACATTGTTTAGACCGTAACCGTGTAACCATTCAAAATGTTGATAACGAGCCTGTGTGAGTTATCTAGATTACGAATACAATGTACACAATCATAATTTTCTTATCACTGGGACAAATGTGCCCGAAATAAAATGAGTTACATTACATTTAACATTAGGAAGGGATCTGCTCTTCAGGTCAGATCCTGGCAGATGACGTAGTTGTCTCCAGTCTGTGATGTCACAGTCATGTGGGTGGTACCTTTGACAACATAATGACCATGTCATCATGCACCACGTGTCATTGATATTGGAAGAGCTGTGTTTATTGGTGCATGTGTTTCTTGTCTCATTTCAAAGAAGCGTGAGATAATTTAGCCTCGTGGTTATTAAAGCCTCCACTACTGTTGATTAAACTAAAATTCATCTCAGCAGTTGTAAGCCTGCACATCATTAGCTTTAACTGGTGAGCGTGAAAGTGGTGGTTTCAGGATTGTTTGGGTATTAATGGGGTTTATTATTGAGGCTTTCAAGGGTGTGGGGGTCTCACTCACTACATGAGCATGAGGGGTTTGGGGGTTTAGCTCAGCTTATGGAACGTGTTGTAACAAATACTTTTAAACATCAAATTTTAGCATGTGTTTTCAGAATCTCAAACTGCAATGTCGTGGATATTGTGTTTTTTGGATTATTGACGGTAGATTTAATAATAATGTGGTTTTATGCGACTGATAATTGATGTAAAATTTCATTTCAAATAGAAACGGTAAGCTAACAAGGTGAACGTTAATCATTAAACTATTCCCAACTGTTTATTTTTTATGTGTTGCAGTGTATGAAGTCTGCTTGACACGATTTAAGATTATTGCTTTCATTTCTATAATATTGTAAATGTTACAATAGCTTTTTTTCATAAGATGACATTTAAAAAAGTATAATTTTACATTTTCACCACAAAGTAGGCTCACATATTCATAATATTGTGGTAATTGGATGGTCTGCCATCTAACTGAGACAATTAGATTCGTTATTTGGTATATCGCTTCATATATTGCTGTTTAATCTTGACTTGAATCTTGATTTGCTGTTTCTAACATTGTTTAGACCGTAACCGTGTAACCATTCAAAACGTTGATAACGAGCCTGTTTAAGTCATCTAGATTACGAATACAATGTACACAATCATAATTTTCTCATCACTGAGACAATTGTGCCCGAAATTAAATTAAAACATTAGGAAGGGGTCTGCTCTTCAGGTCAAGTCCTGGCTGATGACGTAGTTGTCTCCAGTCTGTGATGTCACAGCCATGTGGGTGGTACCTTTGACATCATGATGACTATGTCATCATGCACCACGTGTCTTTCATATAGGAAGAGCTGTGTTTATTGGTGGCTGTGTTTCTTGTCTCATTTAAAAGAAGCGTGAGATAATTTAGCCTCGTGGTTATTAAAGCCTCCACTACTGTTGATTAAACTAAAATTCATCTCAGCAGTTGTAAGCCTGCACATCATTAGCTTTAACTGGTGAGACTGAAAGGGGTGGTTCAGGATTGTTTGCGTATTAATGGGGTTTTTTATTGAGGCTTTCAAGGGTGTGGGGGTCTCACTCACTACATGAGCATGAGGGGTTTGGGGGTTTAGCTCAGCTTATGGAACGTGTTGTAACAAATACTTTAAACATCAAATTTTTGCATTTGTTTTCAGAAACTCAAACTGCACTGTCGTGGATATTGTGTTTTTTGGATTATTGACGGTAGAATTAATATTAATGTGGATATTTCTTACATTGTCGTTTTATGAGACTGATTATTGATGTAAAATCTCGATTTAAATAGAAACGGTAAGCTAACAAGTTGAACGTTAATCATTAAAGTATTCCCAACTGTTTATTTTTTATGTGTTGCAGTGTATGAAGTCTGCTTGACACGATTTAAGATGATTTCTTTCATTTCTATAATATTGTAAATGTTACAATAGTTTTTTCATAAGATGACATTTAAAAAAGTATAATTTTACATTTTCACCACAAAGTAGGCTCAATTCTTCATAATATTGTGGTAATTGGATGGTCTGCCATCTAACTGAGACAATTCAATTCGTTACTTGGTATATCGCTTCATATATTGCTGTTTAATCTAGATTTGAATCTTGATTTGCTGTTTCTAACATTGTTTAGACCGTAACCGTGTAACCATTCAAAACGTTGATAACGAGCCTGTTTAAGTCATCTAGATTACGAATACAATGTACACAATCATAATTTTCTTATCACTGGGACAATTGTGCCCGAAATAAAATGAGTTACATTACATTTAACATTAGTAAGGGGTCTGCTCTTCAGGTCAGATCCTGGCTGATGACGTAGTTATCTCCAGTCTGTGATGTCACAGCCATGTGGGTGGTACCTTTGACATCATGATGACTATGTCATCATGCACCACGTGTCATTCATATAGGAAGAGCTGTGTTTATTGGTGGCTGTGTTTCTTGTCTCATTTCAAAGAAGCGTGAGATAATTTAGCCTCGTGGTTATTAAAGCCTCTACTACTGTTGATTAAACTAAAATTCATCTCAGCAGTTGTAAGCCTGCACATCATTAGCTTTAACTGGTGAGCGTGAAAGGGGTGGTTTCAGGATTGTTTGCGTATTAATTGGGTTTATTATTGAGGCTTTCAAGGGTGTGGGGGTCTCACTCACTACATGAGCATGAGGGGTTTGGGGGTTTAGCTCAGCCTATGGTAACGTGTTGTAACAAGTACTTTCAAACATCACATTTTAGCATATGTTTTCAGAAAATCAAACTGCAATGTCGTGGATATTGTGATTTTTGGATTCTTGACGGTAGAATTAATATTCATGTGGATATCTCTTGCATTGTCGTTTCATGCGACTGATTATTGATGTAAAATTTTGTTTCAAATAGAAACGGCATGCAATAAAAGTGAACGTTAATCATTAAACAATTCCCAACTGTTATTTTATGTGTTGCAGTATTTGACGTCTGCTCGACACAATTTATGATTATTTCTTTCATTTCTATAATATTGTAAATGTTACAGTAGTTTTTTCATAAGATGACATTTAAAAAAGTATAATTTTACATTTTCACCACAAAGTAGGCTCAAATATCCATAATATTGTGGTAATTGGATGGTCTGCCATCTAACTGAGACAATTAGATTCGTTACTTGGTATATCGCTTCATATATTGCTGTATAATCTTGATTTGAATCTTGATTTGCTGTTTCTAACATTGTTTAGACCGAAACCGTGTAACCATTCAAAACGTTGATAACGAGCCTGTTTAAGTCATCTAGATTACGAATACAATGTACACAATCAGAATTTTCTTATCACTGGGACAATTGTACCCGAAATTCAATGAGTTACATTACATTTAACATTAGGAAGGGGTCTGCTATTCAGGTCAGATCCTGGTTGATGACGTAGTCGTCTCCAGTCTGTGATGTCACAGCCATGTGGGTGGTACCTTTGACATCATGATGACTATGTCATCATGATGTCAATGACTATGTCATCATGCACCACGTGATGTCAATGACTATGTCATCATGCACCACGTGTCATTCATATAGGAAGAGCTGTGTTTATTGGTGGCTGTGTTTCTTGTCTGATTTAAAAGAAGCGTGAGATAATTTAGCCTCGTGGTTATTAAAGCCACCACTACTGTTGATTAAACTAAAATTCATCTCAGCAGTTGTAAGCCTGCACATCATTAGCTTTAACTGGTGAGCGTGAAAGGGGTGGTTTCAGTATTGTTTACGTATTAATGGGGTTTTTTTATTGAGGCTTTCAAGGGTGTGGGGGTCTCACTCACTGCATGAGCATGAGGGGTTTGGGGGTTTAGCTCAGCGTATGGAACGTGTTGTAACAAATACTTTTAAACATCAAATTTTAGCATATGTTTTCAGAAAATCAAACTGCAATGTCGTGGATATTGTGTTTTTTGGATTATTGACGGTAGAATTAATATTAATGTGGATATTTCTTACATTGTCGTTTTATGCGACTGATTATTGATGTAAAATTTCGTTTCAAATAGAAACGGTAAGCTAACAAGTTGAACGTTAATCATTAAACTATTACCAACTGTTTATTTTTTATGTGTTGCAGTGTATGAAGTCTGCTTGACGATTTAAGTTTATTTCTTTCATTTCTATAATATTGTAAATGTTACAATAGTTTTTTCATAAGATGACATATATAAAAGTCTTATTTTACATTTTCACCACAAATTAGGCTCAAATATTCATAATATTGTGGTAATTGGATGATCTGTCACCTAATTGAGACAATTAGATTCGTTACGTGGTATATAGCTTCATATATTGCTGTTTAATCTTGCTTTGAATCTTCATTTCCTGTTTCTAACATTGTTTAGACCGTAACCGTGTAACCATTCAAAACGTTGATAACGAGCCTGTTTAAGTCATCTAGATTACGAAGAAAATGTACACAATCGTAACTTTCTTATCACTGGGACAATTGTGCCCGAAATAAAATGAGTTACATTACATTTAACATTAGGAAGGGGTCTGCTCTTCAGGTCAGATCCTGGCTGATGACGTAGTTGTCTCCAGTCTGTGATGTCACAGCCAGGTGGGTGGTACCTTTGACATCATGATGTCTATGTCTTCACGCACCACGTTTCATTCATATTGGAAGAGCTGTGTTTATTGGTGGCTGTGTTTCTTGTCTGAGCCTAAAGAAGCGTGAGATCAATTAGCCTCCTGTTAATTTAAAGCCTCCACTACTGTTGATGAAACTAAAATTCATTTCAGCAGTTGTCAGCCTGCACATCATTAGCTTTAACTGGTGAGCCTGAAAGGAGTGGTTTAAGGATTGTTTGCGTGTTAATGGGGTTTATTTTTTAGGCTTTCAAGGGTGTGGGGGTCTCACTCACTACGTGAGCATGAGGGGTTTGGGGGTTTAGCTCAGCCTATGGTAACGTGTTGTAACAAGTACTTTCAAAAATCAAATTTTAGCATATGTTTTCAGAAAATCAAACTGCAATGTCGTGGATATTGTGATTTTTGGATTCTTGACGGTAGAATTAATATTACTGTGGATATTTCTTACATTGTCGTTTCATGCGACTGATTATTGATGTAAAATTTCGTTTCAAGTAGAAACGGCATGCAATAAAGGTGAACGTTAATCATTAAACAATTCCCAACTGTTATTTTATGTGTTGCAGTATTTGACGTCTGCTCGACACAATTTATGATTATTTCTTTCATTTCTATAATATTGTAAATGTTACAATAGTTTTATCATAAGATGACATTTAAAAAAGTATAATTTTACATTTTCACCACAAAGTAGGCTCAAATATTCATAATATTGTGGTATTTGGATGTTCTGCCATCTAACTGAGACAATTAGATTCGTTACTTGGTATATCGCTTCATATATTGCTGTTTAATCTTCATTTGAATCTTGATTTGCTGTTTCTAACATTGTTTAGACCGTAACCGTGTAACCATTCAAAACTTAATAACGAGCCTGTTTAAGTCATCTAGATTATGAATACAATGTACACAATCAGAATTTTCTTATCACTGGGACAATTGTGCCCGAAATTAAATTTAAACATTAGGAAGGGGTCTGCTCTTCAGGTCAGATCCTGGCTGATGACGTAGTTGTCTCCAGTCTGTGATGTCACAGCCATGTGGGTGGTACCTTTGACATCATGATGACAATGTCATCATGCACCACGTGTCATTCATATTGGAAGAGCTGTGTTTATTGGTGGCTGTGTTTCTTGTCTCATTTCAAAGAAGCGTGAGATAATTTAGCCTCGTGCTTATTAAAGCCTCCACTACTGTTGATTAAACTAAAATTCATCTCAGCAGTTGTAAGCCTGCACATCATTAGCTTTAACTGGTGAGCGTGAAAGGGGTGGTTTCAGGATTGTTTGCGTATTCATGGGGTTTTTAATTGAGGCTTTCAAGGGTGTGGGGGTCTCACTCACTACATGAGCATGAGGGGTTTGGGGGTTTAGCTCAGCTTATGGAACGTGTTGTAACAAATACTTTTAAACATCAAATTTTAGCATATGTTTTCAGAAACTCAAACTCCAATGTCGTGGATATTGTGTTTTTTTGGATTATTGACGGTAGAATTAATATTAATGTGGATATTTCTTACATTGTCGTTTTATGCGACTGATTATTGATGTAAAATTTCGTTTCAAATAGAAACGGTAAGCTAACAAGGTGAACGTCAATCATTAAACTATTCCCAACTGTTTATTTTTTATGTGTTGCAGTGTATGAAGTCTGCTTGACACAATTTAAGATTATTTCTTTCATTTCTATAATATTGTAAATGTTACCATTGTTTTTTCATAAAATGACATATATAAAAGTATTATTTTACATTTTCACCACAAATTTGGCTCACATATTCATAATATTGTGGTAATTGGATGGTTTGTCATCTAATTGAGACAATTAGATTCGTTACGTGGTATATAGCTTCACATATTGCTGTTTAACTTTGTTTTTAATCTTTATTTGCTGTTTCTAACATTGTTTAGACCGTAACCGTGTAACCATTCAAAACGTTGATAACGAGCCTGTTTAAGTCATCTAGATTACGAATACAATGTACACAATCGTAATTTTCTTATCACTGGGACAATTGTGCCCGAAATAAAATGAGTTACATTACATTTAACATTAGGAAGGGGTCTGCTCTTCAGGTCAGATCCTGGCTGATGACGTAGTTGTCTCCAGTCTGTGATGTCACAGTCATGTGGGTGGTACCTTTGACATCATGATGTCTATGTCATCACGCACCACGTTTCATTCATATTGGAAGAGCTGTGTTTATTGGTGTCTGTGTTTCTTGTCTGAGCCTAAAGAAGCGTGAGATCAATTAGCCTCCTGTTAATTTAAAGCCTCCACTACTGTTGATGAAACTAAAATTCATCTCAGCAGTTGTCAGCCTGCACATCATTAGCTTTAACTGGTGAGCCAGAAGGGGTGGTTTAAGGATTGTTTGCGTGTTAATGGGGTTTATTATTGAGGCTTTCAAGGGTGTGGGGGTCTCACTCACTACGTGAGCATAAGGGGTTTGGGGGTTTAGCTCAGCCTATGGTAACGTGTTGTAACAAGTACTTTCAAACATCACATTTAAGCATATGTTTTCAGAAAATCAAACTGCAATGTCGTGGATATTGTGATTTTTGGATTCTTGACGGTAGAATTAATATTCTTGTGGATATTTCTTACATTGTTGTTACATGCGACTGATTATTGATGTAAAATGTTGTTTCAAATAGAAACGGCATGCAATAAAGGTGAACGTTAATCATTAAACAAGTCCCAACTGTTATTTTATGTGTTGCAGTATTTGACGTCTGCTCGACACAATTTATGATTATTTCTTTCATTTCTATAATATTATGAATGTTACAATAGTTTTTTCATAAGATGACATTTAAAAAAGTATAATTTTAAATAATCACCACAAAGTAGGCTCAAATATTCATAATATTGTGGTAATTGGATGTTCTGCCATCTAACTGAGACAATTAGATTTGTTACTTGGTATATCGCTTCATATATTGCTGTTTAATCTTGATTTGAATCTTGATTTGCTGTTTCTAACATTGTTTAGACTGTAACCGTGTAACCATTCAAAACGTTGATAACGAGCCTGTTTAAGTCATTTAGATTACGAATAAAATGTACACAATCATCATTTTCTTATAACTGGGACAATTGTGCCCGAAATAAAATGAGTTACATTACATTTAACATTAGTAAGGGGTCTGCTCTTCAGGTCAGATGCTGGCTGATGACGTAGTTGTCTCCAGTCTGTGATGTCACAGCCATGTGGGTGGTACCTTTGACATCATGATGACTATGTCATCATGCACCACGTGTCATTCATATTGGAAGAGCTGTGTTTATTGGTGGCTGTGTTTCTTGTCTCAGCTAAAAGAAGCGTGAGATTATTTAGCCTCGTGGTTTTTAAAGCCTCCACTACTGTTGATGAAACTAAAATTCATCTCAGCAGTTGTAAGCCTGCACATCATTAGCTTTAACCGTTGAGCCTGAAAGGGGTGGTTTAAGGATTGTTTGTGTGTTAATGGGGTTCATTATTGAGGCTTTCAAGGGTGTGGGGGGGGGGCTCACTCACTACATGAGCATGAGGGGTTTGGGGGTTTAGCTCAGTTTATGGTAACGTGTTGTAACAAATACTTTTAAATATCAAATTTTAGCATATGTTTTCAGAAAATCAAACTGCAATGTCGTGGATAATGTGATTTTTGGATTCTTGACGGCAGAATTAAAATTAATGTGGATATTTCTTACATTGTCGTTTCATGCGACTGATTATTTACTTAAAATTTTGTTTCAAACAGAAACGGCATGCAAAAAAGGTGAACGTTAATCATTAAACAATTCTCAACTGTTATTTTATGTGCCCGAAATGATGTGTTACATTACATTTAACATTAGGAAGGGGACTGCTCTTCAGGTCAGATCCTGGCTGATGACGTATTTGTCTCCAGTCTGTGATGTCACAGTCATGTGGGTGGTACCTTTGACAACATGATGTCTTTTACGTCATGCACGATGTGTCATTGATACTGGCAGAGCTGCGTTTATTGGCTGCTGTGTTGCTCGTCTAATCTAACGGAAGCGTGAGATTATTTAGCAATGTGGTTCTTAAAAGCTGCACAGCTGTTGAATAAACTCAAATCCATCTCGGCAGTTGTGAGTCTGCTCATCATCAGCTAACAAAGGTGAGCCTGAAAGTGGTGGGTTAAAGATTGTTTTGATGTTTATGAGGTCTGTTGCTGAGGGTTTCAAGGATGTTGGGGCTTCTCTCAGTACGTGAGAGTGAGGGGTTGCAGGTGTCAGCTCGGGTCATGGTTACAGTTTATAACAAATACTTTTAAACATATCATTTTGGCATATGTTATCAGAAAATCAAACTTAAAGTTCTTGGATATTGTGATGTTTGGATTCCTGACTCCCAAATTAGCAATAATGCAGATACTCCTGCTATTTGTCTTATTAGTCAACAATTATTCAATTGATGGAAAACATCGTTTGTAAAGCAAGATTATGGAAATGCATTTACAATTAAATAAGGTGCAACTGGACGCAAATATTTCGCATTCCAGTTTTTAAAAGATGCACAACCGGTGATAAAAGTAAAGTTTATCTCGTGATTAGTGAGCCTGGCCTTCATCACATCTGAAAAGTGAACCCACCACGGGCGTTCTAAAAATGATCAGGGATTGTTGTTAATGATTAGGGATGAAAAGTTGTGGTTATGGGCTACAGGCTGAGTTTTAGTGTTTGGGGTTATAGTGAAGGGTTAGAGTTCCGAGTTATAATTAGAGGTTGGAGTTTGCCATAGGGGTAAGTGTGATACAGTTACTTTTTTGGAGTTAGAGTTACGGTTGTGTATTAGGGTTTGGGTATTAAGGGTTAGGGTTCGGTATGATGGGTTAGGGTTGCCTATCAGGTGTTCGGGTTATGCTTGAGTTATAGTATTTGGAAGTTTGGGCGAGGGATATTGCTCAGGTTATTCGATTGGTTGACTATGAATAGGTTACCCGTTATGTGCCTGATTTCATCAGGTCTCAGAAGCTAAGCAGGGTTTAGCTTGGGGAGTGATTGGATGTCCTTGCATTGGGTGACCACCACGTGCAATAAATGGTGTAATAGCCATTGTGAGCATTGGAGGGCAGTGCAGAAATATATTTTCTTTTGCAGTCTCCCCAACCTTCACCAACCCACACTGACCAGCATTTTTAAGTATGGTTACATAACTCTCATCATCCATGAGGCATTTGGGAGGCCTTTATCAACCAGTGGAATTATACAAATGGGCTCTACATGAACAGGGTTAAGTCTGACGATTATGTTCAATGGAATAGTGGATTGAAATAAACATGTGTGAGTGGGTGAGTGAATGAGTGAGTGAGCAGATGCACAAGTGAGTGAGTTGGCAATCAGCGAGTAAATGAAGGGGTTTGCAAATCAACATGCACAAGAGTGAGTGAACTGGTACTGTGAGTGGGAAATGGTAATAATTTAGAGGATTAGTGATTAGTTGAGTTGATACATTTGATCCTTGTTCTAACCCCTCCAGGCCACCACCATCAAACAGACACAACAGCGACACCATGGACAAACAACTTAAGTGGGCTGAGATCTTGGAGCACTATGAGAGTAAGTTACATATACCTACATAAAATGGTTTGTTAGAATGATAATATTTATTTTTTATGGAGGATTCTGATGAGCTATAAACTTACTTTTCACAAATTACTAGGAAATGCAGAGGAGAACTCCCTAATAATGACATTCAGTAGAACTGGCTTGGTGGGTAAGGGATTAGACACTGATCCAACATGGCAGAGAACGTTGGTTAAGCTCTGGGTTTCAGCAACCTATAATTAAACTAGGGTCTCAAGTTTATGGAATGAATGATCTCAACATGCTCACAAAAATATGGCATGTAAAGTGTTACTGCCATGTGATGAATATTTCTCAATAGCAGGGCCTGTAGTGTGATAAGAGGTAACTAGAGGGATCTCAGAATGAGTTATGTGAAATATCCATGTGCTTCGTTCTCTAATCCATTACTCATCCTTTGAATTAAACGTCTGTGCTCCGTAGCCCGGAAGATGCAGCTCCAGTCGACCACGTGCGGGGACATTATTAACAGAGTTCACCCTTTCCCGAACCAAAGTGACAACAATAGCGACCAAAAGGTGTGTATGTGGTCGGTGAGGGTCAAACACACCTTCTCTACACAATAGCACACTATGCCACCACACGATCAAACTACAACATGACTACA
Organism: Petromyzon marinus; assembly: GCF_048934315.1. Lineage (NCBI taxonomy): Eukaryota > Metazoa > Chordata > Hyperoartia > Petromyzontiformes > Petromyzontidae > Petromyzon > Petromyzon marinus. The sequence goes on from NC_133705.1 coordinate 2,191,110, forward strand.
TATCACATCACCAAACCATCTCTCCACACCACCTTTCCCATCATACCACCCCACCACCCAGTCAATAAACCATCATAGAACCTCACCATGTGTCTACACCATCACATGACACGATCTCTCCACAACATTCCAACACATCTCATCTAAATACCACTACAGCATTTCCCGACATCACCCCATCTTTCCACCATGTCATGCCATATCCCACTCATGCATGCACATAAATTGGCCTTTTTCAGGCAGTGACACGACCTCTGTCTGTGAGCTCATTGGAAGGTGCTATTCCAGTTGCCCACGTTGAGCGCTGCAGTTTGATTTTTCCAGATTATGGGCAGCTAGATCCTTACAATGGAACATTCTGTTGGCACCTGTTGCCCGTGATGAATGTTGATAACAATCGCCATGAAATTATCGCAGTTGATCAAGGCCTTAATTGGGTTCATGAGGTCTGTGGGGTCGATAGGGGTCTGTGGGAATATATGAGGGTGTAACATGTATCATGAATTTGTAGGGTTTAGGTGAATTAGGGGTTAGGGCTACATTAATGCTGTGTTCAAAAGTACCGATTGGTAAAAGTTTGTTTAACATCAGGTGATTGTGTATATGTATGTGTGTGCTCAGCATATTTGGATGAGTCAAAATGTAGTGGTTGAACTTTACACGAACAACTTTTGTCTTTCTTCAACCACTTCTTTATTTTTATCGTGTAACACGTTCTTCACACTCCACCGTATCCCAGACACCGTGGCTCGCTCGCCGTGCTTCGCCCGTCTCGCTCACCACCTTGGTTCACAGTATCACGTCGCTTTGCTCCGCACACACGTCTTCAACTCTATTCCTACGCTCTCTCCACTGCTGGCTATCCTCCTCAGCTCCTCCGCTATACAGCGTCGTTGCACACAGCGAAACCCAATCTCACTTCTCTGTCTCCACACGCCTCGTCTCCAGCTCCTCTATTACTAAGCTCTCTCCACTGCTAACTGCTCCGTCTTCTTCAGCTTCGCTATCACTATGCTCACTCCACTGCTAACTGCTTCGTCTTGCTTCAGCTTCGCTATCACTATGCTCCAACTCTCTTCTAAACTCTGTTTCCGAACTCCACGTCTTCACCGCACAGCTCCCAACTCCAATCTCCCTCTCTCTCTGTCTCCCCCCAATTTATACCCATTCTCATTATCGCTAATTAATTGGTCCGCGTGCCTCCGCACGCCTCGCGTCTTTAACCACCTGCCTTTTTCCAGACACCTCGACGCCTCCTCGGCCCCAGCAACAGCACCAACCAATCACAGCCCTTCTGGCTTAATTGGCCCGACCGTTACCTCATCACCCCGGCCTCTTCACCTGGCTGTCCTAACACGACCCCACTGTTTCCGCCGTCTCCTCAAGCTGACCCCAGATAAACACCACACTGTCCGTGTGATCAATACAATCGCGCAGTTTCCCCAGCACACCTTCCTACTCCACTACATCACCCCCCCCCCGTGATAAAAAAATCTAGCCATCTCGGCTACGACGATATTTTGAACCTGGAGTAGTGGAGTACCACGGATATAACAACGAACAACACAACAACTTTGTACAAGAACCACAACATGCAAACCAACACAACAACTTTGTACAAGAACTGCGACACGCAAAGTCAATGGAAGGTCCGTCCTCGGGAGCGAGTTCCAGCTGCCGGCCCATTTCCCCAACACGGGAAACCGTGGGGCAAGGGCGGGCCTCGCTCCTCCGTTAAGCGAGGGCGCTCCTGGTCCTCGACACACACCCATCCCTGTCCCAGCGACCATCCGCTGGCGGGATTGTCCGTCGTTCATGCTCGGGCTGGACAGCATTTCGAAGTTGCGGCCACTCAACCGGCGTCCAGCCAGCAAACCTGCTCAAACCCCCTCGTCGAGTCAATAGGGATGGTCCTGCAGGCACACGGGGAGCAGATTTCTGAGGCGCGTACACATGCGACCTCCTCACAGGCTCGTCGGACACATCCAATACAGGCCGCTCTGGGATGGGAGATGACGCATCATATGGCAATACAAACTTCTTAAGGCGCGACGGGTGAACATACCATGTCCGATGACCGAATCGAATCCGTACACTTTGATCTCGGAGAACCTCAACAATCTCAACGGGCCCTTGCCAGGGCCAATGGAACTTTGGGGACATTCCCACCAGTACCATGGGGCAATGTAACCACGTTTTATCCCCAACACACCACGGCTCTCGAGGCCGCTGCGTACCATGCAACCGTTCATTGGTGGCTTGTCGTCGCGCCATGTTACTCAACGCGGCCTCCCGAGCCTCTCTCCGCGCACATTCATGGCATGCTTTTACATATCGCTGAATATCGTTATACATTCCTGGCCAATAGAAATATTTTCCCAAAGTCAATGCGGTCTTCTTCTCCCCCAAATGCATCAACTTGTCATGCGTATCACTAATGAGTTTCCCGCGAAACACAATCGGAACAACAATGCAAAACTTCTGTGCTTCAGCATCCCAGCGAACGAGGAGAACATCGATAAGTCTTAGAAAGGGACGATCTTCCGATTCCCTTGAGCGAGAGGCACGCAGCCTCATCCTGGTCAGGGAGGAGTCATCCACCTGCAATCGTTTCCACTGACCCAACGTCGACCCCAGCAAACCCGATTCCACCGCAGGAATCGCTTCTGGCCTAATTGAATCCGCTGCAGCGACCATTGACGGAACGTCCTGCAGCGGCAGACCGCAACGCAGCGAGCCCTCCGGACACCGACAGGAGTCAGTCGGTCGCGGCAATCTCGATAATGCAACAGCGTTAACATGACGCGTCCCCAAAAATTTCATACATTTCCCCGATGGCAATTCCAAACACCCCGTCTCTATCGAAATTTTAAGCGGCATCCTTTGCAAAAAATCCGTGCCCAGCAAACACGGTACCGCCAAGGCCGTAGAAACCAAGACATTCCTCGTAATGCTCACTTCCCCAATTTGAATCGTCGCGACCATACAACCCATAATACCAAGGCTGCCACCGTTTGCCGCTATGCACGGCCCATCTACCGGTTCCAGGGTCCGGGGCAAAGTCGGCAGCGATCAAAAAGTTTGTAACGAAATAAGGGTCGCAGAAGCCCCTGTATCAACAATAACCCTGACCATTACTCCTTGAATACGTGCCATCACATCCGACGACCCCGGCGCGGCGCCCAACACACGATGCACCAACGCGCCCCACATGTCTCGACCTTGCTCATACGAATTTGATGGGAACGGGTGAGATGACGCGGATGGGTGACGTGGAAAGAGCGGCCGTGTATTGAATGTATCGCGACTCACCTGGAATCCTCGGTCCTGGGGAAATCTCCGGTCGTGGCTGGTCGGCGCCCTTGGAGGGCCGCCCCTGCGCCGCCAGCAGTCGCGGGCGAGATGTCCTCTCTGTCCGCACTCATAGCACGTTCGCGCGTGCCACCTACATACACCTCAGGACGACGCAGCACGCTCGCGGGTGGCACCCCGGCCGCAGCTGCAATCGGCGGCGCCTCGTTCACCGCCACCATGCTCTCGGCCACGGCAGCGCTCATCAGCAGCGGCTGCACACCCACCACCGCTGGCTCGTCCCGGAGGTCGACGTTGACTTGGATGTTCTTGGCGATCTGCAGAGACGACATGTCGCCGTCATCGTTGCTGTCCGGGAGCGAAAGGACGATCCTTAGCTCCTTTGCCAACTGCAAAAGTTTATCTTGCAGTAAGGAATCTAGGGCCTCTTGGTCCATCGCCGGGTATGCCACTTGAGCGAGGGCCAACAAGGCGCTTCGGAATGCAAGAGGGGATTCCGTGACCTCCCGCTTCCTTTGCTGAAATCTACGTTTGGCGACCGACCGCGGCTCGTAGACCTTTCTCATTGCCGCGAGTGCCCCGTCCAGTGTTGACCTGATGGCGGCAGGGAGCCCATTAAATGTCGCCAAAGAGTCACCATCGAGGGCCATAGGCAGGCCTACAGCGCGGCACTCTCAGTCCACTCCAGAGATTCATAAGCCGCACGGAATCGTCGTGTAAACGCCGTCCAATCCCCAACTTTGGCCTCGAACCGCTGCACATGAAGTCGCCGGGCCGTTCCCGACAGCTACACTTCCTCGTCGTCGGATTCCTCCAATCGCTCCGATGCCGCGCAACCTCTGCTGGTCGACTTGACACCGTTGGTTGTATGCGGTTTGATGTCATAAAGTGGTGGAACTCCTCCGCCAGCGTCGCCATCCTGGCCTCCCACTGGGCCATGAGGAATCTCCAATCCCCCGATGGTCCCGGGCCTTCAGCCCCACTCGAACCGCCGTCTCGTTCTGTTGTTTCCCGATCGACCAGACTCGCTGGGGGAGTATCGGCCACTTGGCCGGACACGGGCAGCACGTCCTCATCGTTGCTGTCGTCGCACGAGTCCACCGGCACGTTCTTCCTCTTTGCCGCCTTCTTTGACATCTCGGCGTGGTTCGTAGCTACTCTGACACCAAATGTAGTGGTTGAACTTTACACGAACAACTTTTGTCTTTCTTCAACCACTTCTTTATTTTCATCATTTAACACTTTCTCCACACTCCACCGTATCCCAGACACCGTGGCTCGCTCGCCGTGCTTCGCCCATCTTGCTCACCACCTTGGTTCCCAGTATCACGTCGCTTTGCTCCGCACACACGTCTTCAACTCTATTCCTACGCTCTCTCCACTGCTGGCTATCCTCCTCAGCTCCTCCGCTATACAGCATCGTCGCACACAGCGAAACCCAATCTCACTTCTCTGTCTCCACACGCCTCGTCTCCAGTTCCTCTATTACTAAGCTCTCTCCACCGCTAACTGCTCCGTCTTCTTCAGCTTCGCTATCACTATGCTCACTCCACTGCTAACTGCTTCGTCTTGCTTCAGCTTCGCTATCACTATGCTCACTCCACTGCTAACTGCTTCGTCTTGCTTCAGCTTCGCTATCACTATGCTCACTCCACTGCTAACTGCTTCGTCTTGCTTCAGCTTCGCTATCACTATGCTCCAACTCTCTTCTAAACTCTGTTTCCGAACTCCACGTCTTCACCGCACAGCTCCCAACTCCAATCTCCCCCTCTCTCTCTCTCTGTCTCCCCCCAATTTATCCCCATTCTCATTATCGCTAATTAATTGGTCCGCGTGCCTCCGCACGCCTCGCGTCTTCAACCACCTCCCTTTTTCCAGACACCTCGACGCCTCCTCGGCCCCAGCAACAGCACCAACCAATCACAGCCCTTCTGGCTTAATTTGCCTGACCGTTACCTCATCACCCCAGCCTCTTCACCTGGCTGTCCTAACACGACCCCACTGTTTCCGCCGTCTCCTCAAGCTGACCCCAGATAAACCCCACACTGTCCGTGTGATCAATACAATCGCGCAGTTTCCCCAGCACACCTTCCTTCTCCACTACAAATATGAATTTGTTTGCGTCCATGCATAGGTGTGTGAGTATGCAGTTGTGTATGGGTTTATATGCATGTTTGCGTGCGTGTGGGTATGATTTTGTGCATGTCTGAATGTTCCTGTGCTCATCGTTGCGCATATGTATGAATAGAAGCAGCTCAAGTGTAGGCGCCCCAAGAACCAGAGGAGCATTCGGGAGGTGAAGAACCTCGGCGAGGTGAAGCGTCTCGAGGAAGAGAAGCACCTTGCAGAGGAGAAGCACCTTGCAGAGGAGAAGCACCTTGCAGAGGAGAAGCGGCTTGCAGAGGAGAAGCAGCTTGCAGAGGAGAAGCGGCTTGCAGAGGAGAAGCACCTTGCAGAGGAGAAGCACCTTGCAGAGGAGAAGCACCTTGCAGAGGAGAAGCGGCTTGCAGAGGAGAAGCAGCTTGCAGAGGAGAAGCGGCTTGCAGAGGAGAAGCACCTTGCAGAGGAGAAGCACCTTGCAGAGGAGAAGCGGCTTGCAGAGGACAAGACAAAGGAAGAAGAAACAGTGGTGGGGGAAAAGATGGAGGAGACAGACGAAGGGGAAAAGATAGTGCTGCAGGAGGGTGAGGAGAAGATGGGAGAGGAAGAGATGATGCTAATGGGACAGGAGAAGTTAGAGGAGAAGATAGAGATGGAAGGAGAGAAGATTGAGGTATAGGAGAAGCACCTCGCAGAGTAGCGTCTCATGGAAGTGAAGCGTCTCGAGGAGGAGAAGCGCATCACCAAATTGAAGCACCACTGCCTCCGGACCACGGCCACCAGCACCACCACCAGCACCACCACCAGCACCACCACCAGCACCACCGCCAGCACCACCACCAGCCCTGCCACCAGCACCACCGCCAGCACCACCACCAGCACCACCACCAGCACCACCACCAGCACCACCACCAGCACCGCCGCCAGCACCACCGCCAGCACCACCACCAGCACCACCACCAGCACCACCGCCAGCACCACCACCAGCACCACCACCAGCACCACCGCCAGCACCACCGCCAGCACCGCCACCAGCACCACCACCAGCACCGCCACCAGCACCACCACCAGCACCACCGCCAGCACCACTGCCAGCACCGCCACCAGCACCACCGCCAGCACCACCACCAGCACCGCCACCAGCACCACCACCAGCACCGCCACCAGCACCACCACCAGCACCGCCACCAGCACCACCACCACCACCACCGCCAGCACCACCACCAGCACCGCCGCCAGCACCGCCGCCACCTCCTCCGCTACCGCTACCACCACCACTACCACTCCTGTGCAGGGCCCAATCACACTGCACATTGGAGAAGAGGTCTTTAGAGAAGGAGCCGCTGAGCCAGGATAAGCAACTCTGCGTGTGTCCTGTGTGTATTTATTATGATTGTTTACGCAGGATAAGCATCACTGATTCTCAAGACCTTTTTTCAGCAGGGTTCTGCCAAGTTAGTTTGTAATCGGGAACAAAATTGCTGTTGTTTGTGATCCCAATTGAGTGATTTGCATTGCTTATGTGGTTTCAGTTATGGGGAGAAAGCTGCAGAACCCACCCAAAACAAGGGGAGAACACACTCCACACAGAGAAATTGGCCCAAGTTGGGAATCGAACCCAGATCCCTCTAGCTATGAGGCACAGGTGTTCCAGCTATGCCACCCGCACAAACACAGACAATGCAAACCTCACATGTACATTCGGCGATAGAAATGTTCTCCATAATTGGTTTCTGGGTGGGACCATGTAACAATGCGGCCATACATTCACCATGTAACCCTACATCCACTATATTGTTGCCAGACTAATGCCCGTTTCCTGGCCAACTACCAAGTTTATTTGTACTGCACAAGGATAGCTGCCATTGGGAGGAGGGGTGCCCCCTTTCAAATGCATTGAGACGAGAAATGCAAGATGTGAGTGGCTCATCACGTGTAAAGCGCTCTCAGGTACCATCCAAGTCAAAGGGGGCGACTCAGTCGACCACGAATCACCATAGATATTTTTCCACAATCGTGCATGGGTGAAGCGGGCCAGCGATAGCGGGTTCATCACTCACTGCTCACAGTTCCGCTCTGGCGTCCTGCCCTGGGTATTAGTGCTGCTGCGTTAACCACAAAGACACGCACACCCTCTCCTTCGTAGCAGACGTTAAAAATCTCCCCTGATGTCATTGGAAATGAGTAGGCCATTGTGTGCCAGGGATCAATTATAATACACATATACAAATGTCACTGCAAGTGATTCGATTGTATTTACACAGCAATGCCAGCCACTGCTGTGAAACTACAGCAGTCTGTGTTAGATTCAGCAGCATCTTTCTTCGTGCTAGCCTTGCATTGAGAGAATGACAGCTGCAATGCCAAGCGTACTCACTGATCGTGTTGTTTTGTGTGGTTATTAAATTCGAATTAATCCGCCACATGGTCCACCCACAGATTATAAGGAGACGACTGCGATGTCTGCCGTAGCAGGAAGGTTGAACGGTGTCATGCATCTCTCTTCACAGAGCGGAGCCAGCGCAGCAATCCTCGCAGGCCGTTGAAGAGAAGAGAGAGGTTGTGGAGAAGAAGATGAAAGAGGAAGTGAAGGAGGAGGTGAAAGAGGAAATGGAGAAGGTGGAGAAGGAGTTGGAGAAGACAAATGAGGAGATAGCGGTGGAGGACGAAGAGAACGACAATGAGTTGGAGGAGAAGGTGGCTGTGGAGGAGGAAAAGGAGAAGATGGTGGTGGTGGTGGAAGAGATGGTGATGCAGGAGGTCGAAAAGACGGAGAAAGAGAAGACGGAGGAGACAGAGGAGGCGACGGGGAAGGAGACAGAGGAGGAGACAGAGGAGGAGACAGAGGAGGAGACAGAGTGGCAGGAGGCGGTGGTAGTGCAGGAACGAAAGGGCCTGGCTCGTGTGGCGAACGCGATCCGTGCGCTCCTCCGCGGCATGATGCTGTTTGGTTGCGGCCGTTCGACCGCACAGTTGGGGTGATGGATGTGGTTCGGTGCCTACCATGACTGCTATCACCACATGCACCGCACCATCTACCCACCCACCCCGTGATACACACCACTCACACCACACACACCACACACACCACTCACACCACACACACACCACTCACACACCACACACACACCACACACACACCACTCACACACCACACACACACCACACACACGACACATACCACACACACCACACACACCACACGGTTCTCCGGAGAGACGGTGCCACTGGGACCGCAGCCGGGGAAGTAAACTGAGCAGCAAATGCCAGGACTGGACTGGACAACGACTGCTGCCAACAGACATACTCTGTTAAGAGTTAGGATCAATCCAATGCATTATGTAATCATTATCATTGTTGTTTTTATTATAAACTTCATGACATGAACCTATGAGGAAACAATGTAACGTTGCATTGCTTGTGAGTGCTGCCTGGGTTGGTTCAATGTGCCTTGGCTCGTGTCATGAGAGAAGTTTCAGGCAATGGCCCTTCTTCAGAACGTGTACAGGCAGTGGTGGGAAAAGATAATCAGGCGATTCGTCTGACACATCCGCCCCTTCACTGCCTCACTGCCCCACTGCCCCTCTGCCAAGCTGCTTCCGCTGTCCCGCTGCCCCAATGCCCACGGCCCCACTGCCCCACTGCCCCACTGCCCCTCTACCCACTGCCCCATTGCCCCATTGCTTCACTGCCCACTGCCCCACTGCCCACTGCCCCACTGCCCCATTGCCTCACTGCCCACTGCCCCATTGCCGTATTGCCTCACTGCCCACTGCCCCACTGCCCACTGCCCCAGTGCCCCATTGCCTCACTGCCCCACGGCCCACTGCCCCATTGCCTCACTGCCCCACTGCTCTGGTGCCACTCTGCCCTAATGCCCCGCTGTTCCATTGCTCCACTTTCCCACTGCCATCACATCCATCACGAAGCAGCGAGACGTCCACACCACCTCATTCAATATTACCCTGATGTGCACGCAGAGAGAGAGACCCTCGTTTAGCATTGCATACTTGAGGAGGCTGCTGTGATGCAATGGCTCGTAAACTTCACTGGTAATAGAGAGATTGCTGGTTCCACCTTCTGGCACAGCAGTGTGAGTGAGTAGGTGGGTGAGTTGGTGGGTGAGTAGGTGAGTGAGAGTGGGCGGGTGGGTGAGTGGGTAAATTAGTGGGTGAATAAGTGGGTGGATATGGGTGGGTGTGGGTGGGTGTGGGTGGGTGTGTGTGGGTGGGTGTGGGTGGGTGGGTGAGTAGGTGGGTGTGGGTGGGTGAGTGGGTGGGTGAGTAGGTGGGTGAGTGGGTGAGAGTGGGTTGGTGGGTGGGTGAGAGTGGGTGGGTGAGTGGCTGGGTGGGAGATTGAGTGGGTGGATGAGTGGGTGGGTGAGTGAGCGTATCGATATGTGGTGAGTCTGTCCCTGGTGAGTGTCTCTGGTATGTCTGAGGACCAGACACGGTTCTGACCATTCCGTCCCCTTCGAGCGCCTTGCTGGCCTTCATCGGGGCTCACTACCAGCACGAGCTACCCCAGATATGTATAAATAATCAAATCTGAATATGTAATCATACTGGAGGAATCCGATGAGCTATAAAGCTTTTTTCAGAGCTGTCCAGTAGGGACGGGTTTGAACGTTACAGCAACAAACAATAAAAAAAATACGATCGGAGTGCAAGGTATAGGAAAAGTAAACGAATCAATAAAAAATAAACTAAGCAATTTTTTTTATCTCATCAGGTAAAGTCCAATGAGGTATTAGCTTATTTTTCAGAAGCCACTTGACCACAAATGATAACTCATGTCTGGGGGCAGCTATTGAAGGCGGCCTGAGATGAACATGATGTATGCTGAACTTCGTTCGCACCGTACTTAGCCAACCGCGCTAATCCGAGGTGCCGGGGAAGGACAACAAAACTATTAGGTTAGGGGTTAGGGTCAGGGCTATAGGATGTAGGGGCACTGCAGGTTCTCCACAAGTCAAGTGATGCCCTCTAGTGAACAAACGCATAACTACAGCTGCTGCTGCAACGCAAGGAACAAGAAAACCGAGCTGTACAGCCTCCACATCGCCACTTCTCCACGCACACAATGGGAGTGGTGCTACTCAGCCGCACAAGCTTCTGAGAGTGCAACTCATCATCAACATTAACTCAACACAAGCAGCACCCTGAAACAGGCTTCGTCTCTCAGTGTCTCATCAGCAGTCAGGCTCGCTTGAACTGGTGAACTGCCAGATGTTGCTGACAGGGAACCATTGTTAGACTCGCCTTTTGACCGTCCAAGGACGGGTGTATTGCAGTAAATCTGAAACTTGCCAGCGAGAAAGCAGACCACGACGTGATATTCATGCTCTGTACTTTTGAGGCATAAGCAATTGGAAAATAACACTTACTACCCAGGAGCCATTTTTTTGTTGTTACACAGTGTTATTAATGAGGGGAGCTGTTTGATGTGGAGTTACGTCACCTGCTCATGATTATTAATGAGGGTGGAGGGCGCTCCATGTGGAGTGACGTCACACGCTCATGATTATTAATGAGGGGGGGGGGGTCCATGTGGAGGATGTAACCTGTTCGTTATTCTTAATGAGAGGAGCTGGTCGACGTGGAGTGACGTCACGGGCGTTACACACATACATTATTGGCTCATTATAGTAGGTCATAATGGGGGGGGGGGGGGGGGTCCATTTGGAGGACGTCACCTGCTCATGATTGTTAATAAGGGGAGCTGTTCGATGTGGAGTGACGTCACTTGTTCATGATTACTTGTGAGGGGGAGAGTACTCCTTCTTGGGTGATGTCACCCGCTCATGATTATGAATGAGGGGGTGGGGGGGGGGTCCATTTGGAGGACGTCACCTGCTCATTAATATTAATGATGGGGGCTGGTCGATGTGGAGTGACGTCACGTTAAGGACAGACATTCCTGGGTGATTAGAGTAGCTATATGGGCCCTGCTTCAGCACAGGACTGTGTAGGGCAGTGGCAGGAGCCTGGCCCTGCTGCTGCTGCCACTGCAGTGCACGGACACGCGGGTGCCCTCTCGTGGGCGAGTCTCTCTGGCTGCAGATTATTGGGTGAAGCTGCGTTGGCGGCTGCGCATGAACGCAATTCAAGACAACAAACTCAACACATTGTTCAATAACCCTGTGGCCTGAAGAGAACCTCGACAGGCGGACATGTCTCACCCGCTAAACTTTAACCGATTGTCCACTTCGTGAGGTATCCGAACTCTCTGGTAACTGCAATAGAATAAAAATCAACGGACATTCTGCACGCGTGACGTCATTTGTCCGCCCTCGCTGCTTACTCTTGGAAACCGCATTGCTTACGATCTATGAGTTTAGAAAGGTCTTTTACATAGTTCTAAGTGATCATATGGATTAAACATTTGTCGTGGTTATTTTATATGAGTAGAGTATAATTTCACAGATTTATAAATCACCTCCCGCTAAATAACCTAACCAAGATGGACGCGCAGACAAACGAGTGACCTTGTAACGAGTGCGTGGTCTCGGTGCGTGCGTGGCGAAGTCGGCCCGGTAGGTCGGGGCAAAGGGACGCGGCGGGCACAGACGCCTCCGCGTGTCTGGAGAGTCCCTCTCGCGTCTGTGGCCACAGCGAGACAGCCAAGTGAGACCTCGGGTCGGCGCTGTAGCGCCACCGTCTCGCCACGCGGTGATGCTACAGCGCGGCAGTGGCAGCAGTGGCACCGGAGTGATTTTTTTTGGGTCGTAGCACCGAAATAAACTTACTAAAGTAGCTACACGCTGTGTGGGCTCAGTGCGTGGGTGTAGAGGCGTTTGTGTAAACGTGGACCCCCCCCCCCTAATGGAACATCTGCGCCGGTTAGAAACGTTTAGGTTGTACCGCCTACGATCCATCCTGGGTTTAACCAGGCGGGATCGTGTGAGGAGCTCACAAATCCTTGAAAGATCTGGACAAAGTCCCATCGGTGAGCTCCTCCTGCAGGCAAGACTGCGTTGGCTGGGTCATGTAGCCCGCATGCCCAGCCACCGCATGCCCAAGCAGCTTCTGTTTGGCCAGATAGACGGGACTAAATGGGCACGACATGTTCTTTGGGTCTTTCGGTAAAGTCACGTAGATAGGTTCAAAGAAAGAAGCAGTCACGAAAGCTTTAAGTCAAGATTTTGGCACGACATGGGCGAGAGTAGAGATGGATTGATGCTGTACGGGAGAATGTGGAGCTGAGTGGACTTGTCAATGACTGGTACCAGCAGTGTCAAGATCCCGCCTCTATGGAGGAGGCTCGTGAAGGACGCTACTTGGCAGTTGGAGGCAGTCGCCCTTCAACAACAGAGGGCAGAGGAGTGATGCTCACAACAACGAATGGAGCTACGGGGGGATAAAATACAGCAAATTGGCACAATAGGGCATACAGTTGGTGCATCTGCCAGTCATCTCAGTGAGTCAACCCATGGCACCTAAGTCTGTTCCATGACCTCCTTTCAGCGAGCCTTCGACACTTCACATGGCCTCAAAGTGCACCTAGCATGGCACCAGCGCTGTGGTAACGTCACCGATATTTAGTGGCGAATAGCGGGTATTGTTGTTATTGCTAGTTTGTTGAAGTGCGTGTGTGTAGATGTATGGAGGAGTAGGTGTGTATGAGTATATAGTGGGGAGCGGGAGTGTCGCGGCTAGCGTGCTGCCCGACGAACCTGGCGAATCAGGTTTGATTCCCACTCACGGCCACACAAGTGACGATTATTTGAATCGGTCCAGGGCCTCCCCTAGGTCGACTCAGCCTCAAATGAGTAGCTGGTGCGATGTGTATACATTGCCATGAGGGAGACAAAGACGGCCGGGGGTGGTGTTGGCCACCCATCCCCTCGTGTGCCGTGCCGGCCTTTAAAGGTGTTCGCTAACAGCACTTGCCCCAACAATCTGTTAAGGCTATGCGGGGGATCTTTGTCTTTTATGAGTAAGTAGAGGTGTGTGTAGGTGTATAGAGGTGTAGGTGTGTGTAGGTGTGTGTATGTGTAGATGCATAGAGGTGTAGGTGTGTGTTTAAGTAGAGGTGTGTGTGTAGGTGTGTGTGTAGGTGTGTGTAATGGAACATCTTCGCCGGTTAGAAACATTTAGGCTGGCCTGCCTACGATCCATCCTGGGTTTAACCAGACTGGATTGTGTGAGGAGCTCACAAATCCTTGAAAGATCTGGGCAGGGTCCCATCGGTGAGCTCCTCCGGCAGGCAAGGCTGCGATGGCTGGGTCATGTAGCCCGCATGCCCAGCCACCGCATGCCGAAACAGCTTTTGTTTGGCCGGATTGAGGGGGCTAAGCGGGCGCGGCACGGGCCAGAGAAGAGATGGAGTGATGTGGTACAGGAGGACGTGGAGCTGAGTGGACTTGCCGATGACTGGTACCAGCGGTGTCAAGATCGGCCTCTGTGGAGGAGGCTCGTGAAGGATGCTACTGGGCAGTTGGAGGCAGTCGCCCTCCAACAACAACGGAGGGCAGAGGAGCGACGCTCACAACAGCGAGCGGAGCGCCGGGTGGCTAAAGCACAGCAGGTTGGCACAGTAGGGGGCACAGGTGGTGCATCAGCCAGTCATCTCAGTCAGTCGACCCGTGGCACCTGGGTCTGCCCTGTGACCTCCTGCCAGCGGGCGTTCGACACTTCACGTGGCCTCAGGGTGCACATAGCCTGGCACAAGCGTCGTGGTGACGTCACCTCCACTTAGTGGCGAATGGCGGTTGTTGTTGTTGTTGTGTGTATATGAGTAAGTAGTGCTGTGTGTGTAGATGTATAGAGGTGTGTGTAGGTGTATAGAGGTGTAGGTGTGTGTGTGTATGTAGAGGTGTGTGTGTAGGTGTATAGAGGTGTAGGTATGTGTGTGTGTATGAGTAAGTAGAGCTGTGTGTGTGTGTAGAAGTATATAAGTGTAGAGGTGTGTGTGTGTGTATGTAGAGGTGTGTGTGCGTAGGTGTATAGAGGTGTAGGTGTGTGTGTGTGTATGTAGAGGTGTGTGTGTGTAGGTGTATAGAGGTGTAGGTGTGTGTGTGTATGAGTAAGTAGAGGTGTGTGTATGTAGAGGTGTAGGTGTGTGTGTAAGTAGAGGTATGTGTGTGTAGGTGTGTGTGTATGAGTAAGTAGAAGTGTGTGTGTGTGTGTAGATGTATAGAGGTGTAGGTGTGTGTGTGTGTATAAGTGGGGAGCGATAGTGTAGCGGTTAGCGCGCTGCGCTATGAACCTGGCGACCCGGGTTCGATTCCCACTCACGGCCAACACCAGTGACGATTATCTGAACCGGTCCCTGGCCTCCCCGAGGTCGACTCAGCCTCAAATGAGTACCTGGTGCAGTGTGTAAACATTGCCACTAGGGAGACAAAGGCGGTCGAGCGTGGTGCTGGCCACCCACCCCCTCGTGTACCGATCCGGCCTTCATAGGTGCTCGCTAACAGCACTTGCCCCAACAATCTGTTAAGGCTATGCGGGGGATCTTTGTCTTTTATGAGTAAGTAGAGGTGTGTGTGTAGGTGTATAGAGGTGTAGGGGTGTGTGTGTAGGTGTATAGAGGTGTAGGTATGTGTGTGTGTATGAGTAAGTAGAGCTGTGTGTGTGTGTAGAAGTATATAAGTATATAAGTGTAGAGGTGTGTGTGTGTATGTAGAGGTGTGTGTGTGTGTGTATGTAGAGGTGTGTGCGTAGGTGTATAGAGGTGTAGGTGTGTGTGTGTGTGTATGTAGAGGTGTAGGTGTGTGTGTAAGTAGAGGTATGTGTGTGTAGGTGTGTGTGTGTGTATGAGTAAGTAGAAGTGTGTGTGTGTGTAGATGTATAGAGGTGTAGGTGTGTGTGTGTATAAGTGGGGAGCGATAGTGTAGCGGTTAGCGCGCTGCGCTATGAACCTGGCGACCCGGGTTCGATTCCCACTCACGGCCAACACCAGTGACGATTATCTGAACCGGTCCCGGGCCTCCCCGAGGTCGACTCAGCCTCAAATGAGTACCTGGTGCAGTGTGTAAACATTGCCACTAGGGAGACAAAGGCGGTCGAGCGTGGTGCTGGCCACCCACCCTCTCGTGTACCGATCCGGCCTTCATAGGTGCTCGCTAACAGCACTTGGCCCTACAGTCTGTTAAGGCTATATGGGGGATCTTTGTCTAAGTAGAGGTGTCCAGAGGTGTCCGGGTGAGTAACCTGGCAGTGCAACGCTGCTGGCGTCTCGTGCTGCCGCCTTTACCGCGCCTTGTCCACCAGAGGGCATCGCAAACCCACGGGTTGTGTGGCGTCAGGGTGAGAAGGGGGGGGAGGGGGGGGCTGCTGCAGCGGCTCCGCTTCATCCTCCTCCTCGCGGCACTCGCAGAGCGCGGGGGCCGCCAAACTCGGCTTGGTGCTTTCTGTGTGCACGAGGCACAATGCGCTTAGCAAGGGATCGTGTTTGGTGCAAGGGATCGTGTTTGGTGCACCACTGCCAATGCGGCATCACCAAATACTGTCCTGTGCCACCTTTGTTTTGTTCAGTCGCACTCTGCACCCTTTTGTTCCGCGTCATTCTTTATTGCATCGATCTATCTCATTCTTTGTCTCTGCTTCTATCTCCTTGCGCCCGAGTATGGACCGCTACTTGTGGTACCCTCTCTGTATTCATTGGAGCCACGTCCAAACCACTGTCTTCTCGTTTCTTGTGTGAGGCCCTCTAGAATATTTGATTTGATTATTTCTGCAAAAGGGCTGCTGCCATGACTGTGGAACAGTTAGCACGATTGACTTCAAATGTCGCGGTTCGATCTCCCAGCCTGGCTTTGAAAACATTGACCAGGATTCTTACAATTCTCTGTTTTTGTCCACCCACAGTCCATCGGTGGGTCGCGTGCAGTGGGCTCAATGGTGAGTACTCCCACCTCTTTCAAGACATAGGGTCAGTGTGGAAAAAGTTGGCCAAAAAATACCCACCGGATCAGCACTCTAGACCTCCCTCTAGTGGAGGTTCTTTCACCAGCAGTTGCATGAGCAAGTAATTGTAGGGCTGCACCATTATTAACCTTACGTGTACAATAGTAATATGGTTTACGTGCATTTCAGAACTCCTTGATCCAGACCCCAGCATCCCATTGGTGCAGGCTCAGTGCATCAGTGTCACCATTGCGCCGTTGCTTCTCTGCAACCCTGTGCCACCCGTTGCCGCTGCTCCGCCGGGACACCGGCTTGATGCTGACAATGTCTCAGGAGCAGGCCGTCTGCCTCCTAGCCAACGCCTTCTTCTGCACTTTCCCCCGGAGCAACGCCACCGGGGCCCGGAGCGAGTACTCTGCCTGCCCCGACATCAACTTCAACTGGTGCAGCAGCAGCAGCAGCCCATCACTGTGCATCACACACTGTACACACCGTGTGTCATGCAGTACACACACATATGCCATGCTCTCTCTATGTAGAGTATTTCTTGCTGTATATGTAGCGTCGGAAATACATAGCACACACCGCACGCGTCTATAGGGGGTGCCACTCTGAATTAGAGAGAGAGCCGGACCGTTGAGAGGCCGAATTCACCCCCCCCCGCCCCCCGGTGAGGGGTTGGGGGGTTATTTCAGAGCCCCCTAGAAGGTTCCAGAAAGGGGGCGGTACCGGGGGTGGAGAGTCCCCGAGTTGTGTATAAAAGACGGACCCCAGGACGGCTCGAGGCAGTGCTCTGAAGACGAAAACAGAAGACCAGCTTTGCTGGGACCCTGGAACCCGACGTTCTTTAAAGGGCCGGGGCCGAGCACGGAATAGTGGTCGAGACCCGCACCTTGGCTGGGTCGGGTCAGCATAGCCTCTCCTAGGCCACCCTTAGCCGGAGGACTCAGAGCCCGTAGCCCCACGTTAGCCCGGAGGCCATACCTCCCCAGGTAGTGGTAGTAAAAGGGGCTTCTGTTATGAGATTTAATAAAGCCGTGTTGCCTCTAAGCTACGTCTCCAGTCTCCGTGGGAACCCACTACATATACACAAGAAATGCTGTTCTACACATAACGGCCATGCTCCAGTGTTTCACACAGGCCACGTTTCAGTTCAAAGTAACGCTGCAGTACGTGCACAGGCTTTGCTCCTTTACACATACTCTGTATTATGCTGCACACACTTTCATGGAGCTGTGTACACGGTATATGATGCGTTACACATAGGCCATGCTGTATTATAAACTCCATGCAATGTATCCGTTTATACGTAGCCAATGCCACTACACATACAAAGATCCCCCTCATAGCCTTAACAGATTTTTTTAGGCGAGTGGTGTTAGTGAGCACTTAATGAGGACTGGCACAGTACACAGGGGAGTGGGTGGCCAACACCACGCCCAGCCGCATTTGTCTCCCTCGTGGTGATGTGTACACACTGCACCAGGTACTCATTTGAGGCTGAGTCGACCAAGGGGAGGCCCAGCACCGGTTCACATATTTTCCAGTTATTGGTCATGAGCGGGACTTGAAGTCAGGTAACTAGGTTAACAGTGCAGCGTGTAAACTGCTGGACCACCACTCCCCACATGCCGCTGTACACACTCACACCCCGGTAACGCTGAAGCTCAGGTTGGAAAAATAAGCAATGAGAGTAAACCTGAAACCTTTCTTACTACTGCACGCCCGCAATTGTTAAAAGGGGAGAAATTGCGCTGATGGTCCATACTCGCGACAAAACCACTTTTAATTTCCTGTGTCACATCGTGACGAAACCACTTTACATTTGCTATGTCACATATAGCTTGGTATATTAAACTTAACGCAACCTCACTGTCAGTTGCTGATTTACCTTATTGTGTAGGTCAGATTGATGGCATATACAAATCTGTTTCAGTTGGGAAAGTCAAATGCCAAAGGTCAATCGATCGGTTTAATTGCCCTGTGACCTACCACTGGTCCTTCCGATTCAAACAAGATTTCATTTGTCAATATTTGCTTGTGTCTGCGAATAATCTGCCGAAGCTTTTGCTTTTTTTTTATAAGTCGTATATTTTATTGATTTTATGGACATGCAAAGGCACATTTGTGAGATTTTCAAAAACATTGCTGCTATCACATTGCCTTGGAACTGGAACAAACGCCCACAACAGTTCGCCACAAAAAAAACAATGGGCAATGCTCCTGAGCCTCAACTGCCAGCCTCACTTTGAATGTGTAGCAGGTGGGGGGAGGGTGGAATGAGGCAGTTGTCGGTGGTGAACGGATGGCTGATAAACGCTACTGCCTTACAAAATTAAATGTTTAATTTCGTGCAGACGTACAAAATTACCCTGACACATCTGTATCTCCAAATAAAAGTCTTATCACAACCCATCAGCTGCACAGCCTTCTGGGAAGTACATACTTTTGTTGCCAGAAAAAAAAGGGGGAAACCCCTATTATTACATTTTGGTACTGGCAAAGGAGGTCTAATGATGTAGATGCTCACCCCGAGCCCTCATTACTTTTTATAGTGCATTGTCTTTGAGCTGTACGCCTTTTGGCGTCATCTGGTCGAGCACCAATTGGGTCGAGGCTCAAAAGAAAGCCGTCCCTTGGTGTGGACCAATCAGTTTCAAGGACAATGCATATATTATCATAGTATGTTTTTTTTGTTTGCATTTTGACTGCAGGTATTGTGGTTAATGCAGACATTAATCCTTGTAAAAAGGTTTTAGTTTTGTTGCTAGAAAAAAAGGGGGAAAACCCCTATTATTACATTCAGTGTCTCATCAGCTGTTGCACTTGCTTGAATCACCCCTCTTTACGTTATGGGGTCTAGTTTGATGCAAAGTTACATAATACATAACTTTTTAGATTGGGGCGAATTCTGTTGACGAATGCCTGTTTAGGTTCGAGCGACATACGAGGGAGTTATGTGGTCAGCATAACATCCAAACGCATTTGTCTCTCCAGTGTTCCCACACTGAAAATACTCAAGAAATTTCCGACACCAGATGACACAAATATAAAAAAAAGCCTCAACACATTTGTCAATAACACTGCCTTAAATAGAAAAAGGATGTAATTGGCAACGTTTCGGGCAATGGTCCATTTCCAGAGAGGCAGAGTGCAACTAATGTCACCTCTGGCCGAGAATCAAACTCGGGTCTCTAGGTTTGTAGCGCAGCACGGTAACCACTACACTACCGCCCTCCATATACAGACACACACCAGGGGTGGGTCGCCATTGCCCACCGTGCCCGGATGAATATTTAAAAGCTCACACGCATGCTATAATGATGCCACTCTAAGAAGCAGGGCGCTGACATTTGCAAAAAGACGCCAGTTAGGGCCCAAGTCACCAATTTGCCAAA
This sequence comes from Petromyzon marinus, assembly GCF_048934315.1. Taxonomy (NCBI): domain Eukaryota; kingdom Metazoa; phylum Chordata; class Hyperoartia; order Petromyzontiformes; family Petromyzontidae; genus Petromyzon; species Petromyzon marinus. Next base: position 2,210,773 of record NC_133705.1, read on the forward strand.
TGGAGGAATTTGCTGTTTTATTTGTTGCAATGTGCCGGCCCTTTTTAAAATATGGTATTAAAATGTGAGTGTTTGTATTCAAGCACTGCTGAGAGGCACTGTGGGCAGAACGCTGGACTCGCATGCAGAAACGTGTGAGTTCAACTCCTGGTTAGACAACGACCCATCCCATCGTAATCATCGAGGAACGGTTTCCTTCGGAATTAAACATTTCCCAACGGCGATGGGATTGTACTCGTTTCCATCAGCGTCTGAGAACATCGATGGACATTGCACATTCCTGCGCCGGGTACCAGTCCCTCCATAGGGCTTTCGCTCTTGACGTCTGATAAATCTTTTGAATCGAGATTGGAAACTCAATCTAGATGCGATTAGTTCGTTGTCCTTCCCCCGCACCTCCGACTACCATGGTCGGATATATACAGTGCGAAAGAAGTTCAGCAAACACACATAAAGCGGTGCGTATTTTATGAACCTCGAAACGATAATGGCCGAGTCGACCCCCCCAGAGCGCCATATTAATTTGGGACTCTTCACTCTGCTCGTCGATCTCTTTGCCGCAACGCCGCGCGAAACGATGCTTAATATATATCTCGAGTGTTATTATGCTATCCAGTTTGTTTACTTTAACGCAAAAGTTCTGAATTAAAACAATAACTTTGCTTGCATAACAAATGACCAAGTGTGAATGTAATTACTTTTCTAACTAAAATGCAGGCAAGCATACTGATATTAACGTCTAAAAAAAACATGTTTAATTTAATTGTATTATCATAGCTTAAACTTATTGTTTTCTGCAATTTCTTTCACCTTAATTAAAATGTATACTGACATTTTAGTGCATTAATAGTCTGCTTTGTCAATATATCGGTTGTTCCACGGATAGCCTTGCCCCTTTCATTGCAGCGTGGACTCGTCACTACGAGTGCAGCGCCACCATTGGTGATGAGCTCTGCCCTATGCTCGATAAAAGTGAGCATAAAAACACTGACGTTATTTATAGAAATCATTGTTTTTTCAGACATTTAAAAAAACATATTTTTAACATTTAAGGGAGCCGATTTAACTAAAATGTTAAATTTGTATTATACCAGGTAAGGCCTACTGAGCTATATGGCTCTTATTTAGAAGTGACCTGGCCACAAATTATAGCCCAATGAAGTAGCTTATCGAGTGGAAATTTATAGGAGACAAATACTCAAAATGCATGTTTTTAAATGTGGAGGGGAAAACCGGAGGACCTGCAGTAAAATCCATGCGACCATGGCGAGAGAGTCATGCAAACTCCAATATACAGGCATCAGGGTCTGGATCGAACCCACAGTGGGGTCGTCTGGTCGGGCAGCAGAGACACGAGAGGCCAAGCAACGACATTACAGTCGTGGGCTGAGCTCAAGGAGGGCTGGCTCGAGCACCATCCTGCGGCGGGGAAAGGAGGCGGTGCAAGCGGTTCAGCCGAGCCCACAACAGCCAAGAATCTGCTGTCTCTGTCTGGTGGGCGGGCTGTTCAACCCAAGCACATGGGCGAGAAGCCGTGCATGTGTGACGAGTGCAGCAAGACGTTTTCTCGCGCTCGGCCTACAAGTATATATATTTTTTTCTTTTCCGCTTGTGTGTTAATCTGTGTGTACCCCGGATATTTTAAAGATGGCAATTCTCCTGCTGTGTATCCTACTGCTGTCCCTCCTGGCCATATCTAGTGCCACACTCAACTCTACAAACGGCTACCCTCGTTACTTTGTGTCCATACTTGTTGCTCGATTTGCCACTGCACCTGCAAATAAAACAGCTTATAGACACTTCTACACTCCATCATTGTATCATTTTAAACCCTTTCTTTGTCCCATTACTTCACCAGCACTCCTTCCAAACTTCATTCTGCTCTTACAAATAACACCATCTGCGAGCTGCTGCTATTCGTCCAAGGTTCGCCGCTCTTCATCCTTTCACATAAAATACTTGTGCAAACTATTCATTCTACTTTTCTTATTTCTGGGTGGTATTGAGCTTCATCCTGGCCCAAATGTAAAGAACTCGTATAATTCTGTAGATTTTTCTGGCAGAAAAGGTGTTGGTGTTCTACATGTCAACATCAGAGGGCTTGTGATTAAATTGTCAACTAAAACTGGAAGTGGCAAACCTTGACCCGGACATTTCTTGCCTAACAGAAACATTTCTCACTCCTGCCATCAATGACTTGCAGATTACGATTGACTACAACCTTTTTCGGCTTGACAGAGGATCTAAAGGAGGTGGAATTGCCATCTATGTTCGTAATACTATTACATGTTTACCAGCTCACTCTTTGTTTAAACAATGTTGCTTTGAAGGTCTGGCTCTCAGAATAACTCTCCCAAATAATGAACAGATATTGGTAGTGTGCTGTTATAGACCGCCTAGTGGGAAGGATGTTGAAGCTGCATCTGCACTGAGAGAGCGTTTTGGGGGCCTCCCTAAAGGTGAAATAGTTTTAGTGGGTGATCTAAATTGGAATTGGCTAAACCCGCCGGCTGTGGCCACAAATTTTGCAGATGAATAAAACTTGTTTCAATTAATAAATGTACCCACAAGACCCAACCTAAAAAATCCGGGACAGTCATCTCTGCTTGACATCCTATTGACAAATGCCCCTCGCAATTTCACACTGACTGGTGTTCTGGGTAATAACCTTAGTGATCACTAATAATAGGGTTTTTCCCCTTTTTTCTGGCAACAAAACTGAAACCTGTTTACTAGGATTCATGTCTGTATTGTATTAACCACAATACCTGCAGTCAAAATGCAAACAAAAAACATACTATCATAATATATGCATTGTCCTTGAAACTGATTGGTCCACACCAAGGGATGGCTTTCTTTTGAGCCTCGACCGAATTGGTGCTCGACCAGATGACGCCAAAAGGCGTACAGCTCAAAGACAATGCACTATCAAAGAAATGAGGGCTCGGAGTGAGCATCTACATCATTAGACCTCCTTTACAAGTACCAAAATATAATAATAGGGTTTTTCTCCATTTTTCTGGCAACAAAACTGAAACCTTATGAGACCTCCTTTGCCAGAAACAAGATATAGGAATAGGTTTTACCCTTTTAACTGGCACAAAAACTGACACCTTTATTCAAGGCATCATGTTTGCAATAACCACAACACAAGCAGTCAAAATGCAAACAAAAAAGACAACTCTGATAATAATATGCACTGTCCTTGAATTTGATTGGTCCACACCCGAGACAGCTTTTCTTAGAGCCTAGTCTCCATTGGTGTTGGACCAGAAGACGCCAAAAGGCGTACAACTCAAAAACAGCGCACTATCAGAGTATTGAGGGCTCGGGGTGAGCATCACCCCGAGCCCTCAATACTCTGATAATATATGCATTGTCCTTGAAACTGATTGGTCCACACCAAGGGACGGCTTTCTTTTGAGCCTCGACCCAATTGGTGCTCGACCAGATTACGCCAAAAGGTGTACAGCTCAAAGACAATGCACTATCAGAAATGAGGGCTCGGGGTGAGCATCTACATCATTAGACCTCCTTTGCCAGTACCAAAATACAATAATAGGGTTTTTCCCATTTTTTTTCTGGCAACAAAACTGAAACCTTTTTACAAGGATTCATGTCTGCATTAACCACAATACCTGCAGTCAAAATACAAACAAAAAAATACTATGATAATATATGCATTGTCCTTGAAACTGATTGGTCCACACCAAGGGACGGCTTTCTTTTGAGCCTCAACTCAATTAGTGCTCGACCAGATGACACCAAAAGGCGTACAGCTCAAACACAATGCACTATCAAAGGAATGAGGGCTCGGGGTGAGCATCTACATCATTAGACGTCCTTTGCCAGTACAAAAATATAATAATAGGGTTTTCCCCTTTTTTCTGGCAACAAAACTGAAACCTTTTAACAAGGATTCATGTCTGCATTAACCACAATACCTGCAGTCAAAATGGGGTGAGATCATCAGCCAGAATCAAAGCACCCCCTAAATTGGTTGAGAAGCACTCTATTAGGCACTTCAGCACTCAGGCAGTTACTAATGATGTGCTTCACTCGGGTATTGACAAGATCTGTGATATCCCCAACCTGACTACAGCTTGGGAGACCTTCAGGTAAACGTTTCTCCAAATTCTTAACAAACATGATCCGTTGGTTAGATTTAAAACTAAAGGCAACCGCCCACCATGGTTTGACCCTTTGATTACAAAGCTCATGAAAACTAGGGACAAGGCTTGGGCATATGCTCAGAAAAGATATTTGGTCAATGACTGGCTAGAATACAAGATTTTAAGGAATGGATGCGTCAAAAAATGCCTACTTTTCCTCCATGCTCCTGGAATCACGTAGAAATGCCAGGATTTCTGGAAAACAATCAAATATATCGAAAAGGGATCCAAAACAGATCATCTGCCCGTTAAGCTTAACCGAAATGGGGAATCATTTTCAGATCCCAAAAATATAGTTGACAATTTTAACCTTAATTTTTCTGAAGCTGGTAATATTTTTGATAATGTATTGGAAGTCACCCCTGCTCATGCAAATTCCTACACCCCTGTCGAAACATTAAACTAATTTAGTTTCCAGCCAATCCACGAAAGTAATGTTCTGAAACTGTCCTACCTCAAAGGGTCCTCCTCTACCGGAGCAGATAGTATTCCCGTCTTTGTTCTACCAACTGTTGGTCACCTAATATACGTACAAACCTATAGCCCATATTTTCAACCTGTCCATCAAAGAAGCATCAGTTCCTCTAGAATGGAAACATTCCTATGTCCGTCTACTTCACATAGGGGGCCCTAAAGATGATCCAACTAACTACTGACCTATCTCAATTTTGTCCCCGTTGATGAAAATTTTGGAAAAATTATTGAACTATCAAATTAGCCTTTTGATTTAAAGCTATCGTGATTGCAGGGATTCATATTCTTGGTTCTTTCGGTAAAGTCACATAGAAGGGAAACAATAAAATAATAAAAATATAAAACAAAAAAATTCTCACGATGTTTCGAATACCAAATTAGCAGTTTCCTTTTTAAGGTGGCTTTCAGACCGCATCCATTATTTTTCGTCTCCCCCCTCCTCTTTTCCGAACATAGATGGACTCGTCCATCTGAATAAACTGTCAAATCGCTATCCGTGGTGCTAACGTTAAAAAAACCGCCACTTTTTTCAAATGTTGTTGTTGTGGTTTTCACACCTGATGATGATTGCTTGTGTTGCAGTCGAAACGCCGTGAGAATTTTATTGTTTTATATTTTTTATTATTTTATTGTTTCCCTTCTACGTGACTTTACCGAAAGAACCAATAATATATAGCAGTTTCCTGTCCACCAACAATCTACTACATCTAAACAATCTGGGTTCCGAAAAAAATACAGCACTACATCTGCTGCATTAAACTCTCTGAATCACATTTACAGTATTCTTGATAATAAGCAGTACTGTGCCTGTCTTTTTCTTGACCTGTCCAAAGCTTTTGATACAGTAGACCACAACACCCTGCTTAGTAAACTAAGTTGCCTCGGTTTTTCCGAAAACGCAGTAAAATGGTTAAAAAATTACCTCTTTTCTCGCACCCAAACTGTATTCACAGATGGTTGGAGGTCAAACAGTGTTAAGATAACAAAAGGGGTTCCATAGGGTTCCATCCTCGGCCCCCTCTTGTTCTCTCTATATGTCAATGACTTGGGCACCGACCTGGATCATTCCAGGGTAAATCTTTTTGCAGATGCCACGATACTGATTACTGCTGGCCGCTCTCCAGATGACGTGATTGCTAAGCTCCAGGGTGATTTCAACAAACTACAACATCAGCTAGTTGCTCTTAAACTAGTCCTGAATACCTCCAAAACCTAGGTGCTATGCTTCTCACCGGGACTAAAGCAGGAAGTTATTTTTCCCCAATTACATTCCTTAAATAATTTTCAAATAGAGCAAGTCAAGATCTATAAGTATCATGGGGTCATCCTGGATTCAAAACTGAATTTTGAAGATCACATTGATTATATTTGTAAAAAGACAAAAATAAAAATTGGTTTTCTGTATCGACACAAGCACTGCTTCCTCCCAATGTACCGTTTGGAATATTATAAGCTACCATACTGCCTCTAATTGATTACTGTGACATCGTGTATAAATCAGCCCCAAGTACTGTACTGAAGAAGCTTGATTCCATCTATCACTCGGCCTTAAGATTTGCATTGAACTGCCCATATAGGACTCACCACTGTGATCTCTACATTGGGTCAAACTTAACATCTCTTAATGTTCGACGGCTTGTGCACCAGATCTTATTTATTCACGATGTACTTACAAAAAAATCCGCAGACCACCTGCTGGATCTCCTCTCTGTTTCAAAGAACAAATTTGACCTCAGGTCTTCGCTCATTTACCAGCTTCACATTCCCTATTGGCGTACAAAAACTGGAGGAAGGGCCTTTGCTATTGATGCCCCCAGGGTCTGGAATGCTATTGCCAATAAACTGCAACTTGAATCACTACCTATGAGATCTTCACTCAAAACTGCTCTAGAGGAGTTGTACACCCCTAGCTGCCACTGCTATTCAGTGGCCTACAATAAAATAAAATGTTTCGCTCCGGATGACCGCTGCAAAGTATTATCTGTATTTTGATTTAGTGTTCTGATCTTAAAGGTGCATTGAAAAATTTGCTACTCCGACTGATGCTCCTGTTGTTGTGGAGTGACTCATGCAGCCAGCTATGGCTCTATGGTTTGGTGTTACATTTTATTTATGTAGTTTATTGTAAAAAAATAAGTCACAGTCCCTATGATCACTGTATTGCATTTATGGTTTTATTTTGGTGATTTCGAAAAGTTTTTTGGTTTGCCATGTTTGTTTGTTGTAGTACGGAGTTAAACTGATGGCCTTAATCTAAGTTGTCTTGTGGTTGTTGTTGTTGTTGTTTGACTTGCATCCCACTGGGATTTTTGCACACAGTGTTGGTGTACGGTGCTTTTTCAGGAATATTTTGCTGTTTGTTCCTGGATTTTCTGTTTGCACAGTCACATAGTCACTTTAATATGTTTTCTTGTTCATGTTTTTGTTTTTTGTGTTTGCACCCGAATCAAGAGCCGAATGGCTCACAGGGCTATACCAAATAAATGAAACTGAAAACTGAAACAGCCTCCTGTATACCGGGCAAAGTATCTAACATCTTGTCACCCTCCTGATTATCATAACCATTATCATACTCTTTGGTTCTTTCGGTAAAGTCACGTAGGTATAAAATATAAGAAATCACAACGTTTTGGGCGCAACACAAGCGTCCGTCATCAGGTGGGAAAGCCTTGGTGTGCTACTGAGGCACACTGTTTCAAAAGGTTAGAAATGCGTGTAGCCCAAGGGTCATAAAGAAGTGGCCAGGGCTAGTGATGTTAATGTGAGAAATTAGCATGTAACTGTAAGATAGGAGAGAATGTAGATATACCTGTACACACAATGTACAATGCACACATGCAAGAGACACATTCACACACGTTGTTGCACGTGCACACACGCATACAGTTACAGAGATCTTGTATGTCGCCTTTCAGAGACTGTTAGTGCAAGTACTGTTGGCGAGCACCAAATGGCAGATGCACCATCTGCATTTGCCATTGTGCCAACTCGCTGTGCTTTAGCCACCTGGTGCTCTGCTTCGCTCCCCTGCCCTCTGTCGTTTTTGGGAACAAACGCCTCCAATGCCCAATAGCATCTTTCATGAGTCTCTTCCACAGGAACCGTCTTGGACAGGTCTACAGAGCTCCCAAGTTCTCCCGCATAACATCAGCCCATCTGTCATCTAGCCCGCGCTGTGCCTGCTTTTCCCACGCTATTCGGCCAAACAGAACTTTCTGGGACATGCGGTGGCCATCCTTAGACCACACACGAACATTGATCAACCCCCCCTATTGGATCTTACTGCCAGATGAAAATTCCAGTGAAACGGAAGGCTTTTCAAACGACGTTAAAAAAAGCATACTTCCATAGGCTAATACAGCCACATGGACATATACAGACATATGAACTCATACAAAGATATATTCCCCATTCTACATTATTACGCTTGCCCATTATTTACATGGTCAGACATTATGCTTTGGGCAGCCAATCATTCTCCGGTTTTGACAACTTTTGCAAGTTATTTTGGCTTATGTTTGCTTAGGTGTGGTGCGTTGCTGTCTTCAGGATGAATCTGGATCACAGTGAAAAAGCAAACCACTGATAGCCAATTCTAGATTTGAAGCTTTCGTGACTGCAAGGATCCATACTCTTTGGTTCTATTCGGTAAAGTTACGTAGGTAAAAATAAAATAAAAAATCACGACGTTTCGGCCACAACACAAGTGGCCTTCATCAGGTGAAGGGACTGGACTGTCCAGAGGACAGCGCTGGAGTGAAGACAGCAAGCCCAGGTCGCGTCCTTTAAGCTGTGTGGGAGGAAACAAAAAACGCCTTGACAAAGGAATTAGCATAAAATGATGTACTGGACCGGCACAGTGGGGGGGGGGGGGGGGGGGGGGGGGGAGTTTACATAATGTTGGTGTGAAGGGAAATAAGCTCCTGTGAAAGTTTGGAATACCACTACTTGAAAAAATATACTGTACCATTGAAAATTAGTTTAATGTTTGGTTTGATTTAGAACATCTTTCCAATGATTGCTTAATTTGAAACCATCCTCTCGGTTGAAATTGTGTCTGTGTTTGTAAATCTGAATTGCCTCGTGGACAAATCTCTGATAAAAACCCGTGGGTTGCAGAGAACTTGGCATCACTGTTACAACGCTGTGGGTGATCACGATATAGTTTTCTCTGATACCAAGGTTCTCTGTATATTTGATGTTTGCATGTCTCTCCCCAGGGTCGCGTCGTTTTTCTTCTCCGGGTTCTCCCCTTCACATTTATAAACATGCGTTTAGAGTATTTGGTTGCTATAAATGTCCACATAATAAGCCATTTCGTTGAGCTATCAACTATGGCCAGGTCGCTTCTGAAAAAGAGCTATGTTACTCAGCGGGCCTTACCTGGCAACGTAAAAACAATAGTCTAGTTTTAGTTTCATTCTGATAATGATTCAGCAGGTGCAGTGAAATTAACCAATGTGGCCACTGGAGGGCGGAGGTTTACGCATCACAGCGAGTCGCGTCCACTCAGCCTGGGGTCAAACGAGATACAAGACACAGACTTCCCGTATTACCTTAACAGACTGTTGAGGGCAATTGCTGTTAACGAGCACCTTTGAAGGCCAGTCGCCTTTGTCTTCCCAGTGGCGATGTTTACACACCGCACCAGGTGCTCATTTGAGGCTGAGTCAACCTTGGGGAGGCCCGGGAACGGTTCAGTTAATCGTCACCTGGTGTTGGTGGCCGTGATCGGGACTCGAACTCGGGTCACCGGGTTCGTAGCGCAGCGTTAACCGCTGCACCATCGCTCCCAACACACGACAGACGCCTCCTCTCTCTCTGCCTGGCCCCCACGAGTGTGAAGCAAAAGTCGGGGGTGCAACTTACAATCCTGTATGTGTGTGTGGGGATACAAAGGCGGCCGGGCGTTGTGCTGACCAACCCAACGCCTCGTGTGCAGTTTCCGGTCTTCATAGGTGCAACTCGCTAACAGCACTTTCCCCAACAGTCTGTTACAGGCTACACGGGGGAGCTTTGTCTTTGTAGAGCGCTGGAGCAGTGGTTAGCGCACTCTACGAACCCGGCGAACCGAGTTCGATTCCCGCTCACGACCACCAACAGCAGGTGACGATTATTTAAACCGGTTGTGGGCCTCCCCTCGGTCAACTCAGCCTCAAGTTAGTTCCCGGTGCGGTGTGCAGTAAACATCGCCGCTGCGGAGACAAAGGCGGCCGGGCGTGGTTGTTGACCACCCGCCCCCTCGTGTGCCCTGCTGGCTTTCATCTTTCATAGGTGCTGCTTACTCGCTCTAACAGCACTTGCCCCAACAGTCTGTTACAGGCTACACGGGGGATCTTTTACTTGTCACCAGATTTGTGCGTCTTACTTTCTGACGCGTCTCATGGGTTTCGGGGAATGTGGCTGTAGGCAACCGTCTCTGTGATTTCTGTGCCTCTGTAGATTCACAAAACTCAAGAGGGAGAGTGCCACCGCGCGTTGCAGTCGGCTCCTGCCATTGTCTCTCCACTGCTGGATGAAGGCATCTTCCACCAGTCGCCCTCACTCACGGTCCATCGCTCCCACCGTCCGTCCATCTCTTGCACGTGAACTCATTCATCGCTTCGTCTCCACAGGGGTCGTCCTTTATGGTATTGTTTTCGGTTTATATTTTGTGTCTGGGTTGTAATGTACTGGAGAGTGGTGTAAAGTGAGTATTGTGTGTGGAGTGTGTCGTGCAGTGTGGTATACAGTGTTGTGTATAGTGTAGTGTCTGTAGTTTGTGGTTTATCGTGTAGTGTCTGTAATTTGTGCTGTATAGTGTGCAATAACGTGGATAGTACAGTCTGTGTCATATATAGTGTTGTGTGAAGTGTCAAGTATAGTATGAATACTGTACTCTTTGGTTATATTCGGTAAAGTCACGTAGGTAAAAAATGAAATAACAAAAATCACGACGTTTCGGCCACAACACAAGTGGCCTTCATCAGGTGAAGGGACCGTGCTGTCATGAGAACAGTGTTGGAGTGAAAACAGCCAAGCCCAGGTCGCGTCCTTTATGCTGTGTGGGAGGAAGCAAAACGCTTTGACAAAGCAATTAGCATAAAAATGAGCATGATGTACGTAGGAGGTGCATGGGCCATGATGGACCAGGAGCGGGTGGGGACCATGATGGACCAGCAGCGGGGGGGGGGGGGGGGATGTAGAGTGAGTGAGTGGAGTGAGTGAGTGGAGTGAATGAGTGGAGTGAGTGAGTGGAGTGAGTGAGTGAGTGGAGTGAGTGAGTGGAGTGAGTGGGTGGAGTGAGTGGGTGGAGTGAGTGGGTGGAGTGAGTGGGTGGAGTGAGTGGGTGGAGTGAGTGGGTGGAGTGAGTGGGTGGAGTGAGTGGGTGGAGATAAACAAGCAGCTGTGAAAGTTTGGGATACCACTACTTGAACAAATTTACTGTACCATTGAAAATTAGTTTAATGTTTGGTTTGATATAGAACATCATTCCAATGATTGCTTAATTTTAAACCATCCTCTCGGTTGAAGTTGTGTCCGTGTTTGTAAATCTGAATTGCCTCGTGGACAAATCTCTGATAAAAACCCGTGGGTTTTCAGAGAACCTTGGTATCGGAGAAAACTATATCGTGATCACCCACAGCGTTGTAACAGTGGTCAGCTACGGCAGAAGAATTCGTTCTGCCATGTTTCAAATCTGATTTGTGCTCGCGAATTCGGTCAGAGACATGTTGCTTCGTTTCCCCGATATAGCAATCACCACAAGTGCAGCTCAATTTGTAAACCCCGGGGTACTGTAAGTCAGGAACGACATCATTCACGGATGGGATCAGGTCACGGATTCTGTGTACTGTATTGAACCGGACCAGGATCTTGTGTTTGTTTAGAATTTTGGAAATCTTTTGACTAACGCCTGTTATATATGGTTCTGTGATGGTTTTGACCGGAGTATCAAGTGGTTGTTTCTGTATGGAGGGAGAAACAGCTTGGCGGATGGTAAGGTCAGAGTATCTGTTTCTCTTGAGGGCCAGGTGTACATGTTTTAATTCACTGGTCAGGTGGTGTTGGTCGAAAATGCAATTTGCCCTGTGGTAGAACGTTTTGTTGAGATAATTATTTTGAGCTGGGTGGTGGTGGGAATCAGGTTTCAAGTAGGAATCTGTGTGGGTGGGTTTCCTGTAGACAGAATGCCCCAGTGAGCCATCAGGTCTCCTCTCAAACAGAACATCCATGAATGGTAGCTTGCCATCTTTCTCCACTTCCATGGTGAATTTGATGGCGGGATGTCTAGAATTGATGTGGTATAGGAAAAGGTTGAAAGCTGCGAGGCCATGTGGCCAAATGCCGAAAGTGTCATCCACATATCTCTTCCACAGGGAAGTTCTGAGGGTGGACGTCTGGATGGCGTCTGATTCAAATTTCTCCATGAAAACATTGACTATCACTAGTGATAAGGGAGAACCCATGGGGGTACCCTGATTTTGTTTGTAGAAGGAGCCATTCCAAGTAAAGTAGGTATTGGTGAGGCAGTGTCTAATCAGCACAGGTGTATCGGGGTCTAGTCAATGTTGTACCAAATTTTCAATTATTTCAATGGTATCAGGTACCGGGACCTTGGTGAACAGGGAGACCACATCGAAGCTGACAAGGATATTGTCAGGGGACAGTGCAACGTCTTTGACCATAGAGACTAAATGAGCTGAGTTAAGTACTGCTGAGGAGGTCTTGCCAGTGAAAGGTAGCAAGGTATCTGACAGAAAACGGGCTAGCTTATAGGTAGGGGAGTTGATCGTGGATACGATGGGTCGTAGTGGAGTGCCTTCTTTATGAATCTTGGGGAGACCATAGAATCTAGGGAGTCTTGCAGCAGAAGGTTTTAAGGAGGGACGTTTAGTTGGTTTGATTAGGGAGGTCGAACTTGTGATGATCTTGTTGGTTTTTATAGTTAGCCTATTAGTAGGGTCATTTTTAATTTTATGAGTGACTTCCATCGTTGAGTAGGTTCTGGATTTTCTTGTTGTACGAATCTTTATCCATAATTACAGTAGCGTTGCCTTTGTCGGCTGAGAGGATGACTATATCACTTCTACATTATGAGACCTCCTTTGCCAGTAACAAGATATAGGAATAGGTTTTACCCTTTTAACTGGCACAAAAACTGACACCTTTATTCAAGGCATCATGTTTGCAATAACCAAAATGCAAACATTTGACTGCTTGTGTTGTGGTTATTGCAAACATGATGCCTTGAATAAAGGTGTCAGTTTTTGTGCCAGTTAAAAGGGTAAAACCTATTCCTATATATCACTTCTGTTTTTTTAAATTCGCGAGTTCAGAGCGTTCATTTTTGCTGATGTTGCTAATGGGTTTCTTAGCATTCTTAAGAATAGTGGCTATTTCAGCTCTCGCAACGTCTGCTTGGATGTGTCCTATGCCTTTAAAGGCCACATCGACCTGAGAGATGATATCATCTACGTTGTACTGTCCCCTGACGATATCCTTGTCAGCTTCGATGTGGTCTCCCTGTTACCAAGGTCCCGGTACCTGATACCATTGAAATAATTGAAAATTTGGTACAACATGGACTAGGTCCCGATACACCTGCGCTGATTAGACACTGCCTCACCAATACCTACTTTACTTGGAATGGCACCTTCTACAAACAAAATGAGGGTACCCCCATGGGTTCTCCCTTATCACCAGTGATAGCCAATGTTTTGATGTAGAAATTTGAATCAGACGCCATCCAGACTTCCACCCTCAGACCTTCCCTTTGGAAGAGATATGTGGATGACACTTTCGTCATTTGGCCACATGGCCTCCCAGCTTTGAACCTTTTCCTACACCACATCAATTCTAGACATCCCACCATCAAGTTCACTATGGAAGTGGAGAAAGATGGCAAGCTACATTTCTTGGATGTTCTGTTTGAGAGGAGACCTGATGGCTCACTGGGGCATTCTGTCTACAGGAAACCCACCCACACAGATTCCTACTTGAAACCTGATTCCCACCACCACCCAGCTCAAAATAATTCTATCATCAAAACGTTATACCACAGGGCACATTGCATTTCGGACCAATACCACCTGACCAGTGAAATAAAACATGTACACCTGGCCCTCAAGAGAAACGGATACTCTGACCGTACCATTCGCCAAGCTGTTTCTCCCTCCATACAGAAACAACCACTTGATACTCCGGTCAAAACCATCACAGAACCACTCCACTCACTCACTCCACTCACTCACTCCACTCACTCACTCACTCCACTGACTCCACTCACTCACTCCACTCACTCTACTCCCCCCCCCCCCCCCCGCTGCTGGTCCGTCATGGTCCCCACCCGTTCCTGGTCCATCATGGCCCATGCACCTCCTACGTACATCATGCTCATTTTTATGCTAATTGCTTTGTCAAAGCGTTTTGCTTCCTCCCACACAGCATAAAGGATGCGACCTGGGCTTGGCTGTTTTCACTCCAACGCTGTCCTCATGACAGCACGGTCCCTTCACCTCATGAAGGCCACTTGTGTTGTGGCTGAAACGTCGTGATTTTTGTTATTTTATTTTTTACCTACGTGACTTTTCCGAATAGAACCAAAGAGTATGGATCCTTGCAGTCACGAAAGCTTCAAATCTAGAATATGAATAGTGTGTTGTACAGTGTATATTGTGTATTGTGTGTTGTTTAGGTGGTGTTGCATAAAGCGTGTATAATAAATTAAATGTGATGGAAAGTGTAGTGTGGTGTCAAGTGTAGCGTATGTGGTGTGATGTATAGTGTAGTGTGTGGCGAAAAACACATTTCCTAGGAGTTGAGCCATACTTCATCACGCTGGTGAGTGCAGGGTGGTAGGATCGGTTCAGGTATCACGAGCCAGTGATGCTCCCCATAGCTGGCAATTAAATTGAGATTGTAGGCTTCATTGACTCTATCATGGAGCTCTTGTGGTATTGCAGCCACACACCGTTGGTCATTGTATATTTACGTGCGGAATTAATGCATTCAAATGTAGCGGTTGTAATCGAGCTATTTAGTCCATGGGCCAGAGCAGTAATTGGTACAATGTAAGGTAGCATGTTTAATCACACTTTCGGATAAATACGCCTAATGAGTGTGTTACTTGATACACTCGGCTACATATGGTGCGAAATAAATTCAACATGCATACAACACCTCTCATTTCAAATGTTTATCAAATAATTCACTGTTTTTGCCCCTACATTTGGAATTTGCAACCATTGAAGTGATGCCATCTCGTGGATTAAGTGGGTATCTGAACTGCATGGCAAAACAGCCATCAAAATTCACTACTTTATTAAACAGAAATAATGCAGTAGTCATTTCATAAAGTCACGTAGAATGAGAATAAAATAATAAATTGATAAAATAAAATAACACAATAATATTCTCACGACGTTTCGCCCACAACACAAGCGGCCTTCATCAGGTGAAGGGACGAGACTGTCTGGTAGGACAGCGCTGGAGTGAAAGAGCCACGTTCAGATCACGACCTTTAAGCTGTGTGAGAGGAAACAAAGCACCTTAACAAAGGAATTAGCATATAATTTAGCATTGAAATGGCTGAGTGATTAGCTTGTGACTGGTCACAGAAATAGCTATGTTAAAAGTTAAAGCATACACATCCGCAGAGGCACCCCTTGATAAATGAAATAGCATAGAATTTAGCATTGAAATAGCTAAGTTAAAGCATACACATCCGCAGAGGCACCCCTTGACAAAGGAATTAGCATAGAATTTAGCATTGAAATAGCTGAGTGATTAGCTTGTAACTGGTCCCAGAAATAGCTACGTTAAAGTCAGAGCATACACATTCACCGAGGCACTTAGTACAAATCAAACAGGAGAATTTAGCATTGAAATAACTAGGCGAATTTAGCATTTGAATAACTGAGTGATTAGCTAGTGACTGGTCACAGAAATGACTATGTTGAAGTCAAGGCCTACACATCTGAGCTATTCACAGTACTATATAGTGAACCAATAAAAAACTAAAATATAAATTACCTTAATGTTATCAATAAACTATATATTCACCAATCAGCTAAACTACCAACAATAAGTCGTTATATATCACAATGCTATATGGCGAAAAAATGGGTGGATTCTTACCCTCAACTTTAGTACCACGGATAGCTACGGGCCCCGTTCAGACGGACGAGTTCATCCATGGTCGGAACAGAGGAGGGGGAGAGAGACAGCTGCGGGGCGCTATCATACTCCATGTTGTGAACCATACCATTAACCGTGGTGTGAGAGGTATTAAGAGTCAATGCTGGCGAAAGAGCTGCGGTCTGAAGGTCATCGTAAAATACAATTAATTAAGAACAGAAATGATTTAAAACATCTTTCCAATGGTTACTAAGCCAGAATCCATCTTCTCGGTTGAAATTGCCTCTGTGTTTGTATATGTGAATGGCCTCATGAACGAATCTCTCATGGTAGCCGGTTGGTTTGCAAAGAACCTCCGTCTTGGAGAAGTCAATGTCATGTGAGCCCACTGAATTATAACAGTGATCTGCCACGGCAGAGGAGTTCGTCCTACCGTGTTTCAAGTCTGCTTTATGTTCGCGGATGCGGTCCGAGATATGTCGTTTGGTTTCTCCAATGTAGCTACTACCACAGAGGCACTTTAGTTTGTAAACGCCCGGGTACTGTATGTCTGGAACAGCATCTTTTACAGATGGAACTAAATCACGGATTTTATGTACTGTGTTGAATCGGACCTGGATCTTGTGTTTATTCAGGATCTTGGAGATCTTTTTAGTGACCCCTGCAATGTAGGGTAAGGTGATGGTTTTGAGTGGCTCCACAAGAAGATCCTTCTTCATGACTGGAGTGATGGTTTTGCGGATTGTGTAGTCGGAGTAACCATTAGCCCTGAGAGCCTGGTGTACGTGCTTGAGTTCACTGGTAATGTGTTCCTGGTCGGAAATGCATTGGGCTCTATGGTATAGAGTCTTGATGAGGGAGTTCTTCTGGGATGGATGGTGGTGGGAATCCGGTTTCAAGTAAGCATCTGTATGGGTAGCTTTCCTGTAGACAGAGTGGCTCATTGAACCATCATGTCTCCTTTTAATTAGGACATCCAAAAAGGGTAGTTTGCCATCTTTTTCGACCTCCATGGTAAATCTGATGGCTGGGTGTATGGAATTGATGTGGTCGCGGAATTGGTCTAGAGCAGGCTGGCCATGTGGCCAGATGACAAAGGTGTCATCAACGTACCTCTTCCATAAGGTCGGGCGTAGAGTGGCAGTCTGGATGGCGTCAGTTTCAATTTTTTCCATGAATACGTTGGCTACAACCGGAGATAGGGGGGAGCCCATTGGGTGCCCTCAGTTTGTTTGTAGAAAGTTCCATTCCAGGTGAAGTATGTGTTGGTTAAGCAATGTCTCACCAGGGGGGGTACATCAGTATGCAGTCCTTGATGAACCAGGTCTTCAATGATAGCGATGGTGTCAGGTACCGGGACTTTGGTGAACAAGGACACCACATCAAAACTGACAAGCAGGTCGTCTGGGGACAGGGAAATGCCTTTGATTGTCGATACCAGGTGAGTAGAATTTAGTACCGCAGAGGTGGTTTTTCCAGTGAAAGGTCGCAGTATATCAGCAAGAAAACGTGCCAGTTTGTAGGTGGGGGAGTTGATAGTAGAGACGATGGGACGAAGGGGTGTATCTTCTTTGTGTATCTTTGGAAGGCCATATAATCATGGTGGTCTGGCAGCAGAGGGTTTCAACGAGAACTGTTTGATCTCATCAATTAATGCTGTTGAATCAGAGATGATTTTGTTTGTTTTGGTGACCAGGCTGTTGGTGGGATCTCTTTCCACGTGTTGGTGGTATCTCTTTTTATTTTTGTATAGCTGCCATCGTTGTTGTGGCCGAAACGTCGTGAGAATATTATTGTGTTATTTTATTTTATCAATTTATTATTTTATTCTCATTATATGTGACTTTACCGAAAGAACCAAAGAAGATGAATCATTGCAGTCACGAAAGCTTTAAATCAAAATTTAAGTCATTTCATAGGTTCACGTTGCTGTATGGATGTCCCTTGGCTATTAGATCTGGACATGGCCTTACGAACTACATACAGAATCATTCCCAAGAATAAGAAATTGATTCAAACTTTTTTATTTTAAAGTACGTATTGTATTCACAAAATTATAAAATGTACACATTAACAATGGTAATAATCTTCTTTGTGGATGTGGTGCTGGCGCTGCTGGGCTGTGTTGTATCAGCGGTATTCATCAGGACCCGGTGTGCATCGCCCTTGCAGTGGTGGCAGCGGTGGTGGCAGGGGCAGCAACTTGACCACGTCCCTTGTGATATCATCCATCAGTGATGACGGTTGATCGCCGGGGTCGGGGGTCGTCGCTGCCGCCTCTTTTGATGCCATTTCCCATGTCCGCCGTTGATTTGACTGCACACGGGTATGGCCTTCATCTCTGGAGACCTGCACACAGCACATGGAACGACCGCTACGTGAGTTTCATTGGCCCAAAGGGCAACCTGGTGAACTTCCCGTGAGCTCAACAGAGATCGAGCCTTAACAGCAAAGGTGGAAGGCAACCTGCCCAACTTAGGTTAAAGTTATAATGATAACGGCGTGGCTCTCAAATTTCTTGCTCATGCCACTGCTGGCAGAGGATCCTCGAGTAGACAAACTCTGGATGATATTTGGTCTACTCTTCCACATTGACCACACTTGAGTGCATACCCACAAATACAACTCGTGGGTTACTCACCTGACGTAGAAGAGGATGTATGCCTGTTTCTCCATGACCACCCTGGTGTCGACCGGCGTCACCAAGTCGTCGTCCATCCGGAACCATCTCCCATCGCAGATCTGTATGCAAACAACATCGAAAATTAATTACGACGATTATCCAATTGCACCTAAACTCCCCATATATTCGTAAAATGACACATGCGGAACAGAGGTGATCCACTTATTCCACCTATTATTGTGTTGTTTTATAAGTTGAGTAATCAAACCGATAATCCATAAAATAATTGATTACATTTGCAAGTAAAAATCCTGGTTGGGCCTTCATTGGCCCATCATCTATCCAGGGTCAATAAAGTAACTACACATTTTTGGTGAAGTCATCAGTGGTGGTTCTATGCATACGCTCTCCCTCGGTCACAGGAAAGGGCAATTTTCACCACTGGCTGAGGCCTATAAATGGGAGATGAGCACCACCTCATGGCTCATAGGAGCAGGAATCGTTTTGATTTTATTCACTGAATCGAATTATTTAAAGGACCTACGCGTACGAATGATTGGCGTGTGATTGTGTGATAATGAATGCAGTACATCACCTTGTTGTAACAGTAGTAATGTCCCTCTGTGCTGCATTTCCCGGAGTGCACAAGGACTGAGTATAACCTGTACACTACAGGGTCTGCGTCCTCCTGCTGCGACATGAATGGCCGCACGTCCAGGTGCTCTGGGTACGGGCAATGCTGCAGTGGTGGGGAAGGAGGCAGTGATGCAGAAACAGAGATGGTGTTAGGCAGGGAAGAGGGGAAGAATGATGCAGGGTCGAGTTATTGATTATAATTTTTGTTCTATTTTTTTACTTTACCAGGTAATGCTGACTGAACTATATAGCTCTTTCTCAGAAGCGATCTAGCCACAAATGATAGTTCAACAAAGTGGCTTTTCACTGTGAATAGTTTTAGCAGCCAAATATTCTAGAAGCAACTGGAGGACCCGGAGAAAAACCCACGTGAATACAGGGAGAACATGCAAACTCCAAATATACAGGCATTAGGATCGGGATCAAACCCACGACCTGTATGCTTGGGGAGGGAGTTAAGATTTCACCGCCATAGAGCCCAGTTTAGGTAGATTAACCAGGTGGGCGCTCGAGAGAACATGAAAAGTCACATTTGTACGAGTGATCTCGGTTAAAACCGTGGCAAAAGAAATAACGCGAAATAAATCACAGAAATTACTCAAAAAGGAAGCAGCACAAAAACATGCAATGAGAAATTGGAGAAAATGCAGCCACATTTTAGGAGAAATGTAAAAAAAACTTGTATATTAACCAAACATTACCCGATTGATCTTGTTTCCAAACAGGTCATATCTCTTGATGGAGAGGGCCAAGACGTTCGGGAGATGGTGAAGGCTCATCCTCTTCGTGGCCTTCACCTTGCAACAGCACCTGCGCACCAAAAAGCAGCAGCGTCAGTTTAATGACCGAGATGCCCAGTGCAAAACTGTACAAATATGTTGGCGTGACAAAGTAGACAGACTCGCGTGACATTGACGTCGTGCCATACTCACCTTTGGCAAGTGTATTCGTCCAGTGTCTCTGTCTTGGTGAAATCTGCAAAAGCAGTCAGCAGATCTGGCGAATTCTGTCAAATAGAACGATGTGAAGGCAAATGAGTGCTTGAAAAGAACACTGGAAACATTTTGCAGTCGTTAAAACAGTGAGTCCTTATGTTGTACTGGCTGTTGTGTGACATAAGAGGGCATTATCATCAGTTGACAGTAATTAAGGACGTGCTCCCAATTTTCAGATTCATCCAATGTGCAGCATTCCAGACGATGGGCAAACTTAATGTGTTTGAGTGACGCGACTAGTGTAATGTACACGATCCGAAAAAGATCAAAAGTGTTGCTTGAAAATGAGAAAATATTCATCCCAACGTTTAAATTCGAAACTCGTCACGAGCAAAGATACCATTTAATTAAATCAAGAATTCCTCGATTCTCACGTTGATGTGAAGACTGATGTCCAGGCAGTTTTCGAATCTGTCCGAGGTGCAGGAACACTGCGTGCACTCCACTGTGGAACACAAGTAAACGCACGCGCACACATCCACACGTGCAATTAGAGGAAGTTAGCATTCTGATTAGCAGAATCGAATAAAATGTGTTTGTATCTGATCAAATGGGTTGTTGTGTCTGTGTGCTTTTGCATTTTTCTATTGTGCGGGGAGTGGAAACATAGTGGTTAGCGCACTGGTGAACTGAGTTCGATCCTCGCTCACGGTCGATTCAGCCTCAAATTAGTATCTGGTGCATTGTGTAACTTCAGCACTGGTGCTAGCCACCCGAAGGTGGCCGGGCATGGTGCTAGCCACACCACCTTGTCATGTGCCCTGTTGGCCTACATAGGTACTCGCTAATCGCAATTGCTCCAGCATTCTGTTAAGGCTTCAGGGAGATCTCTGTATTTGTGTGTTTTGCTTATGTCCTGCTGGGTACATGCGTATGAGTGCAGGGTTCATCTGCACTGTGCAGCATGCGTCGTCATACTCGGTGTGATTGCTACTTGCAGCGATGATTTTGCACATGGAGCTGGCACACACCTGTCGATTTTAGCTGCCCTGTGAAGATCTGGTGAATCACCGAGGTCTTCTCCACATGTTCTTCTGGCCTGCACGTGGAAATGAATGACATCACACATTCGGTGGCTTCCAGATGCATCATCTTTACCAAGTGCGCTCATGGGAGAGTTATACTCCTTTTTGTTTCGACCCTACGTTACTTTGCAGCCAAGCGCTTATTTAAATAATATTCTATAAACTTTGTTGTGAATTTTTGGTAACAGGTTGGGAACCAGTGGCCTAGGACGTGCACTACTTACTTGTGGTGGTTGATTGGGCAGGAGAGATGCAGAGCTTCTACGATGTAGCAGAAGAACTCATGCACGTCCTCCTGTTTGCCAAACTGCAGGTGTTTGGCGATCCCTGTGGGTAAATGGATGGAGGTCATAAGCGGTTTGAACACAAGGTTACAAGGGAAACGTTTTACCAATGCGCCACTCTGCCACCCAATGAATATGTTCTAAATTCAATGTGCACAATTGTGTTGTACTGAACAGAACTCACGTTTGAGGTTTTGGACGATTTCCAAGGGCTTGATGACCTTGCCCTTGGAGCTGAATGTTGCAATCGTGTGCCTTTCCATTATGCACATCATGCAAAATCCATTATATGTACCTGTGAAATGAGGCAGAGGTGGCACATGCTATCAGTACAACACCGATCAAACAGCTCAGCTGTAGGTGCAGCACACAGCAAGGACATCTTCACAGAACACAATTATTTTCAGCTTGGTATTTCAAAGTGTTCTGGGAACTCACATCTTCCTGAGTGGTGCCTGGAGATCAGGTAGTTTGCCAGTGGTGCGGTGTAAGTGAGGCACTGCAGGGTGGCATTGAGGAAACAGGTGTTCCCCATGTTGTCAAGGCCAGCACCCTCGCATGCGTTCCACTGCCACGTGAGGCTCAGGTTTTCCCCCGATTCTGGCGCGAGTCGTGGAGCTCCATTATCGTTGTTATCTGCGCACAAAACATACACGAAATTTTATCTTTACACTCGAGGCACTCTGGAGACTGGCTCGAAAGTTGCGTGGTGAAGCCAGAACTTGTGATATTGTTTTAGCGGTGCTCTTTATTAATCCTTTCACAACCATGTATTTTTCAACTCTAGGTGACCTTGCAATGAGCTGTTTTTTCACATAATTTCTGTTAACGTGGTCAGGGTAACAATATTCAACGGATAGGGCATAAACCTGGTCCTTGTCCAATATTTTGACTATGCAAATTTTGCCACGAAATGAACGGTTATCGACGGGCATCGATGGATCCTGGATATCACGTTGATTTTCCTCCATAAATTGTGTCTCATGGCTTCGTGTCACTTTTGCCATCCCGATTATACGTAAGTATATAACACAGTACATTGTGCAAATATCTGACAAACATTTTATCTGGAACTAATCCCTACTGCAGAATTGCTTATGAGATTGCAGTTGCACTACATTGACGTGTTTTTATCCACTGTTTCTGAACGCAGTCCCAAATGCCAAAAACGTCAATTACCCAGCAGGGAAGTTATAGTAGATAAGCGTTAACACCTTTTTGGGATTAAGCAAGGTTATAAGAACTTGGGAGAAGATACCATGAGAGCGAATTCCAAAGTCAAGCTAGTGGTTACAGAGTCACTTTGGTACAAGCTTACCTTCCACGGCAATCTTTTCTGGCACAGGATGGGCAGCTAGCTTCTGGGAGGTGGGCCTGATGATGGCAGACGCTGTCGATGGAATGGCGTCCTTCTGTCTGTCATCCGGCATCCTCCCATGAGCGGTATGCTGGCTGCCCCTCCTTCGGGCAGCTTGGCCACCCCGGCGTCTTGGTCTCCTCACTTGAGCGGCTGCCTGGCCTAACCCGCAATTTGCTGCCTCGCCTTGCCCTTGACCAGCAGACTGAGCACTCCCGCAACCTGGACTGCCCTGGTGGCTTGTAACCTGGCATCCCTTCCATTCAGCAGCCTTGTTGCTAGCAGCACGAATATCTTGGTGGCTTGCCATTGGACTCGCTTTGTCCCCTTCATCTTGGCTCGGCTCCCGATCTACCACAGGGCTTGGCCCATGGTCTGCCACCCGGTTTGAACCGCTGTCCGCTATTGGGTTGGGCCCATAGCTACCCATCTGACTTGCCTCTTGGCTAGGCACCGGGCTCGTCTCAAGGCTAGCCACCAGGTTCATCTCATTGCTAGCCACGAAGCTAATCTCACAATTATCTTCTGGGTCCACCTTGCGGCTTGCTTCTAGGCCCATCTCATGTTTATCTACCAGGCTTGCCTCATGACTTGCCACCTCGGTCTTCTCATGGCTAGCCACCGGGCTCATCTCATAGTTATCCACTGGGTCCAACTTGCAGCTTGCCTCTGGGCCTATCTCATGGCTAGCTACCAGGCTCATCTCACGGTTATCCACTGTGTCCACCTCGCGGCTTGTCTCCAGGCCCATCTCATTGTTAGCCACTGGGCTCGCCTCAAGACTTGCCACCTCGGTCTTCTCATGGCTAGCCACTGGGCTCGTCTCATGGCTTGCTGCAGAGCTCTGAACACAGCTGCTTGGCTCATAAACCTCATCATCTGAAACACTGCAGAAGCAACAGAAGATGTTCTTGAGATGTTTAATGAAGCCCTTTTTCTTGGCCTTCGACATTGTGGCGATGTGGTTGCAAAGTATAAAAATGCATCCAAAAACGTGTCCTCAAGATGATGATGGCTGGATTTGATTTTTTGAAAAATTTGCAACAGAAAACCCAGAACACGTCTGACCCTCACGGTGCCAGATGAGCAACTGAATTTGTGGGCGGATGTGACATCACAGTGATGTCATTGCACTGGAGTCACATGGTTGTCTATGTAATCGTGATATAATGGTGACGTCAGAGTGATGTCATTGCACTGGAGTCACACGGTCTATGTATTCGTGATATAATGGTGACGTCACAGTGATTTCACAGCGCACTGAGGTCACATGGTGCCCCGTGGGAATGTGATTTTCGTTGCCTGTGCAACAAGCACCCTCTATTCATTTTATGTCTGTAATTGAACGAATGTTAATAATGAATTGTTTTTAAAAGTAATTTATCTCAAGATAACATTCGTTGCAGGAAACGTATTTTAGTTTATATTGATCTATGATTGTGCCCTTTTGCATGCTTTGTCTCACGATATATTCAATCGAGATGATTGTTGTACTTTATGTTCTTGTATTTGTAATTTTGGTGACTTAAGTTACTCTTGCAAATGACACCGTCCTTGTCTCTAAGCAAAATAAATTTAAAACTGTCTTCAAATCGCTTCACTTAATGTAATAATCCCCGCAGCACTGGTGTAACGTCTAAGTTTGACTACGCAGCCACTCCCTCTCCTCTCCAGGCTTAACAGAACTCCAACTGCTATTTCTCCCCTATTTGTCTATTATCTCATTCCTGTGTTTAATTGCCCCAACCGGCAGCCTCGTGGCTGCCCGTCGATCACGCCGCACGTCACAGCCACGAGCTGTAGGAGCGTGGCTCCGTCCACTCAGTGGTGCTCTTAACATTCACATTCAGCAGCATGGGTCGGGAGTCTAATCTCTGCAGTTCCCCGTTGTGGTTCCACCTCCCTATGTCATGTAGCCTCTCAATTTCTTTATTCACGAGGATTGTGTTTCATCGTACAAAACGGTACCGGCGACCTTTTTACGAGATTTGGCGGCGACGGCCATCTTGGTAAGGGTAATGCAAAGCGCCAGCTGAACCCGAGACGCCCCAGTGAAGAGGCACTAACGGCCATCTTCGTAATGGAAAACAAGTCCCCTGAGAATTAAAAGGACCTGCCATCTTGGATAGGGCAGTGCAAGGGGCAGCATCACCAAGGGAAACAGGAGCAGGCATCTTCGTAAGGGAAAGTGGCCGTGGCATAGATTGGCGGGAATCGCCATCTTGTCGAGAGCTCGGAGACACGGACATTCTCGGAGATAGGAGCAATCGTGATAATGATTTGTGCCGCGATGAAAGTTACTCAACTTTTGTTCACAGTTATGGTTAACGTTTGCGTGAGTACAAGCGCAGGGAAAGTTGCCACTCGTTGGATTGTTGTCGTTTCTTTGTCACAAATTAATGTTTGCCTCAAATATTTGTTCAGCTGAGGTAAAATAACCACGTGCCCGTGGGCGGCGTGTAGGCACGTGGGAAGGCCTCGCGGCCTCTGTGTCGGTGTCTGCTGAGAGTAGAGATGAGGAACGAGAGACGCCGCGTCGCTCAACAGGGAGAAGAGTGTCGCGCGTCACAGTCGGCTTCTGCCATTGTCTCTCCACTGCTGGATGAAGGCATCTTCCACCGGTCGTCGCTCACGGTCCCTCGCTCCCAGCGTGCGTCCGTCTCTTGCACGTCAAACTCGTTCCGTCTCTCCGTCTCCGCCCCAGTGGAAAGGGCTGAAATCAAAGTGTCGCTTTTTGCGTGCAGGTACGTGAAATAAAGGGTCACTGGGTTGGTTTAATGTATTATACTTGGAGTTAAGTAGCAGTGGGATACGGTCACCACTTGTACGCATAGAGTTATTTGATTAAGGATTTAACGCGTCTGCAAGCGTTCTGAGGTAAATCTTTAATAACATTACAGATTAAAGTTGCTAATGTCAACATTCATAGTAACAGTTATATAGTTGAGGTAATTCTCAAAACGCGGAATTATGACTAGAATCAAAAGTCGATATGATTGGTAAGAATTCTGTATAAAAAATATTTTTGAAATAAATATAGCATTTATAGCTGTTAAAGTCTATAAAAGCATGTTAAATATGTGATATGTATATTTAAACACTCACAATAACATAGTTCCGTAGCTTACACGATAAAAAAAAACTCTTTTGCATGTTTGTATATGATTACAAGAAAATCGATAGGGAAATATGCTGTAATTAAAGTTTTGAGGCAAATCATTAATTATTTGTCTTAAGGCTTAAATCATAATACTGTAATGGTTTAACAATTTTACAATAATTCTATATTTCAGTTTATTTTGGTATAGCCCTGTGAGCCATCCAGCTCTTGAAGCGGGTGCAACCACAACAAACAAAAAAACAAGAAAAACATCTTAAAGTGACTATGTGACTGTGCAAACAGAAAATCCTTGAAAAAAAAAGCACCGTACACCAACGCTGTGTGCAAAAAATCCCAGTGGGATGCAAGTCAAACAACAATAACCACAGAAACTTAGATTAAGGACATCAGTCTAACTCCGTACTGCAACAAAACAAACATGTCCAAGCCAAAAAACGTTTTCCTAATCACCAAAAAATAAAGCTATAATTGCAACGTAACAGTGATCACAAGGGCTGTAACCGAATTTTTACAATAAACTACATAAATAACATGTAACACCAAACCCTAGAAACATAGCTGGCTGCATTAGTTACTCCACAACAACAGAAGCATCGGTCGGAGTATCAAATTTTTCAATGCACCTTTAAGATCAGCACGCTAAATCAAAATACATAATATTTGGCAGCGTCATCCGGAGCGAAACATTTTATTTTATTTTACGCCAATGAATAGCAGTGGCAGCTAGGGGTGTACAACTCCTCTAGAGCAGTTTTGAGAGAAGATCTCATTGGTAGAGATTCAAGTTGCAGTTTATTGGCAATAGCATTCCAGACTCTGGGGGCATCAATAGCAAAGGCCCTTCCTCGAGTTTTTGTACGGCAATAGGGAAGGTGAAGCTGGCAAATGAGCGAAGACCTGAGGTCAAATTTGTTCTTTGAAACAGAGAGGAGATCCAGCAGGTAGTCTGCGGATTTTTTTGTAAGTTCATCGTGAATAAATAAGATCTGATGCACAAGCCGTCGAACATTAAGAGATGTTAAGTTTGACCCAATGTAGAGATCACAGTGGTGAGTCCTATATGGGCAGTTCAATGTAAATCTTAAGGCCGAGTGATAGATGGAATCAAGCTTCTTCAGTACAGTGCTTGGGGCTGATTTATACACGATGTCACAGTAGTCAAGTAGAGGCAGAATGGTAGCTTTTATCAATTCCAAACGGAACATTGGGGGGAAGCAGTGCTTGTGTCGATACAGAAAACCAATTTTTATTTTTGTCTTTTTTCCAATATAATCAATGTGATCTTCAAAATTCAGTTTTGAATCCAGATCAGAAAGTAATTTGTTAAATGTTTATTTTATTAAAAGTGACTGCTGTATTAATTTATATGATTACTCGCGACCAATAACAGTGCGGATATTTGAAGCGGTCCTGGGCATCTCCTAGGTCGACACAGCCTTCGAATGAGTTACCCGGTGCGGTGTGTAAATATCAGCACTGGGGAGACACAGAGGCGGCCAGGTGAAGTTTTGGCCACCCACCCCCTCATATGCCGTATTTGTCTTCATAGGTGCTAGGGAACAGCACTTGCCCCAACAGTCTGTTAAGTTCATGTAGGGGTTTTGTATTGGCCCGCAAAAACTCCTATTCGGTCCTCAGTAAGGAAAATGTTCCCCACCCACTGCTCGCTTCAACGTTGATATATATAAACTTGACTTGAAGAACGACAGACCCATTGGCCTCATCACAAGGATAGAAATTGAAGACAAGCTGGGTTGAAAATGCATTGGCTCAGTTACTATGTAGACAGTCTTTGAGTACTGCAATAATTAAATAAAAATAATGTATAGTTTACAGCGCCTTTGTCAGTCCCCTGCTGGATGAAGACCTCCCCCACGCCATGTTGGCTATGGTTGATTTTACTTCCCCCACGGTGTTCAGTGTTGGTGAAGGTGAGCGGGGTGGGGGGGGGGGAAGGAGAAGTGGGCAGGATCGGTTCTAGTATTACTTTCCACTGTTAACCGTGGCCATAAATCAAACTCCGTTCATAACACAGCACGTTAACCACTGCACCACCGCTCCTCTCGCCAGTGAAGCCAGCCACACAGGACTCGTCACGAGAAGAGACGACGACCAGTGGTCGAGACTAACGACAGAGAGACACCAAAAGGGTGTGAACGCGCCCGCGGGGAGGAAATCCAGCGCGGAGATGGAGCGACGACATCAGCTCACGCGCTGGAGATGACATGGATTGTTGCGGCACCAGTTCGTGACAGGTGACGACGGATTTGGAGGAGTCCACCATCCAGCAGTGGATAGATCATAGCCGATTATTCTGATGGGTGGGTTGCCAGCACCTCGTCCGGCTGTCTTTGTCTGCCAAATGCTGGTGTTTACACAGGGAACCAGGTACTCATTTGAGGCTGAGTCGACCTAGGGGGTGCCTAGAACCGGTTAAAATATTCTGGACCCCCCCATGGACTCTTATATCCGCCTATTTTGGGTGCCGCGGTGGCGAGATATTAACTACCTCGCCTGGTGTGCAGGAGGTCGTGGATTCGATCCCGACGCTAACACCTTCTGTATATTTGATGTTTGCATGTCTCTCTCCCCAGGGTCGCGTCGTTTTTCTTCTCCGGGTTCTCCCCTTCACATTTATAAACATGCGTTTAGAGTATTTGGTTGCTATAAATGTCCACATAATAAGCCATTTCGTTGAGCTATCAACTATGGCCAGGTCGCTTCTGAAAAAGAGCTATGTAGCTCAGCGGGCCTTACCTGGCAACGTAAAAACAATAGTCTAGTTTTAGTTTCATTCTGATAATGATTCAGCAGGTGCAGTGAAATTAACCAATGTGGCCACTGGAGGGCGGAGGTTTACGCATCACAGCGAGTAGCGTCCACTCAGCCTGGGGTCAAACGAGATACAAGACACAGACTTCTCGTATTACCTTAACAGACTGTTGAGGGCAATTGCTGTTAACGAGCACCTTTAAAGGCCAGCCGCCTTTGTCTTCCCAGTGGCGATGTTTACACACCGCACCAGGTGCTCATTTGAGGCTGAGTCAACCTTGGGGAGGCCCGGGAACGGTTCAGTTAATTGTCACCTGGTGTTGGTGGCCGTGATTGGGACTCGAACTCGGGTCACCGGGTTCGTAGCGCAGCGTTAACCGCTGCACCATCGCTCCCAACACACGACAGACGCCTCCTCTCTCTCTGCCCGGCCCCCACGAGTGTGAAGCAAAAGTCGGGGGTGCAACTTACAATCCTGTATGTGTGTGTGGGGATACAAAGGCGGCCGGGCGTTGTGCTGACCAACCCAACGCCTCGTGTGCAGTTTCCGGTCTTCATAGGTGCAACTCGCTAACAGCACTTTCCCCAACAGTCTGTTACAGGCTACACGGGGGAGCTTTGTCTTTGTAGAGCGCTGAAGCAGTGGTTAGCGCACTCTACGAACCCGGTGAACCGAGTTCGATTCCGGCTCACGACCACCAACAGCAGGTGACGATTATTTAAACCGGTTGTGGGCCTCTCCTCGGTCAACTCAGCCTCAAGTTAGTTCCCGGTGCGGTGTGCAGTAAACATCGCCGCTGCGGAGACAAAGGCGGCCGGGCGTGGTTGTTGACCACCCGCCCCCTCGTGTGCCCTGCTGGCTTTCATCTTTCATAGGTGCTGCTTACTCGCTCTAACAGCACTTGCCCCAACAGTCTGTTACAGGCTACACGGGGGATCTTTTACTTGTCACCAGATTTGTGCGTCTTACTTTCTGACGCGTCTCATGGGTTTCGGGGAATGTGGCTGTAGGCAACCGTCTCTGTGATTTCTGTGCCTCTGTAGATTCACAAAACTCAAGAGGGAGAGTGCCGCCGCGCGTTGCAGTCGGCTCCTGCCATTGTCTCTCCACTGCTGGATGAAGGCATCTTCCACCAGTCGCCCTCACTCACGGTCCATCGCTCCCACCGTCCGTCCATCTCTTGCACGTGAACTCATTCATCGCTTCGTCTCCACAGGGGTCGTCCTTTACGGTATTGTTTTCGGCTTATATTTTGTATCTGGGTTGTAATGTACTGGAGAGTGGTGTAAAGTGAGTATTGTGTGTGGAGTGTGTCGTGCAGTGTGGTATACAGTGTTGTGTATAGTGTAGTGTCTGTAGTTTGTGGTTTATCGTGTAGTGTCTGTAATGTGTGCTGTATAGTGTGCAATAACGTGGATAGTACAGTCTGTGTCATATATAGTGTTGAGTGAAGTGTCAAGTATAGTATGAATAGTGTACTCTTTGGTTCTATTCGGTAAAGTCACGTAGGTAAAAAATGAAATAACAAAAATCACGACGTTTCGGCCACAACACAAGTGGCCTTCATCAGGTGAAGGGACCGTGCTGTCATGAGAACAGTGTTGGAGTGAAAACAGCCAAGCCCAGGTCGCGTCCTTTATGCTGTGTGGGAGGAAGCAAAACGCTTTGACAAAGCAATTAGCATAAAAATGAGCATGATGTACATAGGAGGTGCATGGGCCATGATGGACCAGGAACGGGTGGGGACCATGATGGACCAGCAGCGGGGGGGGGGGGGATGTAGAGTGAGTGAGTGGAGTGAGTGAGTGGAGTGAGTGGGTGGAGTGAGTGGGTGGAGTGAGTGGGTGGAGGGAGTGGGTGGAGTGAGTGGGTGGAGTGAGTGGGTGGAGTGAGTGGGTGGAGTGAGTGGGTGGAGTGAGTGAGTGGAGTAAGTGGGTGGAGTGAGTGGGTGGAGTGAGTGGGTGGAGTGAGTGGGTGGAGTGAGTGGGTGGAGTGAGTGGGTGGAGTGAGTGAGTAGAGATAAATAAGCAGCTGTGAAAGTTTGGGATACCACTACTTGAAAAAATTTACTGTACCATTGAAAATTAGTTTAATGTTTGGTTTGATATAGAACATCTTTCCAATGATTGCTTAATTTGAAACCATCCTCTCGGTTGAAGTTGTGTCCGTGTTTGTAAATCTGAATTGCCTCGTGGACAAATCTCTGATAAAAACCCGTGGGTTTTCAGAGAACCTTGGTATCGGAGAAAACTATATCGTGATCACCCACAGCGTTGTAACAGTGGTCAGCTACGGCAGAAGAATTCGTTCTGCCATGTTTCAAATCTGATTTGTGCTCGCGAATTCGGTCAGAGACATGTCGCTTCGTTTCCCCGATATAGCAATCACCACAAGTGCAGCTCAATTTGTAAACCCCGGGGTACTGTAAGTCAGGAACGACATCATTCACGGATGGGATCAGGTCACGGATTCTGTGTACTGTATTGAACCGGACCAGGATCTTGTGTTTGTTTAGAATTTTGGAAATCTTTTGAGTAACGCCTGTTATATATGGTTCTGTGATGGTTTTGACCGGAGTATCAAGTGGTTGTTTCTGTATGGAGGGAGAAACAGCTTGGCGGATGGTAAGGTCAGAGTATCTGTTTCTCTTGAGGGCCAGGTGTACATGTTTTAATTCACTGGTCAGGTGGTGTTGGTCCAAAATGCAATGTGCCCTGTGGTAGAACGTTTTGTTGAGGTAATTATTTTGAGCTGGGTGGTGGTGGGAATCAGGTTTCAAGTAGGAATCTGTGTGGATGGGTTTCCTGTAGACAGAATGCCCCAGTGAGCCATCAGGTCTCCTCTCAAACAGAACATCCAAAGAATGGTAGCTTGCCATCTTTCTCCACTTCCATGGTGAATTTGATGGCGGGATGTCTAGAATTGATGTGGTATAGGAAAAGGTTGAAAGCTGGGAGGCCATGTGGCCAAATGCCGAAAGTGTCATCCACATATCTCTTCCACAGGGAAGTTCTGAGGGTGGACGTCTGGATGGCGTCTGATTCAAATTTCTCCATGAAAACATTGACTATCACTAGTGATAAGGGAGAACCCATGGGGGTACCCTGATTTTGTTTGTAGAAGGAGCCATTCCAAGTAAAGTAGGTATTGGTGAGGCAGTGTCTAATCAGCACAGGTGTATCGGGATCTAGTCCATGTTGTACCAAATTTTCAATTATTTCAATGGTAT
Source organism: Petromyzon marinus (assembly GCF_048934315.1). NCBI lineage: Eukaryota > Metazoa > Chordata > Hyperoartia > Petromyzontiformes > Petromyzontidae > Petromyzon > Petromyzon marinus. The sequence goes on from NC_133705.1 coordinate 2,242,580, forward strand.
CAGGTACCGGGACCTTGGTGAACAGGGAGACCACATCGAAGCTGACAAGGATATTGTCAGGGGACAGTACAACGTCTTTGACCATAGAGACTAAATGAGCTGAGTTAAGTACTGCTGAGGAGGTCTTGCCAGTGAAAGGTAGCAAGGTATCTGACAGAAAACGTGCTAGCTTATAGGTAGGGGAGTTGATCGTGGATACGATGGGTCGTAGTGGAGTGCCTTCTTTATGAATCTTGGGGAGACCATAGAATCTAGGGGGTCTTGCAGCAGAAGGTTTTAAGGAGGGACGTTTAGTTGGTTTGATTAGGGAGGTCGAACTTGTGATGATCTTGTTGGTTTTTATAGTTAGCCTATTAGTAGGGTCATTTTTAATTTTTGAGTGACTTCCATCGTTGAGTAGGTTCTGGATTTTGTTGTTGTACGAATCTTTATCCATTATTACAGTAGCGCTGCCTTTGTCGGCTGAGAGGATGACTATATCACTTCTACATTATGAGACCTCCTTTGCCAGTAACAAGATATAGGAATAGGTTTTACCCTTTTAACTGGCACAAAAACTGACACCTTTATTCAAGGCATCATGTTTGCAATAACCAAAATGCAAACATTTGACTGCTTGTGTTGTGGTTATTGCAAACATGATGCCTTGAATAAAGGTGTCAGTTTTTGTGCCAGTTAAAAGGGTAAAACCTATTCCTATATATCACTTCTGTTTTTTAAATTCGCGAGTTCAGAGCGTTCATTTTTGCTGATGTTGCTAATGGGTTTCTTAGCATTCTTAAGAATAGTGGCTATTTCAGCTCTCGCAACGTCTGCTTGGATGTGTCCTATGCCTTTAAGGGCCACATCGACCTGAGAGATGATATCATCTACGTTGTACTCTCCCCTGACGATATCCTTGTCAGCTTCGATGTGGTCTCCCTGTTACCAAGGACCCGGTACCTGATACCATTGAAATAATTGAAAATTTGGTACAACATGGACTAGGCCCCGATACACCTGCACTGATTAGACACTGCCTCACCAATACCTACTTTACTTGGAATGGCACCTTCTACAAACAAAATGAGGGTACCCCCATGGGTTCTCCCTTATCACCAGTGATAGCCAATGTTTTGATGTAGAAATTAGAATCAGACGCCATCCAGACTTCCACCCTCAGACCTTCCCTGTGGAAGAGATATGTGGATGACACTTTCGTCATTTGGCCACATGGCCTCCCAGCTTTGAACCTTTTCCTACACCACATCAAGTCTAGACATCCCACCATCAAGTTCACCATGGAAGTGGAGAAAGATGGCAAGCTACATTTCTTGGATGTTCTGTTTGAGAGGAGACCTGATGGCTCACTGGGGCATTCTGTCTACAGGAAACCCACCCACACAGATTCCTACTTGAAACCTGATTCCCACCACCACCCAGCTCAAAATAATTATCTCATCAAAACGTTATACCACAGGGCACATTGCATTTCGGACCAATACCACCTGACCAGTGAAATAAAACATGTACACCTGGCCCTCAAGAGAAACGGATACTCTGACTGTACCATCCGCCAAGCTGTTTCTCCCTCCATACAGAAACAACCACTTGATACTCCGGTCAAACCCATCACAGAACCATATATAACAGGCGTTACTAAAAAGATCTACAAAATTCTAAACAAACACAAGATCCTGGTCCGGTTCAATACAGACCACAGAATCCGTGACCTGATCCCATCCGTGAAGGATGTCGTTCCTAACTTTCAGTACCCCGGGGTTTACAAATTGAGCTGCACTTGTGGTGATTGCTATATCGGGGAGACGAAGCAACATGTCTCTGACCGAATTCGCGAGCACAAATTAGATTTGAAACACGGCAGAACGAATTCTTCTGTCGTAGCTGACCACTGTTACAACGCTGTGGGTGATCACGATATAGTTTTCTCCGATACCAAGGTTCTCTGCAAACCCACGGGTTTTTATCAGAGATTTGTCCACGAGGCAATTCAGAGAGAGGATGGTTTCAAATTAAGTAATCATTGGAAAGATGTTCTAAATGAAACCAAACATTAAACTAATTTTCAATGGTACAGTAAATTTTTTCAAGTATTGGTATCCCAAACTTTCACAGCTGCTTATTTCTCTCCACTCACTCCACTCACTCACTCACACCACTCACTCACTCCACTCACTCCACTCACTCACTCCACTCACTCACTCACTCCACTCACTCACTCCACTGACTCCACTCACTCACTCCACTCACTCTACTCCCCCCCCCCCCCCGCTGCTGGTCCGTCATGGTCCCCACCCGTTCCTGGTCCATCATGGCCCATGCACCTCCTACGTACATCATGCTCATTTTTATGCTAATTGCTTTGTCAAAGCGTTTTGCTTCCTCCCACACAGCATAAAGGATGCGACCTGGGCTTGGCTGTTTTCACTCCAACGCTGTCCTCATGACAGCACGGTCCCTTCACCTGATGAAGGCCACTTGTGTTGTGGCTGAAACATCGTGATTTTTGTTATTTTATTTTTTACCTACGTGACTTTACCGAATAGAACCAAAGAGTATGGATCCTTGCAGTCACGAAAGCTTCAAATCTAGAATATGAATAGTGTGTTGTACAGTGTATATTGTGTACTGTGTGTTGTTTAGGTGGTGTTGCATAAAGCGTGTATAATAAATTAAATGTGATGGAAAGTGTAGTGTGGTGTCAAGTGTAGCGTATGTGGTGTGATGTATAGTGTAGTGTGTGGCGAAAAACACATTTCCTAGGAGTTGAGCCATACTTCATCACGCTGGTGAGTGCAGGGTGGTAGGATCGCTTCAGGTATCACGAGCCAGTGATGCTCCCCATAGCTGGCAATTAAATTGAGATTGTAGGCTTCATTGACTCTATCATGGAGCTCTTGTGGTATTGCAGCCACACACCGTTGGTCATTGTATATTTACGTGCGGAATTAATGCATTCAAATGTAGCGGTTGTAATCGAGCTATTTAGTCCATGGGCCAGAGCAGTAATTGGTACAATGTAAGGTAGCATGTTTAATCACACTTTCGGATAAATACACCTAATGAGTGTGTTACTTGATACACTCGGCTACATATGGTGTGAAATAAATTCAACATGCATACAACACCTCTCATTTCAAATGTTTATCAAATAATTCACTGTTTTTGCCCCTACATTTGGAATTTGCAACCACTGAAGTGATGCCATCTCGTGGATTAAGTGGGTATCTGAACTGCATGGCAAAACAGCCATCAAAATTCACTACTTTATTAAACAGAAATAATGCAGTAGTCATTTCATGAAGTCACGTAGAATGAGAATAAAATAATAAATTGATAAAATAAAATAACACAATAATATTCTCACGATGTTTCGCCCACAACACAAGCGGCCTTCATCAGGTGAAGGGACGAGACTGTCTGGTAGGACAGCGCTGGAGTGAAAGAGCCACGTTCAGATCACGACCTTTAAGCTGTGTGAGAGGAAACAAAGCACCTTGACAAAGGAATTAGCATATAATTTAGCATTGAAATGGCTGAGTGATTAGCTTGTGACTGGTCACAGAAATAGCTATGTTAAAAGTTAAAGCATACACATCCGCAGAGGCACCCCTTGATAAAGGAATTAGCATAGAATTTAGCATTGAAATAGCTAAGTTAAAGCATACACATCCGCAGAGGCACCCCTTGACAAAGGAATTAGCACAGAATTTAGCATTGAAATAGCTGAGTGATTAGCTTGTAACTGGTCACAGAAATAGCTACGTTAAAGTCAGAGCATACACATTCACCGAGGCACTTAGTACAAATCAAACAGGAGAATTTAGCATTGAAATATCTAGGCGAATTTAGCATTGAAACAACTGAGTGATTAGCTAGTGACTGGTCACAGAAATGACTATGTTGAAGTCAAGGCCTACACATCTGAGCTATTCACAGTACTATATAGTCAACCAATAAAAAACACTAAAATATAAATTACCTTAATGTTATCAATAAACTCTATATTCTCCAATCAGCTAAGCTACCAACAATAAGTCGTTATATATCACAATGCTATATGGCGAAAAAATGGGTGGATTCTTACCCTCAACTTTAGCACCCCGTATAGCTACGGACCCCGTTCAGACGGACGAGTTCATCCATGGTCGGAACAGAGGAGGGGGAGAGAGACAGCTGCGAGGCGCCATCATACTCCATGTTGTAAACCATACCATTAACCGTGGTGTGAGAGGTATTAAGAGTCAATGCTGGCGAAAGAGCTGCGGTCTGAAGGTCATCGTAAAATACAATTAATTAAGAACAGAAATGATTTAAAACATCTTTCCAATGGTTACTAAGCCAGAATCCATCTTCTCGGTTGAAATTGCCTCTGTGTTTGTATATGTGAATGGCCTCATGAACGAATCTCTCATGGTAGCTGGTTGGTTTGCAAAGAACCTCCGTCTTGGAGAAGTCAATGTCATGTGAGCCCACTGAATTATAACAGTGATCTGCCACGGCAGAGGAGTTCGTCCTACCGTGTTTCAAGTCTGCTTTATGTTCGCGGATGCGGTCCGAGATATGTCGTTTGGTTTCTCCAATGTAGCTACTACCACAGAGGCACTTTAGTTTGTAAACGCCCGGGTACTGTATGTCTGGAACAGCATCTTTTACAGATGGAACTAAATCACGGATTTTATGTACTGTGTTGAATCGGACCTGGATCTTGTGTTTATTCAGGATTTTGGAGATCTTTTTAGTGACCCCTGCAATGTAGGGTAAGGTGATGGTTTTGAGTGGCTCCACAAGAGGATCCTTCTTCATGACTGGAGTGATGGCTTTGCGGATTGTGAAGTCGGAGTAACCATTAGCCTTGAGAGCCTGGTGTACGTGCTTGAGTTCACTGGTAATGTGTTCCTGGTCGGAAATGCATTGGGCTCTATGGTATAGAGTCTTGATGAGGGAATTCTTCTGGGATAGATGGTGGTGGGAATCCGGTTTCAAGTAACCATCTGTATGGGTAGCTTTCCTGTAGACAGAGTGGCTCATTGAACCATCATGTCTCCTTTTAATTAAGACATCCAAAAAGGGTAGTTTGCCATCTTTTTCGACCTCCATGGTAAATCTGATGGCTGGGTGTATGGAATTGATGTGGTCGCGGAATTGGTCTAGAGCAGGCTGGCCATGTGGCCAGATGACAAAGGTGTCATCAACGTACCTCTTCCATAAGGTCGGGCGTAGAGTGGCAGTCTGGATGGCGTCAGTTTCAAATTTTTCCATGAATACGTTGGCTACAACCGGAGATAGGGGGGAGCCCATTGGGGTGCCCTCAGTTTGTTTGTAGAAAGTTCCATTCCAGGTGAAGTATGTGTTGGTTAAGCAATGTCTCACCAGGGGGGGTACATCAGTATGCAGTCCTTGATGAACCAGGTCTTCAATGATAGTGATGGTGTCAGGTACCGGGACTTTGGTGAACAAGGACACCACATCAAAACTGACAAGCAGGTCGTCTGGGGACAGGGAAATGCCTTTGATTGTCGATACCAGGTGAGTAGAATTTAGTACCGCAGAGGTGGTTTTTCCAGTGAAAGGTCGCAGTATATCAGCAAGAAAACGTGCCAGTTTGTAGGTGGGGGAGTTGATAGTAGAGACGATGGGACGAAGGGGTGTATCTTCTTTGTGTATCTTTGGAAGGCCATATAATCATGGTGGTCTGGCAGCAGAGGGTTTCAACGAGAACTGTTTGATCTCATCAATTAATGCTGTTGAATCAGAGATGATTTTGTTCGATTTGGTGACCAGGCTGTTGGTGGGATCTCTTTTTATTTTTGTATAGCTGCCATCGTTGTTGTGGCCGAAACGTCGTGAGAATATTATTGTGTTATTTTATTTTATCAATTTATTATTTTATTCTCATTTTACGTGACTTTACCGAAAGAACCAAAGAAGATGAATCATTGCAGTCACGAAAGCTTTAAATCGAAATTTAAGTCATTTCATAGGTTCACGTTGCTGTATGGATGTCTCTTGGCTATTAGATCTGGACATGGCCTTACGAACTACATACAGAATCATTCCCAAGAATAAGAAATTGATTCAAACTTTTTTATTTTAAAGTACGTATTGTATTTACAAAATTATAAAATGTACACATTTACAATGGTAATAATCTTCTTTGTGGATGTGGTGCTGGCGCTGCTGGGCTGTGTTGTATCAGCGGTATTCATCAGGACCCGGTGTGCATCGCCCTTGCAGTGGTGGCAGCGGTGGTGGCAGGGGCAGCAACTTGACCACGTCCCTTGTGATATCATCCATCAGTGATGACGGTTGATCGCCGGGGTCGGGGGTCGTCGCTGCCGCCTCTTTTGATGCCATTTCCCATGTCCGCCATTGATTTGACTGCACATGGGTATGGCCTTCATCTCTGGAGACCTGCACACAGCACATGGAACGACCGCTACGTGAGTTTCATTGGCCCAAAGGGCAACCTGGTGAACTTCCCGTGAGCTCAACAGAGATCGAGCCTTAACAGCAAAGGTGGAAGGAAACCTGCCCAACTTAGGTTAAAGTTAAAATGATAACGGCGTTGCTCAAATTTCTTGCTCATGCCACTGCTGGCAGAGGATCCTCGAGTAGACAAACTCTGGATGATATTTGGTCTACTCTTCCACATTGACCACACTTGTGTGCATACCCACAAATACAACTCGTGGGTTACTCACCTGACGTAGAAGAGGATGTATGCCTGTTTCTCCATGACCACCCTGGTGTCGACCGGCGTCACCAAGTCGTCGTCCATCCGGAACCATCTCCCATCGCAGATCTGTATGCAAACAACATCGAAGATTAATTACGACGATTATCCAATTGCACCTAAACTCCCCATATATTCGTAAAATGACACATGAGGAACAGAGGTGACCCTCTTATTCCACCTATTATTGTGTTGTCCTATAAGTTGAGTAATCGAACCGATAATCCATAAAAATAATTAATTACATTTGAAAGTTCAAATCCTGGTTGGGACTTCACTTGGTTCCATCATCTATCCAGGGTCAATAAAGTAACTACACATTTTTGGTGAAGTCACCAGTGGTTGTTCTATGCATACGCTCTCCCTCAGTCACAGCAAAGGACAATTTTCACCACTGGCTGAGGCCTATAAATGGGAGATGAGCACCACCTCATGGCTCATAGGAGCAGGAATCGTTTTGATTTTATTCACTGAATCGAATTATTTAAAGGATCTACGCGTACGAATGATTGGCGTGTGATTGTGTGATAATGAATGCAGTACATCACCTTGTTGTAACAGTAGTAATGTCCCTCTGTGCTGCATTTCCCGGAGTGCACAAGGACTGAGTATAACCTGTACACTACAGGGTCTGCGTCCTCCTGCTGCGACATGAATGGCCGCACGTCCAGGTGCTCTGGGTACGGGCAATGCTGCAGTGGTGGGGAAGGAGGCAGTGATGCAGAAACAGAGATGGTGTTAGGCAGGGAAGAGGGGAAGAATGATGCAGGGTCGAGTTATTGATTATAATTTTTGATCTATTTTTTTACTTTACCAGGTAATGCTGACTGAACTATATAGCTCTTTCTCAGAAGCGATCTAGCCACAAATGATAGCTCAACAAAGTGGCTTTTCACTGTGAATAGTTTTAGCAGCCAAATATTCTAGAAGCAACTGGAGGACCCGGAGAAAAACCCACGTGAATACAGGGAGAACATGCAAACTCCAAATATACAGGCATTAGGATCGGGATCAAACCCACGACCTGTATGCTTGGGGAGGGAGTTAAGATTTCACCGCCATAGAGCCCAGTTTAGGTAGATTAACCAGGTGGGCGCTTGAGAGAACATGAAAAGTCACATTTGTACGAGTGATCTCGGTTAAAACCGTGGCAAAAGAAATAACGCGAAATAAATCACAGAAATTACTCAAAAAGGAAGCAGCACAAAAACATGCAATGAGAAATTGGAGAAAATGCAGCCACATTTTAGGAGAAATGTAAAAAAACTTGTATATTAACCAAACATTACCCGATTGATCTTGTTTCCAAACAGGTCATATCTCTTGATGGAGAGGGCCAAGACGTTCGGGAGATGGTGAAGGCTCATCCTCTTCGTGGCCTTCACCTTGCAACAGCACCTGCGCACCAAAAAGCAGCAGCGTCAGTTTAATGACCGAGATGCTCAGTGCAAAACTGTACAAATATGTTGGCGTGACAAAGTAGACAGACTCGCGTGACATTGACGTCGTGCCATACTCACCTTTGGCAAGTGTATTCGTCCAGTGTCTCTGTCTTGGTGAAATCTGCAAAAGCAGTCAGCAGATCTGGCGAATTCTGTCAAATAGAACGATGTGAAGGCAAATGAGTGCTTGAAAAGAACACTGGAAACATTTTGCAGCCGTTAAAACAGTGAGTCCTTATGTTGTACTGGCTGTTGTGTGACATAAGAGGGCATTATCATTAGTTGACAGTAATTAAGGACGTGCTCCCAATTTTCAGATTCATCCAATGTGCAGCATTCCAGACGATGGGCAAACTTAATGTGTTTGAGTGACGCGACTAGTGTAATGTACACGATCCGAAAAAGATCAAAAGTGTTGCTTGAAAATGAGAAAATATTCATCCCAACGTTTAAATTCGAAACTCGTCACGAGCAAAGATACCATTTAATTAAATCAAGAATTCCTCGATTCTCACGTTGATGTGAAGACTGATGTCCAGGCAGTTTTCGAATCTGTCCGAGGTGCAGGAACACTGCGTGCACTCCACTGTGGAACACAAGTAAACACACGCGCACACATCCACACGTGCAATTAGAGGAAGTTAGCATTCTGATTAACAGAATCGAATAAAATGTGTTTGTATCTGATCAAATGGGTTGTTGTGTCTGTGTGCTTGTGCATTTTTCTATTGTGCGGGGAGTGGAAATATAGCGGTTAGCAAACTGGTGAACTGAGTTCGATCCTCGCTCACGGTCGATTCAGCCTCAAATTAGTATCTGGTACATTGTGTAACTTCAGCACTGGTGCTAGCCACCCGAAGGTGGCCGGGCATGGTGCTAGCCACACCACCTTGTCATGTGCCCTGTTGGCCTACATAGGTACTCGCTAATCGCAATTGCTCCAGCATTCTGTTAAGGCTTCAGGGAGATCTCTGTATTTGTGTGTTTTGCTTATGTCCTGCTGGGTACATGCGTATGAGTGCAGGGTTCATCTGCACTGTGCAGCATGCGTCGTCATACTCGGTGTGATTGCTACTTGCAGCGATGATTTTGCACATGGAGCTGGCACACACCTGTCGATTTTAGCTGCCCTGTGAAGATCTGGTGAATCACCGAGGTCTTCTCCACATGTTCTTCTGGCCTGCACGTGGAAATGAATGACATCACACATTCGGTGGCTTCCAGATGCATCATCTTTACCAAGTGCGCTCATGGGAGAGTTATACTCCTTTTTGTTTCGACCCTACGTTACTTTGCAGCCAAGCGCTTATTTAAATAATATTCTATAAACTTTGTTGTGAATTTTTGGTAACAGGTTGGGAACCAGTGGCCTAGGACGTGCACTACTTACTTGTGGTTGATTGGGCAGGAGAGATGCAGAGCTTCTACGATGTAGCAGAAGAACTCATGCACGTCCTCCTGTTTGCCAAACTGCAGGTGTTTGGCGATCCCTGTGGGTAAATGGATGGAGGTCATAAGCGGTTTGAACACAAGGTTACAAGGGAAACGTTTTACCAATGCGCCACTCTGCCACCCAATGAATATGTTCTAAATTCAATGTGCACAATTGTGTTGTACTGAACAGAACTCACGTTTGAGGTTTTGGACGATTTCCAAGGGCTTGATGACCTTGCCCTTGGAGCTGAATGTTGCAATCGTGTGCCTTTCCATTATGCACATCATGCAAAATCCATTATATGTACCTGTGAAATGAGGCAGAGGTGGCACATGCTATCAGTACAACACCGATCAAACAGCTCAGCTGTAGGTGCAGCACACAGCAAGGACATCTTCACAGAACACAATTATTTTCAGCTTGGTATTTCAAAGTGTTCTGGGAACTCACATCTTCCTGAGTGGTGCCTGGAGATCAGGTAGTTTGCCAGTGGTGCGGTGTAAGTGAGGCACTGCAGGGTGGCATTGAGGAAACAGGTGTTCCCCATGTTGTCAAGGCCAGCACCCTCGCATGCGTTCCACTGCCACGTGAGGCTCAGGTTTTCCCCCGATTCTGGCGCGAGTCGTGGAGCTCCATTATCGTTATCTGCGCACAAAACATACAGGAAATTTTCTCTTTACACTCGAGGCACTCTGGAGACTGGCTCGAAAGTTGCGTGGTGAAGCCAGAACTTGTGATATTGTTTTAGCGGTGCTCTTTATTAATCCTTTCACAACCATGTATTTTTCAACTCTAGGTGACCTTGCAATGAGCTGTTTTTTCACATAATTTCTGTTAACGTGGTCAGGGTAACAATATTCAACGGATAGGGCATAAACCTGGTCCTTGTCCAATATTTTGACTATGCAAATTTTGCCACGAAATGAACGGTTATCGACGGGCATCGATGGATCCTGGATATCACGTTGATTTTCCTCCATAAATTGTGTCTCATGGCTTCGTGTCACTTTTGCCATCCCGATTATACGTAAGTATATAACACAGTACATTGTGCAAATATCTGACAAACATTTTATCTGGAACTAATCCCTACTGCAGAATTGCTTATGAGATTGCAGTTGCACTACATTGACGTGTTTTTATCCACTGTTTCTGAACGCAGTCCCAAATGCCAAAAACGTCAATTACCCAGCAGGGAAGTTATAGTAGATAAGCGTTAACACCTTTTTGGGATTAAGCAAGGTTATAAGAACTTGGGAGAAGATACGATGAGAGCGAATTCCAAAGTCAAGCTAGTGGTTACAGAGTCACTTTGGTACAAGCTTACCTTCCACGGCAATCTTTTCTGGCACAGGATGGGCAGCTAGCTTCTGGGAGGTGGGCCTGATGATGGCAGACGCTGTCGATGGAATGGCGTCCTTCTGTCTGTCATCCGGCATCCTCCCATGAGCGGTATGCTGGCTGCCCCTCCTTCGGGCAGCTTGGCCACCCCGGCGTCTTGGTCTCCTCACTTGAGCGGCTGCCTGGCCTAACCCGCAATTTGCTGCCTCGCCTTGCCCTTGACCAGCAGACTGAGCACTCCCGCAACCTGGACTGCCCTGGTGGCTTGTAACCTGGCATCCCTTCCATTCAGCAGCCTTGTTGCTAGCAGCACGAATATCTTGATGGCTTGCAATTGGACTCGCTTTGTCCCCTTCATCTTGGCTCGGCTCCCGATCTACCACCGGGCTTGGCCCATGGTCTGCCACCCGGTTTGAACCGCTGTCCGCTATTGGGTTGGGCCCATAGCTACCCATCTGACTTGCCTCTTGGCTAGGCACCGGGCTCGTCTCAAGGCTAGCAACCAGGCTCATCTCATTGCTAGCCACGAAGCTAATCTCACAATTATCTTCTGGGTCCACCTTGTGGCTTGCTTCTAGGCCCATCTCATGTTTATCTACCAGGCTTGCCTCATGACTTGCCACCTCAGTCTTCTCATGGCTAGCCACCGGGCTCATCTCATAGTTATCCACTGGGTCCAACTTGCAGCTTGCCTCTGGGCCTATCTCATGGCTAGCTACCAGGCTCATCCCACGGTTATCCACTGTGTCCACCTCACGGCTTGTCTCCAGGCCCATCTCATTGTTAGCCACTGGCCTCGCCTCAAGACTTGCCACCTCGGTCTTCTCATGACTAGCCACTGGGCTCGTCTCATGGCTTGCTGCAGAGCTCTGAACACAGCTGCTTGGCTCATAAACCTCATCATCTGAAACACTGCAGAAGTAACAGAAGATGTTCTTGAGATGTTTAATGAAGCCCTTTTTCTTGGCCTTCGACATTGTGGCGATGTGGTTGCAAAGTATAAAAATGCATCCAAAAACGTGTCCTCAAGATGATGATGGCTGGATTTGATTTTTTGAAAAATTTGCAACAGAAAACCCAGAACACGTCTGACCCTCACGGTGCCAGATGAGCAACTGAATTTGTGGGCGGATGTGACATCACAGTGATGTCATTGCACTGTTGTCACATGGTTGTGTATGTAATCGTGATATAATGGTGACGTCACAGTGATGTCATTGCACTGGAGTCACACGGTCTATGTATTCGTGATATAATGGTGACGTCACACCGATGTCACAGCGCACTGAGGTCACATGGTGCCCCGTGGGAATGTGATTCTCGTTGCCTGTGCAACAAGCACCCTCTATTCATTTTATGTCTGTAATTGAACGAATGTTAATAATGAATTGTTTTTAAAAGTAATTTATCTCAAGATAACATTCGTTGCAGGAAATTATTTTAGTTTATATTGATCTATGATTGTGCCCTTTTGCATGCTTTGTCTCACGATATATTCAATCGAGATGATTGTTGTACTTTATGTTCTTGTATTTGTAATTTTGGTGACTTAAGTTACTCTTGCAAATGACACCGTCCTTGTCTCTAAGCAAAATACATTTAAAACTGTCTTCAAATCGCTTCACTTAATGTAGTAATCCCCGCAGCACTGGTGTAACGTCTAAGTTTGACTACGCAGCCACTCCGTCTCCTCTCCAGGCTTAACAGAACTCCAACTGCTATTTCTCCCCTATTTGTCTATTATCTCATTCCTGTGTTTAATTGCCCCAACCGACAGCCTCGTGGCTGCCCGTCGATCACGCCGCACGTCACAGCCACGAGCTGTAGGGGCGGGGCTCCGTCCACTCAGTGGTGCTCTTAACGTTCACATTCAGCAGCATGGGTCGGGAGTCTAATCTCTGCAGTTCCCCGTTGTGGTTCCACCTCCTTATGTCATGTAGCCTCTCAATTTCTTTATTCACGAGGATTGTGTTTCATCGTACAAAACGGTACCGGCGACCTTTTTACGAGATTTGGCGGCGACGGCCATCTTGGTAAGGGTAATGCAAAGCGCCAGCTGAACCCGAGACGCCCCAGTGAAGAGGCACTAACGGCCATCTTCGTAATGGAAAACAAGTCCCCTGAGAATTAAAAGGACCTGCCATCTTGGATAGGGCAGTGCAAGGGGCAGCATCACCAAGGGAAACAGGAGCAGGCATCTTCGTAAGGGAAAGTGGCCGCGGCATAGATTGGCGGGAATCGCCATCTTGTCGAGAGCTCGGAGACACGGACATTCTCGGAGATAGGAGCAATCGTGATAATGATTTGTGCCGCGATGAAAGTTACTCAACTTTTGTTCACAGTTATGGTTAACGTTTGCGTGAGTACAAGCGCAGGGAGAGTTGCCACTCGTCGGATTGTTGTCGTTTCTTCGTCACAAATTAATGTTTGCCTCAAATATTTGTTCAGCTGAGGTAAAATAACCACGTGCCCGTGGGCGGCGTGTAGGCACGCGGGAAGGCCTCGCGGCCTCTGTGTCGGTGTCTGCTGAGAGTAGAGACGAGGAACGAGAGACGCCGCGTCGCTCAACAGGGAGAAGAGTGTCACGCGTCACAGTCGGCTTCTGCCATTGTCTCTCCACTGCTGGATGAAGGCATCTTCCACCGGTCGTCGCTCACGGTCCCTCGCTCCCAGCGTGCGTCCGTCTCTTGCACGTCAAACTCGTTCCGTCTCTCCGTCTCCGCTCCAGTGGAAAGGGCTGAAATCAAAGTGTCGCTTTTTGCGTGCAGGTACGTGAAATAAAGGGTCACTGGATTGGTTTAATGTATTATACTTGGAGTTAAGTAGCAGTGGGATACGGTCACCACTTGTACGCATAAGAGTTATTTGATTAAGGGTTTAACGCGTCTGCAAGCGTTCTGAGGTAAATCTTTAATAACATTACAGATTAAAGTTGCTAATGTCAACATTCATAGTAACAGTTATATAGTTGAGGTAATTCTCAAAACGCGGAATTATGACTAGAATCAAAAGTCGATATGATTGGTAAGAATTCTGTATAAAAAATATTTTTGAAATAAATATAGCATTTATAGCTGTTAAAGTCTATAAAAGCATGTTAAATATGTGATATGTATATTTAAACACTCACAATAACATAGTTCCGTAGCTTACACGATAAAAAAAAAAACTCTTTTGCATGTTTGTATATGATTACAATAAAATCGATAGGGAAATATGCTGTAATTAAAGTTTTGAGGCAAATCATTAATTATTTGTCTTAAGGCTTAAATCATAATACTGTAATGGTTTAACAATTTTACAATAATTCTATATTTCTGTTTATTTTGGTATAGCCCTGTGAGCCATCCGGCTCTTGAAGCGGGTGCAACCACAACAAAAAAAAACAAAAACACGAACAAGAAAAACATCTTAAAGTGACTATGTGACTGTGCAAACAGAAAATCCTTGAAAAAAAAAGCACCGTACACCAACGCTGTGTGCAAAAAATCCCAGTGGGATGCAAGTCAAACAACAATAACCACAAAAACTTAGATTAAGGCCATCAGTCTAACTCCGTACTGCAACAAAACAAACATGTCCAAGCCAAAAAACGTTTTCCTAATCACCAAAAAATAAAGCTATAATTGCAACGTAACAGTGATCACAAGGGCTGTAACCGAATTTTTACAATAAACTACATAAATAACATGTAACACCAAACCCTAGAAACATAGCTGGCTGCATTAGTTACTCCACAACAATAGAAGCATCGGTCGGAGTATCAAATTTTTCAATGCACCTTTAAGATCAGCACGCTAAATCAAAATACATAATACTTGGCAGCGTCATCCGGAGCAAAACATTTGATTTTATTTTACGCCAATGAATAGCAGTGGCAGCTAGTGGTGTACAACTCCTCTAGAGCAGTTTTGAGAGAAGATCTCATTGGTAGAGATTCAAGTTGCAGTTTATTGGCAATAGCATTCCAGACTCTGGGGGCATCAATAGCAAAGGCCCTTCCTCGAGTTTTTGTACGGCAATAGGGAAGGTGAAGCTGGCAAATGAGCGAAGACCTGAGGTCAAATTTGTTCTTTGAAACAGAGAGGAGATCCAGCAGGTAGTCTGCGGATTTTTTTGTAAGTTCATCGTGAATAAATAAGATCTGGTGCACAAGCCGTCGAACATTAAGAGATGTTAAGTTTGACCCAATGTAGAGATCACAGTGGTGAGTCCTATATGGGCAGTTCAATGTAAATCTTAAGGCCGAGTGATAGATGGAATCAAGCTTCTTCAGTACAGTGCTTGGGGCTGATTTATACACGATGTCACAGTAGTCAAGTAGAGGCAGAATGGTAGCTTTTATCAATTCCAAACGGAACATTGGGGGGAAGCAGTGCTTGTGTCGATACAGAAAACCAATTTTTATTTTTGTCTTTTTTCCAATATAATCAATGTGATCTTCAAAATTCAGTTTTGAATCCAGATCAGAAAGTAATTTGTTAAATGTTTATTTTATTAAAAGTGACTGCTGTATTAATTTATATGATTACTCGCGACCAATAACAGTGCGGATATTTGAAGCGGTCCTGGGCATCTCCTAGGTCGACTCAGCCTTCGAATGAGTTACCCGGTGCGGTGTGTAAATATCAGCACTGGGGAGACACAGAGGCGGCCGGGTGAAGTTTTGGCCACCCAGCCCCTCATATGCCGTATTTGTCTTCATAGGTGCTAGGGAACAGCACTTGCCCCAACAGTCTGTTAAGTTCATGTAGGGGTTTTGTATTGGCCCGCAAAAACTCCTATTCGGTCCTCAGTAAGGAAAATGTTCCCCACCCACTGCTCGCTTCAACGTTGATATATATATAAACTTGACTTGAAGAACGACAGACCCATTGGCCTCATCACAAGGATAGAAATTGAAGACAAGCTGGGTTGAAAATGCATTGGTTCAGTTACTATGTAGACAGTCTTTGAGTACTGCAATAATTAAATAAAAATAATGTATAGTTTACAGCGCCTTTGTCAGTCCCCTGCTGGATGAAGACCTCCCCCACGCCATGTTGGCGATGGTTGATTTTACTTCCCCCACGGTGTTCAGTGTTGGTGAAGGTGAGCGGGGTGGGGGGGGGAAGGAGAAGTGGGCAGGATCGGTTCTAGTATTACTTTCCACTGTTAACCGTGGCCATAAATTAAACTCCGTTCATAACACAGCACGTTAACCACTGCACCACCGCTCCTCTCGCCAGTGAAGCCAGCCACACAGGACTCGTCACGAGAAGAGACGACGACCAGTGGTCGAGACTAACGACGGAGAGACACCAAAAGGGTGTGAACGCGCCCGCGGGGAGGAAATCCAGCGCGGAGATGGAGCGACGACATCAGCTCACGCGCTGGAGATGACATGGATTGTTGCGGCACCAGTTCGTGACAGGTGACGACGGATTTGGAGGAGTCCACCATCCAGCAGTGGATAGATCATAGCCGATTATTCTGATGGGTGGGTTGCCAGCACCTCGTCCGGCCGTCTTTGTCTGCCAAATGCTGGTGTTTACACAGGGAATCAGGTACTCATTTGAGGCTGAGTCGACCTAGGGGGTGCCCAGAACCGGTTAAAATATTCTGGACCCCCCCATGGACCCTTATATCCGCCTATTTTGGGTGCCCCGGTGGTGAGATATTAACTACCTCGCCTGGTGTGCAGGAGGTCGTGGAGTCGATCCCGACTCTAACACCTGTATATTTGATGTTTGCATGTCTCTCTCCCCAGGGTCGCGTCGTTTTTCTTCTCCGGGTTCTCCCCTTCACATTTATAAGCATGCGTTTAGAGTATTTGGTTGCTATAAATGTCCACATAATAAGCCATTTCGTTGAGCTATCAACTATAGCCAGGTCGCTTCTGAAAAAGAGCTATGTAGCTCAGCGGGCCTTACCTGGCAACGTAAAAACAATAGTCTATATTCTTAGTTTTTTCGGTAAAGTCACGTTGAAGAGAAACAACAAAATAACAAAATATATATAAAACAATAAAAAATTCTCACGACGTTTCGACCATAACTCAAACGGTCATCATCAGGTGTGTCGGTTTGCATAAATGTATTTTGAAAACGGCATATTTATTTATTTATATATATAAAAATAACGTTTGCGTCACGCGCAACGATTGGCTGTTTGCCAGGACTAGTCCATCTATTTTTTGAAAAGAGGAGGGGGGAGACGAAATTTGTTTTTATGTATGCTGTCTGAAAGCCACTGTAAGCGTGAACAATCAATCAAGAACTGAAATGATTTATCAAATCTTTCCAATGATTGCTAAGATAGAATCCATCTTCTCGGTTGAAATTGTCTCTGTGTTTGTATATGTGGATAGCCTCATGAACGAATCTCTCATGGAAGCCAGATGGCTTACAAAGAACCTCCGTCTTGGAAAAGTCAATGGCATGTGAGCCTACTGAATTAGAACAATGATCTGCTACGGCCGAGGTGTTGGTCCTACCGTGTTTAAGGTCTGCTTTATGTTCACGAATGCGGTCCGAGATATGGCGTTTGGTTTCTCCAATGTAACTACTACCACAGAGGCAACTTAGTTTGTAGACACCAGGGTATTGTATGTCCGGAATCACATCTTTTACAGACGGAACCAGATCACGGATTTTATGTAATGTGTTGAAACGGACCTGGATCTTGTGTTTATTCAAGATTTTGGAGATCTTTTTTGTGATCCCAGCAATGTAGGGTAAAGTGATGGTTTTGAAAGGCTCCTCAAGAGGGTTCTTCTTCATGGTTTGAGTGATAGCTTTGCGGATTGTATAGTCGGAGTAACCATTAGCCCTAAGAGCTTGGTGTACGTGCTTGAGTTCACTGCTTATGTGTTCCTGGTCGGATATGCATTGGGCTCTATGATACAGAGTCTTGATGAGAGAATTCTTCTGTGATGGATGGTGGTGGGAATCCGGTTTCAGATAAGCATCCGTATGGGTAGCTTTCCTGTAGACAGAGTGGCTCATTGAACCATCAGGTCTCTTTTTAATTAGGACATCCAAAAAAGGTATCTTGCCATCTATTTCGACTTCCATGGTAAATCTGATGGCTGGGTGTATGGAATTGATGTGGTCGAAGAATTGGTCTAGAGCAGGCCGGCCATGTGGCCAGATGACAAAACTGTCATCCACGTACCTCTTCCATAAGGTTGGGCGCAGAGTGGCAGTCTGGATGGCGTCAGTCTCAAATTTCTCCATGAAAATGTTAGCTATAACTGGAGAAAGGGGGGAGCCCATTGGGGTGCCCTCAGTTTGTTTGTAGAAAGTTCCATTCCAAGTGAAGTATGTATTGGTTAAACAGTGTCTCACCAGGGGGGGTACCTCAGTGTTTAGTCCTTGATGAACCAAGTCTTCAATGATTGCAATGGTGTCAGGTACAGGAACCTTGGTGAATAAGGAAACTACATCAAAACTGACAAGCAGGTCGTCTGGGGACAGGGAAATACCCTTGATTGTTGATACCAGGTGAGTAGAATTTTGTACCGCAGAGGTGGTCTTTCCAGTGAAAGGACGCAGGATTTCAGACAAAAAACGAGCTAGTTTGTAGGTGGGGGAGCTGATAGTAGAGACTATGGGACGAAGAGGTGTATCAACTTTATGTATTTTTGGTAAGCCGTATAATCTTGGTGGCCTGGCAGCAGAAGGTTTCAACGAAAACTGTTTAGATTGATCAATTAATGCGGTTGAATCAGAAATTATTTTGTTGGTTTGTGTGACGAGGCTGTTGGTGGGATCTCTTTTTATTTTTGTATAACTACCATCGTCGAGTAATTCTTTAATTTTGTTGTTGTATTCTATTTTATCCATGATAACAGTAGCATTGCCTTTGTCAGCTGAGAGAACTACAATATCATTCCTCTTTTTTAATTTATATAATTCAAAACGCTCATCTTTGCTGAGGTTGCTAGCTGGCATCTTAGCGTTTTTGAGGGTTGCAGCGATTTCAGATCTTGCTACGTCTGCAGCGATGTGACCCAGGCCCCTGAGAGCAACGTCTACTTGGGCAATTATATCATTAACTGGTATGTGTTTAGGTGTGACTGCAAAGTTTAGACCTTTAGCTAAAACGGATTTCAGACCATCGGAAATAGAACTGTTACTGCGATTAATTACGACTTTATTAACGTCTAACTTTTTGGTGTGTGGGTCCGGTCTTTTGTTGAAGAGGAGGTTAAATTTGGAAATCAGGTTTTCCTTACATTTGGTCGACATAGTAGCAGCTGAAGAGGCAGTCATATTGTCTACATGTTCCCAATCCGATGTGGACATTATTGCCGTCAATGATAAGTGTGATTTGTAGAGTGTCTTGTCTAACTGATCTAGTTCTGTGCGTATAAGTCTGATTTTTTCTGAGATAAGAGCTAAGCTAGTTTGGAAAAGAATTCGTTTCGCATTAGAAGAAGTTACAGTAGCAGAGGTGAGTGTAAATGCGATTGGTATTACCCCAGAGTCGCGGCATCTCTTCAGGAAGGTGAGAGACTCGATCAGCTGAGCTTTCTTATCCCGGAGTTTGTTGAAGGATCTTAAAGTTATGTGAAAACCCTCCCCGTAGAGGCGATTAAATTTTGATTTAAAGCTTTCGTGACTGCAGTAATTCATATTCTTAGTTTTTTCGGTAAAGTCACGTTGAAGAGAAACAACAAAATAACAAAATATATATAAAACAATAAAAAATTCTCACGACGTTTCGACCATAACTCAAACGGTCATCATCAGGTGTGTCGGTTTGCATAAATTTATTTTGAAAACGGCATATTTATTTATTTATATATATAAAAATAACGTTTGCGTCACGCGCAACGATTGGCTGTTTGCCAGGACTAGTCCATCTATTTTTTGAAAAGAGGAGGGGGGAGACGAAATTTGTTTTTATGTATGCTGTCTGAAAGCCACTGTAAGCGTGAACAATCAATCAAGAACTGAAATGATTTATCAAATCTTTCCAATGATTGCTAAGATAGAATCCATCTTCTCGGTTGAAATTGTCTCTGTGTTTGTATATGTGGATAGCCTCATGAACGAATCTCTCATGGAAGCCAGATGGCTTACAAAGAACCTCCGTCTTGGAAAAGTCAATGGCATGTGAGCCTACTGAATTAGAACAATGATCTGCTACGGCCGAGGTGTTGGTCCTACCGTGTTTAAGGTCTGCTTTATGTTCACGAATGCGGTCCGAGATATGGCGTTTGGTTTCTCCAATGTAACTACTACCACAGAGGCAACTTAGTTTGTAGACACCAGGGTATTGTATGTCCGGAATCACATCTTTTACAGACGGAACCAGATCACGGATTTTATGTAATGTGTTGAAACGGACCTGGATCTTGTGTTTATTCAAGATTTTGGAGATCTTTTTTGTGATCCCAGCAATGTAGGGTAAAGTGATGGTTTTGAAAGGCTCCTCAAGAGGGTTCTTCTTCATGGTTTGAGTGATAGCTTTGCGGATTGTATAGTCGGAGTAACCATTAGCCCTAAGAGCTTGGTGTACGTGCTTGAGTTCACTGCTTATGTGTTCCTGGTCGGATATGCATTGGGCTCTATGATACAGAGTCTTGATGAGAGAATTCTTCTGTGATGGATGGTGGTGGGAATCCGGTTTCAGATAAGCATCCAATAGTCTAGTTTTAGTTTCATTCTGATAATGATTCAGCAGGTGCAGTGAAATTAACCAATGTGGCCACTGGAGGGCGGAGGTTTACGCATCACAGCGAGTCGCGTCCACTCAGCCTGGGGTCAAACGAGATACAAGACACAGACTTCCCGTATTACCTTAACAGACTGTTGAGGGCAATTGCTGTTAACGAGCACCTTTGAAGGCCAGCCGCCTTTGTCTTCCCAGTGGCGATGTTTACACACCGCACCAGGTGCTCATTTGAGGCTGAGTCAACCTTGAGGAGGCCCGGGAACGGTTCAGTTAATCGTCACCAGGTGTTGGTGGCCGTGATCGGGACTCGAACTCGGGTCACCGGGTTCGTAGCGCAGCGTTAACCGCTGCACCATCGCTCCCAACACACGACAGACGCCTCCTCTCTCTCTGCCCGGCCCCCACGAGTGTGAAGCAAAAGTCGGGGGTGCAACTTACAATCCTGTATGTGTGTGTGGGGATACAAAGGCGGCCGGGCGTTGTGCTGACCAACCCAACGCCTCGTGTGCAGTTTCCGGTCTTCATAGGTGCAACTCGCTAACAGCACTTTCCCCAACAGTCTGTTACAGGCTACACGGGGGAGCTTTGTCTTTGTAGAGCGCTGGAGCAGTGGTTAGCGCACTCTACGAACCCGGCGAACCGAGTTCGATTCCCGCTCACGACCACCAACAGCAGGTGACGATTATTTAAACCGGTTGTGGGCCTCCCCTCGGTCAACTCAGCCTCAAGTTAGTTCCCGGTGCGGTGTGCAGTAAACATCGCCGCTGCGGAGACAAAGGCGGCCGGGCGTGGTTGTTGACCACCCGCCCCCTCGTGTGCCCTGCTGGCTTTCATCTTTCATAGGTGCTGCTTACTCGCTCTAACAGCACTTGCCCCAACAGTCTGTTACAGGCTACACGGGGGATCTTTTACTTGTCACCAGATTTGTGCGTCTTACTTTCTGACGCGTCTCATGGGTTTCGGGGAATGTGGCTGTAGGCAACCGTCTCTTCGATTTCTGTGCCTCTGTAGATTCACAAAACTCAAGAGGGAGAGTGCCGCCGCGCGTTGCAGTCGGCTCCTGCCATTGTCTCTCCACTGCTGGATGAAGGCATCTTCCACCAGTCGCCCTCACTCACGGTCCATCGCTCCCACCGTCCGTCCATCTCTTGCACGTGAACTAATTCATCGCTTCGTCTCCATAGGGGTCGTCCTTTACAGTATTGTTTTCGGTTTATATTTTGTGTCTGGGTTGTAATGTACTGGAGAGTGGTGTAAAGTGAGTATTGTGTGTGGAGTGTGTCGTGCAGTGTGGTATACAGTGTTGTGTATAGTGTAGTGTCTGTAGTTTGTGGTTTATCGTCTAGTGTCTGTAATTTGTGCTGTATAGTGTGCAATAACGTGGATAGTACAGTCTGTGTCATATATAGTGTTGTGTGAAGTGTCAAGTATAGTATGAATAGTGTACTCTTTGGTTCTATTCGGTAAAGTCACGTAGGTAAAAAATGAAATGACAAAAATCACGGCGTTTCGGCCACAACAAAAGTGGCCTTCATCAGGTGAAGGGACCGTGCTGTCATGAGAACAGTGTTGGAGTGAAAATAGCCAAGCCCAGGTCGCGTCCTTTATGCTGTGTGGGAGGAAGCAAAACGCTTTGACAAAGCAATTAGCATAAAAATGAGCATGATGTACGTAGGAGGTGCATGGGCCATGATGGACCAGGAGCGGGTGGGCACCATGATGGACCAGCAGCGGGGGGGGGGGGATGTAGAGTGAGTGAGTGGAGTGAGTGGAGTGAGTGGAGTGAGTGAGTGGAGCGAATGAGTGGAGTGAGTGAGTGGAGTGAGTGAGTGAGTGGAGTGAGTGAGTGGAGTGAGTGGGTGGAGTGAGTGGGTGGAGTGAGTGGGTGGAGTGAGTGGGTGGAGTGAGTGAGTGGAGTGAGTGGGTGGAGTGAGTGGGTGGAGTGAGTGGGTGGAGTGAGTGGGTGGAGTGAGTGGGTGGAGTGAGTGGGTGGAGTGAGTGGGTGGAGTGAGTGAGTGGAGTGAGTGGAGATAAATAAGCAGCTGTGAAAGTTTGGGATACCACTACTTGAAAAAAATTACTGTACCATTGAAAATTAGTTTAATGTTTGGTTTGATATAGAACATCTTTCCAATGATTGCTTAATTTGAAACCATCCTCTCGGTTGAAGTTGTGTCCGTGTTTGTAAATCTGAATTGCCTCGTGGACAAATCTCTGATAAAAACTCGTGGGTTTGCAGAGAACCTTGGTATCGGAGAAAACTATATCGTGATCACCCACAGCGTTGTAACAGTGGTCAGCTACGGCAGAAGAATTCGTTCTGCCGTGTTTCAAATCTGATTTGTGCTCGCGAATTCGGTCAGAGACATGTCGCTTCGTTTCCCCGATATAGCAATCACCACAAGTGCAGCTCAATTTGTAAACCCCGGGGTACTGAAAGTCAGGAACGACATCATTCACGGATGGGATCAGGTCACGGATTCTGTGTACTGTATTGAACCGGACCAGGATCTTGTGTTTGTTTAGAATTTTCGAAATCTTTTGAGTAACGCCTGTTATATATGGTTCTGTGATGGTTTTGACCGGATTATCAAGTGGTTGTTTCTGTATGGAGGGAGAAACAGCTTGGCGGATGGTAAGGTCAGAGTATCTGTTTCTCTTGAGGGCCAGGTGTACATGTTTTAATTCACTGGTCAGGTGGTGTTGGTCCAAAATGCAATGTGCCCTGTGGTAGAACGTTTTGTTGAGATAATTATTTTGAGCTGGGTGGTGGTGGGTATCAGGTTTCAAGTAGGAGTCTGTGTGGGTGGGTTTCCTGTAGACAGAATGCCCCAGTGAGCCATCAGGTCTCCTCTCAAACAGAACATCTAAGAATGGTAGCTTGCCATCTTTCTCCACTTCCATGGTGAATTTGATGGCGGGATGTCTAGAATTGATGTGGTATAGGAAAAGGTTGAAAGCTGGGAGGCCATGTGGCCAAATGCCTAAAGTGTCATTCACATATCTCTTCCACAGGGAAGTTCTGAGGGTGGACGTCTGGATGGCGTCTGATTCAAATTTCTCCATGAAAACATTGACTATCACTAGTGATAAAGGAGAACCCATGGGGGTACCCTGATTTTGTTTGTAGAAGGAGCCATTCCAAGTAAAGTAGGTATTGGTGAGGCAGTGTCTAATCAGCACAGGTGTATCGGGATCTAGTCCATGTTGTACCAAATTTTCAATTATTTCAATGGTATCAGGTACCGGGACCTTGGTGAACAGGGAGACCACATCGAAGCTGACAAGGATATTGTCAGGGGACAGTACAACGTCTTTGACCATAGAGACTAAATGAGCTGAGTTAAGTACTGCTGAGGAGGTCTTGCCAGTGAAAGGTAGCAAGGTATCTGACAGAAAACGTGCTAGCTTATAGGTAGGGGAGTTGATCGTGGATACGATGGGTCGTAGTGGAGTGCCTTCTTTATGAATCTTGGGGAGACCATAGAATCTAGGGGGTCTTGCAGCAGAAGGTTTTAAGGAGGGACGTTTATTTGGTTTGATTAGGGAGGTCGAACTTGTGATGATCTTGTTGGTTTTTATAGATAGCCTATTAGTAGGGTCATTTTTAATTTTTGAGTGACTTCCATCGTTGAGTAGGTTCTGGATTTTGTTGTTGTACGAATCTTTATCCATTATTACAGTAGCGTTGCCTTTGTCGGCTGAGAGGATGACTATATCACTTCTACATTATGAGACCTCCTTTGCCAGTAACAAGATATAGGAATAGGTTTTACCCTTTTAACTGGCACAAAAACTGACACCTTTATTCAAGGCATCATGTTTGCAATAACCAAAATGCAAACATTTGACTGCTTGTGTTGTGGTTATTGCAAACATGATGCCTTGAATAAAAGTGTCAGTTTTTGTGCCAGTTAAAAGGGTAAAACCTATTCCTATATATCACTTCTGTTTTTTTAAATTCGCGAGTTCAGAGCATTCATTTTTGCTGATGTTGCTAATGGGTTTCTTAGCATTCTTAAGAATAGTGGCTATTTCAGCTCTCGCAACGTCTGCTTGGATGTGTCCTATGCCTTTAAGGGCCACATCGACCTGAAAGATGATATCATCTACGTTGTACTGTCCCCTGACGATATCCTTGTCAGCTTCGATGTGGTCTCCCTGTTACCGGGGACCCGGTACCTGATACCATTGAAATAATTGAAAATTTGGTACAACATGGACTAGGCCCCTATACACCTGCACTGATTAGACACTGCCTCACCAATACCTACTTTACTTGGAATGGCACCTTCTACAAACAAAATGAGGGTACCCCCACGGGTTCTCCCTTATCACCAGTGATAGCCAATGTTTTGATGTAGAAATTTGAATCAGACGCCATCCAGACTTCCACCCTCAGACCTTCCCTGTGGAAGAGATATGTGGATGACACTTTCGTCATTTGACCACATGGCCTCCCAGCTTTGAACCTTTTCCTACACCACATCAATTCTAGACATCCCACCATCAAGTTCACCATGGAAGTGGAGAAAGATGGCAAGCTACATTTCTTGGATGTTCTGTTTGAGAGGAGACCTGATGGCTCACTGGGGCATTCTGTCTACAGGAAACCCACCCACACAGATTCCTACTTGAAACCTGATTCCCACCACCACCCAGCTCAAAATAATTCTCTCATCAAAACGTTATACCACAGGGCACATTGCATTTCGGACCAATACCACCTGACCAGTGAAATAAAACATGTACACCTGGCCCTCAAGAGAAACGGATACTCTGACCGTACCATCCGCCAAGCTGTTTCTCCCTCCATACAGAAACAACCACTTGATACTCCGGTCAAACCCATCACAGTACCATATATAACAGGCGTTACTAAAAAGATCTACAAAATTCTAAACAAACACAAGATCCTGGTCCGGTTCAATACAGTACACAGAATCCGTGACCTGATCCCATCCGTGAAGGATGTCGTTCCTAACTTTCAGTACCCCGGGGTTTACAAATTGAGCTGCACTTGTGGTGATTGCTATATCGGGGAGACGAAGCAACATGTCTCTGACCGAATTCGCGAGCACAAATTAGATTTGAAACACGGCAGAACGAATTCTTCTGCCGTAGCTGACCACTGTTTCAACGCTGTGGGTGATCACGATATAGTTTTCTCCGATACCAAGGTTCTCTGCAAACCCACGGGTTTTTATCAGAGATTTGTCCACGAGGCAATTCAGATTTACAAACACGGACACAATTTCAACCGAGAGGATGGTTTCAAATTAAGTAATCATTGGAAAGATGTTCTAAATGAAACCAAACATTAAACTAATTTTCAATGGTACAGTAAATTTTTTCAAGTATTGGTATCCCAAACTTTCACAGCTGCTTATTTCTCTCCACTCACTCCACTCACTCACTCACACCACTCACTCACTCCACTCACTCCACTCACTCACTCCACTCACTCACTCCACTCACTCACTCCACTCACTCACTCCACTCACTCTACTCCCCCCCCCCCCCCCCCCGCTGCTGGTCCGTCATGGTCCCCACCCGTTCCTGGTCCATCATGGCCCATGCACCTCCTACGTACATCATGCTCATTTTTATGCTAATTGCTTTGTCAAAGCGTTTTGCTTCCTCCCACACAGCATAAAGGATGCGACCTGGGCTTGGCTGTTTTCACTCCAACGCTGTCCTCATGACAGCACGGTCCCTTCACCTGATGAAGGCCACTTGTGTTGTGGCTGAAACGTCGTGATTTTTGTTATTTTATTTTTTACCTACGTGACTTTACCGAATAGAACCAAAGAGTATGGATCCTTGCAGTCACGAAAGCTTCAAATCTAGAATATGAATAGTGTGTTGTCCAGTGTATATTGTGTACTGTGTGTTGTTTAGGTGGTGTTGCATAAAGCGTGTATAATAAATTAAATGTGATGGAAAGTGTAGTGTGGTGTCAAGTGTAGCGTATGTGGTGTGATGTATAGTGTAGTGTGTGGCGAAAAACACATTTCCTAGGAGTTGAGCCATACTTCATCACGCTGGTGAGTGCAGGGTGGTAGGATCGGTTCAGGTATCACGAGCCAGTGATGCTCCCCATAGCTGGCAATTAAATTGAGATTGTAGGTTTCATTGACTCTATCATGGAGCTCTTGTGGTATTGCAGCCACACACCGTTGGTCATTGTATATTTACGTGCGGAATTAATGCATTCAAATGTAGCGGTTGTAATCGAGCTATTTAGTCCATGGGCCAGAGCAGTAATTGGTACAATGTAAGGTAGCATGTTTAATCACACTTTCGGATAAATACGCCTAATGAGTGTGTTACTTGATACACTCGGCTACATATGGTGCGAAATAAATTCAACATGCATACAACACCTCTCATTTCAAATGTTTATCAAATAATTCACTGTTTTTGCCCCTACATTTGGAATTTGCAACCACTGAAGTGATGCCATCTCGTGGATTAAGTGGGTATCTGAACTGCATGGCAAAACAGCCATCAAAATTCACTACTTTATTAAACAGAAATAATGCAGTAGTCATTTCATAAAGTCACGTAGAATGAGAATAAAATAATAAATTGATAAAATAAAATAACACAATAATATTCTCACGACGTTTCGCCCACAACACAAGCGGCCTTCATCAGGTGAAGGGACGAGACTGTTTGGTAGGACAGCGCTGGAGTGAAAGAGCCACGTTCAGATCACGACCTTTAAGCTGTGTGATAGGAAACAAAGCGCCTTGACAAAGGAATTAGCATATAATTTAGCATTTAAATGGCTGAGTGATTAGCTTGTGACTGGTCACAGAAATAGCTATGTTAAAAGTTAAAGCATACACATCCGCAGAGGCACCCCTTGATAAATGAATTAGCATAGAATTTAGCATTGAAATAGCTAAGTTAAAACATACACATCCGCAGAGGCACCCCTTGACAAAGGAATTAGCATAGCATTTAGCATTGAAATAGCTGAGTGATTAGCTTGTAATTGGTCACAGAAATAGCTACGTTAAAGTCAGAGCATACACATTCACCGAGGCACTTAGTACAAATCAAACAGGAGAATTTAGCATTGAAATAACTAGGCGAATTTAGCATTGAAATAACTGAGTGATTAGCTAGTGACTGGTCACAGAAATGACTATGTTGAAGTCAAGGCCTACACATCTGAGCTATTCACAGTACTATATAGTCAACCAATAAAAAAAAACTAAAATATAAATTACCTTAATGTTATCAATAAACTCTATATTCTCCAATCAGCTAAGCTACCAACAATAAGTCGTTATATATCACAATGCTATATGGCGAAAAAATGGGTGGATTCTTACCCTCAACTTTAACACCACGTATAGCTACGGGCCCCGTTCAGACGGACGAGTTCATCCATGGTCGGAACAGAGGAGGGGGAGAGAGACAGCTGCGAGGCGCTATCATACTCCATGTTGTAAACCATACCATTAACCGTGGTGTGAGAGGTATTAAGAGTCAATGCTGGCGAAAGAGCTGCGGTCTGAAGGTCATCGTAAAATACAATTAATTAAGAACAGAAATGATTTAAAACATCTTTCCAATGGTTACTAAGCCAGAATCCATCTTCTCGGTTGAAATTGCCTCTGTGTTTGTATATGTGAATGGCCTCATGAACGAATCTCTCATGGTAGCCGGTTGGTTTGCAAAGAACCTCTGTCTTGGAAAAGTCAATGTCATGTGAGCCCACTGAATTATAACAGTGATCTGCCACGGCAGAGGAGTTCGTCCTACCGTGTTTCAAGTCTGCTTTATGTTCGCGGATGCGGTCCGAGATATGTCGTTTGGTTTCTCCAATGTAGCTACTACCACAGAGGCACTTTAGAACAGCATCTTTTACAGATGGAACTAAATCACGGATTTTATGTACTGTGTTGAATCGGACCTGGATCTTGTGTTTATTCAGGATTTTGGAGATCTTTTTAGTGACCCCTGCAATGTAGGGTAAGGTGATGGTTTTGAGTGGCTCCACAAGAGGATCCTTCTTCATGACTGGAGTGATGGCTTTGCGGATTGTGTAGTCGGAGTAACCATTAGCCCTGAGAGCCTGGTGTACGTGCTTGAGTTCACTGGTAATGTGTTCCTGGTCGGAAATGCATTGGGCTCTATGGTATAGAGTCTTGATGAGGGAGTTCTTCTGGGATAGATGGTGGTGGGAATCCGGTTTCAAGTAAGCATCTGTATGGGTAGCTTTCCTGTAGACAGAGTGGCTCATTGAACCATCATGTCTCCTTTTAATTAAGACATCCAAAAAGGGTAGTTTGCCATCTTTTTCGACCTCCATGGTAAATCTGATGGCTGGGTGTATGGAATTGATGTGGTCGCGGAATTGGTCTAGAGCAGGCTGGCCATGTGGCCAGATGACAAAGGTGTCATCAACGTACCTCTTCCATAAGGTCGGGCGTAGAGTGGCAGTCTGGATGGCGTCAGTTTCAAATTTTTCCATGAATACGTTGGCTACAACCAGAGATAGGGGGGAGCCCATTGGGGTGCCCTCAGTTTGTTTGTAGAAAGTTCCATTCCAGGTGAAGTATGTGTTGGTTAAGCAATGTCTCACCAGGGGGGGTACATCAGTATGCAGTCCTTGATGAACCAGGTCTTCAATGATAGCGATGGTGTCAGGTACCGGGACTTTGGTGAACAAGGACACCACATCAAAACTGACAAGCAGGTCGTCTGGGGACAGGGAAATGCCTTTGATTGTCGATACCAGGTGAGTAGAATTTAGTACCGCAGAGGTGGTTTTTCCAGTGAAAGGTCGCAGTATATCAGCAAGAAAACGTGCCAGTTTGTAGGTGGAGGAGTTGATAGTAGAGACGATGGGATGAAGGGGTGTATCTTCTTTGTGTATCTTTGGAAGGCCATATAATCTTGGTGGTCTGGCAGCAGAGGGTTTCAACGAGAACTGTTTGATCTCATCAATTAATGCTGTTGAATCAGAGATGATTTTGTTCGATTTGGTGACCAGGCTGTTGGTGGGATCTCTTTTTATTTTTGTATAGCTGCCATCGTTGTTGTGGCCGAAACGTCGTGAGAATATGATTGTGTTATTTTATTTTATCAATTTATTATTTTATTCTCATTTTACGTGACTTTACCGAAAGAACCAAAGAAGATGAATCATTGCAGTCACGAAAGCTTTAAATCGAAATTTAAGTCATTTCATAGGTTCACGTTGCTGTATGGATGTCCCTTGGCTATTAGATCTGGACATGGCCTTACGAACTACATACAGAATCATTCCCAAGAATAAGAAATTGATTCAAACTTTTTTATTTTAAAGTACGTATTGTATTTACAAAATTATAAAATGTACACATTTACAATGGTAATAATCTTCTTTGTGGATGTGGTGCTGGCGCTGCTGGGCTGTGTTGTATCAGCGGTATTCATCAGGACCCGGTGTGCATCGCCCTTGCAGTGGTGGCAGCGGTGGTGGCAGGGGCAGCAACTTGACCACGTCCCTTGTGATATCATCCATCAGTGATGACGGTTGATCGCCGGGGTCGGGGGTCGTCGCTGCCGCCTAATTTGATGCCATTTCCCATGTCCGCCGTTGATTTGACTGCACACGGGTATGGCCTTCATCTCTGGAGACCTGCACACAGCACATGGAATGACCGCTACGTGAGTTTCATTGGCCCAAAGGACAACCTGGTGAACTTCCCGTGAGCTCAACAGATATCGAGCCTTAACAGCAAAGGTGGAAGGCAACCTGCCCAACTTAGGTTAAAGTTATAATGATAACGGCGTGGCTCAAATTTCTTGCTCATGCCACTGCTGGCAGAGGATCCTCGAGTAGACAAACTCTGGATGATATTTGGTCTACTCTTCCACATTGACCACACTTGTGTGCATACCCACAAATACAACTCGTGGGTTACTCACCTGACATAGAAGAGGATGTATGCCTGTTTCTCCATGACCACCCTGGTGTCGACCGGCGTCACCAAGTCGTCGTCCATCCGGAACCATCTCCCATCGCAGATCTGTATGCAAACAACATCGAAGATTAATTACGACGATTATCCAATTGCACCTAAACTCCCCATATATTCGTAAAATGACACATGAGGAACAGAGGTGACCCTCTTATTCCACCTATTATTGTGTTGTCCTATAAGTTGAGTAATCGAACCGATAATCCATAAAAATAATTAATTACATTTGAAAGTTCAAATCCTGGTTGGGACTTCACTTGGTCCATCATCTATCCAGGGTCAATAAAGTAACTACACATTTTTGGTGAAGTCACCAGTGGTTGTTCTATGCATACGCTCTCCCTCAGTCACAGCAAAGGACAATTTTCACCACTGGCTGAGGCCTATAAATGGGAGATGAGCACCACCTCATGGCTCATAGGAGCAGGAATCGTTTTGATTTTATTCACTGAATCGAATTATTTAAAGGATCTACGCGTACGAATGATTGGCGTGTGATTGTGTGATAATGAATGCAGTACATCACCTTGTTGTAACAGTAGTAATGTCCCTCTGTGCTGCATTTCCCGGAGTGCACAAGGACTGAGTATAACCTGTACACTACAGGGTCTGCGTCCTGCTGCTGCGACATGAATGGCCGCACGTCCAGGTGCTCTGGGTACGGGCAATGCTGCAGTGGTGCGGAAGGAGGCAGTGATGCAGAAACAGAGATGGTGTTAGGCAGGGAAGAGGGGAAGAATGATGCAGGGTCGAGTTATTGATTATAATTTTTGTTCTATTTTTTTACTTTACCAGGTAATGCTGACTGAACTATATAGCTCTTTCTCAGAAGCGATCTAGCCACAAATGATAGCTCAACAAAGTGGCTTTTCACTGTGAATAGTTTTAGCAGCCAAATATTCTAGAAGCAACTGGAGGACCCGGAGAAAAACCCACGTGAATACAGGGAGAATATGCAAACTCCAAATATACAGGCATTAGGATCGGGATCAAACCCACGACCTGTATGCTTGGGGAGGGAGTTAAGATTTCACCGCCATAGAGCCCAGTTTAGGTAGATTAACCAGTTGAGCGCTCGAGAGAACATGAAAAGTCACATTTGTAAAAAAAACTTGTATATTAACCAAACATTACCCGATTGATCTTGTTTCCAAACAGGTCATATCTCTTGATGGAGAGGGCCAAGACGTTCGGGAGATGGTGAAGGCTCATCCTCTTCGTGGCCTTCACCTTGCAACAGCACCTGCGCACCAAAAAGCAGCAGCGTCAGTTTAATGACCGAGATGCCCAGTGAATAACTGTACAAATATGTTGGCGTGACAAAGTAGACAGACTCGCGTGACATTGACGTCGTGCCATACTCACCTTTGGCAAGTGTATTCGTCCAGTGTCTCTGTCTTGGTGAAATCTGCAAAAGCAGTCAGCAGATCTGGCGAATTCTGTCAAATAGAACGATGTGAAGGCAAATGAGTGCTTGAAAAGAACACTGGAAACATTTTGCAGCCGTTAAAACAGTGAGTCCTTATGTTGTACTGGCTGTTGTGTGACATAAGAGGGCATTATCATTAGTTGACAGTAATTAAGGACGTGCTCCCAATTTTCAGATTCATCCAATGTGCAGCATTCCAGACGATGGGCAAACTTAATGTGTTTGAGTGACGCGACTAGTGTAATGTACACGATCCGAAAAAGATCAAAAGTGTTGCTTGAAAATGAGAAAATATTCATCCCAACGTTTAAATTCGAAACTCGTCACGAGTAAAGATACCATTTAATTAAATCAAGAATTCCTCGATTCTCACGTTGATGTGAAGACTGATGTCCAGGCAGTTTTCGAATCTGTCCGAGGTGCAGGAACACTGCGTGCACTCCACTGTGGAACACAAGTAAACGCACGCGCACACATCCACACGTGCAATTAGAGGAAGTTAGCATTCTGATTAGCAGAATCGAATAAAATGTGTTTGTATCTGATCAAATGGGTTGTTGTGTCTGTGTGCTTGTGCATTTTTCTATTGTGCGGGGAGTGGAAATATAGTGGTTAGCGCACTGGTGAACTGAGTTCAATCCTCGCTCACGGTCGATTCAGCCTCAAATTAGTATCTGGTGCATTGTGTAACATCAGCACTGGTGCTAGCCACCCGAAGGTGGCCGGGCATGGTGCTAGCCACACCACCTTGTCATGTGCCCTGTTGGCCTACATAGGTACTTGCTAATAGCAATTGCTCCAGCATTCTGTTAAGGCTTCAGGGAGATCTCTGTATTTGTGTGTTTTGCTTATGTCCTGCTGGGTACATGCGTATGAGTGCAGGGTTCATCTGCACTGTGCAGCATGCGTCGTCATACTCGGTGTGATTGCTACTTGCAGCGATGATTTTGCACATGGAGCTGGCACACACCTGTCGATTTTAGCTGCCCTGTGAAGATCTGGTGAATCACCGAGGTCTTCTCCACATGTTCTTCTGGCCTGTACGTGGAAATGAATGACATCACACATTCGGTGGCTTCCAGATGCATCACCTTTACCAAGTGCGCTCATGGGAGAGTTATACTCCTTTTTGTTTCGACCCTACGTTACTTTGCAGCCAAGCGCTTATTTAAATAATATTCTATAAACTTTGTTGTGAATTTTTGGTAACAGGTTGGGAACCAGTGGCCTAGGACGTGCACTACTTACTTGTGGTGGTTGATTGGGCAGGAGAGATGCAGAGCTTCTACGATGTAGCAGAAGAACTCATGCACGTCCTCCTGTTTGCCAAACTGCAGGTGTTTGGCGATCCCTGTGGGTAAATGGATGGAGGTCATAAGCGGTTTGAACACAAGGTTACCAGGGAAACGTTTTACCAATGCGCCACTCTGCCACCCAATGAATATGTTCTAAATTCAATGTGCACAATTGTGTTGTACTGAACAGAACTCACGTTTGAGGTTTTGGACGATTTCCAAGGGCTTGATGACCTTGCCCTTGGAGCTGAATGTTGCAATGGTGTGCCTTTCCATTATGCACATCATGCAAAATCCATTATATGTACCTGTGAAATGAGGCAGAGGTGGCACATGCTATCAGTACAACACCGATCAAACAGCTCAGCTGTAGGTGCAGCACACAACAAGGACATCTTCACAGAACACAATTATTTTCAGCTTGGTATTTCAAAGTGTTCTGGGAACTCACATCTTCCTGAGTGGTGCCTGGAGATCAGGTAGTTTGCCAGTGGTGCGGTGTAAGTGAGGCACTGCAGGGTGGCATTGAGGAAACAGGTGTTCCCCATGTTGTCAAGGCCAGCACCCTCGCATGCGTTCCACTGCCACGTGAGGCTCAGGTTTTTTCCCGATTCTGGCGCGAGTCGTGGAGCTCCATTATCGTTGTTATCTGCGCACAAAACATACAGGAAATTTTCTCTTTACACTCGAGGCACTCTGGAGACTGGCTCGAAAGTTGCGTGGTGAAGCCAGAACTTCTGATATTGTTTTAGCGGTGCTCTTTATTAACCCTTTCACAACCATGTATTTTTCAACTCTAGGTGACCTTGCAGTGAGCTGTTTCTTGACGTAATTTCTATTAACGTGGTCAGGGTAACAATATTCAACGGATAGGGCATAAACCTGGTCCTTGTCCAATATTTTGACTATGCAAATTTTGCCACGAAATGAACGGTTATCGACGGGCATCGATGGATCCTGGATATCAGGTTGATTTTCCTCCATAAATTGTGTCTCATGGCTTCGTGTCACTTTTGCCATCCCGATTATACGTAAGTATATAACAGTACATTGTGCAAATATCTGACAAACGTTTTATCTGGAACTAATCCCTACTGCAGAGTTGCTTATGAGATTGCAGTTGCACTACATTGACGTGTTTTTATCCACTGTTTCTGAACGCAGTCCCAAATGCCAAACACCTCAATTACCCAGCAGGGAAGTTATAGTAGATAAGCGTTAACACCTTTTTGGGATTAAGCAAGGTTATAAGAACTTGGGAGAAGATACCATGAGAGCGAATTCCAAAGTCAAGCTAGTGGTTGCAGAGTCATTTTGGTACAAGCTTACCTTCCACGGCAATCTTTTCTGGCACAGGATGGGCAGCTAGCTTCTGGGAGGTGGGCCTGATGATGGCAGACGCTGTCGATGGAATGGCGTCCTTCTGTCTGTCATCCGGCATCCTCTCATGAGCGGTATGCTGGCTGCCCCTCCTTCGGGCAGCTTGGCCACCCCGGCGTCTTGGTCTCCTCACTTGAGCGGCTGCCTGGCCTAACCCGCAATTTGCTGCCTCGCCTTGCCCTTGACCAGCAGACTGAGCACTCCCGCAACCTGGACTGCCCTGGTGGCTTGTAACCTGGCATCCCTTCCATTCAGCAGCCTTGTTGCTAGCAGCACGAATATCTTGGTGGCTTGCAATTGGACTCGCTTTGTCCCCTTCATCTTGGCTCGGCTCCCGATCTACCACCGGGCTTGGCCCATGGTCTGCCACCCGGTATGACCCGCTGTCCGCTATTGGGTTGGGCCCATAGCTACCCATCTGACTTGCCTCTTGGCTAGGCACCGGGCTCGTCTCAAGGATAGCCACCAGGCTCATCTCATTGCTAGCCACGAAGCTAATCTCACAATTATCTTCTGGGTCCACCTTGTGGCTTGCTTCTAGGCCCATCTCATGTTTATCTACCAGGCTTGCCTCATAACTTGCCACCTCAGTCTTCTCATGGCTAGCCACCGGGCTCATCTCATAGTTATCCACTGGGTCCAACTTGCAGCTTGCCTCTGGGCCTATCTCATGGCTAGCTACCAGGCTCATCTCACGGTTATCCACTGTGTCCACCTCGCGGCTTGTCTCCAGGCCCATCTCATTGTTAGCCACTGGCCTCGCCTGAAGACTTGCCACCTCGGTCTTCTCATGACTAGCCACTGGGCTCGTCTCATGGCTTGCTGCAGAGCTCTGAACACAGCTGTTTGGCTCATAAACCTCATCATCTGAAACACTGCAGAAGCAACAGAAGATGTTCTTGAGATGTTTAATGAAGCCCTTTTTCTTGGCCTTCGACATTGTGGCGATGTGGTTGCAGAGTATAAAAATGCATCCAAAAACGTGTCCTCAAGATGATGATGGCTGGATTTGATTTTTTGAAAAATTTGCAACAGAAAACCCAGAACACGTCTGACCCTCACGGTGCCAGATGAGCAACTGAATTTGTGGGCGGATGTGACATCACAGTGATGTCATTGCACTGGAGTCACATGGTTGTGTATGTAATCGTGATATAATGGTGACGTCACAGTGATGTCATTGCACTGGAGTCACACGGTCTATGTATTCGTGATATAATGGTGACGTCACAGCAATGTCACAGCGCACTGAGGTCACATGGTGCCCCGTGGGAATGTGATTCTCGTTGCCTGTGCAACAAGCACCCTCTATTCATTTTATGTCTGTAATTGAACGAATGTTAATAATGAATTGTTTTTAAAAGTAATTTATCTCAAGATAACATTCGTTGCAGGAAATGTATTTTAGTTTATATTGATCTATGATTGTGCCCTTTTGCATGCTTTGTCTCACGATATATTCAATCGAGATGATTGTTGTACTTTATGTTCTTGTATTTGTAATTTTGGTGACTTAGGTTACTCTTGCAAATGACACCGTCCTTGTCTCTAAGCAAAATACATTTAAAACTGTCTTCAAATCGCTTCACTTAATGTAATAATCCCCGCAGCACTGGTGTAACGTCTAAGTTTGACTACGCAGCCACTCCCTCTCCTCTCCAGGCTTAACAGAACTCCAACTGCTATTTCTCCCCTATTTGTCTATTATCTCATCCTGTGTTTAATTGCCCCAACCGACAGCCTCGTGGCTGCCCGTCGATCACGCCGCACGTCACAGCCACGAGCTGTAGGGGCGGGGCTCCGTCCACTCAGTGGTGCTCTTAACGTTCACATTCAGCAGCATGGGTCGGGAGTCTAATCTCTGCAGTTCCCCGTTGTGGTTCCACCTCCCTATGTCATGTAGCCTCTCAATTTCTTTATTCACGAGGATTGTGTTTCATCGTACAAAACGGTACCGGCGACCTTTTTACGAGATTTGGCGGCGACGGCCATCTTGGTAAGGGTAATGCAAAGCGCCAGCTGAACCCGAGACGCCCCAGTGAAGAGGCACTAACGGCCATCTTCGTAATGGAAAACAAGTCCCCTGAGAATTAAAAGGACCTGCCATCTTGGATAGGGCAGTGCAAGGGGCAGCATCACCAAGGGAAACAGGAGCAGGCATCTTCGTAAGGGAAAGTGGCCGCGGCATAGATTGGCGGGAATCGCCATCTTGTCGAGAGCTCGGAGACACGGACATTCTCGGAGATAGGAGCAATCGTGATAATGATTTGTGCCGCGATGAAAGTTACTCAACTTTTGTTCACAGTTATGGTTAACGTTTGCGTGAGTACAAGCGCAGGGAGAGTTGCCACTCGTCGGATTGTTGTCGTTTCTTCGTCACAAATTAATGTTTGCCTCAAATATTTGTTCAGCTGAGGTAAAATAACCACGTGCCCGTGGGCGGCGTGTAGGCACGCGGGAAGGCCTCGCGGCCTCTGTGTCGGTGTCTGCTGAGAGTAGAGACGAGGAACGAGAGACGCCGCGTCGCTCAACAGGGAGAAGAGTGTCGCGCGTCACAGTCGGCTTCTGCCATTGTCTCTCCACTGCTGGATGAAGGCATCTTCCACCGGTCGTCGCTCACGGTCCCTCGCTCCCAGCGTGCGTCCGTCTCTTGCACGTCAAACTCGTTCCGTCTCTCCGTCTCCGCCCCAGTGGAAAGGGCTGAAATCAAAGTGTCGCTTTTTGCGTGCAGGTACGTGAAATAAAGGGTCACTGGGTTGGTTTAATGTATTATACTTGGAGTTAAGTAGCAGTGGGATACGGTCGCCACTTGTACGCATAAGAGTTATTTGATTAAGGGTTTAACGCGTCTGCAAGCGTTCTGAGGTAAATCTTTAATAACATTACAGATTAAAGTTGCTAATGTCAACATTCATAGTAACAGTTATATAGTTGAGGTAATTCTCAAAACGCGGAATTATGACTAGAATTCTATATAAAAAATATTTTTGAAATAAATATAGCATGTATAGCTGTTAAAGTCTATAAAAGCATGTTAAATATGTGATATGTATATTTAAACACTCACAATAACATAGTTCCGTAGCTTACACGATAAAAAAAAAACTCTTTTGCATGTTTGTATATGATGACAATAAAATCGATAGGGAAATATGCTGTAATTAAAGTTTTGAGGCAAATCATTAATTATTTGTCTTAAGGCTTAAATCATAATACTGTAATGGTTTAACAATTTTACAATAATTCTATATTTCAGTTTATTTTGGTATAGCCCTGTGAGCCATCCGGCTCTTGAAGCGGGTGCAACCACAACAAACAAAAAAACAAAAACACGAACAAGAAAAACATCTTAAAGTGACTATGTGACTGTGCAAACAGAAAATCCTTGAAAAAAAAAAGCACCGTACACCAACGCTGTGTGCAAAAAATCCCAGTGGGATGCAAGTCAAACAAGAAAAACCACAAAAACTTAGATTAAGGCCATCAGTCTAACTCCGTACTGCAACAAAACAAACATGTCCAAGCCAAAAAACGTTTTCCTAATCACCAAAAAATAAAGCTATAATTGCAACGTAACAGTGATCACAAGGGCTGTAACCGAATTTTTACAATAAACTACATAAATAACATGTAACACCAAACCCTAGAAACATAGCTGGCTGCATTAGTTACTCCACAACAACAGAAGCATCGGTCGGAGTCTCAAATTTTTCAATGCACCTTTAAGATCAGCACGCTAAATCAAAATACATAATACTTAGCAGCGTCATCCGGAGCGAAACATTTGATTTTATTTTACGCCAATGAATAGCAGTGGCAGCTAGGGGTGTACAACTCCTCTAGAGCAGTTTTGAGAGAAGATCTCATTGGTAGAGATTCAAGTTGCAGTTTATTGGCAATAGCATTCCAGACTCTGGGGGCATCAATAGCAAAGGCCCTTCCTCGAGTTTTTGTACGGCAATAGGGAAGGTGAAGCTGGCAAATGAGCGAAGACCTGAGGTCAAATTTGTTCTTTGAAACAGAGAGGAGATCCAGCAGGTAGTCTGCGGATTTTTTTGTAAGTTCATCGTGAATAAATAAGATCTGGTGCACAAGCCGTCGAACATTAAGAGATGTTAAGTTTGACCCAATGTAGAGATCACAGTGGTGAGTCCTATATGGGCAGTTCAATGTAAATCTTAAGGCCGAGTGATAGATGGAATCAAGCTTCTTCAGTACAGTGCTTGGGGCTGATTTATACACGATGTCACGGTAGTCAAGTAGAGGCAGAATGGTAGCTTTTATCAATTCCAAACGGAACATTGGGGGGAAGCAGTGCTTGTGTCGATACAGAAAACCAATTTTTATTTTTGTCTTTTTTCCAATATAATCAATGTGATCTTCAAAATTCAGTTTTGAATCCAGATCAGAAAGTAATTTGTTAAATGTTTATTTTATTAAAAGTGACTGCTGTATTAATTTATATGATTACCCGCGACCAATAACAGTGCGGATATTTGAAGCGGTCCTGGGCATCTCCTAGGTCGACTCAGCCTTCGAATGAGTTACCCGGTGCGGTGTGTAAATATCAGCACTGGGGAGACACAGAGGCGGCCGGGTGAAGTTTTGGCCACCCACCCCCTCATATGCCGTATTTGTCTTCATAGGTGCTAGGGAACAGCACTTGCCCCAACAGTCTGTTAAGTTCATGTAGGGGTTTTGTATTGGCCCGCAAAAACTCCTATTCGGTCCTCAGTAAGGAAAATGTTCCCCACCCACTGCTCGCTTCAACGTTGATATATATAAACTTGACTTGAAGAACGACAGACCCATTGGCCTCATCACAAGGATAGAAATTGAAGACAAGCTGGGTTGAAAATGCATTGGCTCAGTTACTATGTAGACAGTCTTTGAGTACTGCAATAATTAAATAAAAATAATGTATAGTTTACAGCGCCTTTATCAGTCCCCTGCTGGATGAAGACCTCCCCCACGCCATGTTGGCGATGGTTGATTTTACTTCCCCCACGGTGTTCAGTGTTGGTGAAGGTGAGCGGGGTGGGGGGAGGGGAAGGAGAAGTGGGTAGGATCGGTTCTAGTATTACTTTCCACTGTTAACCGTGGCCATAAATCAAACTCCGTTCATAACACAGCACGTTAACCACTGCACCACCGCTCCTCTCGCCAGTGAAGCCAGCCACACAGGACTCGTCACGAGAAGAGACGACGACCAGTGGTCGAGACTAACGACGGAGAGACACCAAAAGGGTGTGAACGCGCCCGCGGGGAGGAAATCCAGCGCGGAGATGGAGCGACGACATCAGCTCACGCGCTGGAGATGACATGGATTGTTGCGGCACCAGTTCGTGACAGGTGACGACGGATTTGGAGGAGTCCACCATCCAGCAGTGGATAGATCATAGCGGATTATTCTGATGGGTGGGTTGCCAGCACCTCGTCCGGCCGTCTTTGTCTGCCAAATGCTGGTGTTTACACAGGGAACCAGGTACTCATTTGAGGCTGAGTCGACCTAGGGGGTGCCCAGAACCGGTTAAAATATTCTGGACCCCCCCATGGACCCTTATATCCGCCTATTTTGGGTGCCGCGGTGGCGAGATATTAACTACCTCGCCTGGTGTGCAGGAGGTCGTGGATTCGATCCCGACCCTAACACCTTCTGTATATTTGATGTTTGCATGTCTCTCTCCCCAGGTTCGCGTCGTTTTTCTTCTCCGGGTTCTCCCCTTCACATTTATAAACATGCGTTTAGAGTATTTGGTTGCTATAAATGTCCACATAATAAGCCATTTCGTTGAGCTATCAACTATGGCCAGGTCGCTTCTGAAAAAGAGCTATGTAGCTCAGCGGGCCTTACCTGGCAACGTAAAAACAATAGTCTAGTTTTAGTTTCATTCTGATAATGATTCAGCAGGTGCAGTGAAATTAACCAATGTGGCCACTGGAGGGCGGAGGTTTACGCATCACAGCGAGTCGCGTCCACTCAGCCTGGGGTCAAACGAGATACAAGACACAGACTTCCCGTATTACCTTAACAGACTGTTGAGGGCAATTGCTGTTAACGAGCACCTTTGAAGGCCAGTCGCCTTTGTCTTCCCAGTGGCGATGTTTACACACCGCACCAGGTGCTCATTTGAGGCTGAGTCAACCTTGGGGAGGCCCGGGAACGGTTCAGTTAATCGTCACCTGGTGTTGGTGGCCGTGATCGGGACTCGAACTCGGGTCACCGGGTTCGTAGCGCAGCGTTAACCGCTGCACCATCGCTCCCAACACACGACAGACGCCTCCTCTCTCTCTGCCCGGCCCCCACGAGTATGAAGCAAAAGTCGGGGGTGCAACTTACAATCCTGTATGTGTGTGTGGGGATACAAAGGCGGCCGGGCGTTGTGCTGACCAACCCAAAGCCTCGTGTGCAGTTTCCGGTCTTCATAGGTGCAACTCGCTAACAGCACTTTCCCCAACAGTCTGTTACAGGCTACACGGGGGAGCTTTGTCTTTGTAGAGCGCTGGAGCAGTGGTTAGCGCACTCTACGAACCCGGCGAACCGAGTTCGATTCCCGCTCACGACCACCAACAGCAGGTGACGATTATTTAAACCGGTTGTGGGCCTCCCCTCGGTCAACTCAGCCTCAAGTTAGTTCCCGGTGCGGTGTGCAGTAAACATTGCCGCTGCGGAGACAAAGGCGGCCGGGCGTGGTTATTGACCACCCGCCCCCTCGTGTGCCCTGCTGGCTTTCATCTTTCATAGGTGCTGCTTACTCGCTCTAACAGCACTTGCCCCAACAGTCTGTTACAGGCTACACGGGGGATCTTTTACTTGTCACCAGATTTGTGCGTCTTACTTTCTGACGCGTCTCATGGGTTTCGGGGAATGTGGCTGTAGGCAACCGTCTCTGTGATTTCTGTGCCTCTGTAGATTCACAAAACTCAAGAGGGAGAGTGCCGCCGCGCGTTGCAGTCGGCTCCTGCCATTGTCTCTCCACTGCTGGATGAAGGCATCTTCCACCAGTCGCCCTCACTCACGGTCCATCGCTCCCACCGTCCGTCCATCTCTTGCACGTGAACTCATTCATCGCTTCGTCTCCACAGGGGTCGTCCTTTATGGTATTGTTTTCGGTTTATATTTTGTGTCTGGGTTGTAATGTACTGGAGAGTGGTGTAAAGTGAGTATTGTGTGTGGAGTGTGTCGTGCAGTGTGGTATACAGTGTTGTGTATAGTGTAGTGTCTGTAGTTTGTGGTTTATCGTCTAGTGTCTGTAATTTGTGCTGTATAGTGTGCAATAACGTGGATAGTACAGTCTGTGTCATATATAGTGTTGTGTGAAGTATCAAGTATAGTATGAATAGTGTACTCTTTGCTTCTATTCGGTAAAGTCACGTAGGTAAAAAATGAAATGACAAAAATCACGGCGTTTCGGCCACAACACAAGTGGCCTTCATCAGGTGAAGGGACCGTGCTGTCATGAGAACAGTGTTGGAGTGAAAACAGCCAAGCCCAGGTCGCGTCCTTTATGCTGTGTGGGAGGAAGCAAAACGCTTTGACAAAGCAATTAGCATAAAAATGAGCATGATGTAAGTAGGAGGTGCATGGGCCATGATGGACCAGGAGCGGGTGGGGACCATGATGGACCAGCAGCGGGGGGGGGGGGGATGTAGAGTGAGTGAGTGGAGTGAGTGGAGTGAGTGAGTGGAGTGAATGAGTGGAGTGAGTGAGTGGAGTGAGTGAGTGAGTGGAGTGAGTGAGTGGAGTGAGTGGGTGGAGTGAGTGGGTGGAGTGAGTGGGTGGAGTGAGTGGGTGGAGTGAGTGAGTGGAGTGAGTGGGTCGAGTGAGTGGGTGGAGTGAGTGGGTGGAGTGAGTGGGTGAAGTGAGTGGGTGAAGTGAGTGGGTGGAGTGAGTGGGTGGAGTGAGTGGGTGGAGTGAGTGAGTGGAGTGAGTGGAGATAAATAAGCAGCTGTGAAAGTTTGGGATACCACTACTTGAAAAAATTTACTGTACCATTGAAAATTAGTTTAATGTTTGGTTTGATATAGAACATCTTTCCAATGATTGCTTAATTTGAAACCATCCTCTCGGTTGAAGTTGTGTCCGTGTTTGTAAATCTGAATTGCCTCGTGGACAAATCTCTGATAAAAACCCGTGGGTTTTCAGAGAACCTTGGTGTCGGAGAAAACTATATCGTGATCACCCACAGCGTTGTAACAGTGGTCAGCTACGGCAGAAGAATTCGTTCTGCCGTGTTTCAAATCTGATTTGTGCTCGCGAATTCGGTCAGAGACATGTCGCTTCGTTTCCCCGATATAGCAATCACCACAAGTGCAGCTCAATTTGTAAACCCCGGGGTACTGTAAGTCAGGAACGACATCATTCACGGATGGGATCATGTCACGGATTCTGTGTACTGTATTGAACCGGACCAGGATCTTGTGTTTGTTTAGAATTTTGGAAATCTTTTGAGTAACGCCTGTTATATATGGTTCTGTGATGGTTTTGACCGGATTATCAAGTGGTTGTTTCTGTATGGAGGGAGAAACAGCTTGGCGGATGGTAAGGTCAGAGTATCTGTTTCTCTTGAGGGCCAGGTGTACATGTTTTAATTCACTGGTCAGGTGGTGTTGGTCCAAAATGCAATGTGCCCTGTGGTAGAACGTTTTGTTGAGATAATTATTTTGAGCTGGGTGGTGGTGGGTATCAGGTTTCAAGTAGGAGTCTGTGTGGGTGGGTTTCCTGTAGACAGAATACCCCAGTGAGCCATCAGGTCTCCTCTCAAACAGAACATCTAAGAATGGTAGCTTGCCATCTTTCTCCACTTCCATGGTGAATTTGATGGCGGGATGTCTAGAATTGATGTGGTATAGGAAAAGGTTGAAAGCTGGGAGGCCATGTGGCCAAATGCCTAAAGTGTCATCCACATATCTCTTCCACAGCGAAGTTCTGAGGGTGGACGTCTGGATGGCGTCTGATTCAAATTTCTCCATGAAAACATTGACTATCACTAGTGATAAAGGAGAACCCATGGGGGTACCCTGATTTTGTTTGTAGAAGGAGCCATTCCAAGTAAAGTAGGTATTGGTGAGGCAGTGTCTAATCAGCACAGGTGTATCGGGATCTAGTCTATGTTGTACCAAATTTTCAATTATTTCAATGGTATCAGGTACCGGGTTTTGGTGAACAGGGAGACCACATCGAAGCTGACAAGGATATTGTCAGGGGACAGTACAACGTCTTTGACCATAGAGACTAAATGAGCTGAGTTAAGTACTGCTGAGGAGGTCTTGCCAGTGAAAGGTAGCAAGGTATCTGACAGAAAACGTGCTAGCTTATAGGTAGGGGAGTTGATCGTGGATACGATGGGTCGTAGTGGAGTGCCTTCTTTATGAATCTTGGGGAGACCATAGAATCTAGGGGGTCTTGCAGCAGAAGGTTTTAAGGAGGGACGTTTATTTGGTTTGATTAGGGAGGTCGAACTTGTGATGATCTTGTTGGTTTTTATAGTTAGCCTATTAGTAGGGTCATTTTTAATTTTTGAGTGACTTCCATCGTTGAGTAGGTTCTGGATTTTGTTGTTGTACGAATATTTATCCATGATTACAGTAGCGTTGCCTTTGTCGGGTGAGAGGATGACTATATCACTTCTACAT
Source organism: Petromyzon marinus (assembly GCF_048934315.1). Taxonomy (NCBI): domain Eukaryota; kingdom Metazoa; phylum Chordata; class Hyperoartia; order Petromyzontiformes; family Petromyzontidae; genus Petromyzon; species Petromyzon marinus. Next base: position 2,286,923 of record NC_133705.1, read on the forward strand.
TATGAGACCTCCTTTGCCAGTAACAAGATATAGGAATAGGTTTTACCCTTTTAACTGGCACAAAAACTGACACATTTATTCAAGGCATCATGTTTGTAATAACCAAAATGCACACATTTGACTGCTTGTGTTGTGGTTATTGCAAACATGATGCCTTGAATAAAGGTGTCAGTTTTTGTGCCAGTTAAAAGGGTAAAACCTATTCCTATATATCACTTCTGTTTTTTAAATTCGCGAGTTCAGAGCGTTCATTTTTGCTGATGTTGCTAATGGGTTTCTTAGCATTCTTAAGAATAGTGGCTATTTCAGCTCTCGCAACGTCTGCTTGGATGTGTCCTATGCCTTTAAGGGCCACATCGACCTGAGAGATGATATCATCTACGTTGTACTGTCCCCTGACGATATCCTTGTCAGCTTCGATGTGGTCTCCCTGTTACCAAGGACCCGGTACCTGATACCATTGAAATAATTGAAAATTTGGTACAACATGGACTAGGCCCCGATACACCTGCACTGATTAGACACTGCCTCACCAATACCTACTTTACTTGGAATGGCACCTTCTACAAACAAAATGAGGGTACCCCCATGGGTTCTCCCTTATCACCAGTGATAGCCAATGTTTTGATGTAGAAATTTGAATCAGACGCCATCCAGACTTCCACCCTCAGACCTTCCCTGTGGAAGAGATATGTGGATGACACTTTCGTCATTTGGCCACATGGCCTCCCAGCTTTGAACCTTTTCCTACACCACATCAATTCTAGACATCCCACCATCAAGTTCACCATGGAAGTGGAGAAAGATGGCAAGCTACATTTCTTGGATGTTCTGTTTGAGAGGAGACCTGATGGCTCACTGGGGCATTCTGTCTACAGGAAACCCACCCACACAGATTCCTACTTGAAACCTGATTCCCACCACCACCCAGCTCAAAATAATTCTCTCATCAAAACGTTATACCACAGGGCACATTGCATTTCGGACTAATACCACCTGACCAGTGAAATAAAACATGTACACCTGGCCCTCAAGAGAAACGGATACTCTGACCGTACCATCCGCCAAGCTGTTTCTCCCTCCATACAGAAACAACCACTTGATACTCCGGTCAAACCCATCACAGAACCATATATAACAGGCGTTACTAAAAAGATCTACAAAATTCTAAACAATCACAAGATCCTGGTCCGATTCAATACAGTACACAGAATCCGTGACCTGATCCCATCCGTGAAGGATGTCGTTCCTAACTTTCAGTACCCCGGGGTTTACAAATTGAGCTGCACTTGTGGTGATTCCTATATCGGGGAGACGAAGCAACATGTCTCTGACCGAATTCGCGAGCACAAATTAGATTTGAAACACGGCAGAACGAATTCTTCTGCCGTAGCTGACCACTGTTACAACGCTGTGGGTGATCACGATATAGTTTTCTCCGATACCAAGGTTCTCTGCAAACCCACGGGTTTTTATCAGAGATTTGTCCACGAGGCAATTCAGATTTACAAACACGGACACAATTTCAACCGAGAGGATGGTTTCAATTTAAGTAATCATTGGAAATATGTTCTAAATCAAACCAAACATTAAACTAATTTTCAATGGTACAGTAAATTTTTTCAAGTATTGGTATCCCAAACTTTCACAGCTGCTTATTTCTCTCCACTCACTCCACTCACTCACTCACACCACTCACTCACTCCACTCACTCCACTCACTCACTCCACTCACTCACTCCACTCACTCACTCCACTCACTCACTCCACTCACTCCACTCACTCTACTCCCCCCCCCCCCCCGCTGCTGGTCCGTCATGGTCCCCACCCGTTCCTGGTCCATCATGGCCCATGCACCTCCTACTTACATCATGCTCATTTTTATGCTAATTGCTTTGTCAAAGCGTTTTGCTTCCTCCCACACAGCATAAAGGATGCGACCTGGGCTTGGCTGTTTTCACTCCAACGCTGTCCTCATGACAGCACGGTCCCTTCACCTGATGAAGGCCACTTGTGTTGTAGCTAAAACGTCGTGATTTTTGTTATTTTATTTTTTACCTACGTGACTTTACCGAATAGAACCAAAGAGTATGGATCCTTGCAGTCACGAAAGCTTCAAATCTAGAATATGAATAGTGTGTTGTACAGTGTATATTGTGTACTGTGTGTTGTTTAGGTGGTGTTGCATAAAGCGTGTATAATAAATTAAATGTGATGGAAAGTGTAGTGTGGTGTCAAGTGTAGCGTATGTGGTGTGATGTATAGTATAGTGTGTGGCGAAAAACACATTTCCTAGGAGTTGAGCCATACTTCATCACGCTGGTGAGTGCAGGGTGGTAGGATCGGTTCAGGTATCACGAGCCAGTGATGCTCCCCATAGCTGGCAATTAAATTGAGATTGTAGGCTTCATTGACTCTATCATGGAGCTCTTGTGGTATTGCAGCCACACACCGTTGGTCATTGTATATTTACGTGCGGAATTAATGCATTCAAATGTAGCGGTTGTAATCGAGCTATTTAGTCCATGGGCCAGAGCAGTAATTGGTACAATGTAAGGTAGCATGTTTAATCACACTTTCGGATAAATACGCCTAATGAGTGTGTTACTTGATACACTCGGCTACATATGGTGCGAAATAAATTCAACATGCATACAACACCTCTCATTTCAAATGTTTATCAAATAATTCACTGTTTTTGCCCCTACATTTGGAATTTGCAACCACTGAAGTGATGCCATCTCGTGGATTAAGTGGGTATCTGAACTGCATGGCAAAACAGCCATCAAAATTCACTACTTTATTAAACAGAAATAATGCAGTAGTCATTTCATAAAGTCACGTAGAATGAGAATAAAATAATAAATTGATAAAATAAAATAACACAATAATATTCTCACGACGTTTCGCCCACAACACAAGCGGCCTTCATCAGGTGAAGGGACGAGACTGTCTGGTAGGACAGCGCTGGAGTGAAAGAGCCACGTTCAGATCACGACCTTTAAGCTGTGTGAGAGGAAACAAAGCGCCTTGACAAAGGAATTAGCATATAATTTAGCATTGAAATGGCTGAGTGATTAGCTTGTGACTGGTCACAGAAATAGCTATGTTAAAAGTTAAAGCCTACACATCCGCAGAGGCACCCCTTGATAAAGGAATTAGCATAGAATTTAGCATTGAAATAGCTAAGTTAAAGCATACACATCCGCAGAGGCACCCCTTGACAAAGGAATTAGCATAGAATTTAGCATTGAAATAGCTGAGTGATTAGCTTGTAACTGGTCACAGAAATAGCTACGTTAAAGTCAGAGCATACACATTCACCGAGGCACTTAGTACAAATAAAACAGGAGAATTTAGCATTGAAATAACTAGGCGAATTTAGCATTGAAATAACTGAGTGATTAGCTAGTGACTGGTCACAGAAATGACTATGTTGAAGTCAAGGCCTACACATCTGAGCTATTCACAGTACTATTTAGTCAACCAATAAAAAAAACTAAAATATAAATTACCTTAATGTTATCAATAAACTCTATATTCTCCAATCAGCTAAGCTACCAACAATAAGTCGTTATATATCACAATGCTATATGGCGAAAAAATGGGTGGATTCTTACCCTCAACTTTAGCACCACGTATAGCTACGGGCCCCGTTCAGACGGACGAGTTCATCCATGGTCGGAACAGAGGAGGGGGAGAGAGACAGCTGCGAGGCGCTATCATACTCCATGTTGTAAACCATACCATTAACCGTGGTGTGAGAGGTATTAAGAGTCAATGCTGGCGAAAGAGCTGCGGTCTGAAGGTCATCGTAAAATAAAATTAATTAAGAACAGAAATGATTTAAAACATCTTTCCAATGGTTACTAAGCCAGAATCCATCTTCTCGGTTGAAATTGCCTCTGTGTTTGTATATGTGAATGGCCTCATGAACGAATCTCTCATGGTAGCCGGTTGGTTTGCAAAGAACCTCCGTCTTGGAGAAGTCAATGTCATGTGAGCCCACTGAATTATAACAGTGATCTGCCACGGCAGAGGAGTTCGTCCTACCGTGTTTCAAGTCTGCTTTATGTTCGCGGATGCGGTCCGAGATATGTCGTTTGGTTTCTCCAATGTAGATACTACCACAGAGGCACTTTAGTTTGTAAACGCCCGGGTACTGTATGTCTGGAACAGCATCTTTTACAGATGGAACTAAATCACGGATTTTATGTACTGTGTTGAATTGGACCTGGATCTTGTGTTTATTCAGGATTTTGGAGATATTTTTAGTGACCCCTGCAATGTAGGGTAAGGTGATGGTTTTGAGTGGCTCCACAAGAGGATCCTTCTTCATGACTGGAGTGATGGCTTTGCGGATTGTGTAGTCGGAGTAACCATTAGCCCTGAGAGCCTGGTGTACGTGCTTGAGTTCACTGGTAATGTGTTCCTGGTAGGAAATGCATTGGGCTCTATGGTATAGAGTCTTGATCAGGGAGTTCTTCTGGGATAGATGGTGGTGGGAATCCGGTTTCAAGTAAGCATCTGTATGGGTTGCTTTCCTGTAGACAGAGTGGCTCATTGAACCATCATGTCTCCTTTTAATTAAGACATCCAAAAAGGGTAGTTTGCCATCTTTTTCGACCTCCATGGTAAATCTGATGGCTGGGTGTATGGAATTGATGTGGTCGTGGAATTGGTCTAGAGCAGGCTGGCCATGTGGCCAGATGACAAAGGTGTCATCAACGTACCTCTTCCATAAGGTCGGGCGTAGAGTGGCAGTCTGGATGGCGCCAGTTTCAAATTTTTCCATGAATACGTTGGCTACAACCGGAGATAGGGGGGAACCCATTGGGGTGCCCTCAGTTTGTTTGTAGAAAGTTCCATTCCAGGTGAAGTATGTGTTGGTTAAGCAATGTCTCACCAGGGGGGGTACATCAGTATGCAGTCCTTGATGAACCAGGTCTTCAATGATAGCGATGGTGTCAGGTACCGGGACTTTGGTGAACAAGGACACCACATAAAAACTGACAAGCAGGTCGTCTGGGGACAGGGAAATGCCTTTGATTGTCGATACCAGGTGAGTAGAATTTAGTACCGCAGAGGTGGTTTTTCCAGTGAAAGGTCGCAGTATATCAGCAAGAAAACGTGCCAGTTTGTAGGTGGGGGAGTTGATAGTAGAGATGATGGGACGAAGGGGTGTATCTTCTTTGTGTATCTTTGGAAGGCCATATAATCTTGGTGGTCTGGCAGCAGAGGGTTTCAACGAGAACTGTTTGATCTCATCAATTAATGCTGTTGAATCAGAGATGATTTTGTTCGATTTGGTGACCAGGCTGTTGGTGGGATCTCTTTTTATTTTTGTATAGCTGCCATCGTTGTTGTGGCCGAAACGTCGTGAGAATATCATTGTGTTATTTTATTTTATCAATTTATTATTTTATTCTCATTTTACGTGACTTTACCGAAAGAACCAAAGAAGATGAATCATTGCAGTCACGAAAGCTTTAAATCGAAATTTAAGTCATTTCATAGGTTCACGTTGCTGTATGGATGTCCCTTGGCTATTAGATCTGGACATGGCCTTACGAACTACATACAGAATCATTCCCAAGAATAAGAAATTGATTCAAACTTTTTTATTTTAAAGTACGTATTGTATTCACAAAATTATAAAATGTACACATTTACAATGGTAATAATCTTCTTTGTGGATGTGGTGCTGGCGCTGCTGGGCTGTGTTGTATCAGCGGTATTCATCAGGACCCGGTGTGCATCGCCCTTGCAGTGGTGGCAGCGGTGGTGGCAGGGGCAGCAACTTGACCACGTCCCTTGTGATATCATCCATCAGTGATGACGGTTGATCGCCGGGGTCGGGGGTCGTCGCTGCCGCCTCTTTTGATGCCATTTCCCATGTCCGCCGTTGATTTGACTGCACACGGGTATGGCCTTCATCTCTGGAGACCTGCACACAGCACATGGAACGACCGCTACGTGAGTTTCATTGGCCCAAAGGGCAACCTGGTGAACTTCCCGTGAGCTCAACAGAGATCGAGCCTTAACAGCAAAGGTGGAAGGCAACCTGCCCAACTTAGGTTAAAGTTAAAATGATAACGGCGTGGCTCAAATTTCTTGCTCATGCCACTGCTGGCAGAGGATCCTCGAGTAGACAAACTCTGGATGATATTTGGTCTACTCTTCCACATTGACCACACTTGTGTGCATACCCACAAATACAACTCGTGGGTTACTCACCTGACGTAGAAGAGGATGTATGCCTGTTTCTCCATGACCACCCTGGTGTCGACCGGCGTCACCAAGTCGTCGTCCATCCGGAACCATCTCCCATCGCAGATCTGTATGCAAACAACATCGAAGATTAATTACGACGATTATCCAATTGCACCTAAACTCCCCATATATTCGTAAAATGACACATGAGGAACAGAGGTGACCCTCTTATTCCACCTATTATTGTGTTGTCCTATAAGTTGAGTAATCGAACCGATAATCCATAAAAATAATTAATTACATTTGAAAGTTCAAATCCTGGTTGGGACTTCACTTGGTCCATCATCTATCCAGGGTCAATAAAGTAACTACACATTTTTGGTGAAGTCACCAGTGGTTGTTCTATGCATACGCTCTCCCTCAGTCACAGCAAAGGACAATTTTCACCACTGGCTGAGGCCTATAAATGGGAGATGAGCACCACCTCATGGCTCATAGGAGCAGGAATCGTTTTGATTTTATTCACTGAATCGAATTATTTAAAGGATCTACGCGTACGAATGATTGGCGTGTGATTGTGTGATAATGAATGCAGTACATCACCTTGTTGTAACAGTAGTAATGTCCCTCTGTGCTGCATTTCCCGGAGTGCACAAGGACTGAGTATAACCTGTACACTACAGGGTCTGCGTCCTCCTGCTGCGACATGAATGGCCGCACGTCCAGGTGCTCTGGGTACGGGCAATGCTGCAGTGGTGCGGAAGGAGGCAGTGATGCAGAAACAGAGATGGTGTTAGGCAGGGAAGAGGGGAAGAATGATGCAGGGTCGAGTTATTGATTATAATTTTTGTTCTTTTTTTTACTTTACCAGGTAATGCTGACTGAACTATATAGCTCTTTCTCAGAAGCGATCTAGCCACAAATGATAGCTCAACAAAGTGGCTTTTCACTGTGAATAGTTTTAGCAGCCAAATATTCTAGAAGCAACTGGAGGACCCGGAGAAAAACCCACGTGAATACAGGGAGAACATGCAAACTCCAAATATACAGGCATTAGGATCGGGATCAAACCCACGACCTGTATGCTTGGGGAGGGAGTTAAGATTTCACCGCCATAGAGCCCAGTTTAGGTAGATTAACCAGGTGGGCGCTCGAGAGAACATGAAAAGTCACATTTGTACGAGTGATCTCGGTTAAAACCGTGGCAAAAGAAATAACGCGAAATAAATCACAGAAATTACTCAAAAAGGAAGCAGCACAAAAACATGCAATGAGAAATTGGAGAAAATGCAGCCACATTTTAGGAGAAATGTAAAAAAAACTTGTATATTAACCAAACATTACCCGATTGATCTTGTTTCCAAACAGGTCATATCTCTTGATGGAGAGGGCCAAGACGTTCGGGAGATGGTGAAGGCTCATCCTCTTCGTGGCCTTCACCTTGCAACAGCACCTGCGCACCAAAAAGCAGCAGCGTCAGTTTAATGACCGAGATGCCCAGTGAATAACTGTACAAATATGTTGGCGTGACAAAGTAGACAGACTCGCGTGACATTGACGTCGTGCCATACTCACCTTTGGCAAGTGTATTCGTCCAGTGTCTCTGTCTTGGTGAAATCTGCAAAAGCAGTCAGCAGATCTGGCGAATTCTGTCAAATAGAACGATGTGAAGGCAAATGAGTGCTTGAAAAGAACACTGGAAACATTTTGCAGCCGTTAAAACAGTGAGTCCTTATGTTGTACTGGCTGTTGTGTGACATAAGAGGGCATTATCATTAGTTGACAGTAATTAAGGACGTGCTCCCAATTTTCAGATTCATCCAATGTGCAGCATTCCAGACGATGGGCAAACTTAATGTGTTTGAGTGACGCGACTAGTGTAATGTACACGATCCGAAAAAGATCAAAAGTGTTGCTTGAAAATGAGAAAATATTCATCCCAACGTTTAAATTCGAAACTCGTCACGAGCAAAGATACCATTTAATTAAATCAAGAATTCCTCGATTCTCACGTTGATGTGAAGACTGATGTCCAGGCAGTTTTCGAATCTGTCCGAGGTGCAGGAACACTGCGTGCACTCCACTGTGGAACACAAGTAAACGCACGCGCACACATCCACACGTGCAATTAGAGGAAGTTAGCATTCTGATTAGCAGAATCGAATAAAATGTGTTTGTATCTGATCAAATGGGTTGTTGTGTCTGTGTGCTTGTGCATTTTTCTATTGTGCGGGGAGTGGAAACATAGCGGTTAGCGCACTGGTGAACTGAGTTCGATCCTCGCTCACGGTCGATTCAGCCTCAAATTAGTATCTGGTGCATTGTGTAACTTCAGCACTGGTGCTAGCCACCCGAAGGTGGCCGGGCATGGTGCTAGCCACACCACCTTGTCATGTGCCCTGTTGGCCTACATAGGTACTCGCTAATCGCAATTGCTCCAGCATTCTGTTAAGGCTTCAGGGAGATCTCTGTATTTGTGTATTTTGCTTATGTCCTGCTGGGTACATGCGTATGAGTGCAGGGTTCATCTGCACTGTGCAGCATGCGTCGTCATACTCGGTGTGATTGCTACTTGCAGCGATGATTTTGCACATGGAGCTGGCACACACCTGTCGATTTTAGCTGCCCTGTGAAGATCTGGTGAATCACCGAGGTCTTCTCCACATGTTCTTCTGGCCTGCACGTGGAAATGAATGACATCACACATTCGGTGGCTTCCAGATGCATCATCTTTACCAAGTGCGCTCATGGGAGAGTTATACTCCTTTTTGTTTCGACCCTACGTTACTTTGCAGCCAAGCGCTTATTTAAATAATATTCTATAAACTTTGTTGTGAATTTTTGGTAACAGGTTGGGAAGCAGTGGCCTAGGACGTGCACTACTTACTTGTGGTGGTTGATTGGGCAGGAGAGATGCAGAGCTTCTACGATGTAGCAGAAGAACTCATGCACGTCCTCCTGTTTGCCAAACTGCAGGTGTTTGGCGATCCCTGTGGGTAAATGGATGGAGGTCATAAGCGGTTTGAACACAAGGTTACAAGGGAAACGTTTTACCAATGCGCCACTCTGCCACCCAATGAATATGTTCTAAATTCAATGTGCACAATTGTGTTGTACTGAACAGAACTTACGTTTGAGGTTTTGGACGATTTCCAAGGGCTTGATGACCTTGCCCTTGGAGCTGAATGTTGCAATCGTGTGCCTTTCCATTGGCACATGCTATCAGTACAACACCGATCAAACAGCTCAGCTGTAGGTGCAGCACACAGCAAGGACATCTTCACAGAACACAATTATTTTCAGCTTGGTATTTCAAAGTGTTCTGGGAACTCACATCTTCCTGAGTGGTGCCTGTAGATCAGGTAGTTTGCCAGTGGTGCGGTGTAAGTAAGGCACTGCAGGGTGGCATTGAGGAAACAGGTGTTCCCCATGTTGTCAAGGCCAGCACCCTCGCATGCGTTCCACTGCCACGTGAGGCTCAGGTTTTCCCCCGATTCTGGCGCGAGTCGTGGAGCTCCATTATCGTTATCTGCGCACAAAACATACAGGAAATTTTCTCTTTACACTCGAGGCACTCTGGAGACTGGCTCGAAAGTTGCGTGGTGAAGCCAGAACTTGTGATATTGTTTTAGCGGTGCTCTTCATTAATCTTTTCACAACCATGTATTTTTCAACTCTAGGTGACCTTGCAATGAGCTGTTTTTTCACATAATTTCTGTTAACGTGGTCAGGGTAACAATATTCAACGGATAGGGCATAAACCTGGTCCTTGTCCAATATTTTGACTATGCAAATTTTGCCACGAAATGAACGGTTATCAACGGGCATCGATGGATCCTGGATATCATGTTGATTTTCCTCCATAAATTGTGTCTCATGGCTTCGTGTCACTTTTGCCATCCCGATTATACGTAAGTATATAACACAGTACATTGTGCAAATATCTGACAAACATTTTATCTGGAACTAATCCCTACTGCAGAATTGCTTATGAGATTGCAGTTGCACTACATTGACGTGTTTTTTATCCACTGTTTCTGAACGCAGTCCCAAATGCCAAAAACGTCAATTACCCAGCAGGGAAGTTATAGTAGATAAGCGTTAACACCTTTTTGGGATTAAGCAAGGTTATAAGAACTTGGGAGAAGATACCATGAGAGCGAATTCCAAAGTCAAGCTAGTGGTTACAGAGTCACTTTGGTACAAGCTTACCTTCCACGGCAATCTTTTCTGGCACAGGATGGGCAGCTAGCTTCTGGGAGGTGGGCCTGATGATGGCAGACGCTGTCGATGGAATGGCGTCCTTCTGTCTGTCATCCGGCATCCTCCCATGAGCGGTATGCTGGCTGCCCCTCCTTCGGGCAGCTTGGCCACCCCGGCGTCTTGGTCTCCTCACTTGAGCGGCTGCCTGGCCTAACCCGCAATTTGCTGCCTCGCCTTGCCCTTGACCAGCAGACTGAGCACTCCCGCAACCTGGACTGCCCTGGTGGCTTGTAACCTGGCATCCCTTCCATTCAGCAGCCTTGTTGCTAGCAGCACGAATATCTTGGTGGCTTGCCATTGGACTCGCTTTGTCCCCTTCATCTTGGCTCGGCTCCCGATCTACCACAGGGCTTGGCCCATGGTCTGCCACCCGGTTTGAACCGCTGTCCGCTATTGGGTTGGGCCCATAGCTACCCATCTGACTTGCCTCTTGGCTAGGCACCGGGCTCGTCTCAAGGCTAGCCACCAGGCTCATCTCATTGCTAGCCACGAAGCTAATCTCACAATTATCTTCTGGGTCCACCTTGCGGCTTGCTTCTAGGCCCATCTCATGTTTATCTACCAGGCTTGCCTCATGACTTGCCACCTGGGTCTTCTCATGGCTAGCCACCGGGCTCATCTCATAGTTATCCACTGGGTCCAACTTGCAGCTTGGCTCTGGGCTTATCTCATGGCTAGCTACCAGGCTCATCTCACGGTTATCCACTGTGTCCACCTCGCGGCTTGTCTCCAGGCCCATCTCATTGTTAGCCACTGGGCTCGCCTCAAGACTTGCCACCTCGGTCTTCTCATGGCTAGCCACTGGGCTCGTCTCATGGCTTGCTGCAGAGCTCTGAACACAGCTGCTTGGCTCATAAACCTCATCATCTGAAACACTGCAGAAGCAACAGAAGATGTTCTTGAGATGTTTAATGAAGCCCTTTTTCTTGGCCTTCGACATTGTGGCGATGTGGTTGCAAAGTATAAAAATGCATCCAAAAACGTGTCCTCAAGATGATGATGGCTGGATTTGATTTGTTGAAAAATTTGCAACAGAAAACCCAGAACACGTCTGACCCTCACGGTGCCAGATGAGCAACTGAATTTGTGGGCGGATGTGACATCACAGTGATGTCATTGCACTGGAGTCACATGGTTGTCTATGTAATCGTGATATAATGGTGACGTCACAGTGATGTCATTGCACTGGAGTCACACGGTCTATGTATTCGTGATATAATGGTGACGTCACAGTGATGTCACAGCGCACTGAGGTCACATGGTGCCCCGTGGGAATGTGATTTTCGTTGCCTGTGCAACAAGCACCCTCTATTCATTTTATGTCTGTAATTGAACGAATGTTAATAATGAATTGTTTTTAAAAGTAATTTATCTCAAGATAACATTCGTTGCAGGAAACGTATTTTAGTTTATATTGATCTATGATTGTGCCCTTTTGCATGCTTTGTCTCACGATATATTCAATCGAGATGATTGTTGTACTTTATGTTCTTGTATTTGTAATTTTGGTGGCTTAAGTTACTCTTGCAAATGACACCGTCCTTGTCTCTAAGCAAAATAAATTTAAAACTGTCTTCAAATCGCTTCACTTAATGTAATAATCCCCGCAGCACTGGTGTAACGTCTAAGTTTGACTACGCAGCCACTCCCTCTCCTCTCCAGGCTTAACAGAACTCCAACTGCTATTTCTCCCCTATTTGTCTATTAACTCATTCCTGTGTTTAATTGCCCCAACCGGCAGCCTCGTGGCTGCCCGTCGATCACGCCGCACGTCACAGCCACGAGCTGTAGGAGCGGGGCTCCGTCCACTCAGTGGTGCTCTTAACATTCACATTCAGCAGCATGGGTCGGGAGTCTAATCTCTGCAGTTCCCCGTTGTGGTTCCACCTCCCTATGTCATGTAGCCTCTCAATTTCTTTATTCACGAGGATTGTGTTTCATCGTACAAAACGGTACCGGCGACCTTTTTACGAGATTTGGCGGCGACAGCCATCTTGGTAAGGGTAATGCAAAGCGCCAGCTGAACCCGAGACGCCCCAGTGAAGAGGCACTAACGGCCATCTTCGTAATGGAAAACAAGTCCCCTGAGAATTAAAAGGACCTGCCATCTTGGATAGGGCAGTGCAAGGGGCAGCATCACCAAGGGAAACAGGAGCAGACATCTTCGTAAGGGAAAGTGGCCGTGGCATAGATTGGCGGGAATCGCCATCTTGTCGAGAGCTCGGAGACACGGACATTCTCGGAGATAGGAGCAATCGTGATAATGATTTGTGCCGCGATGAAAGTTACTCAACTTTTGTTCACAGTTATGGTTAACGTTTGCGTGAGTACAAGCGCAGGGAGAGTTGCCACTCGTTGGATTGTTGTCGTTTCTTTGTCACAAATTAATGTTTGCCTCAAATATTTGTTCAGCTGAGGTAAAATAACCACGTGCCCGTGGACGGCGTGTAGGCACGCGGGAAGGCCTCGCGGCCTCTGTGTCAGTACTGCTGAGAGTAGAGACGAGGAACGAGAGACGCCGCGTCGCTCAACAGGGAGAAGAGTGTCGCGCGTCACAGTCGGCTTCTGCCATTGTCTCTCCACTGCTGGATGAAGGCATCTTCCACCGGTCGTCGCTCACGGTCCCTCGCTCCCAGCGTGCGTCCGTCTCTTGCACGTCAAACTCGTTCCGTCTCTCCGTCTCCGCCCCAGTGGAAAGGGCTGAAATCAAAGTGTCGCTTTTTGCGTGCAGGTACGTGAAATAAAGGGTCACTGGGTTGGTTTAATGTATTATACTTGGAGTTAAGTAGCAGTGGGATACGGTCACCACTTGTACGCATAGAGTTATTTGATTAAGGATTTAACGCGTCTGCAAGCGTTCTGAGGTAAATCTTTAATAACATTACAGATTAAAGTTGCTAATGTCAACATTCATAGTAACAGTTATATAGTTGAGGTAATTCTCAAAACGCGGAATTATGACTAGAATCAAAAGTCGATATGATTGGTAAGAATTCTGTATTAAAAATATTTTTGAAATAAATATAGCATTTATAGCTGTTAAAGTCTATAAAAGCATGTTAAATATGTGATATGTATATTTAAACACTCACAATAACATAGTTCCGTAGCTTACACGATAAAAAAAAACTCTTTTGCATGTTTGTATATGATTACAAGAAAATCGATAGGGAAATATGCTGTAATTAAAGTTTCGAGGCAAATCATTAATTATTTGTCTTAAGGCTTAAATCATAATATTGTAATGGTTTAACAATTTTACAATAATTCTATATTTCAGTTTATTTTGGTATAGCCCTGTGAGCCATCCGGCTCTTGAAGCGGGTGCAACCACAACAAACAAAAAAACAAGAAAAACATCTTAAAGTGACTATGTGACTGTGCAAACAGAAAATCCTTGAAAAAAAAAGCACCGTACACCAACGCTGTGTGCAAAAAATCCCAGTGGGATGCAAGTCAAACAACAATAACCACAGAAACTTAGATTAAGGCCATCAGTCTAACTCCGTACTGCAACAAAACAAACATGTCCAAGCCAAAAAACGTTTTCCTAATCACCAAAAAATAAAGCTATAATTGCAACGTAACAGTGATCACAAGGGCTGTAACCGAATTTTTACAATAAACTACATAAATAACATGTAACACCAAACCCTAGAAACATAGCTGGCTGCATTAGTTACTCCACAACAACAGAAGCATCGGTCGGAGTATCAAATTTTTCAATGCACCTTTAAGATCAGCACGCTAAATCAAAATACATAATATTTGGCAGCGTCATCCGGAGCGAAACATTTTATTTTATTTTACGCCAATGAATAGCAGTGGCAGCTAGGGGTGTACAACTCCTCTAGAGCAGTTTTGAGAGAAGATCTCATTGGTAGAGATTCAAGTTGCAGTTTATTGGCAATAGCATTCCAGACTCTGGGGGCATCAATAGCAAAGGCCCTTCCTCGAGTTTTTGTACGGCAATAGGGAAGGTGAAGCTGGCAAATGAGCGAAGACCTGAGGTCAAATTTGTTCTTTGAAACAGAGAGGAGATCCAGCAGGTAGTCTGCGGATTTTTTTGTAAGTTCATCGTGAATAAATAAGATCTGATGCACAAGCCGTCGAACATTAAGAGATGTTAAGTTTGACCCAATGTAGAGATCACAGTGGTGAGTCCTATATGGGCAGTTCAATGCAAATCTTAAGGCCGAGTGATAGATGGAATCAAGCTTCTTCAGTACAGTGCTTGGGGCTGATTTATACACGATGTCACAGTAGTCAAGTAGAGGCAGAATGGTAGCTTTTATCAATTCCAAACGGAACATTGGGGGGAAGCAGTGCTTGTGTCGATACAGAAAACCAATTTTTATTTTTGTCTTTTTTCCAATATAATCAATGTGATCTTCAAAATTCAGTTTTGAATCCAGATCAGAAAGTAATTTGTTAAATGCTTATTTTATTAAAAGTGACTGCTGTATTAATTTATATGATTACTCGCGACCAATAACAGTGCGGATATTTGAAGCGGTCCTGGGCATCTCCTAGGTCGACACAGCCTTCGAATGAGTTACCCGGTGCGGTGTGTAAATATCAGCACTGGGGAGACACAGAGGCGGCCAGGTGAAGTTTTGGCCACCCACCCCCTCATATGCCGTATTTGTCTTCATAGGTGCTAGGGAACAGCACTTGCCCCAACAGTCTGTTAAGTTCATGTAGGGGTTTTGTATTGGCCCGCAAAAACTCCTATTCGGTCCTCAGTAAGGAAAATGTTCCCCACCCACTGCTCGCTTCAACGTTGATATATATAAACTTGACTTGAAGAACGACAGACCCATTGGCCTCATCACAAGGATAGAAATTGAAGACAAGCTGGGTTGAAAATGCATTGGCTCAGTTACTATGTAGACAGTCTTTGAGTACTGCAATAATTAAATACAAATAATGTATAGTTTACAGCACCTTTGTCAGTCCCCTGCTGGATGAAGACCTCCCCCACGCCATGTTGGCGATGGTTGATTTTACTTCCCCCTCGGTTTTCAGTGTTGGTGAAGGTGAGCGGGGTGGGGGTGGGGGGAAGGAGAAGTGGGCAGGATCGGTTCTAGTATTACTTTCCACTGTTAACCGTGGCCATAAATCAAACTCCGTTCATAACACAGCACGTTAACCACTGCACCACCGCTCCTCTCGCCAGTGAAGCCAGCCACACAGGACTCGTCACGAGAAGAGACGACGACCAGTGGTCGAGACTAACGACAGAGAGACACCAAAAGGGTGTGAACGCGCCCGCGGGGAGGAAATCCAGCGCGGAGATGGAGCGACGACATCAGCTCACGCGCTGGAGATGACATGGATTGTTGCGGCACCAGTTCGTGACAGGTGACGACGGATTTGGAGGAGTCCACCATCCAGCAGTGGATAGATCATAGCCGATTATTCTGATGGGTGGGTTGCCAGCACCTCGTCCGGCTGTCTTTGTCTGCCAAATGCTGGTGTTTACACAGGGAACCAGGTACTCATTTGAGGCTGAGTCGACCTAGGGGGTGCCTAGAACCGGTTAAAATATTCTGGACCCCCCCATGGACTCTTATATCCGCCTATTTTGGGTGCCGCGGTGGCGAGATATTAACTACCTCGCCTGGTGTGCAGGAGGTCGTGGATTCGATCCCGACGCTAACACCTTCTGTATATTTGATGTTTGCATGTCTCTCTCCCCAGGGTCGCGTCGTTTTTCTTCTCCGGGTTCTCCCCTTCACATTTATAAACATGCGTTTAGAGTATTTGGTTGCTATAAATGTCCACATAATAAGCCATTTCGTTGAGCTATCAACTATGGCCAGGTCGCTTCTGAAAAAGAGCTATGTAGCTCAGCGGGCCTTACCTGGCAACGTAAAAACAATAGTCTAGTTTTAGTTTCATTCTGATAATGATTCAGCAGGTGCAGTGAAATTAACCAATGTGGCCACTGGAGGGCGGAGGTTTACGCATCACAGCGAGTCGCGTCCACTCAGCCTGGGGTCAAACGAGATACAAGACACAGACTTCTCGTATTACCTTAACAGACTGTTGAGGGCAATTGCTGTTAACGAGCACCTTTGAAGGCCAGCCGCCTTTGTCTTCCCAGTGGCGATGTTTACACACCGCACCAGGTGCTCATTTGAGGCTGAGTCAACCTTGGGGAGGCCCGGGAACGGTTCAGTTAATTGTCACCTGGTGTTGGTGGCCGTGATTGGGACTCGAACTCGGGTCACCGGGTTCGTAGCGCAGCGTTAACCGCTGCACCATCGCTCCCAACACACGACAGACGCCTCCTCCCTCTCTGCCCGGCCCCCACGAGTGTGAAGCAAAAGTCGGGGGTGCAACTTACAATCCTGTATGTGTGTGTGGGGATACAAAGGCGGCCGGGCGTTGTGCTGACCAACCCAACGCCTCGTGTGCAGTTTCCGGTCTTCATAGGTGCAACTCGCTAACAGCACTTTCCCCAACAGTCTGTTACAGGCTACACGGGGGAGCTTTGTCTTTGTAGAGCGCTGGAGCAGTGGTTAGCGCACTCTACGAACCCGGCGAACCGAGTTCGATTCCCGCTCACGACCACCAACAGCAGGTGACGATTATTTAAACCGGTTGTGGGCCTCCCCTCGGTCAACTCAGCCTCAAGTTAGTTCCCGGTGCGGTGTGCAGTAAACATCGCCGCTGCGGAGACAAAGGCGGCCGGGCGTGGTTGTTGACCACCCGCCCCCTCGTGTGCCCTGCTGGCTTTCATCTTTCATAGGTGCTGCTTACTCGCTCTAACAGCACTTGCCCCAACAGTCTGTTACAGGCTACACGGGGGATCTTTTACTTGTCACCAGATTTGTGCGTCTTACTTTCTGACGCGTCTCATGGGTTTCGGGGAATGTGGCTGTAGGCAACCGTCTCTGTGATTTCTGTGCCTCTGTAGATTCACAAAACTCAAGAGGGAGAGTGCCGCCGCGCGTTGCAGTTGGCTCCTGCCATTGTCTCTCCACTGCTGGATGAAGGCATCTTCCACCAGTCGCCCTCACTCACGGTCCATCGCTCCCACCGTCCGTCCATCTCTTGCACGTGAACTCATTCATCGCTTCGTCTCCACAGGGGTCGTCCTTTATGGTATTGTTTTCGGTTTATATTTTGTGTCTGGGTTGTAATGTACTGGAGAGTGGTGTAAAGTGAGTATTGTGTGTGGAGTGTGTCGTGCAGTGTGGTATACAGTGTTGTGTATAGTGTAGTGTCTGTAGTTTGTGGTTTATCGTCTAGTGTCTGTAATTTGTGCTGTATAGTGTGCAATAACGTGGATAGTACAGTCTGTGTCATATATAGTGTTGTGTGAAGTGTCAAGTATAGTATGAATAGTGTACTCTTTGCTTCTATTCGGTAAAGTCACGTAGGTAAAAAATGAAATGACAAAAATCACGGCGTTTCGGCCACAACACAAGTGGCCTTCATCAGGTGAAGGGACCGTGCTGTCATGAGAACAGTGTTGGAGTGAAAACAGCCAAGCCCAGGTCGCGTCCTTTATGCTGTGTGGGAGGAAGCAAAACGCTTTGACAAAGCAATTAGCATAAAAATGAGCATGATGTAAGTAGGAGGTGCATGGGCCATGATGGACCAGGAGCGGGTGGGGACCATGATGGACCAGCAGCGGGGGGGGAGGATGTAGAGTGAGTGAGTGGAGTGAGTGGAGTGAGTGAGTGGAGTGAATGAGTGGAGTGAGTGAGTGGAGTGAGTGAGTGAGTGGAGTGAGTGGGTGGAGTGAGTGGGTGGAGTGAGTGAGTGGAGTGAGTGGGTCGAGTGAGTGGGTGGAGTGAGTGGGTGGAGTGAGTGGGTGAAGTGAGTGGGTGAAGTGAGTGGGTGGAGTGAGTGGGTGGAGTGAGTGGGTGGAGTGAGTGAGTGGAGTGAGTGGAGATAAATAAGCAGCTGTGAAAGTTTGGGATACCACTACTTGAAAAAATTTACTGTACCATTGAAAATTAGTTTAATGTTTGGTTTGATATAGAACATCTTTCCAATGATTGCTTAATTTGAAACCATCCTCTCGGTTGAAGTTGTGTCCGTGTTTGTAAATCTGAATTGCCTCGTGGACAAATCTCTGATAAAAACCCGTGGGTTTTCAGAGAACCTTGGTGTCGGAGAAAACTATATCGTGATCACCCACAGCGTTGTAACAGTGGTCAGCTACGGCAGAAGAATTCGTTCTGCCGTGTTTCAAATCTGATTTGTGCTCGCGAATTCGGTCAGAGACATGTCGCTTCGTTTCCCCGATATAGCAATCACCACAAGTGCAGCTCAATTTGTAAACCCCGGGGTACTGTAAGTCAGGAACGACATCATTCACGGATGGGATCAGGTCACGGATTCTGTGTACTGTATTGAACCGGACCAGGATCTTGTGTTTGTTTAGAATTTTGGAAATCTTTTGAGTAACGCCTGTTATATATGGTTCTGTGATGGTTTTGACCGGATTATCAAGTGGTTGTTTCTGTATGGAGGGAGAAACAGCTTGGCGGATGGTAAGGTCAGAGCATCTGTTTCTCTTGAGGGCCAGGTGTACATGTTTTAATTCACTGGTCAGGTGGTGTTGGTCCAAAATGCAATGTGCCCTGTGGTAGAACGTTTTGTTGAGATAATTATTTTGAGCTGGGTGGTGGTGGGTATCAGGTTTCAAGTAGGAGTCTGTGTGGGTGGGTTTCCTGTAGACAGAATACCCCAGTGAGCCATCAGGTCTCCTCTCAAACAGAACATCTAAGAATGGTAGCTTGCCATCTTTCTCCACTTCCATGGTGAATTTGATGGCGGGATGTCTAGAATTGATGTGGTATAGGAAAAGGTTGAAAGCTGGGAGGCCATGTGGCCAAATGCCTAAAGTGTCATCCACATATCTCTTCCACAGCGAAGTTCTGAGGGTGGACGTCTGGATGGCGTCTGATTCAAATTTCTCCATGAAAACATTGACTATCACTAGTGATAAAGGAG
Source organism: Petromyzon marinus (assembly GCF_048934315.1). Taxonomy (NCBI): domain Eukaryota; kingdom Metazoa; phylum Chordata; class Hyperoartia; order Petromyzontiformes; family Petromyzontidae; genus Petromyzon; species Petromyzon marinus. The sequence goes on from NC_133705.1 coordinate 2,306,374, forward strand.
AACCCATGGGGGTACCCTGATTTTGTTTGTAGAAGGAGCCATTCCAAGTAAAGTAGGTATTGGTGAGGCAGTGTCTAATCAGCACAGGTGTATCGGGATCTAGTCTATGTTGTACCAAATTTTCAATTATTTCAATGGTATCAGGTACCGGGTTTTGGTGAACAGGGAGACCACATCGAAGCTGACAAGGATATTGTCAGGGGACAGTACAACGTCTTTGACCATAGAGACTAAATGAGCTGAGTTAAGTACTGCTGAGGAGGTCTTGCCAGTGAAAGGTAGCAAGGTATCTGACAGAAAACGTGCTAGCTTATAGGTAGGGGAGTTGATCGTGGATACGATGGGTCGTAGTGGAGTGCCTTCTTTATGAATCTTGGGGAGACCATAGAATCTAGGGGGTCTTGCAGCAGAAGGTTTTAAGGAGGGACGTTTATTTGGTTTGATTAGGGAGGTCGAACTTGTGATGATCTTGTTGGTTTTTATAGTTAGCCTATTAGTAGGGTCATTTTTAATTTTTGAGTGACTTCCATCGTTGAGTAGGTTCTGGATTTTGTTGTTGTACGAATCTTTATCCATGATTACAGTAGCGTTGCCTTTGTCGGCTGAGAGGATGACTATATCACTTCTACATTATGAGACCTCCTTTGCCAGTAACAAGATATAGGAATAGGTTTTACCCTTTTAACTGGCACAAAAACTGACACCTTTATTCAAGGCATCATGTTTGCAATAACCAAAATGCACACATTTGACTGCTTGTGTTGTGGTTATTGCAAACATGATGCCTTGAATAAAGGTGTCAGTTTTTGTGCCAGTTAAAAGGGTAAAACCTATTCCTATATATCACTTCTGTTTTTTAAATTCGCGAGTTCAGAGCGTTCATTTTTGCTGATGTTGCTAATGGGTTTCTTAGCATTCTTAAGAATAGTGGCTATTTCAGCTCTCGCAACGTCTGCTTGGATGTGTCCTATGCCTTTAAGGGCCACATCGACCTGAGAGATGATATCATCTACGTTGTACTGTCCCCTGACGATATCCTTGTCAGCTTCGATGTGGTCTCCCTGTTACCAAGGACCCGGTACCTGATACCATTGAAATAATTGAAAATTTGGTACAACATGGACTAGGCCCCGATACACCTGCACTGATTAGACACTGCCTCACCAATACCTACTTTACTTGGAATGGCACCTTCTACAAACAAAATGAGGGTACCCCCATGGGTTCTCCCTTATCACCAGTGATAGCCAATGTTTTGATGTAGAAATTTGAATCAGACGCCATCCAGACTTCCACCCTCAGACCTTCCCTGTGGAAGAGATATGTGGATGACACTTTTGTCATTTGGCCACATGGCCTCCCAGCTTTGAACCTTTTCCTACACCACATCAATTCTAGACATCCCACCATCAAGTTCACCATGGAAGTGGAGAAAGATGGCAAGCTACATTTCTTGGATGTTCTGTTTGAGAGGAGACCTGATGGCTCACTGGGGCATTCTGTCTACAGGAAACCCACCCACACAGATTCCTACTTGAAACCTGATTCCCACCACCACCCAGCTCAAAATAATTCTCTCATCAAAACGTTATACCACAGGGCACATTGCATTTCGGACCAATACCACCTGACCAGTGAAATAAAACATGTACACCTGGCCCTCAAGAGAAACGGATACTCTGACCGTACCATCCGCCAAGCTGTTTCTCCCTCCATACAGAAACAACCACTTGATACTCCGGTCAAACCCATCACAGAACCATATATAACAGGCGTTACTAAAAAGATCTACAAAATTCTAAACAAACACAAGATCCTGGTCCGGTTCAATACAGTACACAGAATCCGTGACCTGATCCCATCCGTGAAGGATGTCGTTCCTAACTTTCAGTACCCCGGGGTTTACAAATTGAGCTGCACTTGTGGTGATTCCTATATCGGGGAGACGAAGCAACATGTCTCTGACCGAATTCGCGAGCACAAATTAGATTTGAAACACGGCAGAACGAATTCTTCTGCCGTAGCTGACCACTGTTACAACGCTGTGGGTGATCACGATATAGTTTTCTCCGATACCAAGGTTCTCTGCAAACCCACGGGTTTTTATCAGAGATTTGTCCACGAGGCAATTCAGATTTACAAACACGGACACAATTTCAACCGAGAGGATGGTTTCAATTTAAGTAATCATTGGAAAGATGTTCTAAATCAAACCAAACATTAAACTAATTTTCAATGGTACAGTAAATTTTTTCAAGTATTGGTATCCCAAACTTTCACAGCTGCTTATTTCTCTCCACTCACTCCACTCACTCACTCACACCACTCACTCACTCCACTCACTCCACTCACTCACTCCACTCACTCACTCCACTCACTCACTCCACTCACTCACTCCACTCACTCCACTCACTCTACTCCCCCCCCCCCCCCCCCCCGCTGCTGGTCCGTCATGGTCCCCACCCGTTCCTGGTCCATCATGGCCCATGCACCTCCTACGTACATCATGCTCATTTTTATGCTAATTGCTTTGTCAAAGCGTTTTGCTTCCTCCCACACAGCATAAAGGATGCGACCTGGGCTTGGCTGTTTTCACTCCAACGCTGTCCTCATGACAGCACGGTCCCTTCACCTGATGAAGGCCACTTGTGTTGTAGCTGAAACGTCGTGATTTTTGTTATTTTATTTTTTACCTACGTGACTTTACCGAATAGAACCAAAGAGTATGGATCCTTGCAGTCACGAAAGCTTCAAATCTAGAATATGAATAGTGTGTTGTACAGTGTATATTGTGTACTGTGTGTTGTTTAGGTGGTGTTGCATAAAGCGTGTATAATAAATTAAATGTGATGGAAAGTGTAGTGTGGTGTCAAGTGTAGCGTATGTGGTGTGATGTATAGTATAGTGTGTGGCGAAAAACACATTTCCTAGGAGTTGAGCCATACTTCATCACGCTGGTGAGTGCAGGGTGGTAGGATCGGTTCAGGTATCACGAGCCAGTGATGCTCCCCATAGCTGGCAATTAAATTGAGATTGTAGGCTTCATTGACTCTATCATGGAGCTCTTGTGGTATTGCAGCCACACACCGTTGGTCATTGTATATTTACGTGCGGAATTAATGCATTCAAATGTAGCGGTTGTAATCGAGCTATTTAGTCCATGGGCCAGAGCAGTAATTGGTACAATGTAAGGTAGCATGTTTAATCACACTTTCGGATAAATACGCCTAATGAGTGTGTTACTTGATACACTCGGCTACATATGGTGCGAAATAAATTCAACATGCATACAACACCTCTCATTTCAAATGTTTATCAAATAATTCACTGTTTTTGCCCCTACATTTGGAATTTGCAACCACTGAAGTGATGCCATCTCGTGGATTAAGTGGGTATCTGAACTGCATGGCAAAACAGCCATCAAAATTCACTACTTTATTAAACAGAAATAATGCAGTAGTCATTTCATAAAGTCACGTAGAATGAGAATAAAATAATAAATTGATAAAATAAAATAACACAATAATATTCTCACGACGTTTCGCCCACAACACAAGCGGCCTTCATCAGGTGAAGGGACGAGACTGTCTGGTAGGACAGCGCTGGAGTGAAAGAGCCACGTTCAGATCACGACCTTTAAGCTGTGTGAGAGGAAACAAAGCGCCTTGACAAAGGAATTAGCATATAATTTAGCATTGAAATGGCTGAGTGATTAGCTTGTGACTGGTCACAGAAATAGCTATGTTAAAAGTTAAAGCCTACACATCCGCAGAGGCACCCCTTGATAAAAGAATTAGCATAGAATTTAGCATTGAAATAGCTAAGTTAAAGCATACACATCCGCAGAGGCACCCCTTGACAAAGGAATTAGCATAGAATTTAGCATTGAAATAGCTGAGTGATTAGCTTGTAACTGGTCACAGAAATAGCTACGTTAAAGTCAGAGCATACACATTCACCGAGGCACTTAGTACAAATCAAACAGGAGAATTTAGCATTGAAATAACTAGGCGAATTTAGCATTGAAATAACTGAGTGATTAGCTAGTGACTGGTCACAGAAATGACTATGTTGAAGTCAAGGCCTACACATCTGAGCTATTCACAGTACTATTTAGTCAACCAATAAAAAAAACTAAAATATAAATTACCTTAATGTTATCAATAAACTCTATATTCTCCAATCAGCTAAGCTACCAACAATAAGTCGTTATATATCACAATGCTATATGGCGAAAAAATGGGTGGATTCTTACCCTCAACTTTAGCACCACGTATAGCTGCGGGCCCCGTTCAGACGGACGAGTTCATCCATGGTCGGAACAGAGGAGGGGGAGAGAGACAGCTGCGAGGCGCTATCATACTCCATGTTGTAAACCATACCATTAACCGTGGTGTGAGAGGTATTAAGAGTCAATGCTGGCGAAAGAGCTGCGGTCTGAAGGTCATCGTAAAATAAAATTAATTAAGAACAGAAATGATTTAAAACATCTTTCCAATGGTTACTAAGCCAGAATCCATCTTCTCGGTTGAAATTGCCTCTGTGTTTGTATATGTGAATGGCCTCATGAACGAATCTCTCATGGTAGCCGGTTGGTTTGCAAAGAACCTCCGTCTTGGAGAATTCAATGTCATGTGAGCCCACTGAATTATAACAGTGATCTGCCACGGCAGAGGAGTTCGTCCTACCGTGTTTCAAGTCTGCTTTATGTTCGCGGATGCGGTCCGAGATATGTCGTTTGGTTTCTCCAATGTAGATATTACCACAGAGGCACTTTAGTTTGTAAACGCCCGGGTACTGTATGTCTGGAACAGCATCTTTTACAGATGGAACTAAATCACGGATTTTATGTACTGTGTTGAATTGGACCTGGATCTTGTGTTTATTCAGGATTTTGGAGATATTTTTAGTGACCCCTGCAATGTAGGGTAAGGTGATGGTTTTGAGTGGCTCCACAAGAGGATCCTTCTTCATGACTGGAGTGATGGCTTTGCGGATTGTGTAGTCGGAGTAACCATTAGCCCTGAGAGCCTGGTGTACGTGCTTGAGTTCACTGGTAATGTGTTCCTGGTCGGAAATGCATTGGGCTCTATGGTATAGAGTCTTGATCAGGGAGTTCTTCTGGGATAGATGGTGGTGGGAATCCGGTTTCAAGTAAGCATCTGTATGGGTTGCTTTCCTGTAGACAGAGTGGCTCATTGAACCATCATGTCTCCTTTTAATTAAGACATCCAAAAAGGGTAGTTTGCCATCTTTTTCGACCTCCATGGTAAATCTGATGGCTGGGTGTATGGAATTGATGTGGTCGTGGAATTGGTCTAGAGCAGGCTGGCCATGTGGCCAGATGACAAAGGTGTCATCAACGTACCTCTTCCATAAGGTCGGGCGTAGAGTGGCAGTCTGGATGGCGTCAGTTTCAAATTTTTCCATGAATACGTTGGCTACAACCGGAGATAGAGGGGAACCCATTGGGGTGCCCTCAGTTTGTTTGTAGAAAGTTCCATTCCAGGTGAAGTATGTGTTGGTTAAGCAATGTCTCACCAGGGGGGGTACATCAGTATGCAGTCCTTGATGAACCAGGTCTTCAATGATAGCGATGGTGTCAGGTACCGGGACTTTGGTGAACAAGGACACCACATAAAAACTGACAAGCAGGTCGTCTGGGGACAGGGAAATGCCTTTGATTGTCGATACCAGGTGAGTAGAATTTAGTACCGCAGAGGTGATTTTTCCAGTGAAAGGTCGCAGTATATCAGCAAGAAAACGTGCCAGTTTGTAGGTGGGGGAGTTGATAGTAGAGACGATGGGACGAAGGGGTGTATCTTCTTTGTGTATCTTTGGAAGGCCATATAATCTTGGTGGTCTGGCAGCAGAGGGTTTCAACGAGAACTGTTTGATCTCATCAATTAATGCTGTTGAATCAGAGATGATTTTGTTCGATTTGGTGACCAGGCTGTTGGTGGGATCTCTTTTTATTTTTGTATAGCTGCCATCGTTGTTGTGGCCGAAACGTCGTGAGAATATCATTGTGTTATTTTATTTTATCAATTTATAATTTTATTCTCATTTTACGTGACTTTACCGAAAGAACCAAAGAAGATGAATCATTGCAGTCACGAAAGCTTTAAATCGAAATTTAAGTCATTTCATAGGTTCACGTTGCTGTATGGATGTCCCTTGGCTATTAGATCTGGACATGGCCTTACGAACTACATACAGAATCATTCCCAAGAATAAGAAATTGATTCAAACTTTTTTATTTTAAAGTACATATTGTATTCACAAAATTATAAAATGTACACATTTACAATGGTAATAATCTTCTTTGTGGATGTGGTGCTGGCGCTGCTGGGCTGTGTTGTATCAGCGGTATTCATCAGGACCCGGTGTGCATCGCCCTTGCAGTGGTGGCAGCGGTGGTGGCAGGGGCAGCAACTTGACCACGTCCCTTGTGATATCATCCATCAGTGATGACGGTTGATCGCCGGGGTCGGGGGTCGTCGCTGCCGCCTCTTTTGATGCCATTTCCCATGTCCGCCGTTGATTTGACTGCACACGGGTATGGCCTTCATCTCTGGAGACCTGCACACAGCACATGGAACGACCGCTACGTGAGTTTCATTGGCCCAAAGGGCAACCTGGTGAACTTCCCGTGAGCTCAACAGAGATCGAGCCTTAACAGCAAAGGTGGAAGGCAACCTGCCCAACTTAGGTTAAAGTTAAAATGATAACGGCGTGGCTCAAATTTCTTGCTCATGCCACTGCTGGCAGAGGATCCTCGAGTAGACAAACTCTGGATGATATTTGGTCTACTCTTCCACATTGACCACACTTGTGTGCATACCCACAAATACAACTCGTGGGTTACTCACCTGACGTAGAAGAGGATGTATGCCTGTTTCTCCATGACCACCCTGGTGTCGACCGGCGTCACCAAGTCGTCGTCCATCCGGAACCATCTCCCATCGCAGATCTGTATGCAAACAACATCGAAGATTAATTACGACGATTATCCAATTGCACCTAAACTCCCCATATATTCGTAAAATGACACATGAGGAACAGAGGTGACCCTCTTATTCCACCTATTATTGTGTTGTCCTATAAGTTGAGTAATCGAACCGATAATCCATAAAAATAATTAATTACATTTGAAAGTTCAAATCCTGGTTGGGACTTCACTTGGTCCATCATCTATCCAGGGTCAATAAAGTAACTACACATTTTTGGTGAAGTCACCAGTGGTTGTTCTATGCATACGCTCTCCCTCAGTCACAGCAAAGGACAATTGTCACCACTGGCTGAGGCCTATAAATGGGAGATGAGCACCACCTCATGGCTCATAGGAGCAGGAATCGTTTTGATTTTATTCACTGAATCGAATTATTTAAAGGATCTACACGTACGAATGATTGGCGTGTGATTGTGTGATAATGAATGCAGTACATCACCTTGTTGTAACAGTAGTAATGTCCCTCTGTGCTGCATTTCCCGGAGTGCACAAGGACTGAGTATAACCTGTACACTACAGGGTCTGCGTCCTCCTGCTGCGACATGAATGGCCGCACGTCCAGGTGCTCTGGGTACGGGCAATGCTGCAGTGGTGCGGAAGGAGGCAGTGATGCAGAAACAGAGATGGTGTTAGGCAGGGAAGAGGGGAAGAATGATGCAGGGTCGAGTTATTGATTATAATTTTTGTTCTTTTTTTTTACTTTACCAGGTAATGCTGACTGAACTATATAGCTCTTTCTCAGAAGCGATCTAGCCACAAATGATAGCTCAACAAAGTGGCTTTTCACTGTGAATAGTTTTAGCAGCCAAATATTCTAGAAGCAACTGGAGGACCCGGAGAAAAACCCACGTGAATACAGGGAGAACATGCAAACTCCAAATATACAGGCATTAGGATCGGGATCAAACCCACGACCTGTATGCTTGGGGAGGGAGTTAAGATTTCACCGCCATAGAGCCCAGTTTAGGTAGATTAACCAGGTGGGCGCTCGAGAGAACATGAAAAGTCACATTTGTACGAGTGATCTCGGTTAAAACCGTGGCAAAAGAAATAACGCGAAATAAATCACAGAAATTACTCAAAAAGGAAGCAGCACAAAAACATGCAATGAGAAATTGGAGAAAATGCAGCCACATTTTAGGAGAAATGTAAAAAAAACTTGTATATTAACCAAACATTACCCGATTGATCTTGTTTCCAAACAGGTCATATCTCTTGATGGAGAGGGCCAAGACGTTCGGGAGATGGTGAAGGCTCATCCTCTTCGTGGCCTTCACCTTGCAACAGCACCTGCGCACCAAAAAGCAGCAGCGTCAGTTTAATGACCGAGATGCCCAGTGAATAACTGTACAAATATGTTGGCGTGACAAAGTAGACAGACTCGCGTGACATTGACGTCGTGCCATACTCACCTTTGGCAAGTGTATTCGTCCAGTGTCTCTGTCTTGGTGAAATCTGCAAAAGCAGTCAGCAGATCTGGCGAATTCTGTCAAATAGAACGATGTGAAGGCAAATGAGTGCTTGAAAAGAACACTGGAAACATTTTGCAGCCGTTAAAACAGTGAGTCCTTATGTTGTACTGGCTGTTGTGTGACATAAGAGGGCATTATCATTAGTTGACAGTAATTAAGGACGTGCTCCCAATTTTCAGATTCATCCAATGTGCAGCATTCCAGACGATGGGCAAACTTAATGTGTTTGAGTGACGCGACTAGTGTAATGTACACGATCCGAAAAAGATCAAAAGTGTTGCTTGAAAATGAGAAAATATTCATCCCAACGTTTAAATTCGAAACTCGTCACGAGCAAAGATACCATTTAATTAAATCAAGAATTCCTCGATTCTCACGTTGATGTGAAGACTGATGTCCAGGCAGTTTTCGAATCTGTCCGAGGTGCAGGAACACTGCGTGCACTCCACTGTGGAACACAAGTAAACGCACGCGCACACATCCACACGTGCAATTAGAGGAAGTTAGCATTCTGATTAGCAGAATCGAATAAAATGTGTTTGTATCTGATCAAATGGGTTGTTGTGTCTGTGTGCTTGTGCATTTTTCTATTGTGCGGGGAGTGGAAACATAGCGGTTAGCGCACTGGTGAACTGAGTTCGATCCTCGCTCACGGTCGATTCAGCCTCAAATTAGTATCTGGTGCATTGTGTAACTTCAGCACTGGTGCTAGCCACCCGAAGGTGGCCGGGCATGGTGCTAGCCACACCACCTTGTCATGTGCCCTGTTGGCCTACATAGGTACTCGCTAATCGCAATTGCTCCAGCATTCTGTTAAGGCTTCAGGGAGATCTCTGTATTTGTGTGTTTTGCTTATGTCCTGCTGGGTACATGCGTATGAGTGCAGGGTTCATCTGCACTGTGCAGCATGCGTCGTCATACTCGGTGTGATTGCTACTTGCAGCGATGATTTTGCACATGGAGCTGGCACACACCTGTCGATTTTAGCTGCCCTGTGAAGATCTGGTGAATCACCGAGGTCTTCTCCACATGTTCTTCTGGCCTGCACGTGGAAATGAATGACATCACACATTCGGTGGCTTCCAGATGCATCATCTTTACTAAGTGCGCTCATGGGAGAGTTATACTCCTTTTTGTTTCGACCCTACGTTACTTTGCAGCCAAGCGCGTATTTAAATAATATTCTATAAACTTTGTTGTGAATTTTTGGTAACAGGTTGGGAAGCAGTGGCCTAGGACGTGCACTACTTACTTGTGGTGGTTGATTGGGCAGGAGAGATGCAGAGCTTCTACGATGTAGCAGAAGAACTCATGCACGTCCTCCTGTTTGCCAAACTGCAGGTGTTTGGCGATCCCTGTGGGTAAATGGATGGAGGTCATAAGCGGTTTGAACACAAGGTTACAAGGGAAACGTTTTACCAATGCGCCACTCTGCCACCCAATGAATATGTTCTAAATTCAATGTGCACAATTGTGTTGTACTGAACAGAACTTACGTTTGAGGTTTTGGACGATTTCCAAGGGCTTGATGACCTTGCCCTTGGAGCTGAATGTTGCAATCGTGTGCCTTTCCATTATGCACATCATGCAAAATCCATTATATGTACCTGTGAAATGAGGCAGAGGTGGCACATGCTATCAGTACAACACCGATCAAACAGCTCAGCTGTAGGTGCAGCACACAGCAAGGACATCTTCACAGAACACAATTATTTTCAACTTGGTATTTCAAAGTGTTCTGGGAACTCACATCTTCCTGAGTGGTGCCTGTAGATCAGGTAGTTTGCCAGTGGTGCGGTGTAAGTAAGGCACTGCAGGGTGGCATTGAGGAAACAGGTGTTCCCCATGTTGTCAAGGCCAGCACCCTCGCATGCGTTCCACTGCCACGTGAGGCTCAGGTTTTCCCCCGATTCTGGCGCGAGTCGTGGAGCTCCATTATCGTTATCTGCGCACAAAACATACAGGAAATTTTCTCTTTACACTCGAGGCACTCTGGAGACTGGCTCGAAAGTTGCGTGGTGAAGCCAGAACTTGTGATATTGTTTTAGCGGTGCTCTTCATTAATCCTTTCACAACCATGTATTTTTCAACTCTAGGTGACCTTGCAATGAGCTGTTTTTTCACATAATTTCTGTTAACGTGGTCAGGGTAACAATATTCAACGGATAGGGCATAAACCTGGTCCTTGTCCAATATTTTGACTATGCAAATTTTGCCACGAAATGAACGGTTATCAACGGGCATCGATGGATCCTGGATATCACGTTGATTTTCCTCCATAAATTGTGTCTCATGGCTTCGTGTCACTTTTGCCATCCCGATTATACGTAAGTATATAACACAGTACATTGTGCAAATATCTGACAAACATTTTATCTGGAACTAATCCCTACTGCAGAATTGCTTATGAGATTGCAGTTGCACTACATTGACGTGTTTTTATCCACTGTTTCTGAACGCAGTCCCAAATGCCAAAAACGTCAATTACCTAGCAGGGAAGTTATAGTAGATAAGCGTTAACACCTTTTTGGGATTAAGCAAGGTTATAAGAACTTGGGAGAAGATACCATGAGAGCGAATTCCAAAGTCAAGCTAGTGGTTACAGAGTCACTTTGGTACAAGCTTACCTTCCACGGCAATCTTTTCTGGCACAGGATGGGCAGCTAGCTTCTGGGAGGTGGGCCTGATGATGGCAGACGCTGTCGATGGAATGGCGTCCTTCTGTCTGTCATCCGGCATCCTCCCATGAGCGGTATGCTGGCTGCCCCTCCTTCGGGCAGCTTGGCCACCCCGGCGTCTTGGTCTCCTCACTTGAGCGGCTGCCTGGCCTAACCCGCAATTTGCTGCCTCGCCTTGCCCTTGACCAGCAGACTGAGCACTCCCGCAACCTGGACTGCCCTGGTGGCTTGTAACCTGGCATCCCTTCCATTCAGCAGCCTTGTTGCTAGCAGCACGAATATCTTGGTGGCTTGCCATTGGACTCGCTTTGTCCCCTTCATCTTGGCTCGGCTCCCGATCTACCACAGGGCTTGGCCCATGGTCTGCCACCCGGTTTGAACCGCTGTCCGCTATTGGGTTGGGCCCATAGCTACCCATCTGACTTGCCTCTTGGCTAGGCACCGGGCTCGTCTCAAGGCTAGCCACCAGGCTCATCTCATTGCTAGCCACGAAGCTAATCTCACAATTATCTTCTGGGTCCACCTTGCGGCTTGCTTCTAGGCCCATCTCATGTTTATCTACCAGGCTTGCCTCATGACTTGCCACCTCGGTCTTCTCATGGCTAGCCACCGGGCTCATCTCATAGTTATCCACTGGGTCCAACTTGCAGCTTGGCTCTGGGCTTATCTCATGGCTAGCTACCAGGCTCATCTCACGGTTATCCACTGTGTCCACCTCGCGGCTTGTCTCCAGGCCCATCTCATTGTTAGCCACTGGGCTCGCCTCAAGACTTGCCACCTCAGTCTTCTCATGGCTAGCCAATGGGCTCGTCTCATGGCTTGCTGCAGAGCTCTGAACACAGCTGCTTGGCTCATAAACCTCATCATCTGAAACACTGCAGAAGCAACAGAAGATGTTCTTGAGATGTTTAATGAAGCCCTTTTTCTTGGCCTTCGACATTGTGGCGATGTGGTTGCAAAGTATAAAAATGCATCCAAAAACGTGTCCTCAAGATGATGATGGCTGGATTTGATTTGTTGAAAAATTTGCAACAGAAAACCCAGAACACGTCTGACCCTCACGGTGCCAGATGAGCAACTGAATTTGTGGGCGGATGTGACATCACAGTGATGTCATTGCACTGGAGTCACATGGTTGTCTATGTAATCGTGATATAATGGTGACGTCACAGTGATGTCATTGCACTGGAGTCACACGGTCTATGTATTCGTGATATAATGGTGACGTCACAGTGATGTCACAGCGCACTGAGGTCACATGGTGCCCCGTGGGAATGTGATTTTCGTTGCCTGTGCAACAAGCACCCTCTATTCATTTTATGTCTGTAATTGAACGAATGTTAATAATGAATTGTTTTTAAAAGTAATTTATCTCAAGATAACATTCGTTGCAGGAAACGTATTTTAGTTTATATTGATCTATGATTGTGCCCTTTTGCATGCTTTGTCTCACGATATATTCAATCGAGATGATTGTTGTACTTTATGTTCTTGTATTTGTAATTTTGGTGACTTAAGTTACTCTTGCAAATGACACCGTCCTTGTCTCTAAGCAAAATAAATTTAAAACTGTCTTTAAATCGCTTCACTTAATGTAATAATCCCCGCAGCACTGGTGTAACGTCTAAGTTTGACTACGCAGCCACTCCCTCTCCTCTCCAGGCTTAACAGAACTCCAACTGCTATTTCTCCCCTATTTGTCTATTAACTCATTCCTGTGTTTAATTGCCCTAACCGGCAGCCTCGTGGCTGCCCGTCGATCACGCCGCACGTCACAGCCACGAGCTGTAGGAGCGGGCTCCGTCCACTCAGTGGTGCTCTTAACATTCACATTCAGCAGCATGGGTCGGGAGTCTAATCTCTGCAGTTCCCCGTTGTGGTTCCACCTCCCTATGTCATGTAGCCTCTCAATTTCTTTATTCACGAGGATTGTGTTTCATCGTACAAAACGGTACCGGCGACCTTTTTACGAGATTTGGCGGCGACAGCCATCTTGGTAAGGGTAATGCAAAGCGCCAGCTGAACCCGAGACGCCCCAGTGAAGAGGCACTAACGGCCATCTTCGTAATGGAAAACAAGTCCCCTGAGAATTAAAAGGACCTGCCATCTTGGATAGGGCAGTGCAAGGGGCAGCATCACCAAGGGAAACAGGAGCAGGCATCTTCGTAAGGGAAAGTGGCCGTGGCATAGATTGGCGGGAATCGCCATCTTGTCGAGAGCTCGGAGACACGGACATTCTCGGAGATAGGAGCAATCGTGATAATGATTTGTGCCTCGATGAAAGTTACTCAACTTTTGTTCACAGTTATGGTTAACGTTTGCGTGAGTACAAGCGCAGGGAGAGTTGCCACTCGTTGGATTGTTGTCGTTTCTTTGTCACAAATTAATGTTTGCCTCAAATATTTGTTCAGCTGAGGTAAAATAACCACGTGCCCGTGGGCGGCGTGTAGGCACGCGGGAAGGCCTCGCGGCCTCTGTGTCAGTGCTGCTGAGAGTAGAGACGAGGAACAAGAGACGCCGCGTCGCTCAACAGGGAGAAGAGTGTCGCGCGTCACAGTCGGCTTCTGCCATTGTCTCTCCACTGCTGGATGAAGGCATCTTCCACCGGTCGTCGCTCACGGTCCCTCGCTCCCAGCGTGCGTCCGTCTCTTGCACGTCAAACTCGTTCCGTCTCTCCGTCTCCGCCCCAGTGGAAAGGGCTGAAATCAAAGTGTCGCTTTTTGCGTGCAGGTACGTGAAATAAAGGGTCACTGGGTTGGTTTAATGTATTATACTTGGAGTTAAGTAGCAGTGGGATACGGTCACCACTTGTACGCATAGAGTTATTTGATTAAGGATTTAACGCGTCTGCAAGCGTTCTGAGGTAAATCTTTAATAACATTACAGATTAAAGTTGCTAATGTCAACATTCATAGTAACAGTTATATAGTTGAGGTAATTCTCAAAACGCGGAATTATGACTAGAATCAAAAGTCGATATGATTGGTAAGAATTCTGTATAAAAAATATTTTTGAAATAAATATAGCATTTATAGCTGTTAAAGTCTATAAAAGCATGTTAAATATGTGATATGTATATTTAAACACTCACAATAACATAGTTCCGTAGCTTACACGATAAAAAAAACTCTTTTGCATGTTTGTATATGATTACAAGAAAATCGATAGGGAAATATGCTGTAATTAAAGTTTCGAGGCAAATCATTAATTATTTGTCTTAAGGCTTAAATCATAATATTGTAATGGTTTAACAATTTTACAATAATTCTATATTTCAGTTTATTTTGGTATAGCCCTGTGAGCCATCCGGCTCTTGAAGCGGGTGCAACCACAACAAACAAAAAAACAAGAAAAACATCTTAAAGTGACTATGTGACTGTGCAAACAGAAAATCCTTGAAAAAAAAAGCACCGTACACCAACGCTGTGTGCAAAAAATCCCAGTGGGATGCAAGTCAAACAACAATAACCACAGAAACTTAGATTAAGGCCATCAGTCTAACTCCGTACTGCAACAAAACAAACATGTCCAAGCCAAAAAACGTTTTCCTAATCACCAAAAAATAAAGCTATAATTGCAACGTAACAGTGATCACAAGGGCTGTAACCGAATTTTTACAATAAACTACATAAATAACATGTAACACCAAACCCTAGAAACATAGCTGGCTGCATTAGTTACTCCACAACAACAGAAGCATCGGTCGGAGTATCAAATTTTTCAATGCACCTTTAAGATCAGCACGCTAAATCAAAATACATAATATTTGGCAGCGTCATCCGGAGCGAAACATTTTATTTTATTTTACGCCAATGAATAGCAGTGGCAGCTAGGGGTGTACAACTCCTCTAGAGCAGTTTTGAGAGAAGATCTCATTGGTAGAGATTCAAGTTGCAGTTTATTGGCAATAGCATTCCAGACTCTGGGGGCATCAATAGCAAAGGCCCTTCCTCGAGTTTTTGTACGGCAATAGGGAAGGTGAAGCTGGCAAATGAGCGAAGACCTGAGGTCAAATTTGTTCTTTGAAACAGAGAGGAGATCCAGCAGGTAGTCTGCGGATTTTTTTGTAAGTTCATCGTGAATAAATAAGATCTGATGCACAAGCCGTCGAACATTAAGAGATGTTAAGTTTGACCCAATGTAGAGATCACAGTGGTGAGTCCTTTATGGGCAGTTCAATGCAAATCTTAAGGCCGAGTGATAGATGGAATCAAGCTTCTTCAGTACAGTGCTTGGGGCTGATTTATACACGATGTCACAGTAGTCAAGTAGAGGCAGAATGGTAGCTTTTATCAATTCCAAACGGAACATTGGGGGGAAGCAGTGCTTGTGTCGATACAGAAAACCAATTTTTATTTTTGTCTTTTTTCCAATATAATCAATGTGATCTTAAAAATTCAGTTTTGAATCCAGATCAGAAAGTAATTTGTTAAATGTTTATTTTATTAAAAGTGACTGCTGTATTAATTTATATGATTACTCGCGACCAATAACAGTGCGGATATTTGAAGCGGTCCTGGGCATCTCCTAGGTCGACACAGCCTTCGAATGAGTTACCCGGTGCGGTGTGTAAATATCAGCACTGGGGAGACACAGAGGCGGCCAGGTGAAGTTTTGGCCACCCACCCCCTCATATGCCGTATTTGTCTTCATAGGTGCTAGGGAACAGCACTTGCCCCAACAGTCTGTTAAGTTCATGTAGGGGTTTTGTATTGGCCCGCAAAAACTCCTATTCGGTCCTCAGTAAGGAAAATGTTCCCCACCCACTGCTCGCTTCAACGTTGATATATATAAACTTGACTTGAAGAACGACAGACCCATTGGCCTCATCACAAGGATAGAAATTGAAGACAAGCTGGGTTGAAAATGCATTGGCTCAGTTACTATGTAGACAGTCTTTGAGTACTGCAATAATTAAATACAAATAATGTATAGTTTACAGCGCCTTTGTCAGTCCCCTGCTGGATGAAGACCTCCCCCACGCCATGTTGGCGATGGTTGATTTTACTTCCCCCTCGGTTTTCAGTGTTGGTGAAGGTGAGCGGGGTGGGGGTGGGGGGAAGGAGAAGTGGGCAGGATCGGTTCTAGTATTACTTTCCACTGTTAACCGTGGCCATAAATCAAACTCCGTTCATAACACAGCACGTTAACCACTGCACCACCGCTCCTCTCGCCAGTGAAGCCAGCCACACAGGACTCGTCACGAGAAGAGACGACGACCAGTGGTCGAGACTAACGACAGAGAGACACCAAAAGGGTGTGAACGCGCCCGCGGGGAGGAAATCCAGCGCGGAGATGGAGCGACGACATCAGCTCACGCGCTGGAGATGACATGGATTGTTGCGGCACCAGTTCGTGACAGGTGACGACGGATTTGGAGGAGTCCACCATCCAGCAGTGGATAGATCATAGCCGATTATTCTGATGGGTGGGTTGCCAGCACCTCGTCCGGCTGTCTTTGTCTGCCAAATGCTGGTGTTTACACAGGGAACCAGGTACTCATTTGAGGCTGAGTCGACCTAGGGGGTGCCTAGAACCGGTTAAAATATTCTGGACCCCCCCATGGACTCTTATATCCGCCTATTTTGGGTGCCGCGGTGGCGAGATATTAACTACCTCGCCTGGTGTGCAGGAGGTCGTGGATTCGATCCCGACGCTAACACCTTCTGTATATTTGATGTTTGCATGTCTCTCTCCCCAGGGTCGCGTCGTTTTTCTTCTCCGGGTTCTCCCCTTCACATTTATAAACATGCGTTTAGAGTATTTGGTTGCTATAAATGTCCACATAATAAGCCATTTCGTTGAGCTATCAACTATGGCCAGGTCGCTTCTGAAAAAGAGCTATGTAGCTCAGCGGGCCTTACCTGGCAACGTAAAAACAATAGTCTAGTTTTAGTTTCATTCTGATAATGATTCAGCAGGTGCAGTGAAATTAACCAATGTGGCCACTGGAGGGCGGAGGTTTACGCATCACAGCGAGTCGCGTCCACTCAGCCTGGGGTCAAACGAGATACAAGACACAGACTTCTCGTATTACCTTAACAGACTGTTGAGGGCAATTGCTGTTAACGAGCACCTTTGAAGGCCAGCCGCCTTTGTCTTCCCAGTGGCGATGTTTACACACCGCACCAGGTGCTCATTTGAGGCTGAGTCAACCTTGGGGAGGCCCGGGAACGGTTCAGTTAATTGTCACCTGGTGTTGGTGGCCGTGATTGGGACTCGAACTCGGGTCACCGGGTTCGTAGCGCAGCATTAACCGCTGCACCATCGCTCCCAACACACGACAGACGCCTCCTCCCTCTCTGCCCGGCCCCCACGAGTGTGAAGCAAAAGTCGGGGGTGCAACTTACAATCCTGTATGTGTGTGTGGGGATACAAAGGCGGCCGGGCGTTGTGCTGACCAACCCAACGCCTCGTGTGCAGTTTCCGGTCTTCATAGGTGCAACTCGCTAACAGCACTTTCCCCAACAGTCTGTTACAGGCTACACGGGGGAGCTTTGTCTTTGTAGAGCGCTGGAGCAGTGGTTAGCGCACTCTACGAACCCGGCGAACCGAGTTCGATTCCCGCTCACGACCACCAACAGCAGGTGACGATTATTTAAACCGGTTGTGGGCCTCCCCTCGGTCAATTCAGCCTCAAGTTAGTTCCCGGTGCGGTGTGCAGTAAACATCGCCGCTGCGGGGACAAAGGCGGCCGGGCGTGGTTGTTGACCACCCGCCCCCTCGTGTGCCCTGCTGGCTTTCATCTTTCATAGGTGCTGCTTACTCGCTCTAACAGCACTTGCCCCAACAGTCTGTTACAGGCTACACGGGGGATCTTTTACTTGTCACCAGATTTGTGCGTCTTACTTTCTGACGCGTCTCATGGGTTTCGGGGAATGTGGCTGTAGGCAACCGTCTCTGTGATTTCTGTGCCTCTGTAGATTCACAAAACTCAAGAGGGAGAGTGCCGCCGCGCGTTGCAGTCGGCTCCTGCCATTGTCTCTCCACTGCTGGATGAAGGCATCTTCCACCAGTCGCCCTCACTCACGGTCCATCGCTCCCACCGTCCGTCCATCTCTTGCACGTGAACTCATTCATCGCTTCGTCTCCACAGGGGTCGTCCTTTATGGTATTGTTTTCGGTTTATATTTTGTGTCTGGGTTGTAATGTACTGGAGAGTGGTGTAAAGTGAGTATTGTGTGTGGAGTGTGTCGTGCAGTGTGGTATACAGTGTTGTGTATAGTGTAGTGTCTGTAGTTTGTGGTTTATCGTCTAGTGTCTGTAATTTGTGCTGTATAGTGTGCAATAACGTGGATAGTACAGTCTGTGTCATATATAGTGTTGTGTGAAGTGTCAAGTATAGTATGAATAGTGTACTCTTTGCTTCTATTCGGTAAAGTCACGTAGGTAAAAAATGAAATGACAAAAATCACGGCGTTTCGGCCACAACACAAGTGGCCTTCATCAGGTGAAGGGACCGTGCTGTCATGAGAACAGTGTTGGAGTGAAAACAGCCAAGCCCAGGTCGCGTCCTTTATGCTGTGTGGGAGGAAGCAAAACGCTTTGACAAAGCAATTAGCATAAAAATGAGCATGATGTAAGTAGGAGGTGCATGGGCCATGATGGACCAGGAGCGGGTGGGGACCATGATGGACCAGCAGCGGGGGGGGGGGATGTAGAGTGAGTGAGTGGAGTGAGTGGAGTGAGTGAGTGGAGTGAATGAGTGGAGTGAGTGAGTGGAGTGAGTGAGTGAGTGGAGTGAGTGAGTGGAGTGAGTGGGTGGAGTGAGTGGGTGGAGTGAGTGGGTGGAGTGAGTGGGTGGAGTGAGTGAGTGGAGTGAGTGGGTCGAGTGAGTGGGTGGAGTGAGTGGGTGGAGTGAGTGGGTGAAGTGAGTGGGTGAAGTGAGTGGGTGGAGTGAGTGGGTGGAGTGAGTGGGTGGAGTGAGTGAGTGGAGTGAGTGGAGATAAATAAGCAGCTGTGAAAGTTTGGGATACCACTACTTGAAAAAATTTACTGTACCATTGAAAATTAGTTTAATGTTTGGTTTGATATAGAACATCTTTCCAATGATTGCTTAATTTGAAACCATCCTCTCGGTTGAAGTTGTGTCCGTGTTTGTAAATCTGAATTGCCTCGTGGACAAATCTCTGATAAAAACCCGTGGGTTTTCAGAGAACCTTGGTGTCGGAGAAAACTATATCGTGATCACCCACAGCGTTGTAACAGTTGTCAGCTACGGCAGAAGAATTCGTTCTGCCGTGTTTCAAATCTGATTTGTGCTCGCGAATTCGGTCAGAGACATGTCGCTTCGTTTCCCCGATATAGCAATCACCACAAGTGCAGCTCAATTTGTAAACCCCGGGGTACTGTAAGTCAGGAACGACATCATTCACGGATGGGATCAGGTCACGGATTCTGTGTACTGTATTGAACCGGACCAGGATCTTGTGTTTGTTTAGAATTTTGGAAATCTTTTGAGTAACGCCTGTTATATATGGTTCTGTGATGGTTTTGACCGGATTATCAAGTGGTTGTTTCTGTATGGAGGGAGAAACAGCTTGGCGGATGGTAAGGTCAGAGTATCTGTTTCTCTTGAGGGCCAGGTGTACATGTTTTAATTCACTGGTCAGGTGGTGTTGGTCCAAAATGCAATGTGCCCTGTGGTAGAACGTTTTGTTGAGATAATTATTTTGAGCTGGGTGGTGGTGGGTATCAGGTTTCAAGTAGGAGTCTGTGTGGGTGGGTTTCCTGTAGACAGAATACCCCAGTGAGCCATCAGGTCTCCTCTCAAACAGAACATCTAAGAATGGTAGCTTGCCATCTTTCTCCACTTCCATGGTGAATTTGATGGCGGGATGTCTAGAATTGATGTGGTATAGGAAAAGGTTGAAAGCTGGGAGGCCATGTGGCCAAATGCCTAAAGTGTCATCCACATATCTCTTCCACAGCGAAGTTCTGAGGGTGGACGTCTGGATGGCGTCTGATTCAAATTTCTCCATGAAAACATTGACTATCACTAGTGATAAAGGAGAACCCATGGGGGTACCCTGATTTTGTTTGTAGAAGGAGCCATTCCAAGTAAAGTAGGTATTGGTGAGGCAGTGTCTAATCAGCACAGGTGTATCGGGATCTAGTCTATGTTGTACCAAATTTTCAATTATTTCAATGGTATCAGGTACCGGGTTTTGGTGAACAGGGAGACCACATCGAAGCTGACAAGGATATTGTCAGGGGACAGTACAACGTCTTTGACCATAGAGACTAAATGAGCTGAGTTAAGTACTGCTGAGGAGGTCTTGCCAGTGAAAGGTAGCAAGGTATCTGACAGAAAACGTGCTAGCTTATAGGTAGGGGAGTTGATCGTGGATACGATGGGTCGTAGTGGAGTGCCTTCTTTATGAATCTTGGGGAGACCATAGAATCTAGGGGGTCTTGCAGCAGAAGGTTTTAAGGAGGGACGTTTATTTGGTTTGATTAGGGAGGTCGAACTTGTGATGATCTTGTTGGTTTTTATAGTTAGCCTATTAGTAGGGTCATTTTTAATTTTTGAGTGACTTCCATCGTTGAGTAGGTTCTGGATTTTGTTGTTGTACGAATCTTTATCCATGATTACAGTAGCGTTGCCTTTGTCGGCTGAGAGGATGACTATATCACTTCTACATTATGAGACCTCCTTTGCCAGTAACAAGATATAGGAATAGGTTTTACCCTTTTAACTGGCACAAAAACTGACACATTTATTCAAGGCATCATGTTTGTAATAACCAAAATGCACACATTTGACTGCTTGTGTTGTGGTTATTGCAAACATGATGCCTTGAATAAAGGTGTCAGTTTTTGTGCCAGTTAAAAGGGTAAAACCTATTCCTATATATCACTTCTGTTTTTTAAATTCGCGAGTTCAGAGCGTTCATTTTTGCTGATGTTGCTAATGGGTTTCTTAGCATTCTTAAGAATAGTGGCTATTTCAGCTCTCGCAACGTCTGCTTGGATGTGTCCTATGCCTTTAAGGGCCACATCGACCTGAGAGATGATATCATCTACGTTGTACTGTCCCCTGACGATATCCTTGTCAGCTTCGATGTGGTCTCCCTGTTACCAAGGACCCGGTACCTGATACCATTGAAATAATTGAAAATTTGGTACAACATGGACTAGGCCCCGATACACCTGCACTGATTAGACACTGCCTCACCAATACCTACTTTACTTGGAATGGCACCTTCTACAAACAAAATGAGGGTACCCCCATGGGTTCTCCCTTATCACCAGTGATAGCCAATGTTTTGATGTAGAAATTTGAATCAGACGCCATCCAGACTTCCACCCTCAGACCTTCCCTGTGGAAGAGATATGTGGATGACACTTTCGTCATTTGGCCACATGGCCTCCCAGCTTTGAACCTTTTCCTACACCACATCAATTCTAGACATCCCACCATCAAGTTCACCATGGAAGTGGAGAAAGATGGCAAGCTACATTTCTTGGATGTTCTGTTTGAGAGGAGACCTGATGGCTCACTGGGGCATTCTGTCTACAGGAAACCCACCCACACAGATTCCTACTTGAAACCTGATTCCCACCACCACCCAGCTCAAAATAATTCTCTCATCAAAACGTTATACCACAGGGCACATTGCATTTCGGACCAATACCACCTGACCAGTGAAATAAAACATGTACACCTGGCCCTCAAGAGAAACGGATACTCTGACCGTACCATCCGCCAAGCTGTTTCTCCCTCCATACAGAAACAACCACTTGATACTCCGGTCAAACCCATCACAGAACCATATATAACAGGCGTTACTAAAAAGATCTACAAAATTCTAAACAAACACAAGATCCTGGTCCGGTTCAATACAGTACACAGAATCCGTGACCTGATCCCATCCGTGAAGGATGTCGTTCCTAACTTTCAGTACCCCGGGGTTTACAAATTGAGCTGCACTTGTGGTGATTCCTATATCGGGGAGACGAAGCAACATGTCTCTGACCGAATTCGCGAGCACAAATTAGATTTGAAACACGGCAGAACGAATTCTTCTGCCGTAGCTGACCACTGTTACAACGCTGTGGGTGATCACGATATAGTTTTCTCCGATACCAAGGTTCTCTGCAAACCCACGGGTTTTTATCAGAGATTTGTCCACGAGGCAATTCAGATTTACAAACACGGACACAATTTCAACCGAGAGGATGGTTTCAATTTAAGTAATCATTGGAAAGATGTTCTAAATCAAACCAAACATTAAACTAATTTTCAATGGTACAGTCAATTTTTTCAAGTATTGGTATCCCAAACTTTCACAGCTGCTTATTTCTCTCCACTCACTCCACTCACTCACTCACACCACTCACTCACTCCACTCACTCCACTCACTCACTCCACTCACTCACTCCACTCACTCACTCCACTCACTCACTCCACTCACTCCACTCACTCTACTCCCCCCCCCCCCCCCCCCCGCTGCTGGTCCGTCATGGTCCCCACCCGTTCCTGGTCCATCATGGCCCATGCACCTCCTACGTACATCATGCTCATTTTTATGCTAATTGCTTTGTCAAAGCGTTTTGCTTCCTCCCACACAGCATAAAGGATGCGACCTGGGCTTGGCTGTTTTCACTCCAACGCTGTCCTCATGACAGCACGGTCCCTTCACCTGATGAAGGCCACTTGTGTTGTAGCTGAAACGTCGTGATTTTTGTTATTTTATTTTTTACCTACGTGACTTTACCGAATAGAACCAAAGAGTATGGATCCTTGCAGTCACGAAAGCTTCAAATCTAGAATATGAATAGTGTGTTGTACAGTGTATATTGTGTACTGTGTGTTGTTTAGGTGGTGTTGCATAAAGCGTGTATAATAAATTAAATGTGATGGAAAGTGTAGTGTGGTGTCAAGTGTAGCGTATGTGGTGTGATGTATAGTATAGTGTGTGGCGAAAAACACATTTCCTAGGAGTTGAGCCATACTTCATCACGCTGGTGAGTGCAGGGTGGTAGGATCGGTTCAGGTATCACGAGCCAGTGATGCTCCCCATAGCTGGCAATTAAATTGAGATTGTAGGCTTCATTGACTCTATCATGGAGCTCTTGTGGTATTGCAGCCACACACCGTTGGTCATTGTATATTTACGTGCGGAATTAATGCATTCAAATGTAGCGGTTGTAATCGAGCTATTTAGTCCATGGGCCAGAGCAGTAATTGGTACAATGTAAGGTAGCATGTTTAATCACACTTTCGGATAAATACGCCTAATGAGTGTGTTACTTGATACACTCGGCTACATATGGTGCGAAATAAATTCAACATGCATACAACACCTCTCATTTCAAATGTTTATCAAATAATTCACTGTTTTTGCCCCTACATTTGGAATTTGCAACCACTGAAGTGATGCCATCTCGTGGATTAAGTGGGTATCTGAACTGCATGGCAAAACAGCCATCAAAATTCACTACTTTATTAAACAGAAATAATGCAGTAGTCATTTCATAAAGTCACGTAGAATGAGAATAAAATAATAAATTGATAAAATAAAATAACACAATAATATTCTCACGACGTTTCGCCCACAACACAAGCGGCCTTCATCAGGTGAAGGGACGAGACTGTCTGGTAGGACAGCGCTGGAGTGAAAGAGCCACGTTCAGATCACGACCTTTAAGCTGTGTGAGAGGAAACAAAGCGCCTTGACAAAGGAATTAGCATATAATTTAGCATTGAAATGGCTGAGTGATTAGCTTGTGACTGGTCACAGAAATAGCTATGTTAAAAGTTAAAGCCTACACATCCGCAGAGGCACCCCTTGATAAAGGAATTAGCATAGAATTTAGCATTGAAATAGCTAAGTTAAAGCATACACATCCGCAGAGGCACCCCTTGACAAAGGAATTAGCATAGAATTTAGCATTGAAATAGCTGAGTGATTAGCTTGTAACTGGTCACAGAAATAGCTACGTTAAAGTCAGAGCATACACATTCACCGAGGCACTTAGTACAAATCAAACAGGAGAATTTAGCATTGAAATAACTAGGCGAATTTAGCATTGAAATAACTGAGTGATTAGCTAGTGACTGGTCACAGAAATGACTATGTTGAAGTCAAGGCCTACACATCTGAGCTATTCACAGTACTATTTAGTCAACCAATAAAAAAAACTAAAATATAAATTACCTTAATGTTATCAATAAACTCTATATTCTCCAATCAGCTAAGCTACCAACAATAAGTCGTTATATATCACAATGCTATATGGCGAAAAAATGGGTGGATTCTTACCCTCAACTTTAGCACCACGTATAGCTACGGGCCCCGTTCAGACGGACGAGTTCATCCATGGTCGGAACAGAGGAGGGGGAGAGAGACAGCTGCGAGGCGCTATCATACTCCATGTTGTAAACCATACCATTAACCGTGGTGTGAGAGGTATTAAGAGTCAATGCTGGCGAAAGAGCTGCGGTCTGAAGGTCATCGTAAAATAAAATTAATTAAGAACAGAAATGATTTAAAACATCTTTCCAATGGTTACTAAGCCAGAATCCATCTTCTCGGTTGAAATTGCCTCTGTGTTTGTATATGTGAATGGCCTCATGAACGAATCTCTCATGGTAGCCGGTTGGTTTGCAAAGAACCTCCGTCTTGGAGAAGTCAATGTCATGTGAGCCCACTGAATTATAACAGTGATCTGCCACGGCAGAGGAGTTCGTCCTACCGTGTTTCAAGTCTGCTTTATGTTCGCGGATGCGGTCCGAGATATGTCGTTTGGTTTCTCCAATGTAGATACTACCACAGAGGCACTTTAGTTTGTAAACGCCCGGGTACTGTATGTCTGGAACAGCATCTTTTACAGATGGAACTAAATCACGGATTTTATGTACTGTGTTGAATTGGACCTGGATCTTGTGTTTATTCAGGATTTTGGAGATATTTTTAGTGACCCCTGCAATGTAGGGTAAGGTGATGGTTTTGAGTGGCTCCACAAGAGGATCCTTCTTCATGACTGGAGTGATGGCTTTGCGGATTGTGTAGTCGGAGTAACCATTAGCCCTGAGAGCCTGGTGTACGTGCTTGAGTTCACTGGTAATGTGTTCCTGGTCGGAAATGCATTGGGCTCTATGGTATAGAGTCTTGATCAGGGAGTTCTTCTGGGATAGATGGTGGTGGGAATCCGGTTTCAAGTAAGCATCTGTATGGGTTGCTTTCCTGTAGACAGAGTGGCTCATTGAACCATCATGTCTCCTTTTAATTAAGACATCCAAAAAGGGTAGTTTGCCATCTTTTTCGACCTCCATGGTAAATCTGATGGCTGGGTGTATGGAATTGATGTGGTCGTGGAATTGGTCTAGAGCAGGCTGGCCATGTGGCCAGATGACAAAGGTGTCATCAACGTACCTCTTCCATAAGGTCGGGCGTAGAGTGGCAGTCTGGATGGCGTCAGTTTCAAATTTTTCCATGAATACGTTGGCTACAACCGGAGATAGAGGGGAACCCATTGGGGTGCCCTCAGTTTGTTTGTAGAAAGTTCCATTCCAGGTGAAGTATGTGTTGGTTAAGCAATGTCTCACCAGGGGGGGTACATCAGTATGCAGTCCTTGATGAACCAGGTCTTCAATGATAGCGATGGTGTCAGGTACCGGGACTTTGGTGAACAAGGACACCACATCAAAACTGACAAGCAGGTCGTCTGGGGACAGGGAAATGCCTTTGATTGTCGATACCAGGTGAGTAGAATTTAGTACCGCAGAGGTGGTTTTTCCAGTGAAAGGTCGCAGTATATCAGCAAGAAAACGTGCCAGTTTGTAGGTGGGGGAGTTGATAGTAGAGACGATGGGACGAAGGGGTGTATCTTCTTTGTGTATCTTTGGAAGGCCATATAATCTTGGTGGTCTGGCAGCAGAGGGTTTCAACGAGAACTGTTTGATCTCATCAATTAATGCTGTTGAATCAGAGATGATTTTGTTCGATTTGGTGACCAGGCTGTTGGTGGGATCTCTTTTTATTTTTGTATAGCTGCCATCGTTGTTGTGGCCGAAACGTCGTGAGAATATCATTGTGTTATTTTATTTTATCAATTTATTATTTTATTCTCATTTTACGTGACTTTACCGAAAGAACCAAAGAAGATGAATCATTGCAGTCACGAAAGCTTTAAATCGAAATTTAAGTCATTTCATAGGTTCACGTTGCTGTATGGATGTCCCTTGGCTATTAGATCTGGACATGGCCTTACGAACTACATACAGAATCATTCCCAAGAATAAGAAATTGATTCAAACTTTTTTATTTTAAAGTACGTATTGTATTCACAAAATTATAAAATGTACACATTTACAATGGTAATAATCTTGTTTGTGGATGTGGTGCTGGCGCTGCTGGGCTGTGTTGTATCAGCGGTATTCATCAGGACCCGGTGTGCATCGCTCTTGCAGTGGTGGCAGCGGTGGTGGCAGGGGCAGCAACTTGACCACGTCCCTTGTGATATCATCCATCAGTGATGACGGTTGATCGCCGGGGTCGGGGGTCGTCGCTGCCGCCTCTTTTGATGCCATTTCCCATGTCCGCCGTTGATTTGACTGCACACGGGTATGGCCTTCATCTCTGGAGACCTGCACACAGCACATGGAACGACCGCTACGTGAGTTTCATTGGCCCAAAGGGCAACCTGGTGAACTTCCCGTGAGCTCAACAGAGATCGAGCCTTAACAGCAAAGGTGGAAGGCAACCTGCCCAACTTAGGTTAAAGTTAAAATGATAACGGCGTGGCTCAAATTTCTTGCTCATGCCACTGCTGGCAGAGGATCCTCGAGTAGACAAACTCTGGATGATATTTGGTCTACTCTTCCACATTGACCACACTTGTGTGCATACCCACAAATACAACTCGTGGGTTACTCACCTGACGTAGAAGAGGATGTATGCCTGTTTCTCCATGACCACCCTGGTGTCGACCGGCGTCACCAAGTCGTCGTCCATCCGGAACCATCTCCCATCGCAGATCTGTATGCAAACAACATCGAAGATTAATTACGACGATTATCCAATTGCACCTAAACTCCCCATATGTTCCTAAAATGACACATGAGGAACAGAGGTGACCCTCTTATTCCACCTATTATTGTGTTGTCCTATAAGTTGAGTAATCGAACCGATAATCCATAAAAATAATTAATTACATTTGAAAGTTCAAATCCTGGTTGGGACTTCACTTGGTCCATCATCTATCCAGGGTCAATAAAGTAACTACACATTTTTGGTGAAGTCACCAGTGGTTGTTCTATGCATACGCTCTCCCTCAGTCACAGCAAAGGACAATTGTCACCACTGGCTGAGGCCTATAAATGGGAGATGAGCACCACCTCATGGCTCATAGGAGCAGGAATCGTTTTGATTTTATTCACTGAATCGAATTATTTAAAGGATCTACGCGTACGAATGATTGGCGTGTGATTGTGTGATAATGAATGCAGTACATCACCTTGTTGTAACAGTAGTAATGTCCCTCTGTGCTGCATTTCCCGGAGTGCACAAGGACTGAGTATAACCTGTACACTACAGGGTCTGCGTCCTCCTGCTGCGACATGAATGGCCGCACGTCCAGGTGCTCTGGGTACGGGCAATGCTGCAGTGGTGCGGAAGGAGGCAGTGATGCAGAAACAGAGATGGTGTTAGGCAGGGAAGAGGGGAAGAATGATGCAGGGTCGAGTTATTGATTATAATTTTTGTTCTTTTTTTTTACTTTACCAGGTAATGCTGACTGAACTATATAGCTCTTTCTCAGAAGCGATCTAGCCACAAATGATAGCTCAACAAAGTGGCTTTTCACTGTGAATAGTTTTAGCAGCCAAATATTCTAGAAGCAACTGGAGGACCCGGAGAAAAACCCACGTGAATACAGGGAGAACATGCAAACTCCAAATATACAGGCATTAGGATCGGGATCAAACCCACGACCTGTATGCTTGGGGAGGGAGTTAAGATTTCACCGCCATAGAGCCCAGTTTAGGTAGATTAACCAGGTGGGCGCTCGAGAGAACATGAAAAGTCACATTTGTACGAGTGATCTCGGTTAAACCGTGGCAAAAGAAATAACGCGAAATAAATCACAGAAATTACTCAAAAAGGAAGCAGCACAAAAACATGCAATGAGAAATTGGAGAAAATGCAGCCACATTTTAGGAGAAATGTAAAAAAAACTTGTATATTAACCAAACATTACCCGATTGATCTTGTTTCCAAACAGGTCATATCTCTTGATGGAGAGGGCCAAGACGTTCGGGAGATGGTGAAGGCTCATCCTCTTCGTGGCCTTCACCTTGCAACAGCACCTGCGCACCAAAAAGCAGCAGCGTCAGTTTAATGACCGAGATGCCCAGTGAATAACTGTACAAATATGTTGGCGTGACAAAGTAGACAGACTCGCGTGACATTGACGTCGTGCCATACTCACCTTTGGCAAGTGTATTCGTCCAGTGTCTCTGTCTTGGTGAAATCTGCAAAAGCAGTCAGCAGATCTGGCGAATTCTGTCAAATAGAACGATGTGAAGGCAAATGAGTGCTTGAAAAGAACACTGGAAACATTTTGCAGCCGTTAAAACAGTGAGTCCTTATGTTGTACTGGCTGTTGTGTGACATAAGAGGGCATTATCATTAGTTGACAGTAATTAAGGACGTGCTCCCAATTTTCAGATTCATCCAATGTGCAGCATTCCAGACGATGGGCAAACTTAATGTGTTTGAGTGACGCGACTAGTGTAATGTACACGATCCGAAAAAGATCAAAAGTGTTGCTTGAAAATGAGAAAATATTCATCCCAACGTTTAAATTCGAAACTCGTCACGAGCAAAGATACCATTTAATTAAATCAAGAATTCCTCGATTCTCACGTTGATGTGAAGACTGATGTCCAGGCAGTTTTCGAATCTGTCCGAGGTGCAGGAACACTGCGTGCACTCCACTGTGGAACACAAGTAAACGCACGCGCACACATCCACACGTGCAATTAGAGGAAGTTAGCATTCTGATTAGCAGAATCGAATAAAATGTGTTTGTATCTGATCAAATGGGTTGTTGTGTCTGTGTGCTTGTGCATTTTTCTATTGTGCGGGGAGTGGAAACATAGCGGTTAGCGCACTGGTGAACTGAGTTCGATCCTCGCTCACGGTCGATTCAGCCTCAAATTAGTATCTGGTGCATTGTGTAACTTCAGCACTGGTGCTAGCCACCCGAAGGTGGCCGGGCATGGTGCTAGCCACACCACCTTGTCATGTGCCCTGTTGGCCTACATAGGTACTCGCTAATCGCAATTGCTCCAGCATTCTGTTAAGGCTTCAGGGAGATCTCTGTATTTGTGTGTTTTGCTTATGTCCTGCTGGGTACATGCGTATGAGTGCAGGGTTCATCTGCACTGTGCAGCATGCGTCGTCATACTCGGTGTGATTGCTACTTGCAGCGATGATTTTGCACATGGAGCTGGCACACACCTGTCGATTTTAGCTGCCCTGTGAAGATCTGGTGAATCACCGAGGTCTTCTCCACATGTTCTTCTGGCCTGCACGTGGAAATGAATGACATCACACATTCGGTGGCTTCCAGATGCATCATCTTTACCAAGTGCGCTCATGGGAGAGTTATACTCCTTTTTGTTTCGACCCTACGTTACTTTGCAGCCAAGCGCTTATTTAAATAATATTCTATAAACTTTGTTGTGAATTTTTGGTAACAGGTTGGGAAGCAGTGGCCTAGGACGTGCACTACTTACTTGTGGTGGTTGATTGGGCAGGAGAGATGCAGAGCTTCTACGATGTAGCAGAAGAACTCATGCACGTCCTCCTGTTTGCCAAACTGCAGGTGTTTGGCGATCCCTGTGGGTAAATGGATGGAGGTCATAAGCGGTTTGAACACAAGGTTACAAGGGAAACGTTTTACCAATGCGCCACTCTGCCACCCAATGAATATGTTCTAAATTCAATGTGCACAATTGTGTTGTACTGAACAGAACTTACGTTTGAGGTTTTGGACGATTTCCAAGGGCTTGATGACCTTGCCCTTGGAGCTGAGTGTTGCAATCGTGTGCCTTTCCATTATGCACATCATGCAAAATCCATTATATGTACCTGTGAAATGAGGCAGAGGTGGCACATGCTATCAGTACAACACCGATCAAACAGCTCAGCTGTAGGTGCAGCACACAGCAAGGACATCTTCACAGAACACAATTATTTTCAGCTTGGTATTTCAAAGTGTTCTGGGAACTCACATCTTCCTGAGTGGTGCCTGGAGATCAGGTAGTTTGCCAGTGGTGCGGTGTAAGTAAGGCACTGCAGGGTGGCATTGAGGAAACAGGTGTTCCCCATGTTGTCAAGGCCAGCACCCTCGCATGCGTTCCACTGCCACGTGAGGCTCAGGTTTTCCCCCGATTCTGGCGCGAGTCGTGGAGCTCCATTATCGTTGTTATCTGCGCACAAAACATACACGAAATTTTCTCTTTACACTCGAGGCACTCTGGAGACTGGCTCGAAAGTTGCGTGGTGAAGCCAGAACTTGTGATATTGTTTTAGCGGTGCTCTTCATTAATCCTTTCACAACCATGTATTTTTCAACTCTAGGTGACCTTGCAATGAGCTGTTTTTTCACATAATTTCTGTTAACGTGGTCAGGGTAACAATATTCAACGGATAGGGCATAAACCTGGTCCTTGTCCAATATTTTGACTATGCAAATTTTGCCACGAAATGAACGGTTATCAACGGGCATCGATGGATCCTGGATATCACGTTGATTTTCCTCCATAAATTGTGTCTCATGGCTTCGTGTCACTTTTGCCATCCCGATTATACGTAAGTATATAACACAGTACATTGTGCAAATATCTGACAAACATTTTATCTGGAACTAATCCCTACTGCAGAATTGCTTATGAGATTGCAGTTGCACTACATTGACGTGTTTTTATCCACTGTTTCTGAACGCAGTCCCAAATGCCAAAAACGTCAATTACCCAGCAGGGAAGTTATAGTAGATAAGCGTTAACACCTTTTTGGGATTAAGCAAGGTTATAAGAACTTGGGAGAAGATACCATGAGAGCGAATTCCAAAGTCAAGCTAGTGGTTACAGAGTCACTTTGGTACAAGCTTACCTTCCACGGCAATCTTTTCTGGCACAGGATGGGCAGCTAGCTTCTGGGAGGTGGGCCTGATGATGGCAGACGCTGTCGATGGAATGGCGTCCTTCTGTCTGTCATCCGGCATCCTCCCATGAGCGGTATGCTGGCTGCCCCTCCTTCGGGCAGCTTGGCCACCCCGGCGTCTTGGTCTCCTCACTTGAGCGGCTGCCTGGCCTAACCCGCAATTTGCTGCCTCGCCTTGCCCTTGACCAGCAGACTGAGCACTCCCGCAACTTGGACTGCCCTGGTGGCTTGTAACCTGGCATCCCTTCCATTCAGCAGCCTTGTTGCTAGCAGCACGAATATCTTGGTGGCTTGCCATTGGACTCGCTTTGTCCCCTTCATCTTGGCTCGGCTCCCGATCTACCACAGGGCTTGGCCCATGGTCTGCCACCCGGTTTGAACCGCTGTCCGCTATTGGGTTGGGCCCATAGCTACCCATCTGACTTGCCTCTTGGCTAGGCACCGGGCTCGTCTCAAGGCTAGCCACCAGGCTCATCTCATTGCTAGCCACGAAGCTAATCTCACAATTATCTTCTGGGTCCACCTTGCGGCTTGCTTCTAGGCCCATCTCATGTTTATCTACCAGGCTTGCCTCATGACTTGCCACCTCGGTCTTCTCATGGCTAGCCACCGGGCTCATCTCATAGTTATCCACTGGGTCCAACTTGCAGCTTGGCTCTGGGCTTATCTCATGGCTAGCTACCAGGCTCATCTCACGGTTATCCACTGTGTCCACCTCGCGGCTTGTCTCCAGGCCCATCTCATTGTTAGCCACTGGGCTCGCCTCAAGACTTGCCACCTCGGTCTTCTCATGGCTAGCCACTGGGCTCGTCTCATGGCTTGCTGCAGAGCTCTGAACACAGCTGCTTGGCTCATAAACCTCATCATCTGAAACACTGCAGAAGCAACAGAAGATGTTCTTGAGATGTTTAATGAAGCCCTTTTTCTTGGCCTTCGACATTGTGGCGATGTGGTTGCAAAGTATAAAAATGCATCCAAAAACGTGTCCTCAAGATGATGATGGCTGGATTTGATTTGTTGAAAAATTTGCAACAGAAAACCCAGAACACGTCTGACCCTCACGGTGCCAGATGAGCAACTGAATTTGTGGGCGGATGTGACATCACAGTGATGTCATTGCACTGGAGTCACATGGTTGTCTATGTAATCGTGATATAATGGTGACGTCACAGTGATGTCATTGCACTGGAGTCACACGGTCTATGTATTCGTGATATAATGGTGACGTCACAGTGATGTCACAGCGCACTGAGGTCACATGGTGCCCCGTGGGAATGTGATTTTCGTTGCCTGTGCAACAAGCACCCTCTATTCATTTTATGTCTGTAATTGAACGAATGTTAATAATGAATTGTTTTTAAAAGTAATTTATCTCAAGATAACATTCGTTGCAGGAAACGTATTTTAGTTTATATTGATCTATGATTGTGCCCTTTTGCATGCTTTGTCTCACGATATATTCAATCGAGATGATTGTTGTACTTTATGTTCTTGTATTTGTAATTTTGGTGACTTAAGTTACTCTTGCAAATGACACCGTCCTTGTCTCTAAGCAAAATAAATTTAAAACTGTCTTCAAATCGCTTCACTTAATGTAATAATCCCCGCAGCACTGGTGTAACGTCTAAGTTTGACTACGCAGCCACTCCCTCTCCTCTCCAGGCTTAACAGAACTCCAACTGCTATTTCTCCCCTATTTGTCTATTAACTCATTCCTGTGTTTAATTGCCCCAACCGGCAGCCTCGTGGCTGCCCGTCGATCACGCCGCACGTCACAGCCACGAGCTGTAGGAGCGGGGCTCCGTCCACTCAGTGGTGCTCTTAACATTCACATTCAGCAGCATGGGTCGGGAGTCTAATCTCTGCAGTTCCCCGTTGTGGTTCCACCTCCCTATGTCATGTAGCCTCTCAATTTCTTTATTCACGAGGATTGTGTTTCATCGTACAAAACGGTACCGGCGACCTTTTTACGAGATTTGGCGGCGACAGCCATCTTGGTAAGGGTAATGCAAAGCGCCAGCTGAACCCGAGACGCCCCAGTGAAGAGGCACTAACGGCCATCTTCGTAATGGAAAACAAGTCCCCTGAGAATTAAAAGGACCTGCCATCTTGGATAGGGCAGTGCAAGGCGCAGCATCACCAAGGGAAACAGGAGCAGGCATCTTCGTAAGGGAAAGTGGCCGTGGCATAGATTGGCGGGAATCGCCATCTTGTCGAGAGCTCGGAGACACGGACATTCTCGGAGATAGGAGCAATCGTGATAATGATTTGTGCCGCGATGAAAGTTACTCAACTTTTGTTCACAGTTATGGTTAACGTTTGCGTGAGTACAAGCGCGTCACAGTCGGCTTCTGCCATTGTCTCTCCACTGCTGGATGAAGGCATCTTCCACCGGTCGTCGCTCACGGTCCCTCGCTCCCAGCGTGCGTCCGTCTCTTGCACGTCAAACTCGTTCCGTCTCTCCGTCTCCGCTCCAGTGGAAAGGGCTGAAATCAAAGTGTCGCTTTTTGCGTGCAGGTACGTGAAATAAAGGGTCACTGGGTTGGTTTAATGTATTATACTTGGAGGTAAGTAGCAGTGGGATACGGTCACCACTTGTACGCATAAGAGTTATTTGATTAAGGGTTTAACGCGTCTGCAAGCGTTCTGAGGTAAATCTTTAATAACATTACAGATTAAAGTTGCTAATGTCAACATTCATAGTAACAGTTATATAGTTGAGGTAATTCTCAAAACGCGGAATTATGACTAGAATCAAAAGTCGATATGATTGGTAAGAATTCTGTATAAAAAATATTTTTGAAATAAATATAGCATTTATAGCTGTTAAAGTCTATAAAAGCATGTTAAATATGTGATATGTATATGTAAACACTCACAATAACATAAGAGCCATCCGGCTCTTGAAGCGGGTGCAACCACAACAAACAAAAAAACAAAAACACGAACAAGAAAAACATCTTAAAGTGACTATGTGACTGTGCAAACAGAAAATCCTTGAAAAAAAAAAGCACCGTACACCAACGCTGTGTGCAAAAAATCCCAGTGGGATGCAAGTCAAACAACAATAACCACAAAAACTTAGATTAAGGCCATCAGTCTAACTCCGTACTGCAACAAAACAAACATGTCCAAGCCAAAAAACGTTTTCCTAATCACCAAAAAATAAAGCTATAATTGCAACGTAACAGTGATCACAAGGGCTGTAACCGAATTTTTACAATAAACTACATAAATAACATGTAACACCAAACCCTAGAAACATAGCTGGCTGCATTAGTTACTCCACAACAACAGAAGCATCGGTCGGAGTATCAAATTTTTCAATGCACCTTTAAGATCAGCACGCTAAATCAAAATGCATAATACTTGGCAGCGTCATCCGGAGCGAAACATTTTATTTTATTTTACGCCAATGAATAGCAGTGGCAGCTAGGGGTGTACAACTCCTCTAGAGCAGTTTTGAGAGAAGATCTCATTGGTAGAGATTCAAGTTGCAGTTTATTGGCAATAGCATTCCAGACTCTGGGGGCATCAATAGCAAAGGCCCTTCCTCGAGTTTTTGTACGGCAATAGGGAAGGTGAAGCTGGCAAATGAGCGAAGACCTGAGGTCAAATTTGTTCTTTGAAACAGAGAGGAGATCCAGCAGGTAGTCTGCGGATTTTTTTGTAAGTTCATCGTGAATAAATAAGATCTGGTGCACAAGCCGTCGAACATTAAGATATGTTAAGTTTGACCCAATGTAGAGATCACAGTGGTGAGTCCTATATGGGCAGTTCAATGTAAATCTTAAGGCCGAGTGATAGATGGAATCAAGCTTCTTCAGTACAGTGCTTGGGGCTGATTTATACACGATGTCACAGTAGTCAAGTAGAGGCAGAATGGTAGCTTTTATCAATTCCAAACGGAACATTGGGGGGAAGCAGTGCTTGTGTCGATACAGAAAACCAATTTTTATTTTTGTCTTTTTTCCAATATAATCAATGTGATCTTCAAAATTCAGTTTTGAATCCAGATCAGAAAGTAATTTGTTAAATGTTTATTTTATTAAAAGTGACTGCTGTATTAATTTATATGATTACTCGCGACCAATAACAGTGCGGATATTTGAAGCGGTCCTGGGCATCTCCTAGGTCGACTCAGCCTTCGAATGAGTTACCCGGTGCGGTTTGTAAATATCAGCACTGGGGAGACACAGAGGCGGCCGGGTGAAGTTTTGGCCACCCACCCCCTCATATGCCGCATTTGTCTTCATAGGTGCTAGGGAACAGCACTTGCCCCAACAGTCTGTTAAGTTCATGTAGGGGTTTTGTATTGGCCCGCAAAAACTCCTATTCGGTCCTCAGTAAGGAAAATGTACCCCACCCACTGCTCGCTTCAACGTTGATATATATAAACTTGACTTGAAGAACGACAGACCCATTGGCCTCATCACAAGGATAGAAATTGAAGACAAGCTGGGTTGAAAATGCATTGGCTCAGTTACTATGTAGACAGTCTTTGAGTACTGCAATAATTAAATAAAAATAATGTATAGTTTACAGCGCCTTTGTCAGTCCCCTGCTGTATGAAGACCTCCCCCACGCCATGTTGGCGATGGTTGATTTTACTTCCCCCACGGTGTTCAGTGTTGGTGAAGGTGAGCGGGGTGGGGGGGAAGGAGAAGTGGGCAGGATCGGTTCTAGTATTACTTTCCACTGTTAACCGTGGCTATAAATCAAACTCCGTTCATAACACAGCATGTTAACCACTGCACCACCGCTCCTCTCGCCAGTGAAGCCAGCCACACAGGACTCGTCACGAGAAGAGACGACGACCAGTGGTCGAGACTAACGACGGAGAGACACCAAAAGGGTGTGAACGCGCCCGCGGGGAGGAAATCCAGCGCGGAGATGGAGCGACGACATCCGCTCACGCGCTGGAGATGACATGGATTGTTGCGGCACCAGTTCGTGACAGGTGACGACGGATTTGGAGTCCACCATCCAGCAGTGGATAGATCATAGCCGATTATTCTGATGGGTGGGTTGCCAGCACCTCGTCCGGCCGTCTTTGTCTGGCAAATGCTGGTGTTTACACAGGGAACCAGGTACTCATTTGAGGCTGAGTCGACCTAAGGGGTGCCCAGAACCGGTTAAAATATTCTGGACCCCCCCATGGACCCTTATATCCCTCTATTTTGGGTGCCCCGGTGGCGAGATATTAACTACCTCGCCTGGTGTGCAGGAGGTCGTGGATTCGATCCCGACGCTAACACCTTCTGTATATTTGATGTTTGCATGTCTCTCCCCAGGGTCGCGTCGTTTTTCTTCTCCGGGTTCTCCCCTTCACATTTATAAACATGCGTTTAGAGTATTTGGTTGCTATAAATGTCCACGTAATAAGCCATTTCGTTGAGCTATCAACTATGGCCAGGTCGCTTCTGAAAAAGAGCTATGTAGCTCAGCGGGCCTTACCTGGCAACGTAAAAACAATAGTCTAGTTTTAGTTTCATTCTGATAATGATTCAGCAGGTGCAGTGAAATTAACCAATGTGGCCACTGGAGGGCGGAGGTTTACGCATCACAGCGAGTCGCGTCCACTCAGCCTGGGGTCAAACGAGATACAAGATACAGACTTCCCGTATTACCTTAACAGACTGTTGAGGGCAATTGCTGTTAACGAGCACCTTTGAAGGCCAGCCGCCTTTGTCTTCCCAGTGGCGATGTTTACACACCGCACCAGGTGCTCATTTGAGGCTGAGTCAACCTTGGGGAGGCCCGGGAACGGTTCAGTTAATTGTCACCTGGTGTTGGTGGCCGTGATCGGGACTCGAACTCAGGTCACCGGGTTCGTAGCGCAGCGTTAACCGCTGCACCATCGCTCCCAACACACGACAGACGCCTCCTCTCTCTCTGCCCGGCCCCCACGAGTGTGAAGCAAAAGTCGGGGGTGCAACTTACAATCCTGTATGTGTGTGTGGGGATACAAAGGCGGCCGGGCGTTGTGCTGACCAACCCAACGCCTCGTGTGCAGTTTCCGGTCTTCATAGGTGCAACTTGCTAACAGCACTTTCCCCAACAGTCTGTTACAGGCTACACGGGGGAGCTTTGTCTTTGTAGAGCGCTGGAGCAGTGGTTAGCGCACTCTACGAACCCGGCGAACCGAGTTCGATTCCCGCTCACGACCACCAACAGCAGGTGACGATTATTTAAACCGGTTGTGGGCCTCCCCTCGGTCAACTCAGCCTCAAGTTAGTTCCCGGTGCGGTGTGCAGTAAACATCGCCGCTGCGGAGACAAAGGCGGCCGGGCGTGGTTGTTGACCACCCGCCCCCTCGTGTGCCCTGCTGGCTTTCATCTTTCATAGGTGCTGCTTACTCGCTCTAACAGCACTTGCCCCAACAGTCTGTTACAGGCTACACGGGGGATCTTTTACTTGTCACCAGATTTGTGCGTCTTACTTTCTGACGCGTCTCATGGGTTTCGGGGAATGTGGCTGTAGGCAACCGTCTCTGTGATTTCTGTGCCTCTGTAGATTCACAAAACTCAAGAGGGAGAGTGCCGCCGCGCGTTGCAGTCGGCTCCTGCCATTGTCTCTCCACTGCTGGATGAAGGCATCTTCCACCAGTCACCCTCACTCACGGTCCATCGCTCCCACCGTCCGTCCATCTCTTGCACGTGAACTCATTCATCGCTTCGTCTCCACAGGGGTCGTCCTTTACGGTATTGTTTTCGGTTTATATTTTGTGTCTGGGTTGTAATGTACTGGAGAGTGGTGTAAAGTGAGTATTGTGTGTGGAGTGTGTCGTGCAGTGTGGTATACAGTGTTGTGTATAGTGTAGTGTCTGTAGTTTGTGGTTTATCGTCTAGTGTCTGTAATTTGTGCTGTATAGTGTGCAATAACGTGGATAGTACAGTCTGTGTCATATATAGTGTTGTGTGAAGTGTCAAGTATAGTATGAATAGTGTACTCTTTGGTTTTATTCGGTAAAGTCACGTAGGTAAAAAATGAAATAACAAAAATCACGGCGTTTCGGTCACAACACAAGTGGCCTTCATCAGGTGAAGGGACCGTGCTGTCATGAGAACAGTGTTGGAGTGAAAACAGCCAAGCCCAGGTCGCGTCCTTTATGCTGTGTGGGAGGAAGCAAAACGCTTTGACAAAGCAATTAGCATAAAAATGAGCATGATGTACGTAGGAGGTGCATGGGCCATGATGGACCAGGAGCGGGTGGGGACCATGATGGACCAGCAGCGGGGGGGGGGGGATGTAGAGTGAGTGAGTGGAGTGAGTGGAGTGAGTGAGTGGAGTGAATGAGTGGAGTGAGTGAGTGGAGTGAGTGAGTGAGTGGAGTGAGTGAGTGGAGTGAGTGGGTGGAGTGAGTGGGTGGAGTGAGTGGGTGGAGTGAGTGGGTGGAGTGAGTGAGTGGAGTGAGTGGGTGGAGTGAGTGGGTGGAGTGAGTGGGTGGAGTGAGTAGGTGGAGAGAGTGGGTGGAGTGAGTGGGTGGAGTGAGTGGGTGGAGTGAGTGAGTGGAGTGAGTGGAGATAAATAAGCAGCTGTGAAAGTTTGGGATACCACTACTTGAAAAAATTTACTGTACCATTGAAAATTAGTTTAATGTTTGGTTTGATATAGAACATCTTTCCAATGATTGCTTAATTTGAAACCATCCTCTCGGTTGAAGTTGTGTCCGTGTTTGTAAATCTGAATTGCCTCGTGGACAAATCTCTGATAAAAACTCGTGGGTTTTCAGAGAACCTTGGTATCGGAGAAAACTATATCGTGATCACCCACAGCGTTGTAACAGTGGTCAGCTACGGCAGAAGAATTCGTTCTGCCGTGTTTCAAATCTGATTTGTGCTCGCGAATTCGGTCAGAGACATGTCGCTTCGTTTCCCCGATATAGCAATCACCACAAGTGCAGCTCAATTTGTAAACCCCGGGGTACTGTAAGTCAGGAACGACATCATTCACGGATGGGATCAGGCCACGGATTCTGTGTACTGTATTGAACCGGACCAGGATCTTGTGTTTGTTTAGAATTTTGGAAATCTTTTGAGTAACGCCTGTTATATATGGTTCTGTGATGGTTTTGACCGGATTATCAAGTGGTTGTTTCTGTATGGAGGGAGAAACAGCTTGGCGGATGGTAAGGTCAGAGTATCTGTTTCTCTTGAGGGCCAGGTGTACATGTTTTAATTCACTGGTCAGGTGGTGTTGGTCCAAAATGCAATGTGCCCTGTGGTAGAACGTTTTGTTGAGATAATTATTTTGAGCTGGGTGGTGGTGGGTATCAGGTTTCAAGTAGGAGTCTGTGTGGGTGGGTTTCCTGTAGACAGAATGCCCCAGTGAGCCATCAGGTCTCCTCTCAAACAGAACATCTAAGAATGGTAGCTTGCCATCTTTCTCCACTTCCATGGTGAATTTGATGGCGGGATGTCTAGAATTGATGTGGTATAGGAAAAGGTTGAAAGCTGGGAGGCCATGTGGCCAAATGCCTAAAGTGTCATCCACATATCTCTTCCACAGGGAAGTTCTGAGGGTGGACGTCTGGATGGCGTCTGATTCAAATTTCTCCATGAAAACATTGACTATCACTAGTGATAAAGGAGAACCCATGGGGGTACCCTGATTTTGTTTGTAGAAGGAGCCATTCCAAGTAAAGTAGGTATTGGTGAGGCAGTGTCTAATCAGCACAGGTGTATCGGGATCTAGTCCATGTTGTACCAAATTTTCAATTATTTCAATGGTATCAGGTACCGGGACCTTGGTGAACAGGGAGACCACATCGAAGCTGACAAGGATATTGTCAGGGGACAGTACAACGTCTTTGACCATAGAGACTAAATGAGCTGAGTTAAGTACTGCTGAGGAGGTCTTGCCAGTGAAAGGTAGCAAGGTATCTGACAGAAAACGTGCTAGCTTATAGGTAGGGGAGTTGATCGTGGATACGATGGGTCGTAGTGGAGTGCCTTCTTTATGAATCTTGGGGAGACCATAGAATCTAGGGGGTCTTGCAGCAGAAGGTTTTAAGGAGGGACGTTTATTTGGTTTGATTAGGGAGGTCGAACTTGTGATGATCTTGTTGGTTTTTATAGTTAGCCTATTAGTAGGGTCATTTTTAATTTTTGAGTGACTTCCATCGTTGAGTAGGTTCTGGATTTTGTTGTTGTACGAATCTTTATCCATTATTACAGTAGCGTTGCCTTTGTCGGCTGAGAGGATGACTATATCACTTCTACATTATGAGACCTCCTTTGCCAGTAACAAGATATAGGAATAGGTTTTACCCTTTTAACTGGCACAAAAACTGACACCTTTTTTCAAGGCATCATGTTTGCAATAACCAAAATGCAAACATTTGACTGCTTGTGTTGTGGTTATTGCAAACATGATGCCTTGAATACAGGTGTCAGTTTTTGTGCCAGTTAAAAGGGTAAAACCTATTCCCATATATCACTTCTGTTTTTTTTTAATTCGCGAGTTCAGAGCGTTCATTTTTGCTGCTGTTGCTAATGGGTTTCTTAGCATTCTTAAGAATAGTGGCTATTTCAGCTCTCGCAACGTCTGCTTGGATGTGTCCTATGCCTTTAAGGGCCACATCGACCTGAGAGATGATATCATCTACGTTGTACTGTCCCCTGACGATATCCTTGTCAGCTTCGATGTGGTCTCCCTGTTACCGGGGACCCGGTACCTGATACCATTGAAATAATTGAAAATTTGGTACAACATGGACTAGGCCCCGATACACCTGCACTGATTAGACACTGCCTCACCAATACCTACTTTACTTGGAATGGCACCTTCTACAAACAAAATGAGGGTACCCCCACGGGTTCTCCCTTATCACCAGTGATAGCCAATGTTTTGATGTAGAAATTTGAATCAGACGCCATCCAGACTTCCACCCTCAGACCTTCCCTGTGGAAGAGATATGTGGATGACACTTTCGTCATTTGGCCACATGGCCTCCCAGCTTTGAACCTTTTCCTACACCACATCAATTCTAGACATCCCACCATCAAGTTCACCATGGAAGTGGAGAAAGATGGCAAGCTACATTTCTTGGATGTTCTGTTTGAGAGGAGATCTGATGGCTCACTGGGGCATTCTGTCTACAGGAAACCCACCCACACAGATTCCTACTTGAAACCTGATTCCCACCACCACCCAGCTCAAAATAATTATCTCATCAAAACGTTATACCACAGGGCACATTGCATTTCGGACCAATACCACCTGACCAGTGAAATAAAACATGTACACCTGGCCCTCAAGAGAAACGGATACTCTTACCGTACCATCCGCCAAGCTGTTTCTCCCTCCATACAGAAACAACCACTTGATACTCCGGTCAAACCCATCACAGTACCATATATAACAGGCGTTACTAAAAAGATCTACAAAATTCTAAACAAACACAAGATCCTGGTCCGGTTCAATACAGTACACAGAATCCGTGACCTGATCCCATCCGTGAAGGATGTCGTTCCTAACTTTCAGTACCCCGGGGTTTACAAATTGAGCTGCACTTGTGGTGATTGCTATATCGGGGAGACGAAGCAACATGTCTCTGACCGAATTCGCGAGCACAAATTAGATTTGAAACACGGCAGAACGAATTATTCTGCCGTAGCTGACCCCTGTTACAACGCTGTGGGTGATCACGATATAGTTTTCTCCGATACCAAGGTTCTCTGCAAACCCACGGGTTTTTATCAGAGATTTGTCCACGAGGCAATTCAGATTTACAAACACGGACACAATTTCAACCGAGAGGATGGTTTCAAATTAAGCAATCATTGGAAAGATGTTCTAAATGAAACCAAACATTAAACTAATTTTCAATGGTACAGTAAATTTTTTCAAGTATTGGTATCCCAAACTTTCACAGCTGCTTATTTCTCTCCACTCACTCCACTCACTCACACCACTCACTCACTCCACTCACTCCACTCACTCACTCCACTCACTCACTCACCTCACTCACTCCACTCACTCACTCCACTCACTCACTCCACTCACTCTACTCCCCCCCCCCCCCCCCCGCTGCTGGTCCGTCATGGTCCCCACCCGTTCCTGGTCCATCATGGCCCATGCACCTCCTACGTACATCATGCTCATTTTTATGCTAATTGCTTTGTCAAAGCGTTTTGCTTCCTCCCACACAGCATAAAGGATGCGACCTGGGCTTGGCTGTTTTCACTCCAACGCTGTCCTCATGACAGCACGGTCCCTTCACCTGATGAAGGCCACTTGTGTTGTGGCTGAAACGTCGTGATTTTTGTTATTTTATTTTTTACCTACGTGACTTTACCGAATAGAACCAAAGAGTATGGATCCTTGCAGTCACGAAAGCTTAAAATCTAGAATATGAATAGTGTGTTGTACAGTGTATATTGTGTACTGTGTGTTGTTTAGGTGGTGTTGCATAAAGCGTGTATAATAAATTAAATGTGATGGAAAGTGTAGTGTGGTGTCAAGTGTAGCGTATGTGGTGTGATGTATAGTGTAGTGTGTGGCGAAAAACACATTTCCTAGGAGTTGAGCCATACTTCATCACGCTGGTGAGTGCAGGGTGGTAGGATCGGTTCAGGTATCACGAGCCAGTGATGCTCCCCATAGCTGGCAATTAAATTGAGATTGTAGGTTTCATTGACTCTATCATGGAGCTCTTGTGGTATTGCAGCCACACACCGTTGGTCATTGTATATTTACGTGCGGAATTAATGCATTCAAATGTAGCGGTTGTAATCGAGCTATTTGGTCCATGGGCCAGAGCAGTAATTGGTACAATGTAAGGTAGCATGTTTAATCACACTTTCGGA
The DNA here is from genome assembly GCF_048934315.1 of Petromyzon marinus. NCBI lineage: Eukaryota > Metazoa > Chordata > Hyperoartia > Petromyzontiformes > Petromyzontidae > Petromyzon > Petromyzon marinus. Next base: position 2,349,526 of record NC_133705.1, read on the forward strand.
TAAATACGCCTAATGAGTGTGTTACTTGATACACTCGGCTACATATGGTGCGAAATAAATTCAACATGCATACAACACCTCTCATTTCAAATGTTTATCAAATAATTCACTGTTTTTGCCCCTACATTTGGAATTTGCAACCACTGAAGTGATGCCATCTCGTGGATTAAGTGGGTATCTGAACTGCATGGCAAAACAGCCATCAAAATTCACTACTTTATTAAACAGAAATAATGCAGTAGTCATTTCATAAAGTCACGTAGAATGAGAATAAAATAATAAATTGATAAAATAAAATAACACAATAATATTCTCACGACGTTTCGTCCACAACACAAGCGGCCTTCATCAGGTGAAGGGACGAGACTGTTTGGTAGGACAGCGCTGGAGTGAAAGAGCCACGTTCAGATCACGACCTTTAAGCTGTGTGAGAGGAAACAAAGCGCCTTGACAAAGGAATTAGCATATAATTTAGCATTGAAATGGCTGAGTGATTAGCTTGTGACTGGTCACAGAAATAGCTATGTTAAAAGTTAAAGCATACACATCCGCAGAGGCACCCCTTAATAAATGAATTAGCATAGAATTTAGCATTGAAATAGCTAAGTTAAAGCATACACATCCGCAGAGGCACCCCTTGACAAAGGAATTAGCATAGAATTTGGCTTTGAAATAGCTGAGTGATTAGCTTGTAATTGGTCACAGAAATAGCTACGTTAAAGTCAGAGCATACACATTCACCGAGGCACTTAGTACAAATCAAACAGGAGAATTTAGCATTGAAATAACTAGGCGAATTTAGCATTGAAATAACTGAGTGATTAGCTAGTGACTGGTCACAGAAATGACTATGTTGAAGTCAAGGCCTACACATCTGAGCTATTCACAGTACTATATAGTCAACCAATAAAAAAAACTAAAATATAAATTACCTTAATGTTATCAATAAACTCTATATTCTCCAATCAGCTAAGCTACCAACAATAAGTCGTTATATATCACAATGCTATATGGCGAAAAAATGGGTGGATTCTTACCCTCAACTTTAGCACCACGTATAGCTACGGGCCCCGTTCAGACGGACGAGTTCATCCATGGTCGGAACAGAGGAGGGGGAGAGAGACAGCTGCGAGGCGCTATCATACTCCATGTTGTAAACCATACCATTAACCGTGGTGTGAGAGGTATTAAGAGTCAATGCTGGCGAAAGAGCTGCGGTCTGAAGGTCATCGTAAAATACAATTAATTAAGAACAGAAATGATTTAAAACATCTTTCCAATGGTTACTAAGCCAGAATCCATCTTCTCGGTTGAAATTGCCTCTGTGTTTGTTTGTATATGTGAATGGCCTCATGAACGAATCTCTCATGGTAGCCGGTTGGTTTGCAAAGAACCTCTGTCTTGGAGAAGTCAATGTCATGTGAGCCCACTGAATTATAACAGTGATCTGCCACGGCAGAGGAGTTCGTCCTACCGTGTTTCAAGTCTGCTTTATGTTCGCGGATGCGGTCCGAGATATGTCGTTTGGTTTCTCCAATGTAGCTACTACCACAGAGGCACTTTAGAACAGCATCTTTTACAGATGGAACTAAATCACGGATTTTATGTACTGTGTTGAATCGGACCTGGATCTTGTGTTTATTCAGGATTTTGGAGATCTTTTTAGTGACCCCTGCAATGTAGGGTAAGGTGATGGTTTTGAGTGGCTCCACAAGAGGATCCTTCTTCATGACTGGAGTGATGGCTTTGCGGATTGTGTAGTCGGAGTAACCATTAGCCCTGAGAGCCTGGTGTACGTGCTTGAGTTCACTGGTAATGTGTTCCTGGTCGGAAATGCATTGGGCTCTATGGTATAGAGTCTTGATGAGGGAGTTCTTCTGGGATAGATGGTGGTGGGAATCCGGTTTCAAGTAAGCATCTGTATGGGTAGCTTTCCTGTAGACAGAGTGGCTCATTGAACCATCATGTCTCCTTTTAATTAAGACATCCAAAAAGGGTAGTTTGCCATCTTTTTCGACCTCCATGGTAAATCTGATGGCTGGGTGTATGGAATTGATGTGGTCGCGGAATTGGTCTAGAGCAGGCTGGCCATGTGGCCAGATGACAAAGGTGTCATCAACGTACCTCTTCCATAAGGTCGGACGTAGAGTGGCAGTCTGGATGGCGTCAGTTTCAAATTTTTCCATGAATACGTTGGCTACAACCGGAGATAGGGGGGAGCCCATTGGGGTGCCCTCAGTTTGTTTGTAGAAAGTTCCATTCCAGGTGAAGTATGTGTTGGTTAAGCAATGTCTCACCAGGGGGAGTACATCAGTATGCAGTCCTTGATGAACCAGGTCTTCAATGATAGCGATGGTGTCAGGTACCGGGACTTTGGTGAACAAGGACACCACATCAAAACTGACAAGCAGGTCGTCTGGGGACAGGGAAATGCCTTTGATTGTCGATACCAGGTGAGTAGAATTTAGTACCGCAGAGGTGGTTTTTCCAGTGAAAGGTCGCAGTATATCAGCAAGAAAACGTGCCAGTTTGTAGGTGGGGGAGTTGATAGTAGAGACGATGGGACGAAGGGGTGTATCTTCTTTGTGTATCTTTGGAAGGCCATATAATCTTGGTGGTCTGGCAGCAGAGGGTTTCAACGAGAACTGTTTGATCTCATCAATTAATGCTGTTGAATCAGAGATGATTTTGTTCGATTTGGTGACCAGGCTGTTGGTGGGATCTCTTTTTATTTTTGTATAGCTGCCATCGTTGTTGTGGCCGAAACGTCGTGAGAATATTATTGTGTTATTTTATTTTATCAATTTATTATTTTATTCTCATTTTACGTGACTTTACCGAAAGAACCAAAGAAGATGAATCATTGCAGTCACGAAAGCTTTAAATCGAAATTTAAGTCATTTCATAGGTTCACGTTGCTGTATGGATGTCCCTTGGCTATTAGATCTGGACATGGCCTTACGAACTACATACAGAATCATTCCCAAGAATAAGAAATTGATTCAAACTTTTTTATTTTAAAGTACGTATTGTATTCACAAAATTATAAAATGTACACATTTACAATGGTAATAATCTTCTTTGTGGATGTGGTGCTGGCGCTGCTGGGCTGTGTTGTATCAGCGGTATTCATCAGGACCCGGTGTGCATCGCCCTTGCAGTGGTGGCAGCGGTGGTGGCAGGGGCAGCAACTTGACCACGTCCCTTGTGATATCATCCATCAGTGATGACGGTTGATCGCCGGGGTCGGGGGTCGTCGCTGCCGCCTATTTTGATGCCATTTCCCATGTCCGCCGTTGATTTGACTGCACACGGGTATGGCCTTCATCTCTGGAGACCTGCACACAGCACATGGAACGACCGCTACGTGAGTTTCATTGGCCCAAAGGGCAACCTGGTGAACTTCCCGTGAGCTCAACAGAGATCGAGCCTTAACAGCAAAGGTGGAAGGCAACCTGCCCAACTTAGGTTAAAGTTATAATGATAACGGCGTGGCTCAAATTTCTTGCTCATGCCACTGCTGGCAGAGGATCCTCGAGTAGACAAACTCTGGATGATATTTGGTCTACTCTTCCACATTGACCACACTTGTGTGCATACCCACAAATACAACTCGTGGGTTACTCACCTGACGTAGAAGAGGATGTATGCCTGTTTCTCCATGACCACCCTGGTGTCGACCGGCGTCACCAAGTCGTCGTCCATCCGGAACCATCTCCCATCGCAGATCTGTATGCAAACAACATCGAAGATTAATTACGACGATTATCCAATTGCACCTAAACTCCCCATATATTCCTAAAATGACACATGAGGAACAGAGGTGACCCTCTTATTCCACCTATTATTGTGTTGTCCTATAAGTTGAGTAATCGAACCGATAATCCATAAAAATAATTAATTACATTTGAAAGTTCAAATCCTGGTTGGGACTTCACTTGGTCCATCATCTATCCAGGGTCAATAAAGTAACTACACATTTTTGGTGAAGTCACCAGTGGTTGTTCTATGCATACGCTCTCCCTCAGTCACAGCAAAGGACAATTTTCACCACTGGCTGAGGCCTATAAATGGGAGATGAGCACCACCTAATGGCTCATAGGAGCAGGAATCGTTTTGATTTTATTCACTGAATCGAATTATTTAAAGGATCTACGCGTGCGAATGATTGGCGTGTGATTGTGTGATAATGAATGCAGTACATCACCTTGTTGTAACAGTAGTAATGTCCCTCTGTGCTGCATTTCCCGGAGTGCACAAGGACTGAGTATAACCTGTACACTACAGGGTCTGCGTCCTCCTGCTGCGACATGAATGGCCGCACGTCCAGGTGCTCTGGGTACGGGCAATGCTGCAGTGGTGCGGAAGGAGGCAGTGATGCAGAAACAGAGATGGTGTTAGGAAGGGAAGAGGGGAAGAATGATGCAGGGTCGAGTTATTGATTATAATTTTTGTTCTATTTTTTTACTTTACCAGGTAATGCTGACTGAACTATATATCTCTTTCTCAGAAGCGATCTAGCCACAAATGATAGCTCAACAAAGTGGCTTTTCACTGTGAATAGTTTTAGCAGCCAAATATTCTAGAAGCAACTGGAGGACCCGGAGAAAAACCCACGTGAATACAGGGAGAATATGCAAACTCCAAATATACAGGCATTAGGATCGGGATCAAACCCACGACCTGTATGCTTGGGGAGGGAGTTAAGATTTCACCGCCATAGAGCCCAGTTTAGGTAGATTAACCAGTTGGGCGCTCGAGAGAACATGAAAAGTCACATTTGTACGAGTGATCTCGGTTAAAACCGTGGCAAAAGAAATAACGCGAAATAAATCACAGAAATTACTCAAAAAGGAAGCAGCACAAAAACATGCAATGAGAAATTGGAGAAAATGCAGCCACATTTTAGGAGAAATGTAAAAAAAACGTGTATATTAACCAAACATTACCCGATTGATCTTGTTTCCAAACAGGTCATATCTCTTGATGGAGAGGGCCAAGACGTTCGGGAGATGGTGAAGGCTCATCCTCTTCGTGGCCTTCACCTTGCAACAGCACCTGCGCACCAAAAAGCAGCAGCGTCAGTTTAATGACCGAGATGCCCAGTGAATAACTGTACAAATATGTTGGCGTGACAAAGTAGACAGACTCGCGTGACATTGACGTCGTGCCATACTCACCTTTGGCAAGTGTATTCGTCCAGTGTCTCTGTCTTGGTGAAATCTGCAAAAGCAGTCAGCAGATCTGGCGAATTCTGTCAAATAGAACGATGTGAAGGCAAATGAGTGCTTGAAAAGAACACTGGAAACATTTTGCAGCCGTTAAAACAGTGAGTCCTTATGTTGTACTGGCTGTTGTGTGACATAAGAGGGCATTATCATTAGTTGACAGTAATTAAGGACGTGCTCCCAATTTTCAGATTCATCCAATGTGCAGCATTCCAGACGATGGGCAAACTTAATGTGTTTGAGTGACGCGACTAGTGTAATGTACACGATCCGAAAAAGATCAAAAGTGTTGCTTGAAAATAAGAAAATATTCATCCCAACGTTTAAATTCGAAACTCGTCACGAGCAAAGATACCATTTAATTAAATCAAGAATTCCTCGATTCTCACGTTGATGTGAAGACTGATGTCCAGGCAGTTTTCGAATCTGTCCGAGGTGCAGGAACACTGCGTGCACTCCACTGTGGAACACAAGTAAACGCACGCGCACACATCCACACGTGCAATTAGAGGAAGTTAGCATTCTGATTAGCAGAATCGAATAAAATGTGTTTGTATCTGATCAAATGGGTTGTTGTGTCTGTGTGCTTGTGCATTTTTCTATTGTGCGGGGAGTGGAAATATAGCGGTTAGCGCACTGGTGAACTGAGTTCGATCCTCGCTCACGGTCGATTCAGCCTCAAATTAGTATCTGGTGCATTGTGTAACATCAGCACTGGTGCTAGCCACCCGAAGGTGGCCGGGCATGGTGCTAGCCACACCACCTTGTCATGTGCCCTGTTGGCCTACATAGGTACTTGCTAATAGCAATTGCTCCAGCATTCTGTTAAGGCTTCAGGGAGATCTCTGTATTTGTGTGTTTTGCTTATGTCCTGCTGGGTACATGCGTATGAGTGCAGGGTTCATCTGCACTGTGCAGCATGCGTCGTCATACTCGGTGTGATTGCTACTTGCAGCGATGATTTTGCACATGGAGCTGGCACACACCTGTCGATTTTAGCTGCCCTGTGAAGATCTGGTGAATCACCGAGGTCTTCTCCACATGTTCTTCTGGCCTGCACGTGGAAATGAATGACATCACACATTCGGTGGCTTCCAGATGCATCATCTTTACTAAGTGCGCTCATGGGAGAGTTATACTCCTTTTTGTTTCGACCCTACGTTACTTTGCAGCCAAGCGCTTATTTAAATAATATTCTATAAACTTTGTTGTGATTTTTTGGTAACAGGTTGGGAACCAGTGGCCTAGGACGTGCACTACTTACTTGTGGTGGTTGATTGGGCAGGAGAGATGCAGAGCTTCTACGATGTAGCAGAAGAACTCATGCACGTCCTCCTGTTTGCCAAACTGCAGGTGTTTGGCGATCCCTGTGGGTAAATGGATGGAGGTCATAAGCGGTTTGAACACAAGGTTACAAGGGAAACGTTTTACCAATGCGCCACTCTGCCACCCAATGAATATGTTCTAAATTCAATGTGCACAATTGTGTTGTACTGAACAGAACTCACGTTTGAGGTTTTGGACGATTTCCAAGGGCTTGATGACCTTGCCCTTGGAGCTGAATGTTGCAATGGTGTGCCTTTCCATTATGCACATCATGCAAAATCCATTATATGTACCTGTGAAATGAGGCAGAGGTGGCACATGCTATCAGTACAACACCGATCAAACAGCTCAGCTGTAGGTGCAGCACACAACAAGGACATCTTCACAGAACACAATTATTTTCAGCTTGGTATTTCAAAGTGTTCTGGGAACTCACATCTTCCTGAGTGGTGCCTGGAGATCAGGTAGTTTGCCAGTGGTGCGGTGTAAGTGAGGCACTGCAGGGTGGCATTGAGGAAACAGGTGTTCCCCATGTTGTCAAGGCCAGCACCCTCGCATGCGTTCCACTGCCACGTGAGGCTCAGGTTTTCCCCCGATTCTGGCGCGAGTCGTGGAGCTCCATTATCGTTGTTATCTGCGCGCAAAACATACAGGAAATTTTCTCTTTACACTCGAGGCACTCTGGAGACTGGCTCGAAAGTTGCGTGGTGAAGCCAGAACTTGTGATATTGTTTTAGCGGTGCTCTTTATTAACCCTTTCACAACCATGTATTTTTCAACTCTAGGTGACCTTGCAGTGAGCTGTTTCTTGACGTAATTTCTGTTAACGTGGTCAGGGTAACAATATTCAACGGATAGGGCATAAACCTGGTCCTTGTCCAATATTTTGACTATGCAAATTTTGCCACGAAATGAACGGTTATCGACGGGCATCGATGGATCCTGGATATCACGTTGATTTTCCTCCATAAATTGTGTCTCATGGCTTCGTGTCACTTTTGCCATCCCGATTATACGTAAGTATATAACACAGTACATTGTGCAAATATCTGACAAACGTTTTATCTGGAACTAATCCCTACTGCAGAGTTGCTTCTGAGATTGCAGTTGCACTACATTGACGTGTTTTTATCCACTGTTTCTGAACGCAGTCCCAAATGCCAAACACGTCAATTACCCAGCAGGGAAGTTATAGTAGATAAGCGTTAACACCTTTTTGGGATTAAGCAAGGTTATAAGAACTTGGGAGAAGATACCATGAGAGCGAATTCCAAAGTCAAGCTAGTGGTTACAGAGTCACTTTGGTACAAGCTTACCTTCCACGGCAATCTTTTCTGGCACAGGATGGGCAGCTAGCTTCTGGGAGGTGGGCCTGATGATGGCAGACGCTGTCGATGGAATGGCGTCCTTCTGTCTGTCATCCGGCATCCTCCCATGAGCGGTATGCTGGCTGCCCCTCCTTCGGGCAGCTTGGCCACCCCGGCGCCTTGGTCTCCTCACTTGAGCGGCTGCCTGGCCTAACCCGCAATTTGCTGCCTCGCCTTGCCCTTGACCAGCAGACTGAGCACTCCCGCAACCTGGACTGCCCTGGTGGCTTGTAACCTGGCATCCCTTCCATTCAGCAGCCTTGTTGCTAGCAGCACGAATATCTTGGTGGCTTGCAATTGGACTCGCTTTGTCCCCTTCATCTTGGCTCGGCTCCCGATCTACCACCGGGCTTGGCCCATGGTCTGCCACCCGGTTTGAACCGCTGTCCGCTATTGGGTTGGGCCCATAGCTACCCATCTGACTTGCCTCTTGGCTAGGCACCGGGCTCGTCTCAAGGCTAGCCACCAGGCTCATCTCATTGCTAGCCACGAAGCTAATCTCACAATTATCTTCTGGGTCCACCTTGTGGCTTGCTTCTAGGCCCATCTCATGTTTATCTACCAGGCTTGCCTCATGACTTGCCACCTCAGTCTTCTCATGGCTAGCCACCGGGCTCATCTCATAGTTATCCACTGGGTCCAACTTGCAGCTTGCCTCTGGGCCTATCTCATGGCTAGCTACCAGGCTCATCTCACGGTTATCCACTGTGTCCACCTCGCGGCTTGTCTCCAGGCCCATCTCATTGTTAGCCACTGGCCTCGCCTCAAGACTTGCCACCTCGGTCTTCTCATGACTAGCCACTGGGCTCGTCTCATGGCTTGCTGCAGAGCTCTGAACACAGCTGCTTGGCTCATAAACCTCATCATCTGAAACACTGCAGAAGCAACAGAAGATGTTCTTGAGATGTTTAATGAAGCCCTTTTTCTTGGCCTTCGACATTGTGGCGATGTGGTTGCAAAGTATAAAAATGCATCCAAAAACGTGTCCTCAAGATGATGATGGCTGGATTTGATTTTTTGAAAAATTTGCAACAGAAAACCCAGAACACGTCTGACCCTCACGGTGCCAGATGAGCAACTGAATTTGTGGGCGGATGTGACATCACAGTGATGTCATTGCACTGGAGTCACATGGTTGTCTATGTAATCGTGATATAATGGTGACGTCACAGTGATGTCATTGCACTGGAGTCACACGGTCTATGTATTCGTGATATAATGGTGACGTCACAGTGATGTCACAGCGCACTGAGGTCACATGGTGCCCCGTGGGAATGTGATTCTCGTTGCCTGTGCAACAAGCACCCTCTATTCATTTTATGTCTGTAATTGAACGAATGTTAATAATGAATTGTTTTTAAAAGTAATTTATCTCAAGATAACATTCGTTGCAGGAAATGTATTTTAGTTTATATTGATCTATGATTGTGCCCTTTTGCATGCTTTGTCTCACGATATATTCAATCGAGATGATTGTTGTACTTTATGTTCTTGTATTTGTAATTTTGATGACTTAAGTTACTCTTGCAAATGACACCGTCCTTGTCTCTAAGCAAAATACATTTAAAACTGTCTTCAAATCGCTTCACTTAATGTAATAATCCCCGCAGCACTGGTGTAACGTCTAAGTTTGACTACGCAGCCACTCCCTCTCCTCTCCAGGCTTAACAGAACTCCAACTGCTATTTCTCCCCTATTTGTTTATTATCTCATTCCTGTGTTTAATTGCCCCAACCGACAGCCTCGTGGCTGCCCGTCGATCACGCCGCACGTCACAGCACGAGCTGTAGGGGCGGGGCTCCGTCCACTCAGTGGTGCTCTTAACGTTCACATTCAGCAGCATGGGTCGGGAGTCTAATCTCTGCAGTTCCCCGTTGTGGTTCCACCTCCCTATGTCATGTAGCCTCTCAATTTCTTTATTCACGAGGATTATGTTTCATCGTACAAAACGGTACCGGCGACCTTTTTACGAGATTTGGCGGCGACGGCCATCTTGGTAAGGGTAATGCAAAGCACCAGCTGAACCCGAGATGCCCCAGTGAAGAGGCACTAACGGCCATCTTCGTAATGGAAAACAAGTCCCCTGAGAATTAAAAGGACCTGCCATCTTGGATAGGGCAGTGCAAGGGGCAGCATCACCAAGGGAAACAGGAGCAGGCATCTTCGTAAGGGAAAGTGGCCGCGGCATAGATTGGCGGGAATCGCCATCTTGTCGAGAGCTCGGAGACACGGACATTCTCGGAGATAGGAGCAATCGTGATAATGATTTGTGCCGCGATGAAAGTTACTCAACTTTTGTTCACAGTTATGGTTAACGTTTGCGTGAGTGCAAGCGCAGGGAGAGTTGCCACTCGTCGGATTGTTGTCGTTTCTTCGTCACAAATTAATGTTTGCCTCAAATATTTGTTCAGCTGAGGTAAAATAACCACGTGCCCGTGGGCGGCGTGTAGGCACGCGGGAAGGCCTCGCGGCCTCTGTGTCGGTGTCTGCTGAGAGTAGAGACGAGGAACGAGAGACGCCGCGTCGCTCAACAGGGAGAAGAGTGTCGCGCGTCACAGTCGGCTTCTGCCATTGTCTCTCCACTGCTGGATGCATCTTCCACCGGTCGTCGCTCACGGTCCCTCGCTCCCAGCGTGCGTCCGTCTCTTGCACGTCAAACTCGTTCCGTCTCTCCGTCTCCGCCCCAGTGGAAAGGGCTGAAATCAAAGTGTCGCTTTTTGCGTGCAGGTACGTGAAATAAAGGGTCACTGGGTTGGTTTAATGTATTATACTTGGAGTTAAGTAGCAGTGGGATACGGTCACCACTTGTACGCATAAGAGTTATTTGATTAAGGGTTTAACGCGTCTGCAAGCGTTCTGAGGTAAATCTTTAATAACATTACAGATTAAAGTTGCTAATGTCAACATTCATAGTAACAGTTATATAGTTGAGGTAATTCTCAAAACGCGGAATTATGACTAGAATTCTATATAAAAAATATTTTTGAAATAAATATAGCATGTATAGCTGTTAAAGTCTATAAAAGCATGTTAAATATGTGATATGTATATTTAAACACTCACAATAACATAGTTCCGTAGCTTACACGATAAAAAAAAACTCTTTTGCATGTTTGTATATGATTACAATAAAATCGATAGGGAAATATGCTGTAATTAAAGTTTTGAGCAAGTCATTAATTATTTGTCTTAAGGCTTAAATCATAATACTGTAATGGTTTAACAATTTTACAATAATTCTATATTTCAGTTTATTTTGGTATAGCCCTGTGAGCCATCCGGCTCTTGAAGCGGGTGCAACCACAACAAACAAAAAAACAAAAACACGAACAAGAAAAACATCTTAAAGTGACTATGTGACTGCAAACAGAAAATCCTTGAAAAAAAAAGCACCGTACACCAACGCTGTGTGCAAAAAATCCCAGTGGGATGCAAGTCAAACAACAATAACCACAAAAACTTAGATTAAGGCCATCAGTCTAACTCCGTACTGCAACAAAACAAACATGTCCAAGCCAAAAAACGTTTTCCTAATCACCAAAAAATAAAGCTATAATTGCAACGTAACAGTGATCACAAGGGCTGTAACCGAATTTTTACAATAAACTACATAAATAACATGTAACACCAAACCCTAGAAACATAGCTGGCTGCATTAGTTACTCCACAACAACAGAAGCATCGGTCGGAGTATCACATTTTTCAATGCACCTTTAAGATCAGCACGCTAAATCAAAATACATAATACTTAGCAGCGTCATCCGGAGCGAAACATTTTATTTTATTTTACGCCAATGAATAGCAGTGGCAGCTAGGGGTGTACAACTCCTCTAGAGCAGTTTTGAGAGAAGATCTCATTGGTAGAGATTCAAGTTGCAGTTTATTGGCAATAGCATTCCAGACTCTGGGGGCATCAATAGCAAAGGCCCTTCCTCGAGTTTTTGTACGGCAATAGGGAAGGTGAAGCTGGCAAATGAGCGAAGACCTGAGGTCAAATTTGTTCTTTGAAACAGAGAGGAGATCCAGCAGGTAGTCTGCGGATTTTTTTGTAAGTTCATCGTGAATAAATAAGATCTGGTGCACAAGCCGTCGAACATTAAGAGATGTTAAGTTTGACCCAATGTAGAGATCACAGTGGTGAGTCCTATATGGGCAGTTTAATGTAAATCTTAAGGCCGAGTGATAGATGGAATCAAGCTTCTTCAGTACAGTGCTTGGGGCTGATTTATACACGATGTCACGGTAGTCAAGTAGAGGCAGAATGGTAGCTTTTATCAATTCCAAACGGAACATTGGGGGGAAGCAGTGCTTGTGTCGATACAGAAAACCAATTTTTATTTTTGTCTTTTTTCCAATATAATCAATGTGATCTTCAAAATTCAGTTTTGAATCCAGATCAGAAAGTAATTTGTTAAATGTTTATTTTATTAAAAGTGACTGCTGTATTAATTTATATGATTACTCGCGACCAATAACAGTGCTGATATTTTAAGCGGTCCTGGGCATCTCCTAGGTCGACTCAGCCTTCGAATGAGTTACCCGGTGCGGTGTGTAAATATCAGCACTGGGGAGACACAGAGGCGGCCGGGTGAAGTTTTGGCCACCCACCCCCTCATATGCCGTATTTGTCTTCATAGGTGCTAGGGAACAGCACTTGCCCCAACAGTCTGTTAAGTTCATGTAGGGGTTTTGTATTGGCCCGCAAAAACTCCTATTCGGTCCTCAGTAAGGAAAATGTTCCCCACCCACTGCTCGCTTCAACGTTGATATATATAAACTTGACTTGAAGAACGACAGACCCATTGGCCTCATCACAAGGATAGAAATTGAAGACAAGCTGGGTTGAAAATGCATTGGCTCAGTTACTATGTAGACAGTCTTTGAGTACTGCAATAATTAAATAAAAATAATGTATAGTTTACAGCGCCTTTATCAGTCCCCTGCTGGATGAAGACCTCCCCCACGCCATGTTGGCGATGGTTGATTTTACTTCCCCCACGGTGTTCAGTGTTGGTGAAGGTGAGCGGGGTGGGGGGAGGGGAAGGAGAAGTGGGTAGGATCGGTTCTAGTATTACTTTCCACTGTTAACCGTGGCCATAAATCAAACTCCGTTCATAACACAGCACGTTAACCACTGCACCACCGCTCCTCTCGCCAGTGAAGCCAGCCACACAGGACTCGTCACGAGAAGAGACGACGACCAGTGGTCGAGACTAACGACGGAGAGACACCAAAAGGGTGTGAACGCGCCCGCGGGGAGGAAATCCAGCGCGGAGATGGAGCGACGACATCAGCTCACGCGCTGGAGATGACATGGATTGTTGCGGCACCAGTTCGTGACAGGTGACGACGGATTTGGAGGAGTCCACCATCCAGCAGTGGATAAATCATAGCCGATTATTCTGATGGGTGGGTTGCCAGCACCTCGTCCGGCTTTCTTTCTCTGCCAAATGCTGGTGTTTACACAGGGAACCAGGTACTCATTTGAGGCTGAGTCGACCTAGGGGGTGCCCAGAACCGGTTAAAATATTCTGGACCCCCCCATGGACCCTTATATCCGCCTATTTTGGGTGCCCCGGTGGTGAGATATTAACTACCTCGCCTGGTGTGCAGGAGTTCGTGGATTCGATCCCGACCCTAACACCTGTATATTTGATGTTTGCATGTCTCTCTCCCCAGGGTCGCATCGTTTTTCTTCTCCGGGTTCTCCCCTTCACATTTATAAACATGCGTTTAGAGTATTTGGTTGCTATAAATGTCCACATAATAAGCCATTTCGTTGAGCTATCAACTATGGCCAGGTCGCTTCTGAAAAAGAGCTATGTTACTCAGCGGGCCTTACCTGGCAACGTAAAAACAATAGTCTAGTTTTAGTTTCATTCTGATAATGATTCAGCAGGTGCAGTGAAATTAACCAATGTGGCCACTGGAGGGCGGAGGTTTACGCATCATAGCGAGTCGCGTCCACTCAGCCTGGGGTCAAACGAGATACAAGACACAGACTTCCCGTATTACCTTAACAGACTGTTGAGGGCAATTGCCGTTAACGAGCACCTTTGAAGGCCAGCCGCCTTTGTCTTCCCAGTGGCGATGTTTACACACCGCACCAGGTGCTCATTTGAGGCTGAGTCAACCTTGGGGAGGCCCGGGAACGGTTCAGTTAATCGTCACCTGGTGTTGGTGGCCGTGATCGGGACTCGAACTCGGGTCACCGGGTTCGTAGCGCAGCGTTAACCGCTGCACCATCGCTCCCAACACACGACAGACGCCTCCTCTCTCTCTGCCCGGCCCCCACGAGTATGAAGCAAAAGTCGGGGGTGCAACTTACAATCCTGTATGTGTGTGTGGGGATACAAAGGCGGCCGGGCGTTGTGCTGACCAACCCAACGCCTCTTGTGCAGTTTCCGGTCTTCATAGGTGCAACTCGCTAACAGCACTTTCCCCAACAGTCTGTTACAGGCTACACGGGGGAGCTTTGTCTTTGTAGAGCGCTGGAGCAGTGGTTAGCGCACTCTATGAACCCGGCGAACCGAGTTCGATTCCCGCTCACGACCACCAACAGCAGGTGACGATTATTTAAACCGGTTGTGGGCCTCCCCTCGGTCAACTCAGCCTCAAGTTAGTTCCCGGTGCGGTGTGCAGTAAACATCGCCGCTGCGGAGACAAAGGCGGCCGGGCGTGGTTGTTGACCACCCGCCCCCTCGTGTGCCCTGCTGGCTTTCATCTTTCATAGGTGCTGCTTACTCGCTCTAACAGCACTTGCCCCAACAGTTTGTTACAGGCTACACGGGGGATCTTTTACTTGTCACCAGATTTGTGCGTCTTACTTTCTGACGCGTCTCATGGGTTTCGGGGAATGTGGCTGTAGGCAACCGTCTCTGTGATTTCTGTGCCTCTGTAGATTCACAAAACTCAAGAGGGAGAGTGCCGCCGCGCGTTGCAGTCGGCTCCTGCCATTGTCTCTCCACTGCTGGATGAAGGCATCTTCCACCAGTCGCCCTCACTCACGGTCCATCGCTCCCACCGTCTGTCCATCTCTTGCACGTGAACTCATTCATCGCTTCGTCTCCACAGGGGTCGTCCTTTATGGTATTGTTTTCGGTTTATATTTTGTGTCTGGGTTGTAATGTACTGGAGAGTGGTGTAAAGTGAGTATTGTGTGTGGAGTGTGTCGTGCAGTGTGGTATACAGTGTTGTGTATAGTGTAGTGTTTGTAGTTTGTGGTTTATCGTCTAGTGTCTGTAATTTGTGCTGTATAGTGTGCAATAACGTGGATAGTACAGTCTGTGTCATATATAGTGTTGTGTGAAGTGTCAAGTATAGTATGAATAGTGTACTCTTTGGTTCTATTCGGTAAAGTCACGTAGGTAAAAAATGAAATAACAAAAATCACGGCGTTTCGGCCACAACACAAGTGGCCTTCATCAGGTGAAGGGACCGTGCTGTCATGAGAACAGTGTTGGAGTGAAAACAGCCAAGCCCAGGTCGCGTCCTTTATGCTGTGTGGGAGGAAGCAAAACGCTTTGACAAAGCAATTAGCATAAAAATGAGCATGATGTAAGTAGGAGGTGCATGGGCCATGATGGACCAGGAGCGGGTGGGGACCATGATGGACCAGCAGCGGGGGGGGGGATGTAGAGTGAGTGAGTGGAGTGAGTGGAGTGAGTGAGTGGAGTGAATGAGTGGAGTGAGTGAGTGGAGTGAGTGAGTGAGTGGAGTGAGTGAGTGGAGTGAGTCGGTGGAGTGAGTGGGTGGAGTGAGTGGGTGGAGTGAGTGGGTGGAGTGAGTGAGTGAAGTGAGTGGGTCGAGTGAGTGGGTGGAGTGAGTGGGTGGAGTGAGTGGGTGAAGTGAGTGGGTGAAGTGAGTGGGTGGAGTGAGTGGGTGGAGTGAGTGGGTGGAGTGAGTGAGTGGAGTGAGTGGAGATAAATAAGCAGCTGTGAAAGTTTGGGATACCACTACTTGAAAAAAATTACTGTACCATTGAAAATTAGTTTAATGTTTGGTTTGATATAGAACATCTTTCCAATGATTGCTTAATTTGAAACCATCCTCTCGGTTGAAGTTGTGTCCGTGTTTGTAAATCTGAATTGCCTCGTAGAAAAACCTCTGATAAAAACCCGTGGGTTTTCAGAGAACCTTGGTATCGGAGAAAACTATATCGTGATCACCCACAGCGTTGTAACAGTGGTCAGCTACGGCAGAAGAATTCGTTCTGCCGTGTTTCAAATCTGATTTGTGCTCGCGAATTCGGTCAGAGACATGTCGCTTCGTTTCCCCGATATAGCAATCACCACAAGTGCAGCTCAATTTGTAAACCCCGGGGTACTGTAAGTCAGGAACGACATCATTCACGGATGGGATCAGGCCACGGATTCTGTGTACTGTATTGAACCGGACCAGGATCTTGTGTTTGTTTAGAATTTTGGAAATCTTTTGAGTAACGCCTGTTATATATGGTTCTGTGATGGTTTTGACCGGATTATCAAGTGGTTGTTTCTGTATGGAGGGAGAAACAGCTTGGCGGATGGTAAGGTCAGAGTATCTGTTTCTCTTGAGGGCCAGGTGTACATGTTTTAATTCACTGGTCAGGTGGTGTTGGTCCAAAATGCAATGTGCCCTGTGGTAGAACGTTTTGTTGAGATAATTATTTTGAGCTGGGTGGTGGTGGGTATCAGGTTTCAAGTAGGAGTCTGTGTGGGTGGGTTTCCTGTAGACAGAATGCCCCAGTGAGCCATCAGGTCTCCTCTCAAACAGAACATCTAAGAATGGTAGCTTGCCATCTTTCTCCACTTCCATGGTGAATTTGATGGCGGGATGTCTAGAATTCATGTGGTATAGGAAAAGGTTGAAAGCTGGGAGGCCATGTGGCCAAATGCCTAAAGTGTCATCCACATATCTCTTCCACAGGGAAGTTCTGAGGGTGGACGTCTGGATGGCGTCTGATTCAAATTTCTCCATGAAAACATTGACTATCACTAGTGATAAAGGAGAACCCATGGGGGTACCCTGATTTTGTTTGTAGAAGGAGCCATTCCAAGTAAAGTAGGTATTGGTGAGGCAGTGTCTAATCAGCACAGGTGTAACGGGATCTAGTCCATGTTTTACCAAATTTTCAATTATTTCAATGGTATCAGGTACCGGGACCTTGGTGAACAGGGAGACCACATCGAAGCTGACAAGGATATTGTCAGGGGACAGTACAACGTCTTTGACCATAGAGACTAAATGAGCTGAGTTAAGTACTGCTGAGGAGGTCTTGCCAGTGAAAGGTAGCAAGGTATCTGACAGAAAACGTGCTAGCTTATAGGTAGGGGAGTTGATCGTGGATACGATGGGTCGTAGTGGAGTGCCTTCTTTATGAATCTTGGGGAGACCATAGAATCTAGGGGGTCTTGCAGCAGAAGGTTTTAAGGAGGGACGTTTATTTGGTTTGATTAGGGAGGTCGAACTTGTGATGATCTTGTTGGTTTTTATAGTTAGCCTATTAGTAGGGTCATTTTTAATTTTTGAGTGACTTCCATCGTTGAGTAGGTTCTGGATTTTGTTGTTGTACGAATCTTTATCCATTATTACAGTAGCGTTGCCTTTGTCGGCTGAGAGGATGTCTATATCACTTCTACATTATGAGACCTCCTTTGCCAGTAACAAGATATAGGAATAGGTTTTACCCTTTTAACTGGCACAAAAACTGACACATTTATTCAAGGCATCATGTTTGTAATAACCAAAATGCACACATTTGACTGCTTGTGTTGTGGTTATTGCAAACATGATGCCTTGAATAAAGGTGTCAGTTTTTGTGCCAGTTAAAAGGGTGAAACCTATTCCTATATATCACTTCTGTTTTTTAAATTCGCGAGTTCAGAGCGTTCATTTTTGCTAATGTTGCTAATGGGTTTCTTAGCATTCTTAAGAATAGTGGCAATTTCAGCTCTCGAAACGTCTGCTTGGATGTGTCCTATGCCTTTAAGGGCCACATCGACCTGAGCGATGATATCATCTACGTTGTACTGTCCCCTGACGATATCCTTGTCAGCTTCGATGTGGTCTCCCTGTTACCGGGGACCCGGTGCCTGATTCCATTGAAATAATTGAAAATTTGGTACAACATGGACTAGGCCCCGATACACCTGCACTGATTAGACACTGCCTCACCAATACCTACTTTACTTGGAATGGCACCTTCTACAAACAAAATGAGGGTACCCCCATGGGTTCTCCCTTATCACCAGTGATAGCCAATGTTTTGATGTAGAAATTTGAATCAGACGCCATCCAGACTTCCACCCTCAGACCTTCCCTGTGGAAGAGATATGTGGATGACACTTTCGTCATTTGGCCACATGGCCTCCCAGCTTTGAACCTTTTCCTACACCACATCAATTCTAGACATCCCACCATCAAGTTCACCATGGAAGTGGAGAAAGATGGCAAGCTACATTTCTTGGATGATCTGTTTGAGAGGAGACCTGATGGCTCACTGGGGCATTCTGTCTACAGGAAACCCACCCACACAGATTCCTACTTGAAACCTGATTCCCACCACCACCCAGCTCAAAATAATTATCTCATCAAAACGTTATACCACAGGGCACATTGCATTTCGGACCAATACCACCTGACCAGTGAAATAAAACATGTACACCTGGCCCTCAAGAGAAACGGATACTCTGACCGTACCATCCGCCAAGCTGTTTCTCCCTCCATACAGAAACAACCACTTGATACTCCGGTCAAACCCATCACAGAACCATATATAACAGGCGTTACTAAAAAGATCTACAAAATTCTAAACAAACACAAGATCCTGGTCCGGTTCAATACAGTACACAGAATCCGTGACCTGATCCCATCCGTGAAGGATGTCGTTCCTAACTTTCAGTACCCCGGGGTTTACAAATTGAGCTGCACTTGTGGTGATTGCTATATCGGGGAGACGAAGCAACATGTCTCTGACCGAATTCGCGAGCACAAATTAGATTTGAAACACGGCAGAACGAATTCTTCTGCCGTAGCTGACCACTGTTACAACGCTGTGGGTGATCACGATATAGTTTTCTCCGATACCAAGGTTCTCTGCAAACCCACGGGTTTTTATCAGAGATTTGTCCACGAGGCAATTCAGATTTACAAACACGGACACAATTTCAACCGAGAGGATGGTTTCAAATTAAGTAATCATTGGAAAGATGTTCTAAATGAAACCAAACATTAAACTAATTTTCAATGGTACAGTAAATTTTTTCAAGTATTGGTATCCCAAACTTTCACAGCTGCTTATTTCTCTCCACTCACTCCACTCACTCACTCACACCACTCACTCACTCCACTCACTCCACTCACTCACTCCACTCACTCACTCCACTCACTCACTCCACTCACTCACTCCACTCACTCCACTCACTCTACTCCCCCCCCCCCCCCCCCCGCTGCTGGTCCGTCATGGTCCCCACCCGTTCCTGGTCCATCATGGCCCATGCACCTCCTACGTACATCATGCTCATTTTTATGCTAATTGCTTTGTCAAAGCGTTTTGCTTCCTCCCACACAGCATAAAGGATGCGACCTGGGCTTGGCTGTTTTCACTCCAACGCTGTCCTCATGACAGCACGGTCCCTTCACCTGATGAAGGCCACTTGTGTTGTGGCTGAAACGTCGTGATTTTTGTTATTTTATTTTTTACCTACGTGACTTTACCGAATAGAACCAAAGAGTATGGATCCTTGCAGTCACGAAAGCTTAAAATCTAGAATATGAATAGTGTGTTGTACAGTGTATATTGTGTACTGTGTGTTGTTTAGGTGGTGTTGCATAAAGCGTGTATAATAAATTAAATGTGATGGAAAGTGTAGTGTGGTGTCAAGTGTAGCGTATGTGGTGTGATGTATAGTGTAGTGTGTGGCGAAAAACACATTTCCTAGGAGTTGAGCCATACTTCATCACGCTGGTGAGTGCAGGGTGGTAGGATCGGTTCAGGTATCACGAGCCAGTGATGCTCCCCATAGCTGGCAATTAAATTGAGATTGTAGGCTTCATTGACTCTATCATGGAGCTCTTGTGGTATTGCAGCCACACACCGTTGGTCATTGTATATTTGCGTGCGGAATTAATGCATTCAAATGTAGCAGTTGTAATCGAGCTATTTAGTCCATGGGCCAGAACAGTAATTGGTACAATGTAAGGTAGCATGTTTAATCACACTTTCGGATAAATACGCCTAATGAGTGTGTTACTTGATAAACTCGGCTACATATGGTGCGAAATAAATTCAACATGCATACAACACCTCTCATTTCAAATGTTTATCAAATAATTCACTGTTTTTGCCCCTACATTTGGAATTTGCAACCACTGAAGTGATGCCATCTCGTGGATTAAGTGGGTATCTGAACTGCATGGCAAAACAGCCATCAAAATTCACTACTTTATTAAACAGAAATAATGCAGTAGTCATTTCATAAAGTCACGTAGAATGAGAATAAAATAATAAATTGATAAAATAAAATAACACAATAATATTCTCACGACGTTTCGCCCACAACACAAGCGGCCTTCATCAGGTGAAGGGACGAGACTGTCTGGTAGGACAGCGCTGGAGTGAAAGAGCCACGTTCAGATCACGACCTTTAAGCTGTGTGAGAGGAA
This sequence comes from Petromyzon marinus, assembly GCF_048934315.1. Lineage (NCBI taxonomy): Eukaryota > Metazoa > Chordata > Hyperoartia > Petromyzontiformes > Petromyzontidae > Petromyzon > Petromyzon marinus. Next base: position 2,370,092 of record NC_133705.1, read on the forward strand.
ACAAAGCGCCTTGACAAAGGAATTAGCATATAATTTAGCATTGAAATGGCTGAGTGATTAGCTTGTGACTGGTCACAGAAATAGCTATGTTAAAAGTTAAAGCATACACATCCGCAGAGGCACCCCTTGATAAAGGAATTAGCATAGAATTTAGCATTGAAATAGCTAAGTTAAAGCATACACATCCGCAGAGGCACCCCTTGACAAAGGAATTAGCATAGAATTTAGCATTGAAATAGCTGAGTGATTAGCTTGTAACTGGTCACAGAAATAGCTACGTTAAAGTCAGAGCATACACATTCACCGAGGCACTTAGTACAAATCAAACAGGAGAATTTAGCATTGAAATAACTAGGCGAATTTAGCATTGAAATAACTGAGTGATTAGCTAGTGACTGGTCACAGAAATGACTATGTTGAAGTCAAGGCCTACACATCTGAGCTATTCACAGTACTATATAGTCAACCAATAAAAAAAACTAAAATATAAATTACCTTAATGTTATCAATAAACTCTATATTCTCCAATCAGCTAAGCTACCAACAATAAGTCGTTATATATCACAATGCTATATGGCGAAAAAATGGGTGGATTCTTACCCTCAACTTTAGCACCACGTATAGCTACGGGCCCCATTCAGACGGACGAGTTCATCCATGGTCGGAACAGAGGAGGGGGAGAGAGACAGCTGCGAGGCGCTATCATACTCCATGTTGTAAACCATACCATTAACCGTGGTGTGAGAGGTATTAAGAGTCAATGCTGGCGAAAGAGCTGCGGTCTGAAGGTCATCGTAAAATACAATTAATTAAGAACAGAAATGATTTAAAACATCTTTCCAATGGTTACTAAGCCAGAATCCATCTTCTCGGTTGAAATTGCCTCTGTGTTTGTATATGTGAATGGCCTCATGAACGAATCTCTCATGGTAGCCGGTTGGTTTGCAAAGAACCTCCGTCTTGGAGAAGTCAATGTCATGTGAGCCCACTGAATTATAACAGTGATCTGCCACGGCAGAGGAGTTCGTCCTACCGTGTTTCAAGTCTGCTTTATGTTCGTGGATGCGGTCCGAGATATGTCGTTTGGTTTCTCCAATGTAGCTACTACCACAGAGGCACTTTAGTTTGTAAACGCCCGGGTACTGTATGTCTGGAACAGCATCTTTTACAGATGGAACTAAATCACGGATTTTATGTACTGTGTTGAATCGGACCTGGATCTTGTGTTTATTCAGGATTTTGGAGATATTTTTAGTGACCCCTGCAATGTAGGGTAAGGTGATGGTTTTGAGTGGCTCCACAAGAGGATCCTTCTTCATGACTGGAGTGATGGCTTTGCGGATTGTGTAGTCGGAGTAACCATTAGCCCTGAGAGCCTGGTGTACGTGCTTGAGTTCACTGGTAATGTGTTCCTGGTCGGAAATGCATTGGGCTCTATGGTATAGAGTCTTGATGAGGGAGTTCTTCTGGGATAGATGGTGGTGGGAATCCGGTTTCAAGTAAGCATCTGTATGGGTAGCTTTCCTGTAGACAGAGTGGCTCATTGAACCATCATGTCTCCTTTTAATTAAGACATCCAAAAAGGGTAGTTTGCCATCTTTTTCGACCTCCATGGTAAATCTGATGGCTGGGTGTATGGAATTGATGTGGTCGCGGAATTGGTCTAGAGCAGGCTGGCCATGTGGCCAGATGACAAAGGTGTCATCAACGTACCTCTTCCATAAGGTCGGGCGTAGAGTGGCAGTCTGGATGGCGTCAGTTTCAAAATTTTCCATGAATACGTTGGCTACAACCGGAGATAGGGGGGAACCCATTGGGGTGCCCTCAGTTTGTTTGTAGAAAGTTCCATTCCAGGTGAAGTATGTGTTGGTTAAGCAATGTCTCACCAGGGGGGGTACATCAGTATGCAGTCCTTGATGAACCAGGTCTTCAATGATAGCGATGGTGTCAGGTACCGGGACTTTGGTGAACAAGGACACCACATCAAAACTGACAAGTAAGTCGTCTGGGGACAGGGAAATGCCTTTGATTGTCGATACCAGGTGAGTAGAATTTAGTACCGCAGAGGTGGTTTTTCCAGTGAAAGGTCGCAGTATATCAGCAAGAAAACGTGCCAGTTTGTAGGTGGGGGAGTTGATAGTAGAGACGATGGGACGAAGGGGTGTATCTTCTTTGTGTATCTTTGGAAGGCCATATAATCTTGGTGGTCTGGCAGCAGAGGGTTTCAACGAGAACTGTTTGATCTCATCAATTAATGCTGTTGAATCAGAGATGATTTTGTTCGATTTGGTGACCAGGCTGTTGGTGGGATCTCTTTTTATTTTTGTATAGCTGCCATCGTTGTTGTGGCCGAAACGTCGTGAGAATATTATTGTGTTATTTTATTTTATCAATTTATTATTTTATTCTCATTTTACGTGACTTTACCGAAAGAACCAAAGAAGATGAATCATTGCAGTCACGAAAGCTTTAAATCGAAATTTAAGTCATTTCATAGGTTCACGTTGCTGTATGGATGTCCCTTGGCTATTAGATCTGGACATGGCCTTACGAACTACATACAGAATCATTCCCAAGAATAAGAAATTGATTCAAACTTTTTTTATTTTAAAGTACGTATTGTATTCACAAAATTATAAAATGTACACATTTACAATGGTAATAATCTTCTTTGTGGATGTGGTGCTGGCGCTGCTGGGCTGTGTTGTATCAGCGGTATTCATCAGGACCCGGTGTGCATCGCCCTTGCAGTGGTGGCAGCGGTGGTGGCAGGGGCAGCAACTTGACCACGTCCCTTGTGATATCATCCATCAGTGATGACGGTTGATTGCCGGGGTCGGGGGTCGTCGCTGCCGCCTATTTTGATGCCATTTCCCATGTCCGCCGTTGATTTGACTGCACACGGGTATGGCCTTCATCTCTGGAGACCTGCACACAGCACATGGAACGACCGCTACGTGAGTTTCATTGGCCCAAAGGGCAACCTGGTGAACTTCCCGTGAGCTCAACAGAGATCGAGCCTTAACAGCAAAGGTGGAAGGCAACCTGCCCAACTTAGGTTAAAGTTATAATGATAACGGCGTGGCTCAAATTTCTTGCTCATGCCACTGCTGGCAGAGGATCCTCGAGTAGACAAACTCTGGATGATATTTGGTCTACTCTTCCACATTGACCACACTTGTGTGCATACCCACAAATACAACTCGTGGGTTACTCACCTGACGTAGAAGAGGATGTATGCCTGTTTCTCCATGACCACCCTGGTGTCGACCGGCGTCACCAAGTCGTCGTCCATCCGGAACCATCTCCCATCGCAGATCTGTATGCAAACAACATCGAAGATTAATTACGACGATTATCCAATTGCACCTAAACTCCCCATATATTCCTAAAATGACACATGAGGAACAGAGGTGACCCTCTTATTCCACCTATTATTGCGTTGTCCTATAAGTTGAGTAATCGAACCGATAATCCATAAAAATAATTAATTACATTTGAAAGTTCAAATCCTGGTTGGGACTTCACTTGGTCCATCATCTATCCAGGGTCAATAAAGTAACTACACATTTTTGGTGAAGTCACCAGTGGTTGTTCTATGCATACGCTCTCCCTCAGTCACAGCAAAGGACAATTTTCACCACTGGCTGAGGCCTATAAATGGGAGATGAGCACCACCTAATGGCTCATAGGAGCAGGAATCGTTTTGATTTTATTCACTGAATCGAATTATTTAAAGGATCTACGCGTGCGAATGATTGGCGTGTGATTGTGTGATAATGAATGCAGTACATCACCTTGTTGTAACAGTAGTAATGTCCCTCTGTGCTGCATTTCCCGGAGTGCACAAGGACTGAGTATAACCTGTACACTACAGGGTCTGCGTCCTCCTGCTGCGACATGAATGGCCGCACGTCCAGGTGCTCTGGGTACGGGCAATGCTGCAGTGGTGCGGAAGGAGGCAGTGATGCAGAAACAGAGATGGTGTTAGGAAGGGAAGAGGGGAAGAATGATGCAGGGTCGAGTTATTGATTATAATTTTTGTTCTATTTTTTTACTTTACCAGGTAATGCTGACTGAACTATATATCTCTTTCTCAGAAGCGATCTAGCCACAAATGATAGCTCAACAAAGTGGCTTTTCACTGTGAATAGTTTTAGCAGCCAAATATTCTAGAAGCAACTGGAGGACCCGGAGAAAAACCCACGTGAATACAGGGAGAATATGCAAACTCCAAATATACAGGCATTAGGATCGGGATCAAACCCACGACCTGTATGCTTGGGGAGGGAGTTAAGATTTCACCGCCATAGAGCCCAGTTTAGGTAGATTAACCAGTTGGGCGCTCGAGAGAACATGAAAAGTCACATTTGTACGAGTGATCTCGGTTAAAACCGTGGCAAAAGAAATAACGCGAAATAAATCACAGAAATTACTCAAAAAGGAAGCAGCACAAAAACATGCAATGAAAAATTGGAGAAAATGCAGCCACATTTTAGGAGAAATGTAAAAAAAACTTGTATATTAACCAAACATTACCCGATTGATCTTGTTTCCAAACAGGTCATATCTCTTGATGGAGAAGGCCAAGACGTTCGGGAGATGGTGAAGGCTCATCCTCTTCGTGGCCTTCACCTTGCAACAGCACCTGCGCACCAAAAAGCAGCAGCGTCAGTTTAATGACCGAGATGCCCAGTGAATAACTGTACAAATATGTTGGCGTGACAAAGTAGACAGACTCGCGTGACATTGACGTCGTGCCATACTCACCTTTGGCAAGTGTATTCGTCCAGTGTCTCTGTCTTGGTGAAATCTGCAAAAGCAGTCAGCAGATCTGGCGAATTCTGTCAAATAGAACAATGTGAAGGCAAATGAGTGCTTGAAAAGAACACTGGAAACATTTTGCAGCCGTTAAAACAGTGAGTCCTTATGTTGTACTGGCTGTTGTGTGACATAAGAGGGCATTATCATTAGTTGACAGTAATTAAGGACGTGCTCCCAATTTTCAGATTCATCCAATGTGCAGCATTCCAGACGATGGGCAAACTTAATGTGTTTGAGTGACGTGACTAGTGTAATGTACACGATCCGAAAAAGATCAAAAGTGTTGCTTGAAAATGAGAAAATATTCATCCCAACGTTTAAATTCGAAACTCGTCACGAGCAAAGATACCATTTAATTAAATCAAGAATTCCTCGATTCTCACGTTGATGTGAAGACTGATGTCCAGGCAGTTTTCGAATCTGTCCGAGGTGCAGGAACACTGCGTGCACTCCACTGTGGAACACAAGTAAACGCACGCGCACACATCCACACGTGCAATTAGAGGAAGTTAGCATTCTGATTAGCAGAATCGAATAAAATGTGTTTGTATCTGATCAAATGGGTTGTTGTGTCTGTGTGCTTGTGCATTTTTCTATTGTGCGGGGAGTGGAAATATAGCGGTTAGCGCACTGGTGAACTGAGTTCGATCCTCGCTCACGGTCGATTCAGCCTCAAATTAGTATCTGGTGCATTGTGTAACATCAGCACTGGTGCTAGCCACCCGAAGGTGGCCGGGCATGGTGCTAGCCACACCACCTTGTCATGTGCCCTGTTGGCCTACATAGGTACTTGCTAATAGCAATTGCTCCAGCATTCTGTTAAGGCTTCAGGGAGATCTCTGTATTTGTGTGTTTTGCTTATGTCCTGCTGGGTACATGCGTATGAGTGCAGGGTTCATCTGCACTGTGCAGCATGCGTCGTCATACTCGGTGTGATTGCTACTTGCAGCGATGATTTTGCACATGGAGCTGGCACACACCTGTCGATTTTAGCTGCCCTGTGAAGATCTGGTGAATCACCGAGGTCTTCTCCACATGTTCTTCTGGCCTGCACGTGGAAATGAATGACATCACACATTCGGTGGCTTCCAGATGCATCACCTTTACCAAGTGCGCTCATGGGAGAGTTATACTCCTTTTTGTTTCGACCCTACGTTACTTTGCAGCCAAGCGCTTATTTAAATAATATTCTATAAACTTTGTTGTGAATTTTTGGTAACAGGTTGGGAACCAGTGGCCTAGGACGTGCACTACTTACTTGTGGTGGTTGATTGGGCAGGAGAGATGCAGAGCTTCTACGAAGTAGCAGAAGAACTCATGCACGTCCTCCTGTTTGCCAAACTGCAGGTGTTTGGCGATCCCTGTGGGTAAATGGATGGAGGTCATAAGCGGTTTGAACACAAGGTTACAAGGGAAACGTTTTACCAATGCGCCACTCTGCCACCCAATGAATATGTTCTAAATTCAATGTGCACAATTGTGTTGTACTGAACAGAACTCACGTTTGAGGTTTTGGACGATTTCCAAGGGCTTGATGACCTTGCCCTTGGAGCTGAATGTTGCAATGGTGTGCCTTTCCATTATGCACATCATGCAAAATCCATTATATGTACCTGTGAAATGAGGCAGAGGTGGCACATGCTATCAGTACAACACCGATCAAACAGCTCAGCTGTAGGTGCAGCACACAACAAGGACATCTTCACAGAACACAATTATTTTCAGCTTGGTATTTCAAAGTGTTCTGGGAACTCACATCTTCCTGAGTGGTGCCTGGAGATCAGGTAGTTTGCCAGTGGTGCGGTGTAAGTGAGGCACTGCAGGGTGGCATTGAGGAAACAGGTGTTCCCCATGTTGTCAAGGCCAGCACCCTCGCATGCGTTCCACTGCCACGTGAGGCTCAGGTTTTCCCCCGATTCTGGCGCGAGTCGTGGAGCTCCATTATCGTTGTTATCTGCGCACAAAACATACAGGAAATTTTCTCTTTACACTCGAGGCACTCTGGAGACTGGCTCGAAAGTTGCGTGTTTTTATCCACTGTTTCTGAACGCAGTCCCAAATGCCAAACACGTCAATTACCCAGCAGGGAAGTTATAGTAGATAAGCGTTAACACCTTTTTGGGATTAAGCAAGGTTATAAGAACTTGGGAGAAGATACCATGAGAGCGAATTCCAAAGTCAAGCTAGTGGTTACAGAGTCACTTTGGTACAAGCTTACCTTCCACGGCAATCTTTTCTGGCACAGGATGGGCAGCTAGCTTCTGGGAGGTGGGCCTGATGATGGCAGACGCTGTCGATGGAATGGCGTCCTTCTGTCTGTCATCTGGCATCCTCCCATGAGCGGTATGCTGGCTGCCCCTCCTTCGGGCAGCTTGGCCACCCCGGCGTCTTGGTCTCCTCACTTGAGCAGCTGCCTGGCCTAACCCGCAATTTGCTGCCTCGCCTTGCCCTTGACCAGCAGACTGAGCACTCCCGCAACCTGGACTGCCCTGGTGGCTTGTAACCTGGCATCCCTTCCATTCAGCAGCCTTGTTGCTAGCAGCACGAATATCTTGGTGGCTTGCAATTGGACTCGCTTTGTCCCCTTCATCTTGGCTCGGCTCCCGATCTACCACCGGGCTTGGCCCATGGTCTGCCACCCGGTTTGAACCGCTGTCCGCTATTGGGTTGGGCCCATAGCTACCCATCTGACTTGCCTCTTGGCTAGGCACCGGGCTCGTCTCAAGGCTAGCCACCAGGCTCATCTCATTGCTAGCCACGAAGCTAATCTCACAATTATCTTCTGGGTCCACCTTGTGGCTTGCTTCTAGGCCCATCTCATGTTTATCTACCAGGCTTGCCTCATGACTTGCCACCTCAGTCTTCTCATGGCTAGCCACCGGGAACATCTCACAGTTATCCACTGGGTCCAACTTGCAGCTTGCCTCTGGGCCTATCTCATGGCTAGCTACCAGGCTCATCTCACGGTTATCCACTGTGTCCACCTCGCGGCTTGTCTCCAGGCCCATCTCATTGTTAGCCACTGGCCTCGCCTCAAGACTTGCCACCTCGGTCTTCTCATGACTAGCCACTGGGCTCGTCTCATGGCTTGCTGCAGAGCTCTGAACACAGCTGCTTGGCTCATAAACCTCATCATCTGAAACACTGCAGAAGCAACAGAAGATGTTCTTGAGATGTTTAATGAAGCCCTTTTTCTTGGCCTTCGACATTGTGGCGATGTGGTTGCAAAGTATAAAAATGCATCCAAAAACGTGTCCTCAAGATGATGATGGCTGGATTTGATTTTTTGAAAAATTTGCAACAGAAAACCCAGAACACGTCTGACCCTCACGGTGCCAGATGAGCAACTGAATTTGTGGGCGGATGTGACATCACAGTGATGTCATTGCACTGGAGTCACATGGTTGTGTATGTAATCGTGATATAATGGTGACATCACAGTGATGTCATTGCACTGGAGTCACACGGTCTATGTATTCGTGATATAATGGTGACGTCACAGTGATGTCACAGCGCACTGAGGTTACATGGTGCCCCGTGGGAATGTGATTCTCGTTGCCTGTGCAACAAGCACCCTCTATTCATTTTATGTCTGTAATTGAACGAATGTTAATAATGAATTGTTTTTAAAAGTAATTTATCTCAAGATAACATTCGTTGCAGGAAATGTATTTTAGTTTATATTGATCTATGATTGTGCCCTTTTGCATGCTTTGTCTCACGATATATTCAATCGAGATGATTGTTGTACTTTATGTTCTTGTATTTGTAATTTTGGTGACTTAAGTTACTCTTGCAAATGACACCGTCCTTGTATCTAAGCAAAATACATTCAAAACTGTCTTCAAATCGCTTCACTTAATGTAATAATCCCCGCAGCACTGGTGTAACGTCTAAGTTTGACTACGCAGCCACTCCCTCTCCTCTCCAGGCTTAACAGAACTCCAACTGCTATTTCTCCCCTATTTGTCTATTATCTCATTCCTGTGTTTAATTGCCCCAACCGACAGCCTCGTTGCTGCCCGTCGATCACGCCGCACGTCACAGCCACGAGCTGTAGGGGCGGGGCTCCGTCCACTCAGTGGTGCTCTTAACGTTCACATTCAGCAGCATGGGTCGGGAGTCTAATCTCTGCAGTTCCACGTTGTGGTTCCACCTCCCTATGTCATGTAGCCTCTCAATTTCTTTATTCACGAGGATTGTGTTTCATCGTACAAAACGGTACCGGAGACCTTTTTACGAGATTTGGCTGCGACGGCCATCTTGGTAAGGGTAATGCAAAGCGCCAGCTGAACCCGAGACGCCCCAGTGAAGAGGCACTAACGGCCATCTTCGTAATGGAAAACAAGTCCCCTGAGAATTAAAAGGACCTGCCATCTTGGATAGGGCAGTGCAAGGGGCAGCATCACCAAGGGAAACAGGAGCAGGCATCTTCGTAAGGGAAAGTGGCCGCGGCATAGATTGGCGGGAATCGCCATCTTGTCGAGAGCTCGGAGACACGGACATTCTCGGAGATAGGAGCAATCGTGATAATGATTTGTGCCGCGATGAAAGTTACTCAACTTTTGTTCACAGTTATGGTTAACGTTTGCGTGAGTACAAGCGCAGGGACAGTTGCCACTCGTCGGATTGTTGTCGTTTCTTCGTCACAAATTAATGTTTGCCTCAAATATTTGTTCAGCTGAGGTAAAATAACCACGTGCCCGTGGGCGGCGTGGAGGCACGCGGGAAGGCCTCGCGGCCTCTGTGTCGGTGTCTGCTGAGAGTAGAGACGAGGAACGAGAGACGCCGCGTCGCTCAACAGGGAGAAGAGTGTCGCGCGTCACAGTCGGCTTCTGCCATTGTCTCTCCACTGCTGGATGAAGGCATCTTCCACCGGTCGTCGCTCACGGTCCCTCGCTCCCAGCGTGCGTCCGTCTCTTGCACGTCAAACTCGTTCCGTCTCTCCGTCTCTGCTCCAGTGGAAAGGGCTGAAATCAAAGTGTCGCTTTTTGCGTGCAGGTACGTGAAATAAAGGGTCACTGGGTTGGTTTAATATATTATACTTGGAGTTAAGTAGCAGTGGGATACGGTCACCACTTGTACGCATAAGAGTTATTTGATTAAGGGTTTAACGCGTCTGCAAGCGTTCTGAGGTAAATCTTTAATAACATTACAGATTAAAGTTGCTAATGTCAACATTCATAGTAACAGTTATATAGTTGAGGTAATTCTCAAAACGCGGAATTATGACTAGAATCAAAAGTCGATATGATTGGTAAGAATTCTGTATAAAAAATATTTTTGAAATAAATATAGCATTTATAGCTGTTAAAGTCTATAAAAGCATGTTAAATATGTGATATAAATATTTAAACACTCACAATAACATAGTTCCGTAGCTTACACGATAAAAAAAAACTCTTTTGCATGTTTGTATATGATTACAATAAAATCGATAGGGAAATATGCTGTAATTAAAGTTTTGAGGCAAATCATTAATTATTTGTCTTAAGGCTTAAATCATAATACTGTAATGGTTTAACAATTTTACAATAATTCTATATTTCAGTTTATTTTGGTATAGCCCTGTGAGCCATCCGGCTCTTGAAGCGGGTGCAACCACAACAAACAAAAAAACAAAAACACGAACAAGAAAAACATCTTAAAGTGACTATGTGACTGTGCAAACAGAAAATCCTTGAAAAAAAAAGCACCGTACACCAACGCTGTGTGCAAAAAATCCCAGTGGGATGCAAGTCAAACAACAATAACCACAAAAACTTAGATTAAGGCCATCAGTCTAACTCCGTACTGCAACAAAACAAACATGTCCAAGCCAAAAAACGTTTTCCTAATCACCAAAAAATAAAGCTATAATTGCAACGTTATGGTGATCACAAGGGCTGTAACCGAATTTTTACAATAAACTACATAAATAACATGTAACACCAAACCCTAGAAACATAGCTGGCTGCATTAGTTACTCCACAACAACAGAAGCATCGGTCGGAGTATCAAAATTTTCAATGCACCTTTAAGATCAGCACGCGAAATCAAAATACATAATACTTGGCAGCGTCATCCGGAGCGAAACATTTTATTTTATTTAACGCCAATGAATAGCAGTGGCAGCTAGGGGTGTACAACTCCTCTAGAGCAGTTTTGAGAGAAGATCTCATTGGTAGAGATTCAAGTTGCAGTTTATTGGCAATAGCATTCCAGACTCTGGGGGCATCAATAGCAAAGGCCCTTCCTCGAGTTTTTGTACGGCAATAGGGAAGGTGAAGCTGGCAAATGAGCGAAGACCTGAGGTCAAATTTGTTCTTTGAAACAGAGAGGAGATCCAGCAGGTAGTCTGCGGATTTTTTTGTAAGTTCATCGTGAATAAATAAGATCTGGTGCACAAGCCGTCGAACATTAAGATATGTTAAGTTTGACCCAATGTAGAGATCACAGTGGTGAGTCCTATATGGGCAGTTCAATGCAAATCTTAAGGCCGAGTGATAGATGGAATCAAGCTTCTTCAGTACAGTGCTTGGGGCTGATTTATACACGATGTCACAGTAGTCAAGTAGAGGCAGAATGGTAGCTTTTATAAATTCCAAACGGAACATTGGGGGGAAGCAGTGCTTGTGTCGATACAGAAAACCAATTTTTATTTTTGTCTTTTTTCCAATATAATCAATGTGATCTTCAAAATTCAGTTTTGAATCCAGATCAGAAAGTAATTTGTTAAATGTTTATTTTATTAAAAGTGACTGCTGTATTAATTTATATGATTACTCGCGACCAATAACAGTGCGGATATTTGAAGCGGTCCTGGGCATCTCCTAGGTCGACTCAGCCTTCGAATGAGTTACCCGGTGCGGTGTGTAAATATCAGCACTGGGGAGACACAGAGGCGGCCGGGTGAAGTTTTGGCCACCCACCCCCTCATATGCCGTATTTGTCTTCATAGGTGCTAGGGAACAGCACTTGCCCCAACAGTCTGTTAAGTTCATGTAGGGGTTTTGTATTGGCCCGCAAAAACTCCTATTCGGTCCTCAGTAAGGAAAATGTTCCCCACCCACTGCTCGCTTCAACGTTGATATATATAAACTTGACTTGAAGAACGACAGACCCATTGTCCTCATCACAAGGATAGAAATTGAAGACAAGCTGGGTTGAAAATGCATTGGCTCAGTTACTATGTAGACAGTCTTTGAGTACTGCAATAATTAAATAAAAATAATGTATAGTTTACAGCGCCTTTGTCAGTCCCCTGCTGGATGAAGACCTCCCCCACGCCATGTTGGCGATGGTTGATTTTACTTCCCCCACGGTGTTCAGTGTTGGTGAAGGTGAGCGGGGTGGGGGGGGGAAGGAGAAGTGGGCAGGATCGGTTCTAGTATTACTTTCCACTGTTAACCGTGGCCATAAATCAAACTCCGTTCATAACACAGCACGTTAACCACTGCACCACCGCTCCTCTCGCCAGTGAAGCCAGCCACACAGGACTCGTCACGAGAAGAGACGACGACCAGTGGTCGAGACTAACGACGGAGAGACACCAAAAGGGTGTGAACGCGCCCGCGGGGAGGAAATCCAGCGCGGAGATGGAGCGACGACATCCGCTCACGCGCTGGAGATGACATGGATTGTTGCGGCACCAGTTCGTGACAGGTGACGACGGATTTGGAGGAGTCCACCATCCAGCAGTGGATAGATCATAGCCGATTATTCTGATGGGTGGGTTGCCAGCACCTCGTCCGGCCGTCTTTGTCTGCCAAATGCTGGTGTTTACACAGGGAACCAGGTACTCATTTGAGGCTGAGTCGACCTAGGGGGTGCCCAGAACCGGTTAAAATATTCTGGACCCCCCCATGGACTCTTATATCCGCCTATTTTGGGTGCCGCGGTATCGAGATATTAACTACCTCGCCTGGTGTGCAGGAGGTCGTGGATTCGATCCCGACGCTAACACCTTCTGTATATTTGATGTTTTAATGTCTCTCTCCCCAGGGTCGCGTCGTTTTTCTTCTCCGGGTTCTCCCCTTCACATTTATAAACATGCGTTTAGAGTATTTGGTTGCTATAAATGTCCACATAATAAGCCATTTCGTTGAGCTATCAACTATGGCCAGGTCGCTTCTGAAAAAGAGCTATGTAGCTCAGCGGGCCTTACCTGGCAACGTAAAAACAATAGTCTAGTTTTAGTTTCATTCTGATAATGATTCAGCAGGTGCAGTGAAATTAACCAATGTGGCCACTGGAGGGCGGAGGTTTACGCATCATAGCGAGTCGCGTCCACTCAGCCTGGGGTCAAACGAGATACAAGACAAAGACTTCCCGTATTACCTTAACAGACTGTTGAGGGCAATTGCTGTTAACGAGCACCTATGAAGGCCAGCCGCCTTTGTCTTCCCAGTGGCGATGTTTACACACTGCACCAGGTGCTCATTTGAGGCTGAGTCAACCTTGGGGAGGCCCGGGAACGGTTCAGTTAATCGTCACCTGGTATTGGTGGCCGTGATCGGGACTCGAACTCGGGTCACCGGGTTCGTAGCGCAGCGTTAACCGCTGCACCATCGCTCCAAACACACGACAGACGCCTCCTCTCTCTCTGCCCGGCCCCCACGAGTGTGAAGCAAAAGTCGGGGGTGCAACTTACAATCCTGTATGTGTGTGTGGGGATACAAAGGCGGCCGGGCGTTGTGCTGACCAACCCAACGCCTCGTGTGCAGTTTCTGGTCTTCATAGGTGCAACTCGCTAACAGCACTTTCCCCAACAGTCTGTTACAGGCTACACGGGGGAGCTTTGTCTTTGTAGAGCGCTGGAGCAGTGGTTAGCTCACTCTACGAACCCGGCGAACCGAGTTCGATTCTCACTCACGATCACCAACAGCAGGTGACGATTATCTAAACTGGTTGTGGGCCTCCCCTAGGTCGACTCAGTCTCAAATTAGTTCGCGGTGCGGTGTGCAGTAAACATCGCCGCTGCGGAGACAGAGGCGGCCGGGCGTGGTTGTAGACCACCCGCCCCCTCGTGTGCCCTGCTGGCTTTCATCTTTCATAGGTGCTGCTTACTCGCTCTAACAGCACTTGCCCCAACAGTCTGTTACAGGCTACACGGGGGATCTTTTACTTGTCACCAGATTTGTGCGTCTTACTTTCTGACGCATCTCATGGGTTTCGGGGAATGTGGCTGTAGGCAACCGTCTCTGTAATTTCTGTGCCTCTGTAGATTCACAAAACTCAAGAGGGAGAGTGCCGCCGCGCGTTGCAGTCGGCTCCTGCCATTGTCTCTCCACTGCTGGATGAAGGCATCTTCCACCAGTCGCCCTCACTCACGGTCCATCGCTCCCACCGTCCGTCCATCTCTTGCACGTGAACTCATTCATCGCTTCGTCTCCACAGGGGTCGTCCTTTACGGTATTGTTTTCGGTTTATATTTTATGTCTGGGTTGTAATGTACTGGAGAGTGGTGTAAAGTGAGTATTGTGTGTGGAGTGTGTCGTGCAGTGTGGTATACAGTGTTGTGTATAGTGTAGTGTCTGTAGTTTGTGGTTTATCGTCTAGTGTCTGTAATTTGTGCTGTATAGTGTGCAATAACGTGGATAGTACAGTCTCTGTCATATATAGTGTTGTGTGAAGTGTCAAGTATAGTATGAATAGTGTACTCGTTGGTTCTATTCGGTAAAGTCACATAGGTAAAAAATGAAATAACAAAAATCACGGCGTTTCGGCCACAACACAAGTGGCCTTCATCAGGTGAAGGGACCGTGCTGTCATGAGAACAGTGTTGGAGTGAAAACAGCCAAGCCCAGGTCGCGTCCTTTATGCTGTGTGGGAGGAAGCAAAACGCTTTGACAAAGCAATTAGCATAAAAATGAGCATGATGTACGTAGGAGGTGCATGGGCCATGATGGACCAGGAGCGGGTGGGGACCATGATGGACCAGCAGCGGGGGGGGGGGGGATGTAGAGTGAGTGAGTGGAGTGAGCGGAGTGAGTGAGTAGAGTGAATGAGTGGAGTGAGTGAGTGGAGTGAGTGAGTGAGTGGAGTGAGTGAGTGGAGTGAGTGGGTGGAGTGAGTGGGTGGAGTGAGTGGGTGGAGTGAGTGGGTGGAGTGAGTGGGTGGAGTGAGTGGGTGGAGTGAGTGGGTGGAGTGAGTGGGTGGAGTGATTGGGTGGAGTGAGTGGGTGGAGTGAGTGAGTGGATTGAGTGGAGATAAATAAGCAGCTGTGAAAGTTTGGGATACCACTACTTGAAAAAAATTACTGTACCATTGAAAATTAGTCTAATGTTTGGTTTGATATAGAACATCTTTCCAATGATTGCTTAATTTGAAACCATCCTCTCGGTTGAAGTTGTGTCTGTGTTTGTAAATCTGAATTGCCTCGTGGACAAATCTCTGATAAAAACCCGTGGGTTTGCAGATAACCTTGGTATCGGAGAAAACTATATCGTGTTCACCCACAGCGTTGTAACAGTGGTCAGCTACGGCAGAAGAATTCGTTCTGCCGTGTTTCAAATCTGATTTGTGCTCGCGAATTCGGTCAGAGACATGTCGCTTCGTTTCCCCGATATAGCAATCACCACAAGTGCAGCTCAATTTGTAAACCCCGGGGTACTGTAAGTCAGGAACGACATCATTCACGGATGGGATCAGGTCACGGATTCTGTGTACTGTATTGAACCGGACCAGGATCTTGTGTTTGTTTAGAATTTTGGAAATCTTTTGAGTAACGCTTGTTATATATGGTTCTGTGATGGTTTTGACCGGAGTATCAAGTGGTTGTTTCTGTATGGAGGGAGAAACAGCTTGACGGATGGTAAGGTCAGAGTATCTGTTTCTCTTGAGGGCCAGGTGTACATGTTTTAATTCACTGGTCAGGTGGTGTTGGTCCAAAATGCAATGTGCCCTGTGGTAGAACGTTTTGTTGAGATAATTATTTTGAGCTGGGTGGTGGTGGGTATCAGGTTTCAAGTAGGAGTCTGTGTGGGTGGGTTTCCTGTAGACAGAATGCCCCAGTGAGCCATCAGGTCTCCTCTCAAACAGAACATCTAAGAATGGTAGCTTGCCATCTTTCTCCACTTCCATGGTGAATTTGATGGCGGGATGTCTAGAATTCATGTGGTATAGGAAAAGGTTGAAAGCTGGGAGGCCATGTGGCCAAATGCCTAAAGTGTCATCCACATATCTCTTCCACAGGGAAGTTCTGAGGGTGGACGTCTGGATGGCGTCTGATTCAAATTTCTCCATGAAAACATTGACTATCACTAGTGATAAAGGAGAACCCATGGGGGTACCCTGATTTTGTTTGTAGAAGGAGCCATTCTAAGTAAAGTAGGTATTGGTGAGGCAGTGTCTAATCAGCACAGGTGTATCGGGATCTAGTCCATGTTGTACCAAATTTTCAATTATTTCAATGGTATCAGGTACCGGGACCTTGGTGAACAGGGAGACCACATCGAAGCTGACAAGGATATTGTCAGGGGACAGTACAACGTCTTTGACCATAGAGACTAAATGAGCTGAGTTAAGTACTGCTGAGGAGGTCTTGCCAGTGAAAGGTAGCAAGGTATCTGACAGAAAACGTGCTAGCTTATAGGTAGGGGAGTTGATCGTGGATACGATGGGTCGTAGTGGAGTGCCTTCTTTATGAATCTTGGGGAGACCATAGAATCTAGGGGGTCTTGCAGCAGAAGGTTTTAAGGAGGGACGTTTATTTGGTTTGATTAGGGAGGTCGAACTTGTGATGATCTTGTTGGTTTTTATAGTTAGCCTATTAGTAGGGTCATTTTTAATTTTTGAGTGACTTCCATCGTTGAGTAGGTTCTGGATTTTGTTGTTGTACGAATCTTTATCCATTATTACAGTAGCGTTGCCTTTGTCGGCTGAGAGGATGACTATATCACTTCTACATTATGAGACCTCCTTTGCCAGTAACAAGATATAGGAATAGGTTTTACCCTTTTAACTGGCACAAAAACTGACACCTTTATTCAAGGCATCATGTTTGCAATAACCAAAATGCAAACATTTGACTGCTTGTGTTGTGGTTATTGCAAACATGATGCCTTGAATAAAGGTGTCAGTTTTTGTGCCAGTTAAAAGGGTAAAACCTATTCCTATATATCACTTCTGTTTTTTAAAATTCGCGAGTTCAGAGCGTTCATTTTTGCTGATGTTGCTAATGGGTTTCTTAGCATTCTTAAGAATAGTGGCTATTTCAGCTCTCGCAATGTCTGCTTGGATGTGTCCTATGCCTTTAAGGGCCACATCGACCTGAGCGATGATATCATCTACGTTGTACTGTCCCCTGACGATATCCTTGTCAGCTTCGATGTGGTCTCCCTGTTACCTGGGACCCGGTACCTGATACCATTGAAATAATTGAAAATTTGGTACAACATGGACTAGGCCCCGATACACCTGCACTGATTAGACACTGCCTCACCAATACCTACTTTACTTGGAATGGCACCTTCTACAAACAAAATGAGGGTACCCCCACGGGTTCTCCCTTATCACCAGTGATAGCCAATGTTTTGATGTAGAAATTTGAATCAGACGCCATCCAGACTTCCACCCTCAGACCTTCCCTGTGGAAGAGATATGTGGATGACACTTTCGTCATTTGGCCACATGGCCTCCCAGCTTTGAACCTTTTCCTACACCACATCAATTCTAGACATCCCACCATCAAGTTCACCATGGAAGTGGAGAAAGATGGCAAGCTACATTTCTTGGATGTTCTGTTTGAGAGGAGACCTGATGGCTCACTGGGGCATTCTGTCTACAGGAAACCCACCCACACAGATTCCTACTTGAAACCTGATTCCCACCACCACCCAGCTCAAAATAATTCTCTCATCAAAACGTTATACCACAGGGCACATTGCATTTCGGACCAGTACCACCTGACCAGTGAAATAAAACATGTACACCTGGCCCTCAAGAGAAACGGATTCTCTGACCGTACCATCCGCCAAGCTGTTTCTCCCTCCATACAGAAACAACCACTTGATACTCCGGTCAAACCCATCACAGTACCATATATAACAGGCGTTACTAAAAAGATCTACAAAATTCTAAACAAACACAAGATCCTGGTCCGGTTCAATACAGTACACAGAATCCGTGACCTGATCCCATCCGTGAAGGATGTCGTTCCTAACTTTCAGTACCCCGGGGTTTACAAATTGAGCTGCACTTGTGGTGATTGCTATATCGGGGAGACGAAGCAACATGTCTCTGACAGAATTCGCGAGCACAAATTAGATTTGAAACACGGCAGAACGAATTCTTCTGCCGTAGCTGACCACTGTTTCAACGCTGTGGGTGATCACGATATAGTTTTCTCCGATACCAAGGTTCTCTGCAAACCGACGGGTTTTTATCAGAGATTTGTCCACGAGGCAATTCAGATTTACAAACACGGACACAATTTCAACCGAGAGGATGGTTTCAAATTAAGTAATCATTGGAAAGATGTTCTAAATGAAACCAAACATTAAACTAATTTTCAATGGTACAGTAAATTTTTTCAAGTATTGGTATCCCAAACTTTCACAGCTGCTTATTTCTCTCCACTCACTCCACTCACTCACTCACACCACTCACTCACTCCACTCACTCCACTCACTCACTCCACTCACTCACTCCACTCACTCACTCCACTCACTCACTCCACTCACTCTACTCCCCCCCCCCCCCCCCCCGCTGCTGGTCCGTCATGGTCCCCACCCGTTCCTGGTCCATCATGGCCCATGCACCTCCTACGTACATCATGCTCATTTTTATGCTAATTGCTTTGTCAAAGCGTTTTGCTTCCTCCCACACAGCATAAAGGATGCGACCTGGGCTTGGCTGTTTTCACTCCAACGCTGTCCTCATGACAGCACGGTCCCTTCACCTGATGAAGGCCACTTGTGTTGTGGCTGAAACGTCGTGATTTTTGTTATTTTATTTTTTACCTACGTGACTTTACCGAATAGAACCAAAGAGTATGGATCCTTGCAGTCACGAAAGCTTAAAATCTAGAATATGAATAGTGTGTTGTACAGTGTATATTGTGTACTGTGTGTTGTTTAGGTGGTGTTGCATAAAGCGTGTATAATAAATTAAATGTGATGGAAAGTGTAGTGTGGTGTCAAGTGTAGCGTATGTGGTGTGATGTATAGTGTAGTGTGTGGCGAAAAACACATTTCCTAGGAGTTGAGCCATACTTCATCACGCTGGTGAGTGCAGGGTGGTAGGATCGGTTCAGGTATCACGAGCCAGTGATGCTCCCCATAGCTGGCAATTAAATTGAGATTGTAGGTTTCATTGACTCTATCATGGAGCTCTTGTGGTATTGCAGCCACACACCGTTGGTCATTGTATATTTACGTGCGGAATTAATGCATTCAAATGTAGCGGTTGTAATCGAGCTATTTAGTCCATGGGCCAGAGCAGTAATTGGTACAATGTAAGGTAGCATGTTTAATCACACTTTCGGATAAATACGCCTAATGAGTGTGTTACTTGATACACTCGGCTACATATGGTGCGAAATAAATTCAACATGCATACAACACCTCTCATTTCAAATGTTTATCAAATAATTCACTGTTTTTGCCCCTACATTTGGAATTTGCAACCACTGAAGTGATGCCATCTCGTGGATTAAGTGGGTATCTGAACTGCATGGCAAAACAGCCATCAAAATTCACTACTTTATTAAACAGAAATAATGCAGTAGTCATTTCATAAAGTCACGTAGAATGAGAATAAAATAATAAATTGATAAAATAAAATAACACAATAATATTCTCACGACGTTTCACCCACAACACAAGCGGCCTTCATCAGGTGAAGGGACGAGACTGTTTGGTAGGACAGCGCTGGAGTGAAAGAGCCACGTTCAGATCACGACCTTTAAGCTGTGTGAGAGGAAACAAAGCGCCTTGACAAAGGAATTAGCATATAATTTAGCATTGAAATGGCTGAGTAATTAGCTTGTGACTGGTCACAGAAATAGCTATGTTAAAAGTTAAAGCATACACATGCGCAGAGGCACCCCTTGATAAATGAATTAGCATAGAATTTAGCATTGAAATAGCTAAGTTAAAGCATACACATCCGCAGAGGCACCCCTTGACAAAGGAATTAGCATAGAATTTAGCATTGAAATAGCTGAGTGATTAGCTTGTAATTGGTCACAGAAATAGCTACGTTAAAGTCAGAGCATACACATTCACCGAGGCACTTAGTACAAATCAAACAGGAGAATTTAGCATTGAAATAACTAGGCGAATTTAGCATTGAAATAACTGAGTGATTAGCTAGTGACTGGTCACAGAAATGACTATGTTGAAGTCAAGGCCTACATATCTGAGCTATTCACAGTACTATATAGTCAACCAATAAAAAAAACTAAAATATAAATTACCTTAATGTTATCAATAAACTCTATATTCTCCAATCAGCTAAGCTACCAACAATAAGTCGTTATATATCACAATGCTATATGGCGAAAAAATGGGTGGATTCTTACCCTCAACTTTAGCACCACGTATAGCTACGGGCCCCGTTCAGACGGACGAGTTCATCCATGGTCGGAACAGAGGAGGGGGAGAGAGACAGCTGCGAGGCGCTATCATACTCCATGTTGTAAACCATACCATTAACCGTGGTGTGAGAGGTATTAAGAGTCAATGCTGGCGAAAGAGCTGCGGTCTGAAGGTCATCGTAAAATACAATTAATTAAGAACAGAAATGATTTAAAACATCTTTCCAATGGTTACTAAGCCAGAATCCATCTTCTCGGTTGAAATTGCCTCTGTGTTTGTATATGTGAATGGCCTCATGAACGAATCTCTCATGGTAGCCGGTTGGTTTGCAAAGAACCTCTGTCTTGGAGAAGTCAATGTCATGTGAGCCCACTGAATTATAACAGTGATCTGCCACGGCAGAGGAGTTCGTCCTACCGTGTTTCAAGTCTGCTTTATGTTCGCGGATGTGGTCCGAGATATGTCGTTTGGTTTCTCCAATGTAGCTACTACCACAGAGGCACTTTAGAACAGCATCTTTTACAGATGGAACTAAATCACGGATTTTATGTACTGTGTTGAATCGGACCTGGATCTTGTGTTTATTCAGGATTTTGGAGATCTTTTTAGTGACCCCTGCAATGTAGGGTAAGGTGATGGTTTTGAGTGGCTCCACAAGAGGATCCTTCTTCATGACTGGAGTGATGGCTTTGCGGATTGTGTAGTCGGAGTAACCATTAGCCCTGAGAGCCTGGTGTACGTGCTTGAGTTCACTGGTAATGTGTTCCTGGTCGGAAATGCATTGGGCTCTATGGTATAGAGTCTTGATGAGGGAGTTCTTCTGGGATAGATGGTGGTGGGAATCCGGTTTCAAGTAAGCATCTGTATGGGTAGCTTTCCTGTAGACAGAGTGGCTCATTGAACCATCATGTCTCCTTTTAATTAAGACATCCAAAAAGGGTAGTTTGCCATCTTTTTCGACCTCCATGGTAAATCTGATGGCTGGGTGTATGGAATTGATGTGGTCGCGGAATTGGTCTAGAGCAGGCTGGCCATGTGGCCAGATGACAAAGGTGTCATCAACGTACCTCTTCCATAAGGTCGGGCGTAGAGTGGCAGTCTGGATGGCGTCAGTTTCAAATTTTTCCATGAATACGTTGGCTACAACCGGAGATAGGGGGGAGCCCATTGGGGTGCCCTCAGTTTGTTTGTAGAAAGTTCCATTCCAGGTGAAGTATGTGTTGGTTAAGCAATGTCTCACCAGGGGGGGTACATCAGTATGCAGTCCTTGATGAACCAGGTCTTCAATGATAGCGATGGTGTCAGGTACCGGGACTTTGGTGAACAAGGACACCACATCAAAACTGACAAGCAGGTCATCTGGGGACAGGGAAATGCCTTTGATTGTCGATACCAGGTGAGTAGAATTTAGTACCGCAGAGGTGGTTTTTCCAGTGAAAGGTCGCAGTATATCAGCAAGAAAACGTGCCAGTTTGTAGGTGGGGGAGTTGATAGTAGAGACGATGGGACGAAGGGGTGTATCTTCTTTGTGTATCTTTGGAAGGCCATATAATCTTGGTGGTCTGGCAGCAGAGGGTTTCAACGAGAACTGTTTGATCTCATCAATTAATGCTGTTGAATCAGAGATGATTTTGTTCGATTTGGTGACCAGGCTGTTGGTGGGATCTCTTTTTATTTTTGTATAGCTGCCATCGTTGTTGTGGCCGAAACGTCGTGAGAATATTATTGCGTTATTTTATTTTATAAATTTATTATTTTATTCTCATTTTACGTGACTTTACCGAAAGAACCAAAGAAGATGAATCATTGTAGTCACGAAAGCTTTAAATCGAAATTTAAGTCATTTCATAGGTTCACGTTGCTGTATGGATGTCCCTTGGCTATTAGATCTGGACATGGCCTTACGAACTACATACAGAATCATTCCCAAGAATAAGAAATTGATTCAAACTTTTTTATTTTAAAGTACGTATTGTATTCACAAAATTATAAAATGTACACATTTACAATGGTAATAATCTTCTTTGTGGATGTGGTGCTGGCGCTGCTGGGCTGTGTTGTATCAGCGGTATTCATCAGGACCCGGTGTGCATCGCCCTTGCAGTGGTGGCAGCGGTGGTGGCAGGGGCAGCAACTTGACCACGTCCCTTGTGATATCATCCATCAGTGATGACGGTTGATCGCCGGGGTCGGGGGTCGTCGCTGCCGCCTATTTTGATGCCATTTCCCATGTCCGCCGTTGATTTGACTGCACACGGGTATGGCCTTCATCTCTGGAGACCTGCACACAGCACATGGAACGACCGCTACGTGAGTTTCATTGGCCCAAAGGGCAACCTGGTGAACTTCCCGTGAGCTCAACAGAGATCGAGCCTTAACAGCAAAGGTGGAAGGCAACCTGCCCAACTTAGGTTAAAGTTATAATGATAACGGCGTGGCTCAAATTTCTTGCTCATGCCACTGCTGGCAGAGGATCCTCGAGTAGACAAACTCTGGATGATATTTGGTCTACTCTTCCACATTGACCACACTTGTGTGCATACCCACAAATACAACTCGTGGGTTACTCACCTGACATAGAAGAGGATGTATGCCTGTTTCTCCATGACCACCCTGGTGTCGACCGGCGTCACCAAGTCGTCGTCCATCCGGAACCATCTCCCATCGCAGATCTGTATGCAAACAACATCGAAGATTAATTACGACGATTATCCAATTGCACCTAAACTCCCCATATATTCGTAAAATGACACATGAGGAACAGAGGTGACCCTCTTATTCCACCTATTATTGTGTTGTCCTATAAGTTGAGTAATCGAACCGATAATCCATAAAAATAATTAATTACATTTGAAAGTTCAAATCCTGGTTGGGACTTCACTTGGTCCATCATCTATCCAGGGTCAATAAAGTAACTACACATTTTTGGTGAAGTCACCAGTGGTTGTTCTATGCATACGCTCTCCCTCAGTCACAGCAAAGGACAATTTTCACCACTGGCTGAGGCCTATAAATGGGAGATGAGCACCACCTCATGGCTCATAGGAGCAGGAATCGTTTTGATTTTATTCACTGAATCGAATTATTTAAAGGATCTACGCGTACGAATGATTGGCGTGTGATTGTGTGATAATGAATGCAGTACATCACCTTGTTGTAACAGTAGTAATGTCCCTCTGTGCTGCATTTCCCGGAGTGCACAAGGACTGAGTATAACCTGTACACTACAGGGTCTGCGTCCTCCTGCTGCGACATGAATGGCCGCACGTCCAGGTGCTCTGGGTACGGGCAATGCTGCAGTGGTGCGGAAGGAGGCAGTGATGCAGAAACAGAGATGGTGTTAGGCAGGGAAGAGGGGAAGAATGATGCAGGGTCGAGTTATTGATTATAATTTTTGTTCTATTTTTTTACTTTACCAGGTAATGCTGACTGAACTATATAGCTCTTTCTCAGAAGCGATCTAGCCACAAATGATAGCTCAACAAAGTGGCTTTTCACTGTGAATAGTTTTAGCAGCCAAATATTCTAGAAGCAACTGGAGGACCCGGAGAAAAACCCACGTGAATACAGGGAGAATATGCAAACTCCAAATATACAGGCATTAGGATCGGGATCAAACCCACGACCTGTATGCTTGGGGAGGGAGTTAAGATTTCACCGCCATAGAGCCCAGTTTAGGTAGATTAACCAGTTGAGCGCTCGAGAGAACATGAAAAGTCACATTTGTACGAGTGATCTCGGTTAAAACCGTGGCAAAAGAAATAACGCGAAATAAATCACAGAAATTACTCAAAAAGGAAGCAGCACAAAAACATGCAATGAGAAATTGGAGAAAATGCAGCCACATTTTAGGAGAAATGTAAAAAAAACTTGTATATTAACCAAACATTACCCGATTGATCTTGTTTCCAAACAGGTCATATCTCTTGATGGAGAGGGCCAAGACGTTCGGGAGATGGTGAAGGCTCATCCTCTTCGTGGCCTTCACCTTGCAACAGCACCTGCGCACCAAAAAGCAGCAGCGTCAGTTTAATGACCGAGATGCCCAGTGAATAACTGTACAAATATGTTGGCGTGACAAAGTAGACAGACTCGCGTGACATTGACGTCGTGCCATACTCACCTTTGGCAAGTGTATTCGTCCAGTGTCTCTGTCTTGGTGAAATCTGCAAAAGCAGTCAGCAGATCTGGCGAATTCTGTCAAATAGAACGATGTGAAGGCAAATGAGTGCTTGAAAAGAACACTGGAAACATTTTGCAGCCGTTAAAACAGTGAGTCCTTATGTTGTACTGGCTGTTGTGTGACATAAGAGGGCATTATCATTAGTTGACAGTAATTAAGGACGTGCTCCCAATTTTCAGATTCATCCAATGTGCAGCATTCCAGACGATGGGCAAACTTAATGTGTTTGAGTGACGCGACTAGTGTAATGTACACGATCCGAAAAAGATCAAAAGTGTTGCTTGAAAATGAGAAAATATTCATCCCAACGTTTAAATTCGAAACTCGTCACGAGCAAAGATACCATTTAATTAAATCAAGAATTCCTCGATTCTCACGTTGATGTGAAGACTGATGTCCAGGCAGTTTTCGAATCTGTCCGAGGTGCAGGAACACTGCGTGCACTCCACTGTGGAACACAAGTAAACGCACGCGCACACATCCACACGTGCAATTAGAGGAAGTTAGCATTCTGATTAGCAGAATCGAATAAAATGTGTTTGTATCTGATCAAATGGGTTGTTGTGTCTGTGTGCTTGTGCATTTTTCTATTGTGCGGGGAGTGGAAATATAGCGGTTAGCGCACTGGTGAACTGAGTTCGATCCTCGCTCACGGTCGATTCAGCCTCAAATTAGTATCTGGTGCATTGTGTAACATCAGCACTGGTGCTAGCCACCCGAAGGTGGCCGGGCATGGTGCTAGCCACACCACCTTGTCATGTGCCCTGTTGGCCTACATAGGTACTTGCTAATAGCAATTGCTCCAGCATTCTGTTAAGGCTTCAGGGAGATCTCTGTATTTGTGTGTTTTGCTTATGTCCTGCTGGGTACATGCGTATGAGTGCAGGGTTCATCTGCACTGTGCAGCATGCGTCGTCATACTCGGTGTGATTGCTACTTGCAGCGATGATTTTGCACATGGAGCTGGCACACACCTGTCGATTTTAGCTGCCCTGTGAAGATCTGGTGAATCACCGAGGTCTTCTCCACATGTTCTTCTGGCCTGTACGTGGAAATGAATGACATCACACATTCGGTGGCTTCCAGATGCATCACCTTTACCAAGTGCGCTCATGGGAGAGTTATACTCCTTTTTGTTTCGACCCTACGTTACTTTGCAGCCAAGCGCTTATTTAAATAATATTCTATAAACTTTGTTGTGAATTTTTGGTAACAGGTTGGGAACCAGTGGCCTAGGACGTGCACTACTTACTTGTGGTGGTTGATTGGGCAGGAGAGATGCAGAGCTTCTACGATGTAGCAGAAAAACTCATGCACGTCCTCCTGTTTGCCAAACTGCAGGTGTTTGGCGATCCCTGTGGATAAATGGATGGAGGTCATAAGCGGTTTGAACACAAGGTTACAAGGGAAACGTTTTACCAATGCGCCACTCTGCCACCCAATGAATATGTTCTAAATTCAATGTGCACAATTGTGTTGTACTGAACAGAACTCACGTTTGAGGTTTTGGACGATTTCCAAGGGCTTGATGACCTTGCCCTTGGAGCTGAATGTTGCAATGGTGTGCCTTTCCATTATGCACATCATGCAAAATCCATTATATGTACCTGTGAAATGAGGCAGAGGTGGCACATGATATCAGTACAACACCGATCAAACAGCTCAGCTGTAGGTGCAGCACACAACAAGGACATCTTCACAGAACACAATTATTTTCAGCTTGGCATTTCAAAGTGTTCTGGGAACTCACATCTTCCTGAGTGGTGCCTGGAGATCAGGTAGTTTGCCAGTGGTGCGGTGTAAGTGAGGCACTGCAGGGTGGCATTGAGGAAACAGGTGTTCCCCATGTTGTCAAGGCCAGCACCCTCGCATGCGTTCCACTGCCACGTGAGGCTCAGGTTTTCCCCCGATTCTGGCGCGAGTCGTGGAGCTCCATTATCGTTGTTATCTGCGCGCAAAACATACAGGAAATTTTCTCTTTACACTCGAGGCACTCTGGAGACTGGCTCGAAAGTTGCGTGGTGAAGCCAGAACTTGTGATATTGTTTTAGCGGTGCTCTTTATTAACCCTTTCACAACCATGTATTTTTCAACTCTAGGTGACCTTGCAGTGAGCTGTTTCTTGACGTAATTTCTGTTAACGTGGTCAGGGTAACAATATTCAACGGATAGGGCATAAACCTGGTCCTTGTCCAATATTTTGACTATGCAAATTTTGCCACGAAATGAACGGTTATCGACGGGCATCGATGGATCCTGGATATCACGTTGATTTTCCTCCATAAATTGTGTCTCATGGCTTCGTGTCACTTTTGCCATCCCGATTATACGTAAGTATATAACAGTACATTGTGCAAATATCTGACAAACGTTTTATCTGGAACTAATCCCTACTGCAGAGTTGCTTATGAGATTGCAGTTGCACTACATTGACGTGTTTTTATCCACTGTTTCTGAACGCAGTCTCAAATGCCAAACACGTGAATTACCCAGCAGGGAAGTTATAGTAGATAAGCGTTAACACCTTTTTGGGATTAAGCAAGGTTATAAGAACTTGGGAGAAGATACCATGAGAGGGAATTCCAAAGTCAAGCTAGTGGTTACAGAGTCACTTTGGTACAAGCTTACCTTCCACGGCAATCTTTTCTGGCACAGGATGGGCAGCTAGCTTCTGGGAGGTGGGCCTGATGATGGCAGACGCTGTCGATGGAATGGCGTCCTTCTGTCTGTCATCCGGCATCCTCCCATGAGCGGTATGCTGGCTGCCCCTCCTTCGGGCAGCTTGGCCACCCCGGCGTCTTGGTCTCCTCACTTGAGCGGCTGCCTGGCCTAACCCGCAATTTGCTGCCTCGCCTTGCCCTTGACCAGCAGACTGAGCACTCCCGCAACCTGGACTGCCCTGGTGGCTTGTAACCTGGCATCCCTTCCATTCAGCAGCCTTGTTGCTAGCAGCACGAATATCTTGGTGGCTTGCAATTGTACTCGCTTTGTCCCCTTCATCTTGGCTCGGATCCCGATCTACCACCGGGCTTGGCCCATGGTCTGCCACCCGGTTTGAACCGCTGTCCGCTATTGGGTTGGGCCCATAGCTACCCATCTGACTTGCCTCTTGGCTAGGCACCGGGCTCGTCTCAAGGCTAGCCACCAGGCTCATCTCATTGCTAGCCACGAAGCTAATCTCACAATTATCTTCTGGGTCCACCTTGTGGCTTGCTTCTAGGCCCATCTCATGTTTATCTACCAGGCTTGCCTCATGACTTGCCACCTCAGTCTTCTCATGGCTAGCCACCGGGCTCATCTCATAGTTATCCACTGGGTCCAACTTGCAGCTTGTCTCCAGGCCCATCTCATTGTTAGCCACTGGCCTCGCCTCAAGAGTTGCCACCTCGGTCTTCTCATGACTAGCCACTGGGCTCGTCTCATAGCTTGCTGCAGAGCTCTGAACACAGCTGCTTGGCTCATAAACCTCATCATCTGAAACACTGCAGAAGCAACAGAAGATGTTCTTGAGATGTTTAATGAAGCCCTTTTTCTTGGCCTTCGACATTGTGGCGATGTGGTTGCAGAGTATAAAAATGCATCCAAAAACGTGTCCTCAAGATGATGATGGCTGGATTTGATTTTTTGAAAAATTTGCAACAGAAAACCCAGAACACGTCTGACCCTCACGGTGCCAGATGAGCAACTGAATTTGTGGGCGGATGTGACATCACAGTGATGTCATTGCACTGGAGTCACATGGTTGTGTATGTAATCGTGATATAATGGTGACGTCACAGTGATGTCATTGCACTGGAGTCACACGGTCTATGTATTCGTGATATAATGGTGACGTCACAGCAATGTCACAGCGCACTGAGGTCACATGGTGCCCCGTGGGAATGTGATTCTCGTTGCCTGTGCAACAAGCACCCTCTATTCATTTTATGTCTGTAATTGAACGAATGTTAATAATGAATTGTTTTTAAAAGTAATTTATCTCAAGATAACATTCGTTGCAGGAAATGTATTTTAGTTTATATTGATCTATGATTGTGCCCTTTTGCATGCTTTGTCTCACGATATATTCAATCGAGATGATTGTTGTACTTTATGTTCTTGTATTTGTAATTTTGGTGACTTAAGTTACTCTTGCAAATGACACCGTCCTTGTCTCTAAGCAAAATACATTTAAAACTGTCTTCAAATCGCTTCACTTAATGTAATAATCCCCGCAGCACTGGTGTAACGTCTAAGTTTGACTACGCAGCCACTCCCTCTCCTCTCCAGGCTTAACAGAACTCCAACTGCTATTTCTCCCCTATTTGTCTATTATCTCATTCCTGTGTTTAATTGCCCCAACCGACAGCCTCGTGGCTGCCCGTCGATCACGCCGCACGTCACAGCCACGAGCTGTAGGGGCGGGGCTCCGTCCACTCAGTGGTGCTCTTAACGTTCACATTCAGCAACATGGGTCGGGAGTCTAATCTCTGCAGTTCCCCGTTCTGGTTCCACCTCCCTATGTCATGTAGCCTCTCAATTTCTTTATTCACGAGGATTGTGTTTCATCGTACAAAACGGTACCGGAGACCTTTTTACGAGATTTGGCGGCGACGGCCATCTTGGTAAGGGTAATGCAAAGCGCCAGCTGAACCCGAGACGCCCCAGTGAAGAGGCACTAACGGCCATCTTCGTAATGGAAAACAAGTCCCCTGAGAATTAAAAGGACCTGCCATCTTGGATAGGGCAGTGCAAGGGGCAGCATCACCAAGGGAAACAGGAGCAGGCATCTTCGTAAGGGAAAGTGGCCGTGGCATAGATTGGCGGGAATCGCCATCTTGTCGAGAGCTCGGAGACACGGACATTCTCGGAGATAGGAGCAATCGTGATAATGATTTGTGCCGCGATGAAAGTTACTCAACTTTTGTTCACAGTTATGGTTAACGTTTGCGTGAGTGCAAGCGCAGGGAGAGTTGCCACTCGTCGGATTGTTGTCGTTTCTTCGTCACAAATTAATGTTTGCCTCAAATATTTGTTCAGCTGAGGTAAAATAACCACGTGCCCGTGGGCGGCGTGTAGGCACGCGGGAAGGCCTCGCGGCCTCTGTGTCGGTGTCTGCTGAGAGTAGAGACGAGGAACGAGAGACGCCGCGTCGCTCAACAGGGAGAAGAGTGTCGCGCGTCACAGTCGGCTTCTGCCATTGTCTCTCCACTGCTGGATGAAGGCATCTTCCACCGGTCGTCGCTCACGGTCCCTCGCTCCCAGCGTGCGTCCGTCTCTTGCACGTCAAACTCGTTCCGTCTCTCCGTCTCCGCCCCAGTGGAAAGGGCTGAAATCAAAGTGTCGCTTTTTGCGTGCAGGTACGTGAAATAAAGGGTCACTGGGTTGGTTTAATGTATTAT